>NC_135886.1:64500919-65100919 GCF_964194155.1 Cetorhinus maximus
CGCTCGCTCGCTCCCTCCCTCCCTCCCCGGCGCGCGCGCTCGCTCGCTCCCTCCCTCCCTCCCCGGCGCGCGCGCTCGCTCGCTCCCTCCCTCCCTCCCCGGCGCGCGCGCTCGCTCGCTCCCTCCCTCCCTCCCCGGCGCGCGCGCTCGCTCGCTCCCTCCCTCCCTCCCCGGCGCGCGCGCTCGCTCGCTCCCTCCCTCCCTCCCCGGCGCGCGCGCTCGCTCGCTCCCTCCCTCCCTCCCCGGCGCGCGCGCTCGCTCGCTCCCTCCCTCCCTCCCCGGCGCGCGCGCTCGCTCGCTCCCTCCCTCCCTCCCCGGCGCGCGCGCTCGCTCGCTCCCTCCCTCCCTCCCCGGCGCGCGCGCTCGCTCGCTCCCTCCCTCCCTCCCCGGCGCGCGCGCTCGCTCGCTCCCTCCCTCCCTCCCCGGCGCGCGCGCTCGCTCGCTCCCTCCCTCCCTCCCCGGCGCGCGCGCTCGCTCGCTCCCTCCCTCCCTCCCCGGCGCGCGCGCTCGCTCGCTCCCTCCCTCCCTCCCCGGCGCGCGCGCTCGCTCGCTCCCTCCCTCCCTCCCCGGCGCGCGCGCTCGCTCGCTCCCTCCCTCCCTCCCCGGCGCGCGCGCTCGCTCGCTCCCTCCCTCCCTCCCCGGCGCGCGCGCCGCTCCCTCCCTCCCTCCCCGGCGCGCGCGCTCGCTCGCTCCCTCCCTCCCTCCCCGGCGCGCGCGCTCGCTTCGCTCCCTCCCCATCCCTCCCCGGCGGCGCCGCGCTCGCTCGCTCGCTCCCTCCCCTCCCCGGCTCGCTCCCTCCCTCCCTCCCTCCCCCTCCGGCTCGCTCCCTCCCTCCCTCCCTCCGGCTCGCTCCCTCCCTCCCTCCTCCCTCCCTCCCCCTCCGGCTCGCTCCCTCCCTCCCTCCCTCCCTCCCTCCCCCTCCGGCTCGCTCCCTCCCTCCCTCCCTCCCCCTCCGGCTCGCTCCCTCCCTCCCCTTCCGGCTCGCTTGCTCCCTTGTCCCCCATTCTTTCTCTCTCGGTCTCCCCCCTCCCTCTGTCTACCGTCCCTCTCTTTCTGTCCCCCCCTCCCTTCTTGGTCTCCACCACCCCCCACTTCTCAGCCTCGTCCCCCGACCTCGTTCCCCCCGCTTCCCCCCCCCGCCATGCCATGTCGGTCCCCTTCACCCCACCCCCCCTCTCAGTCTCTCTCCCCCGCCTCTGTCTGCACCCCCCCCTCTCACTTGGCCTCTCCCCCCCACTTGTTGGGCCTCTTTCTTTCCCCTCCTCCCCCTCTCTTGGTCTCCCCCAACCCTCTTCTCAGCCTCCGCCCCCCCCCCCCCCCCCCCAACTCTCTCCTCCCCTCTCTTCCTTGGTCTAGCCGTCCCCCACACCCAACCATCTCCACCCTCTCTTCCCCCCAATGTCCGCCTGGCTTTGTTGGCTACTGTTCTTCTGTTCTCCCAGAGGCGAGAGCACTATCACTGGTGCTGAGAATTTCAATAAAAATCGATGAAGTAGATGAAGAGAAACCATCCCCTCCAGTGGGTAAGTCCAGAACAAGGGGGCACAATCTTAAAATTGGAGCTAGGCTGTTGTAGAGAGAAATCAGGGAGCACTTTATCACACAAAGGGCAGTGGAAATCTGAAACTCTCTCCCCAAAGGCTGTGATAGAGGCAATTGGACTTCCAAGCCTGAGAGGATATTAAGGGATATGAGCAAAACCAGGAAAATGGGGTTGAGGTAAGTTGCATGAATGTTCAACGTGAATTTCATTGTTTATTTAATTTTAGAATTAAAGGTTTTTTTTTACTGTTTATAATACTAGAGATGAACACATTTGTCACACGATACGAACTTATGAACTATAAATATAACTTGTGAAGTATGAACCTGAAATGGTCACTTTCTGGTAATACAAAATTGAATTGAGGGGTCAGCTGACCTTTGCCCTTGCCAATGTGCATGGAACTGCGAGAACACTAAGCTATTTTTCATGGCTGGACAAGTGTTGGCAAAGTCAACTGTGATACTGGCTGCATTTCTCCAACTAATTAAAAAGACTGCATTCACAATACTGTTGCAACCTCTTTGACTCCAAACTTGAAATCCAGAAGCAATGGGTGTGAAAAGCTCTATTTTATCAAGATGATATGTGAATGAGTGATATCCAGACTCTGTTTGACAGTGGCCCAACCATTAGAAACTAGTCAAGAGAACAGAGCAAAGCTTCTGCACCTGCTCTTCCTCCTCATTGCCAACTGACCTCCCCCACCCCCTCCAGTTCGACCTGTGTGAAATTCTTTTCATTCCCTATTTGAGATGACCTCCTGGCTCTTTGGAGTGAGGATACTAATTAAGTTAAAGCCGTAAAAGATGACAGTACTGACTGCAAAATTCAGTAAAGTACAGTATGCCCCTCATAGAATTCTGTTACTCCTGTCCGACTGATGTCGTAGAATTGATTCTGGGATTATCTTGAATATTGGAAAAGCAGCACCTCCAGTCTTTTCTACCATTCATTTAGAGCATGGTTGAAATGCATCTTGGCTCCATTTACACACCGTGGTTCCAGAACCCTCGTTAACCTTATTGTTATAGAGTTGATCTTTCAGACAACTTCTCTTAGTGGACACATTTAACTGTATTTACAAGACAGCAGCAGCAACTATGCGTGTACATCAAACTCCATAGCTAAAGAAGAACTCACTACTGACAGTTCCCCACGCTGATAACCCGTTGGTTTACACAGACCATGTGATCTTACAACACCGGGTTATTCTTAAAGCTACAGTCCTATGTTTATCCAAACTATAATTACTACATTCCTCCCCCTTTTAACTTTTCTGTACATTTTGTATTTACAAGGATATTTATCTCATGGCATTATAATATTTACACAGGTCATGAAATTACAAGTTCAGTCTTTCAGGTGGTTTCCTGATCCGTAAGAACGTCATAGCTCTATGACTTCCAATTCTTTTGCAGGAAACACATTCTCTGGAACCGCATTAACAGCAGGTAATCTCATTAGGCACATGCAGTTCAGTGTCTTTCACTCTGACAGAGACATCGGGCATGTCTGTCCTTAGTTGAGCAACTTCAACAGGAACCACAGGTTCAGCAATGGTTACAGGTGGAACATCATTTTGTTGGGGTATCTCCCTTTCTCTTAAATGATCCACGTGCTTATGGGTGATCCAGACCTCCACTTCCACGTGGTATGACAATGGTCCAATCACTGAACTTACTATACCAGGTAACCACTTTGGTCCTCCACCGAAATTCTTTCCATATACTGCTTCTCCAAGTCGCTTACGCCTATGCAAATCATGAGTCGCTTTTTGGTTCCCTTGACCTTTCTCCACCTTCTCCTCCAAATTGGGAAGTATCAGACTTAGCCGTGCCCAAAGACGGCGCCTCATCAGTAATTCTGCATCCTCTTTCTACGTGTCTTCTTTTTACCACAAAATTTAGTCTCGGCCTCCTTTTTAATTTCACTGTTGACCAAACTTCTCTCAGGTGAAATCTCAACTTGCTTTGGTTCAGTAGTTGAGCTACCCATGACTTCATTATCTGCTCACATCATTGGACTTTGTTTGTTGTCTGAAAGCCTCTTTAAATCTCGCTTTGCAATGTCTCATTGTGTCCACTTCTGTGACAAAAATAATACTCTACTTTTTTAATTTGCCAATTGCTAGAAGAATGATTGTTTCCATGTTGAAAAAAATTAGTTTTTGACTTTGTTGCTAAGCTGTTTCCTCTCATTTTTCGGTTAGAGGGGACTGTTTCCCATTGGAGTCACAGCTTTTCATACCACTTTTGGCTGACTGTCCCCGCCCAACTAGGAGAACGGCACCATTTTGCAGCCCTTGAATTGCTTGTACATCCTTTACAGCGCTTTTCATCGCTAGCACTATTTCTGTTTTCTTAAAATCAAGATTCACTTTAGGCAGCAATCTTCGCTGAATAGTGTTTCTGCACGTCACGTACTAAACGGTCCCTGAGCATGTCATTCAGGGTTTCATCAAAATCACAATATTCTGTTAGTTGCTTTAATTTCACCATGTAGGTACCAGTGGTTTCCCTCGGCGCTCTATTCTGGGAATTGAACCTAAACCTCTGCATTGTGACTGAGGGAAATGTCCCTTAGCGAGGTCTACTAATTCACTGAAAGTCTTCAAATCTGGGGCACTCGGGGCCATCAAACTTTGAATTAAACTGTAGGTCTTGCTCCCACAAATACTCAGGAGAATCGCTCTCTTTTCCTCCCCTGTGATTTTGTTGGCTTGAAAGTAGAACACAAGACGTTCTATATGTTGAGACCAATTGTCTGTGGCTGGCTCAAAGGGATCAATTCTGCCAAACTGTGGTATTTTGGATGAGTATATCTTTTGTTTTTAATGAACTTAGATACTCACAATTGCTGGGCAAGGCACAAGGCACAAATCTGATTTATCCTCATAGCCAGTTTGTTATAGAGTTGATCTTTCCGACAACTTTTCTTAGTGGACACATTTAACTTTATTTACAAGACAGCAGCAGTAACTGCACATGTGCACCAAACTCCATAGCTAAAGAAGAGCTCACTACTAGAGGTTCCCAGTGCTGATAACTCATTGGTTTACAACAATCATGTGATCTTACAACACAGGATTATTCTTAAAGCTACAGTCCTACATTAATCTAAACTATAATTGCTACACTTATCTAACAGAATCTAACAATCTCAGTCTTTCAAATTTTCAATTGACCCTCTGTATCCACGATCAGCTGGAAGAGAGAGTTCTGATTTTCCACTGACTTTTGTGTGAAAAAATGCTTCCTGTTTTCACTCTTTAATGACCTAGCTGTAATTTTAAGATTGTGCCCTCTTGTTGTGGACTCTTTTCCACCCCCTCCCCACAAACAAAGGAAATAGTTCCCGTGTATCCCTTTATCATTTTAAACAACTTGATTGGATCACTTCTCAACCTTCTGATACTGACAGAACTTCAAACCAAGCTTATGCAATCCGTTCTCATGATTTAACCTTTTTTTTCTTTGTCCTATCAATGTGTGGGCACTGCTGGCCAGGCCTGTATTTTTATTGCCTACCCCTTTGAGAAGGTGATGGTGAGCTGCCTTCATGAACCACTGCAGTTCCACCCACAGTGCCGTTAGGTAGGGAGTTCTAGGATTTTGACCCAGCGATTCTGAAGGAATGGGATATAGTTCCAAGCCAGGATAGTGAGTGTCTTGGAGGGAAGCTTACAGGTGATGGTGCTCCCATGCATCTGCTGCCCTTGTCCTTTAAATGCTGATATAATTTTATTGAATCTGTCACACCCTCTCCAAGGCCAATGTATCTTTCCCCTGGTGTGGTTGCCAAAGCTTGGGCAAAGAACTTCAAGTAGGGACTGCCCAAGGTTCTGCATGAAACATCGCTTCCACTGTTCTATATTCCAGCTGCCACAAGATAAAGATCGACATTCCATTTGCCTTTTGGATTGCTTTTTGTACTTGTACATCAAGTTTTAGTGACTTGTATACATGAACACCCAAATCTCTTTGCTCTGGCACACCTCCTAGTCTTTCAGCATGAAGAAAATATTCCAATTTGTCTTTCTTTGATCAAAGTGGATGATCTCCTACTTCCCCACATTGAAGTGCATCCGTTTTAACTTTGCCCACTCACTTGTCTGTCACTTAGTAACATCCTGCTCCCATCTACACAACTTTGTGCCATTTGCAAATTTGGATATACAACTCTCTATTTCTTCAGCCAGCTCTTCAATATATACAGTGAAAAGCTGAGGTCCCAGTACAGATCCCAAAGGAACGCCACTTGTCACATCCTGCCGATCAGAGAATGTTCTCTTTGTTACTGTTATTTGTTTCCCAGCTCCCAACCCAAAGTTTTAATTTGTTTTGGATGCTCAGTGAATGCTTTGTGATTCCAGATTTTTCTGTTTTGTTTCAGTTTTTGTATCCACCTCTACTTGGAGCAGTTCTGGAGTTTTCTGAAATCCTCAAATCTGCCTGATTCAATTTGATGAAAGAAAGAAAGACACGCATTTATATCGTGCTTTTCATGACCACCGGATGTCTTAAAGGACTTTACAGGCAATTGTGTACTTTTTAAGTGTAGTCACTGTTGTAACCTAGGAAACACAGCAGCCAATTTGCGCACTGCAAGATCCCACAAACTGCAATGTGATAATGATCAGATAATCTGTTTTTTTGGGTTGCTCATTGAGGGATAAATATTGGCCAGGGCGCTGCAGATAACTCCCCTTCTCTTCTCAAAATAATGCCATGGGATCTTTCACATCCACCCGAGCAGGCAGATGGTTTAACATGTCACCTGAAAGGTAACGCCTCAGGCAGTGCAGTATTCTCTCAGTACTACACTGGATTTTTCTGCATATGCCCTGGAGAGGATTTGAACCTGGAACCTTGTGATTCAGCGGAGAGTGTGCTACCAACTGAGCCATGGCTGATGCACAACGTTGGTTGTATTAACCCACTCATGCAGTTTGGCAGTTGTACCTGTGCTGCTCACTTCATTTTCTGAGTCGGGGTAGTCCTTAAATCCCCAGTACTGGCTTGTACAACTCTGTTGAGCACTCTGTGATGTTCCTCAAGGCCATTTTACAAAGTTTAAATTAAGCAGGATAATGCTGATTGATAATGGTAGTGTGGTCTGTAGACCAGTGGATTTTTCCAGTGTGAATATACAATCACAAACACTGCCAGCATCATTCGAGAAAAAAACAGATTATCTGTTCATTTATCTAATTGTGGGAGCTGGTGTAATCGGCTGCCATGTTCGCCTCCATCGCAACAGCAACTGTACGTAAAAAGAAGCACTCCATTTCATCTTGACTGTGAAAGGCTTTTGGATGTCCTGAGGTCGTGCATGGCGCTATGTGAATGCAAGCTCTTTCTTATTTAAATAGACCACCATGTTCATTTCTTTGTTCTGTGTGCAGGAAGCTAAATCCATGTATGTGTGTATATACAAGTTGTTGCAGCAAATTAGAAGCATAGTTTTATTGTGGATACTTCTGCTTGTTCTACTGCCGTAATTTTGAACTGTAGTATCAATTTTATGTGTAGTAAGAATTGAGCTAAATCTGTGCACTGCAGTGGTACGTATGACCTCAGGAGGACAACAAGCTTAAAACCAGTTGCATCCATTGTGACCTCATAGCTTAGCAACAGAAAAATGACTTGCTGTGCTCCTCATATTGCAGCAGGCTTTTTATAACTCAATGTAAATATATATATATATATTGCGAGCTGTCAGTCAGCAACCATGCAAGTCTGACTATGACACCAGTTTGTGTGTTCAAAATTCTTCCGTTCTGTTAGAAATGGCAGGTAACTCCGTGGAGTAAGTATCAAACTCTTTGGTTTTGTTTTAGAAGATGGTTATAGTGAATATACAAGTAGCACAGTTTCCTCAACAAATTTTAATCTATAATAATACTCAGTTTTTGTCTGTCCGGACTGTTTTGATTGCTTGGTAGGCTTGTTTGATAGGTGGTGCCTGGCACACATGGGACATGTGGAGGACTGGAGTGTGTGATGCATGTGCGGCTGTGTGGCTGCCAATGGCTGTGCTGGTGGCAGCAGGGTGGGAGAGGACTTGGTGGAGAACAATAACAGGGGAGCCAACATTCAAGTTACCTTGTGAGGGATGGGAATGGCAAGAGCCGGATGGGAATGGCAAGAGCCGGATGGGAATGGCAAGAGCCGGATGGGAATGGCATGAGAAGGATGGAAGGAATGGGTTGGGGATGGCATGGGAGGGAGGGAGTGGCTTGGGAGAGGGGTGAAGGAGATGATGAAATTGGTTAGGTGTGGCAAAATGGCAAGGACAATTATTTGATGCAACCTATTGTTCAAAAAGCTATTCTTTGTGGTATAAATGAAGATTCATTAGATGTGAATGAAAAAATTTCAGAAAAGCTGTTAGGTGAATTAAAAGAATACAATTAGCATTGATTCTTTAGATGAAGAAGATAAGAATCTATACCCTCCAGAGATTCTTACATTGTCTAAATCCAATGGCCGGTATGTGAAAAGGGTAAGATTAGCAAGCACAAATATGGGTCCATTACAGTTGGAGACTGGAGAATTTATAATGGAGAATATGGAAATGGTAAAGAAACTAAACAAATACTTTGTGCCTGTCTTCATGTAGGAAGATAAAGAAAATTCCTAAAAATACTAGGGA
Source organism: Cetorhinus maximus (assembly GCF_964194155.1). Classification (NCBI taxonomy): domain Eukaryota; kingdom Metazoa; phylum Chordata; class Chondrichthyes; order Lamniformes; family Cetorhinidae; genus Cetorhinus; species Cetorhinus maximus. The sequence continues at coordinate 64,509,120 of NC_135886.1, forward strand.
ACCAGGAGGCTTGTGAAAATGAGTATTAATAAGGAGGTAGTACTCAAAAAAAAAAAATTGGATTGAAGGTTGATAAATCCCTGGAACTGATGAGCTACATCCTAGAGTATTGAAAGAGGCTGTTATAGAGATAGTGGGTGCATTGGTGGTTATCTTTCAAAATTCTATAGATTCTGGAAAGGTTCCTGCAGACTGGAAAGTAGCAAATGTAACCCCACTATTTAAGAAGGGAGAAAGGAAGAAACTGAGAACTACAGACCTGTTAGTTTGACGTCAGTATTTGGGAAGATGTTAGAATCTTTATAAAAGATGTGATAAGTGGACACTTAGAAAATAATATGTTTGAGCAGAGTCAACATGAATTTATGAAAGAGAAATCATGTTTGACAAACTTGTTGGAGCTTTTTGACGATGTTACCTGGTAGCATAGATAAAGGAGAACCAGTGGATGTACTGTATTTGGATTTTCAGAAGGTTTTGATAAGGTCCCACACAGGAGGATAGTAAACAGAGAGTATGGGATTGGGGGTAGGATACTGATATAGATTGAGAACTGGTTAACAGACAGAAAGCGGAAAGTAGGAATAAACGGGCTATTCTAAGGTTGGCAGGCTGTTACTAGTGGGATACCGCAAGGATCAGTGCTGGGGTCACAGCTGTTCACAATCTATGTGAATGATTTGGATGTGGGGACCAAATGTAATATTTCCAAATTTGCTGATGACACAAAATTAGGTGGGAATGTCAGTTGTGAGGAGGCTTCAAGGGAACTCGGACAGGCTAAACGAATGGGCAAGAACGTTCCAGTTGGAATATAATGGAAAAATGTGAAGTTGTCCACTTTGGTAGAAAAAACAGGCAGATTATCTCTTAAATGGTGAATTGTTGGGAAGTGCAGGTGTCCAAAGGGACCTGGATGGCTTTGTTCATGAGTCACTAAAAGCTAGCATGCTGAAAGCAATTAGGAAGGCAAATGGTATGTTGGTCTTCATTGCCAGGGGATTTGAGTACACAAATAAATTGTTGCAATTGTATAGAGCCTTGGTGAGACTGCCCCTGGAGAATTGTGCACAGTTTTGGCCTCCTTATCTAAGGAAGGATATATTTGCCATAGAAAGCGTACAACAGACTAATCCCTGGGATGGCAGGATTGTCATATGAGGAGGGATTGAGGAAACTGGGCTTGTATTTTTTAGAGATTCGAAGAATGAGAAGTGATCTCTTTGAAACTTAGCAAATTCCTACAGGGCGTGACAGGGTAGATGTAGATACGATGTTTCCCGTTTCTGATGAGTCTAGAATCAGAATACACAACCTCAGAATAAGGGGCAAGCCATTTGGGACTGCGATGAGGAGAAAGTTCTTAACTCAGAGGCTGGTGAATCTTTGGAATTCTCTACCCCGAGGACTGTGGAAGCTTAACACTGAGCATGTTCAAAACAGAAATTGATAGATTTCTGGATACTAATGGCATCAAGGGATACGGGGATATTGCAGAAAAGTGGTGATGAGGTAGATGATCAGTCATGATCTAGTTGAATGGTGGATCAAGCTGGACAGGCTGATTGGCCTACTCCTGCCCCTATGTTCCTATATTCCATGACTATAAACAAGTTACAAGACCAGACTCTTGACAAAATTTGTATTTATATTCGTGGGCTTATTTTTACACACAGCTTTATGTAGATTTTTCCAGTTTGACAAGTTTAGATTCTGTTAAAGTTTATTGGTGAAAGAATAACTAGAAATCCTATATTTAAAGAAGTACTGTTGCAATAAACGTTTGACCACAAATGTTCTGCTAGAATTAAGTAAACAGACTTAGATTGATACAGCACCTTTTTCTGATCATCAGATGTCCCAAAGAAATTTACAACCAATAAAATAATTTTTGGAAGTGTTAGGGTTGCAATGTTAGAAGAACGACAGCTAAACTGCACACAGCAAGCTCCCATAAACAACAATATGACAATGACCAGCTAGTCTGTTTTTGTGAAGTTAGTTAAGGGATAAATATTGGCCAGGGCACCAGAGATAACTCCCCTGCTCTTAATGAAAATAATGCCATGGGATCTTTTACATTCACCCAAGAGGGCAGCTGGGTCCTTGGTATACCGTCTTATCTGAAACATGGCGTCCGCAACAGTGCAGCACGCCCTCAAGTGTTGGCCTAGATTTTGTGCTCAAGTCCTGGAGTGGGATTTAAACGCACAATCTTCTGATTCAGAGGTGAGAGTGCTACCACCTGAGCCACAGCTGACATTTATTGGTCGAGTCTCTTTACGTCATTGTTAAGTAATTGTGTCCCAATTCCAAGCACCATGCTTCAGAAAGAATGCCTGGGCCTTGGAGAGGGTTCAGAAGAGATTCATTAAGTTGGGACCAGGGATCTGAGAGTTCTGTCATGTGGAGAGACTAGAAAAGCTGGGGTTGTTCTCTTTAGAGCAGAGAAGGATATGGGATGATTTAAAAGAGATGTTCAAAACTATGAAGGGTTTTGATGAGGTATGCAAGGAAAAAACTGTTTCCATTGGCAAGTGGATTGATAACTAGAGGACACAGATTTGAGATAATTGGAAATAGAAATGTTGAGGGCCTTGGGTAATGAGAAATCTTCTGAAGTAGCAAGCTATGATGATCTGGAATGAACGACCAGAAATGGTGGTGGATGCAGAGTTAGTTTCTACTTTCAAAAGGGAATTGGACATTCCTTGAAAAGGTGAAATTTACAGGACGATGGGTCAGGTGCAAGGGCTGGGACTAATTGGAAAGCTCTTTTAAAATACCAGTACACATTGGATGGTCCGACTGGCTTCCTCCTGTGGATTCTAAGATTCCCTAGTTCAGTGTTTACACTGTGCTTCTTGAGTCAGAAAGTCATGGGTTCATTGTCCACTCCCGGGCTTGTGAAAGATGTTGCAGAAATGCAAGTCTTTTTTCTTTAATCATATCTAGACTTGTGCAAGTTGCAGTTTCTCTCACCATACACCCTTCCTAATTTTATTTTGCAGATTTTCTTCCCCTGTAATGACTCTCGGGTTCTGTGCCATTTCCTTCTCCTTTATTTACTGGTTTGAACATGTATATGTAGTTTATTTTCAGAATTAAACTGTTGATGGACAAGAATTGCACAACACATGCCAAACTTCTTGAAACAAGTAATGAGTTCAACAAGAGAGCAGAGATGACAAATCAGCATTAATTCTCTTCATGCACCAAAATGAGATCAGAGCTTTACATTAATTGTACATCCCATTACTAACATTCTGAGTCAGCAACACCTTACTCTGCATGTCAGAAATTGTTTAATTTGTGAGCACAATTAATTTCCCATAACCCTTGAAAAGACTCATTCTGGAATTATTGGCACTAGCACCAAGGCTCATTCAGCAGATTGGGTTGGGGCCCACTGCAGTCAACATCTAACGTGCTTAAACATTGGGTACATTACTCCAACTAAGGGCTGAAAGGGATCAGTCACCTCATAATGGAGGCTGAATGTACCCCTACTGCTGTGTGACACCACTCTGTAATCAGCAGTGATCATCTTTCTGCCTTTCGTGTGAAATCAACTCAGCTTGGTGGACTTAATTTCAAGGTTCCATTCCTGGTACAGAGCCCTGCTTGCAGCAAGCATTCGTTGAGATATCTCAATAATTGCAATATTAGAGCCTTATCTGTGTTCCATGCTAGCCGCAGAGCCTTGCAAAGTTACATTTTTGGGTCTTTGCTAACTTAGGCCAAATAATCTAGGGCTTTCTTCTCTTGTGGTTGAGTCTCAACTCGTTTCTCCACTAATTTCTATTGAGGCTGACAGAGCTAGGCACACTTTTAATGTACCCAGGAAAACAATGGCAGACCCTTTTCGAATTTAGCTACTAAACATATCTTACAAGCTCTTATTCTGACCTTTGAGAACAGAGTGCCACCTGGTCCTTCGGAAGCAGGGACAGAGTGCCACTTGGACCTTGTTTTAAGTTAATACTATTAAGCAAGTTTATTAAGGAAAGATGAACATTTAAGTGACGTTCATATAATCTCGTCATATATTAACAAACGATCTTCTATTTAACTCAATCTTCTATTTAAATCAAGCGAAGAACAAAGCTAACTCTTTGAAAACAGTCATGTTTATTCACCTTAAATTAGCACTGTGGAGCTTAAATAAAGTACTTTTTCTTGGAAATTCAAACCTGTTTTTATCTCAGTAATTTCAATCTGATCCCACCGTTCAACCCATCACATACCAAGAGAGCTATACACATCATTTTGTTTTAAGTTGGAATTATCCTTTCCCCACCCAGTCTATAATTGCATGTTGAACAAAACTTGGTATAAAGTTCTAAACCTTAGTCACTTTCTTTTAAGCTGTTTATGACTTGGAGATACCATTAACTTAAGAAAGAGCAGGTAAGGTGTTAGAGTTAGTACATTACATTAGTAAGTTAACTTTCACAGTACTCTTGCATGGTGAATAAGCACTGATGTTCAGTTGTTTTATTTCATGCAAGGAGAGTCATTTATTTGCAGATTGCCATTGAAGGAATTGAAATGTTAGCAATAGTTTAAAGATTATTGAACGTTGAATACGGATGGTGATTGAAAACTGTTTAATCAGAAACCTGTTAGCGTAGGAACTGAGGCAAGATATGGAAGGCAAGATTTAATGGGGTCGATTTTGACTTTTGGGCGACCAACAGGCGGAGCGCACCAGGAGCTCACATGTACTCACAGAGAAGAGGCAGCCATGATTTTCAGGCACCGGCCTCATTTACGCTGGGTCAGCACGCTGTGGGGCACCAGACAGGCACCCTGATGCAGTTCACCGGATTAAGGCTGGCCAATATCGGGCCACCTCGGCCACCATCAAGGTGAGTGTAGGGTTGGGGATGGGCTCTCGGAGTTTCAGTGGCCAGGATTATTTTGTGAGGCCTTCTACAGGAGCAGTCCTGTTCTTTTGTGTGCCCGTTCTTAAATTAAGTCTGTGACTTTCAAATTTACATTTGTCATGTTGAGTTAGTTGAAAAATATTTTGGGAAGAGAGACGTCACTCACATTGCTCAGTCAATTATTCAGGATCATGAACTTAGTTTTTCCACTTGGCCCCTTGTCCTCACAGTGTTCATTGAGTGGCCAAGGATGGAAAATGGGTGCTAGTTCCATTCAGTTGGACTTCCACTCACTTTGCACTGATTCTGAATTTCTGGAGATGGATCCAATGGCTTTCAAGCTCCCTGCCTCACGTAGGCAGGAGCTTCATTTTAATATTCATCTGAGAAATTGGAATTCCTGCACACCGCTTCCAACTTCATAGCATGTGGGATGTTGATATTTTTTTAAGGATGTTGATGTGAAATCGGCATTCAGAGCTACTAGGTAGCCAGTTGATCTAAAGGAGATCAGCGTGTTAACTAAATGAGCCATTTTTCCATTATGTCTTTATTTATTCTGTTGACGCTTAGGTTCTCTTTAGCAATTGTGTCAGTTATTCATTTTTTTGTTGTTACTCTTGCTTCATTATTGGCACCAATAGGTTTGCCTCTGGGGATGGCTTTAATTGAGAAGTGGACCAATTAAGGAATGCACAGTAGGTGGTCTGAGATCGCTCATGGGCCTTTCACCTGTAGTTGCAGATTTATGGGCCAGACCTTGCCTGAAGGTGGGACAGCAGATTTGATATCACTGCTAAGATATGTGAATGCCTGCCTAACATCTAACATGCTGGTCATGCTTTTAAGTGGTACTTCAAGGAAGGAGGTCAGGCTAGTCAACAGAGACAGCATGCCCTGATCTGTTGCATCTGATGGTAGCATAGTGGTCATGTTACTAGACAAATAATCCAGAGGTTTGGACTAATGCTCTGGCGATATGAGTTCAAATCCCAGCATGGAAGCTGGGGGAATTTAAATTCCATAATTAACAAATCCTGAACAAAATGCTGGTCTGATTAATAATGATCTTGAAACTACTGAACTGTAGTAAAACCCCACCTGGTTCACTAAAGCCGTTCAGGGGACGAAAGCTGCCATCTTTAGCTGGTCTGACGTTCATGTGACTCCAGATCCACAGCAATGTGGATGACTTAACTACCCTCTAAAATGGCTGAGCAAGACACTCAATATCAAACCGCGACAGAAAAAAAAATTTGGTGTTCCTACAACATGTGGACTGAAATGGTTCAAAAAAGCAGCTCACCACCACCTTCTCAAGGGTAATCAGGGATGGTGAATGAATGCTGGCCTTGCCTGCAACGCTCACATCCCAATAAAAAAATACACCAACCATGTCCATAAGCATTGTTTCTCCTACCTGGCAATGACCCCTTGGATGCAAACAGAGCATTTCCATTTAATTAAAACCTGCCATTATCTATTTGGTTGTAAGGTATGGGTTCATATCAGATGCTTTCAGCTGATGTCTCTGTGACAATGCTGACACTAGTCTGGAGCATGGTTGTGATGCTTAGATGGTAACTTGTCCCTCAGATAATCACAGTGGGATTTGTTCTAACTAGATAGTGAAGTTAATAAGATACTAGTAGCAGTTTCTTCAGGTTGGCAGCAGGTTTGGCTCTGCACCTTATCACAAGGTTTGAAAAATCAGCAGGACATGTATGACACTTTCATTCTCCCTTTCTATTTATATTTTTTAAAGGTTGCTGAGCTATGATTTGTTGATTTTTTTTTACAATGTGTAATGTCTGCAGTGACAGACACATTCCAAGTGTTTATGACAATAGATAGACTGACCTGACCTTGTGTTATGATTGATTAATAATTCCATTTAGTTTTGTAGCTTAGTGAACTTTGAATTCACAGCACCTTATTGCTCTAGCTGAAAGCTAGATTGCTTACTATGGTGATAAAAGTGGTTTGATTTTAAGAAATATCATTTATTCTGTTAGCTTTTTAAATATCATATTTTTCTAGCCTTGCTGCAAGACTGGTGGTGATTTTAATTAAAATAAAACACCTTGTAGAATGAAGCTGTAAGAATGCAGTTTTAGGTACAGCTGAGCGGTTTCTTTTTTCAAGAAATACTAACAGTATAATTGAGTGTCCCTTAAGCCTTGGCTATGGTCAAATTGCACCGGACCCAAGTTAAGTGTGTCAATTTGTTAATCGAGCGTTTAATTGTATTCAGGTGGTGGGCATGAACTGGGGATTCACTTGTGCTCCCACATACAGGAGCGGGCTGAAAATGTACTGGCTAACTTTAGGGGTCAGTTTAGAGGTTTGTAATGTGTGCTTCTGTGAATTAAATTTGATAGGTGTGTAAAGATTAGGTTTCAGTTCTATCCTTCACTGCTTGCTTATACTGTACAGTATTCACACCACATCAAGAAAAGACTGGAGTCCTCCGTGGTTTAGATGTTCTTAAAACTATTTCTGTATGGCTAACAAAAAGAAAATTATCGTGAGGTTAGGTGTTCTAATCCATAGTTTCTGTCTATCTGCCTTTTGGGTTTCCTGGGTAAATCATCTTTGATCTTCAATGCTATTATAAACGGAAATCGGATCTGTGTGATCATCCAAAAGCTGAAGTTAAAATATAGCCAGTGACAGAATTGGACCTTGCTGTATAATCTTCCAGAAAGGGAAGGATTGTTTTCTGGCAGTTTTACCGCTCTACAAGAGTTGTCACTTGACAGGAACAAGAGTGTTTCATCAGAAAATGTGGTTTGATGACATGGCAAGAAGAAACCATTACAGTAGAAAAATGTAACAAAAACAGAAAATGCTGGAAAAACTCGGGCCTAACAGCATCTGTGGAGAGAAAAAAAGTGTTAAAGTTTCGAATCCGTATGACTCTTCTTCAGAAGAAAAACGTGTTGGTTGTTTTCCTGCTGCATTTGATGTGTCCCTGCTACCTCAGAAGTCAAAGTCATTGTGTATCCCCTCATTGCGCTGAATGGAGTGACTATATAAAGATAATATTCATGTTTTAACTTTTGCAATGTTGACTTTGTTTACAGTTTCTAACTGGGTGCCACTGTTTTTTCCAATCAGGCTGCCATTTATTGCCTATTTTGAGCTGCCATGAGAAGGTGGTGGTGGCCTTCAAGATGTGGTTTGAGCTTGCCAGGCCACTTCAGAGGGCAGCTAAGAGACAACCACATTGATAGGAATCAGAAGGGAGTTGAGAATTTTTTTTCACCCACAGGGATCTGGAACTCACTGCCTGAAAGGAGAGCAGAGTCAGAAACCCTCATCGCATTTTAAAAAAAAAACATTTGTAGTGTCATAACCTACAGGGTTATGGACCAAAGGTTGGAAAGTGCGATTCGGCTGGATAGATTTTTTTGACTAGCAGAGACATGATGAGTTGAATAGCTACCTTCTGTGCCATAAGTTTTCAATGTGTCCATGTGGGAGTGGAATCATATATTGGTAAGGACAGCAGATTTCCTTCCTTAAAGGATATTAATGAGCTAGTTGGGTTTTCATGACAATCTGACACCTTCATGAACACTTTTGAAAATTTAATTTGTTTTTTTAACACTGCTATGGTGGGATTTGGCCTCATTTTCTTGATTATTCGTCAAGGTCTCTGGCTTGCTCAACCAGCAGTCCTGACACGTCCAGTCCTGAATGGTGGTGGACAGTTAAACAACTAAGAGGGGGAGGATAAGGCTTCACCAATGTCTCCATCCTCAGTGGGGGATTATGGGGTGGGGATCTCAGCACATCAATGTAAAAGATAAGGCTGAAGCATTTGCAACCATCTTCAGCCAGAAGTGCAAGTAAATGATCTATCTTGGCCTTCTTCTGAGGTCCCCAGCATCACAGATGCAAATCTTCAGCCAATTCGATTCACTCCACGTGATATCAAGAAATGGATGAAGGCATTGGATACTGCAAAGGCTATGGGCCCTGACAACATCCCGGCTGTAGTACTGAAGACTTGTCCTCCAGAACAAGCAGTGCCCTGAGCCAAGCTGTTCCAGTACAGTTACAAAACTGACATCTACCTGACTATGTGGAAAATTGCCCATGAATATCCACAAAAAGGACAAATCCAAGCCAATTACCATACCATCAGCCTCAACTTGGCCATCGGCAAAATGATGGAAGGTGACCTTGGCAGTTCTTTCAAGCAGCACTTATACAGCAATAACTAGCTCACTGATGCTCAGTTTGGGTTCTGACAGGGCTACTCGGCTCCCGGCTTTATTACAACCTTGGTCTAAACATGGACAATGACCTGAACTTGAGGTGAAAGTGACTGCCTTTGACACCTAGGCAGCATTTGACTGAAAGTGGTATCAAGGAGCCCTAACAAATTGAAGCCAATGAGAATCGGGGGCTAACATTGGTTGGAGTCATACCTATCTCAAAGCATGTTGTGGTTGTTGGACCCCAATCATCTTAGACCCAGGACATCGCTGCAGGAATTCCTCAGGGTAATGTCCTAGGACCAACCACCTTCAGCTGCTTCATCAATGACCTTCCCTCCATCCATAAGGCCTGAAGTGGGGTTGTTCACTGACGATTGCACAATGCTTAGCACCATTTTCAACTCCTGAGATAGTGAAGCAGTCCATGTCCACATGTAGCAAGACCTGGGCAACATTTAGGTTGATAACCTAAATTAACCTTGGATTGATAAGTAGCAAGTAACATTCGCACCACACAAGTGCCCGGCAATCTCCCCTTGACATTCAATGGTATTACCATCGCTGAACCCGACAGTATCAACATCCTGGGGGTTACCATTAACCAGAAACTGAACTGGACCAACCATATAAAAACTGTAGCTACAAGAACAGGTCAGAGACTAGGAGTTCTGCAGTGAGTAACTCACCTCCTAATTCCCCAAAGCCTGTCCACCACAAGGCACAAGTCAGGAGCACGATGGAATACTTTTCACTTGCCTCGATCAGTGTGGCTCCAACAATATTCAAGAAGCTCGACACCATCCAGGACAAAGCAGCCCCCTTGATCGGCATCCTTTCCACCAACTTAAACATTCACTCCCTCCACCATCAATGCGTGTGTGGCAGCAGTGTGTACCATCTACAAGATGCATTGTAGCAATTCACCAAGGCTCCTTCCAAAGCTGTAAACTCTACCACTTAGAAGGACAAGGGCAGCAGATGTAATGGAACACCACACCTGCAGATTCCCCAGCAAGCCACACACTATCCTGACTTGGAACTAGCATATACATGGACGTATGAACATCCTAATTTGTATGTTTGTATGTATGTTAGTTCCAAGTCAGGGTGATGTTTTCAGGTAGTGGTGTTCCCATTATGTCTGCTGCCTTGTCCTTCTAGGTGGCAGAGGCTACAGGTTTGAACGAGCTTTGGTGAGTTGCTGCAGTGCATCTTGTGCAGAGTACACACTGCTGCCAACTATATCGCTGTTCCTTCATTGTCACTGTACCAAAATCCTGTAACTCCCTTCCTGATAGCACTGTAAGTGTATCTGTACCAGATGTATTGCAGCAGTTCAGGAAGGTGGCTCACCATCACCTTCTCAAAGGCAATTAGGGATGGGCAACAAATGTTGGCCTTGCTAGCAACTCTCATTCCATGAAAGAATAAAACAAATGCTCTATCTAAAAAGGTAGTGGAAGCTGATTCCATAAATAGTTTTAAAAGGGAGTTGGATAGGTAATTGAAGATGAAAAAGAGGTTGACAGCCAACAAACGAGGCTGTGGGACTGAGTTTGATTGCTCTTTCACAGAGCCAGCGCATGAATGAAGGGATTTGTGAATAGAAAAGCAATTGGTTGAAGGATAGAGGAGGAGTTACATTTGACCAAGTGATGAAGACAAAAAAATCTACCTTATTGAGGTATATGTCGATAATAAACGTATTAAAAAAGGCGAATCTAGAAAATAACTTCAAGCAAAACCATTAGAGTAGGATCAGGAGACGCAAGTCCAGATGGCAGACAGGAAACAGGATTTAAACCTCATCTCAGTTGTACAGAACATCAAGCTCTAAGACAGTGAGTGAGGAGGGGGATGGAATGTGTAGTAACTGATATAGTGGAGGCTGAAGATGCTGGTTTGAGTCTTCCTGATGAGTTCTGACTCATTCAACTTTTGATGTTGGACAAGCACCCTGATAGCATGGAAACTCAAACATTGGAAAGAAGCGATGGAGTAGGGATAGGTGTCTGGAGGTTCTTCACATTGAGTGATTAACACACAAAATTGGACTTCTTTGAGAGTGGTAGAGGCAAAAACAACACCACATGACTTTAAGTGCTGTATTTGAGTAAGGGGAAGTGTAGGGTTTTTCTGGATGATGAACCAAGATGGGCTGAACGGTCTTGTCCATATTTGTCTTGTGATGAACAGGAAACATGTGGAAGTGTATCCATTGATTTTTATATGCCAACCATTCTAGTATGGACTGGCCTGAAGATAAACTAGTTTATTTGTCTGTTTTGTGGATTCATTTGTGATTGATCATTATTAGCCTGCTGTGAAACTTAGCTGTTGAACAACCAAAGTTGTTCAAAGCCCCAAGGCAGGAAATAGCGAATCAGGCAAAACTCTCTTGTAAACACCATCGACTCCTTATATGTGGATTTAACTGCAGTGGAGCCTTAGCTCCATGAATCAGTGACAAGTGTGTCTAACAGGAAAAGTGCGATGGAGTGAGGGAGAAATTGGGAGGAAGAGGACAGAGAGGGAGTCAGAGTGGCAATGTGAGAAAGTGAATATGAGACATGGAAAATTACTGTAGGTAAAAAGAGATACAGAGTATGTGTGTTAGGAAATGAAAGAGAATGGGGTGAAATCGGAAATGAAACGTGGAGAAACAAGAGCAAGAGAGAATGGAAAAAGTACAATCTAGATTTCAAGTGGGAAACATAGCATGTGAAACCCTATTGGACCAGGTTTCAAAATTTCCAACGTGAATATCAGTAAGTATGCAGTGGCAGCCTTCGTCTCGTAAGATGATGGTTTGCGCTGTGATGGTCAACTCTATATTAACTCGTAACTGTTGTCTCTCCTGTTGTATTAGAGCCCTGCAATGAAACTCGAGTGTCCACTTCAGGGTGGAAGCCTGGGCTGTGTAAACTTAAGGGTCCCCCCCTCAAACTCCTTGGTTGAGTCCAAAGGAATGCGAAGCGCCACGTTTGGTACTGGCTTTGTTGCATGAGTTGCTGGAAAGATGACATATTTGGGCATCCATCCACCTTTGGGCTCCACTCCAGATTTTTTTGTCAGGATTTCCTTAGTCTTCAACTCTGCTGAGGTGTCCACAAGACAGTGGAGCTATTCACCCATTGCTGGGAGGATTGGTTCATCAGTGCCAGGGCTTGTTCACATGCCAATGGGCCTGCCCACTGCATGCCTCGTGGCCAAACTTCCTTCAAGCTCCTCAGAAGTTTTGGCCTGGGGCAGCAAGGGAGCCAGTTTCCCTGTGTTTGTCATGAGGTACAACTGAGAACTGGCTGATGGAGAGGCTGTGTGGGAGAAACTTACATGTTTGGTTCTCTTTTTCACATTGTTGCTAGTCAGCGGTGAGGAATGAAAATGAGAAGCAAACTTGCACATAACAACAGAAAGCTAACTCTCTTCACCCACGCACTAGACGCATCATATCAACCTGTTGGACACACATCAGTAAATGTACGAACATACTGTAGTAAAAATTTGTGCCTGTTATTTGATGTGTAATTTGGTTGCCAGCTTCCTGATGTTGTAAAGATTGGCCATAACTGTACATGGTCTCTCCTGTAGTTGCAGCAGCCGTTTATCAGAACTTGAATTTAACCTCTGAATTTTGACAAAGCACATCTCCTTATTGTTGCCTTGAGGAAGTGTGACCCCAGATTCGTTAACCGAGTAACCGTGCCCTTTCGATTAGGGTTACTAAAGATAGATTTTGTTCACAAATTTTGGCTACAGCTTTGAAGAGTAAATGGAGTTCCAGGTCTAATACCTTTTTTTCCTATTTTGACAGTGGAGGTGCGGGTGGTGAGAAAATGGACAACTCTCTGCTCAGAGGGGATCTCATCGCAGCAGGTCTGCACGAGAGGTACTGTGCACACAATTATATATTGTTCAGAAAACAATTGTTATTCTTGAAAGTAATTTATCTACACTGTGATCTTCAGTCGTGTTTCTTTATCTTCCTCTGCTGTCCAGAAGCCCACCTGTCAAATGTTACTTCATGGAATAAATACAATTGTGCATTTGCTGATGAAACATTTAGTGTATTCATTCTTTGTTATGCAGCAGCTAATCTATGGGGAACCTCGGTGTTGTCAGTCCACACACCAGTGCTTTGCCCGGTGTCATTGGAGATGCAGATTGTGGGTCAATTCAGGAACAGGAAACAGCTAGAGAACTTTGTCAATTATCTGTATTTGTACCCTGACAAAAGATTCATTTGAGCCTACAGGTTTCATTTATCCTTGGCTGAGATTTTTGCATAATACCACACAGTGAGTCAGACATGTTCGTCAGAAACAGTTGGGCACTGATAACATGCCTGGATGTTGGGAATAATATATGAACTGGAGTTCTACAGGGTGTTTATTAACTTTCAGAACAATGTTTTCCTAAAATGCTTTGCATCATTTCAAGTAGTCATATTTTTCTAGGCAAATACCATGTCCCTTTGCAAACAGCAAGGCCCCACAAATAGCAGTGAAGCGTATTGGAAGTTAGTCTGTTTGCATAAACAAAAACAAAATGTTGGGAATACCCCAGCAGGTCAGATTGCATTTGTGGAGAGAAACAGAGTGTGATGATGTTTTGTCAGAACTGAAAAAAGTTGGAGATGCATCAGATTTTAACCCAACACAGAGGCAGGGAAGTGAAGAAAGAACAAAAGGGGAGGTCTGCGACAACATGAAAGAAAAGATGGGTCTTTTTGAGGTGTAAATAAGATTAGCAGAATCATACCAATAGCTTCTGTCAAGGAAATAAAGGAGACAGAGGTTTTGATTTGAACTTGTTGAACTTAATATTGAGTCTGAAAGGCTGCGAGAAGTGTCTGCACGAAAGATGAGGTGCTGTCCCTTTAGCTTACATTGAGCATCATTGGAACAGTGTAGACAACTGTGGGCAATGTGAGAGTGGATCAGAGAATTAAAGTGTCCTTGATCTGAGAGAGAAGTCAGGACCATGTTTTAACATTTCATCTGAAAAGAGGCATCTTTGGCATCAGATCCTCAGTACTGCTATCAGCCCATATTGTGTCAAGCCCTGCAATGGGAATTGAATCTGCAACCCATTTGATGGGCTGAATGGTCTCCTGTGCTGTTATCACTTCAACTCTATGACCTCCTGACTCACAGGTGAAAGTGCTACCTCTGAGTCAAGGCTAACACAAGTTGGCTATATTGCTCTTGCTTAACTAATATTTCTGGTGTGCTATTGAGTCCATATCTGTAAAAGACAATTATTGTTAATTGGTTGCCTCTCCTTTTTGAGGGGTTAATCGTTTTGTTGATTTGGCTCCCATTGCCCACAGTAAATGAAAGGATGACACAAAACCTGAACTTAAAGCGCTGGACACGGTCCCAAAAACTGGAAGGGGGCTGGGCTTTTACTTCACCTTCTGGTCACTATATTCCATTAGTGAGAAGTAAGTACGAGCCCAAAGACTTGCCTCAGCCAGCTCAGCTGTTGTAATTGAAGCATTCCTAGAGGACAAACTGCTCCTGTGAACTCCCCCGTCTCATGGTACAAAATAGAATATGGGCAATCAATCCAAAACCTTGGAGAGTCTAAACTGGACAGCAGACTGTGGCCATTCTTTTGTTCTTGCAGCAGTTCCTGAGGATCCACACATGCAAAGTGCCACTTGGGAGTGAACTGTGCAAGCGAGGTATAAGGCTCAGATTATTTGCAGCAATGCAAATAACTCTTGTGATAGATTTAATTTGGGGCCCAGAGTAAAAATAGTTTAGGGTCTTCCCAATTTACAAGTTTGTATAGCAAAATCCTATCTTCTATTGGTCTTGACAATTGCTTTTTCAGTCTGTTTCAGTAAAATTCATTCATAATCATTTAAATTTGAACTTCAAAATGTTTTAATTACCGTTAAGTTTCAATGCATTTTTATTGGTAATGCAGTATAACAGTAAGAGAATAACATAAAAAAGATAAAACAAGTTCTAAAAGAGAACTAAAACTATTTACATTGATTTGGTTCAATCTTTTTTAATGAAGTGTAATCAGTGTACATTTTTAGTCCCCCATTATCCAACTGTCTCTTACCTAATGTCAGTGTTTTTGTCTCGGTTACTGTTTGGCGCTCCATTCCTGTATTCATCACTGATTATATGAGGGGCTACTTCAGTTGCCCATTTGCCATTGACTAGACTGAACATGTGCCCCGTATCCTATTCTCACTGTTTGGTTTGAAGTGGTATTCCTAATTTAACTTTTCTGTAGTGTTTACCATCTTGTGTACCTCCATAAGGTCACTTATCAATTGCTTCTTAAATTCAGCCCCTCTGATGTTAGTTGTCAGTCTTGTGGGTCTTTTCTGAACTGTCCCTAGGGTTCCCATCTGGCCAAAATACTCAAGACTTGGACTGACCAGAGTAGTGCTTATTTGGATGTGTTGAGCCTCAAGCCTGGGTGTTAAGTTTATTAAGTACCCAAATCCTTCACATTGTCACCTGTTGCCGTCACAATGCCATTCATGAAGTATTCATCAATTTTTTTCTGATATGCTGTAATTAGTTGCCTGAGCTAAGTTTCACTGCTATTTTTGGGTCCTTGTTCGTTCTGGGGAACTTCCTTGATTGTCACAGTTATCAGCATCTTGAATTCATGCCTGTACGTTGGTCATCAGTGTCAAATACTTCAGGCTGATATGGTCTTGCATGATGGATACTTTTGGGTAGATTTTGGTAAAGTCTTCATAGCAAGAACCATCTTGTAGACAAAGTTCACCCACTGGACCTGATTTAAACGAATTCCATCTTTTTCCTTTTTTGCATTTCTTTTTTAATCTGAGGCGTATAGTTTGGGCTGCTGCCATTTTGTCTTGCATTTATATTGTGCATTTAATGTAGTAAACATTTATTTCCAAGGTGCTTCACAGGAGCAATCATCAAACAAAATTTAACACCGAATTACACAGGTGATATTAGTACAGGTGACCAAAAGCTTGGTCAAAGGGGTAGGTTTTTAATTTGATGAAGTCTGCAACTGTAAATATTCAGTGATAAGTATTTTTAGTGATAGGTGGTATCCTTAGGCCGTACTACTAGTAAATTAAAACAGTCTCCTTCCATATTCTCAGAGATACAATCAGGATTCAATTTAACATTTTGTAGTTCTAGGCCTCTGCAGCTTCTCTAGGCAGGCGTTTTCTACTTTGTAGCATTTTGATGAGTTTGACACTACACCATCAGTGTCAAGCAGGCACTATTAATAACTTCAAAACAGCATAATAGATATATGGAGAGATCCAAATGAGAGAACTTTTTGGCAGCATTTTCAGACTTCACATAGGAGCAGATTTTTAGCCATTCAGTCCCTCAAGCCTTTTTCACCATTCAGTTAAATCATGGCTGATCTGTATCAAGTCCAATTATCTGCCTTTGATCCCCTTCCCCAACAAAAATCTATCAATTTCAGTTTTGAGATTTTGATTTTATTTAGCCACAACTTTTTGAAGGAGTGAGTTCCAGATTTCCACTAATCTTTGCACTTTTTGACATCAGTTTGACAATGTTTCAGTTTGGTGGGCTTCAGTTGAACACACAAACTACACCGAGCTAGGGTTTTTGATGAGAAATCCAAACACAGAATTAACAGTCACTTGCAGCTTTGGAGTTGTTGGAGCTTATGCTAGGTTTTGGGAACTTGACTCCTCAGTACATCTTCTCTAATTCTTTCCTCTAAGCATTTATTTGTTGGGGACTGTCCTTACCTTGATCTTTGTTTGTTTATTTGGGCAAATGTGGAAAAATAAATATGCGTTTGCATATATGTTAGAAATGGGATTTTTTTTTGTAGGTAGAAAATTTTACCTATTACTAATGTTTGCATGAATTTTGTGTGTATATGTGAAGGAGGGTGGCAATGAGGGAATGATTGGCATAATAATTGTCTTATAGAGCATTTGCAGCCTTACAGAATTTTGGGGTTTATGTTTTGGTTTTGTGTAAGTGCAAATATTTGCTGCCGTTCAGAAACCATGGCTGTTAGTAGCAGCTTTGCTGTTACTTCCTGTTCTGTGTGTATAGAAATAGAATACTCCAGTAATTTCAACCTGTAGCATATGTTTATTAAAGTTAACCCACACAGATTGGCACCTGCACTTTGATTTCCCTTGACAGCTTTGGCGCAAGCTTCTGAGGGACTGTGATACCTTGTCGTTTAGTTGTACACATTAAGGAGGTATATATATATATATTTATATTTATATATATATATATATATTTATATTTATATATATATATATATATATATATATACACACAAGATGAAAAGTTCTTGAGCAATTTCAGAGTATTCCAATAATGCATGCATTTAATGTACTTTATAAAAAACCATTCTGATATAAAATGTGCGTTTTTTAAAATCCCTTTGCGGGATGTGGGCTTTGCTGGCTGGGCCAGCATTTATTGCTCATCTCCACTTGCCCTTGAGAGGGTATATTAGAATATTAGACAGTCTTTCAGCTAAATGTATTTGTGACACAAAAGATGTCTTCATGGCATAATGCAGTGGGTTAAAATAACAAAAACTCCCTTGTGGTAAAGACAGCTGGGCCTCTGTGTTTCTGATGTGTCACTTTTTTGTAGTTGCTGCCGGTGTATGAACTCTCACTGTTGGCTGAATAAGATGTTTTGCAATCTGAGTGCCACATAAATAGTCATTGTTAGCAGTGAATCTTGTGACGAATGCAGCAGCCCCTGCTTGAATATGGCCCTTTGTAACATTAAATAAAGCTTTCCTCAGTTTGATCTCTCATGGCATCTGGCAAAACTTTATAAAGGAAAGGAAAGAGCTTGCATCTGTATAGCACCTTTTGTGATCTCAGGATGTCCCAAAGCGCTTTACAGCCAGTGAAGTACTTTTTGAAGTATAGTCACTGTGGTAATATAGGAAATGTTACAGCCAATTTGTGCAACAAATGTGATAATGAGCAGATAATCTGCTTTTAGTGTTGATTGAGGGATAAATGTTGTGCAGGGCACTGGGCGAATCCCCCTTGCTCATCTTCAAAAATAGTGCCATGTGATATTTTACATGAGAGAGCAGACATCCGGTTTAACATCCTGACTGAAGAGTGGCTGTTCCAACAATGCAGTGCTCTCTCGATACTGCACTGAGTTGTTGGCTTAGATTCCTGGATGTGCTGAAGTCCCTGGTTTAAAACTTGAATCCAAGACCAGACGAGAGTGGTACCACTGAGCCAGGAGCTGACGTGACGAAAACAAAAACAAATGGGCTATTTGCAGAACAGATAAAATGTGACCGTGCAGTCAGCTGCTTTTTGCCAGAATGTGCATATTTTGAAGCTACAGTGAAATAGCTGTGAAAGAATTGTAGGGATTTAAACTCTGTACTAAACCTTAGAGTAAAAAAATTCTTGTTGAGGAGCATAAAGAACAATTACTAATTTAGAATGCAAACTAACAAGATTTATTAGACAATAGAGATTGATACTTAACATTTCATTAGTCGAGGCATGGCGCCATACAGAAGTTCAACTCATGTCGTGTCTATCCCATGGGTCCCAAGACTTCTGGGGTCTTCTCTTCTTGGTGCCTTGAACATGGCCTCTTAGCCAACTTAACTCATACATACAAATCGCTTTGCAGCTTTAAGACATCAACTTCAGTTGATCTTTTTCCAACCTACAACTTCCCATTCTACCTTAATTGTTGGAGCTTCCAGTCCACTTTAACTGCTGTAGCTATACACTTCACAGTTGCTTGCTGAGTGTTCTCCCTCGCGCTCCCGCTCCCTTGCACTCTCTCTGGGGAAAGTAGTTCTCTAACAAAGACTGGCTTGCCCAAAATGGCTAACTGTACTTTACTGCTGATTCTCCCGAGCTACACTTCAACTGACTGAACGATTCATTATATATTATCTTCTCATACTCTCTTAAGGCAATTACTTTATCCCTGGCACCCCTGCCTATACTGGGTCCACTGATTTCTAATACTGGCGTTTTACAGCAATCCTCAGCCCTGTAATAGTAACTTTAGTCACTAAATAAGCCTAATACTGTGTTATAACAGCAAACCTTCAATCTGTGACAAATACCCATCGACTCACAATGGCCTACGCAAATGTTAACTTGTTAGCAAGTGTCCTACTCCTAATTCTCTCTCCTGACAAATGCCCCCAATAAGTGTTCTGTGACAAATGCTAACCATTGGCAAGTGCAGAGACTTTAATGAGGCACGCCCTCCTTGAAAGTAGCTGAATGTGCATCTGAATCAACATAACTAATGACTTCTAAGACTTGACTTCTAACCCAATGTTTGCAACTCTTGACCAATGGGAGGAGTGCTCCTAGTGTCCCCACAACAGCTGACAATTTGTATCTCTAATTGGAGGTCCTTGGAACATTCTAGGCCCAAGACCATTACTCTAGCCAATCAGCTTTGCAGCTTTGATGTCCCTTCTAACTGCTAATGTAAAACTTGTATCTTTGACTGCAGTTCCTGGAACATCTGGTCCTCAGACCTTTGGTCAGACCTTTCTGACCAATCAGCATTGTAGCTTTGGCTTCTTCTTACTGCTAAGCTAGACTCTCTGAAGTCCAAATATACAATTGTGTCCTTCAATTCACCCTCCAAAGGACCCACTTGTTCTTTCTTGAAGCTACATCACAGTATTTGGCATTTATAAAGATGCCAACTTGAAAATGTTCTTAACAACATACCTCAAAATTCTTGAATCACCCCAATAATATAGACAAATTAAAATTTTTCATCACAAGGCTTACATACGGTACAATTTGATAATTTAAGCCTTACTAATTGCACAAATGTGCCAATGAGGTGGTCAAACAGAATTGTCCAGGATGGATTGGTTTCTTGGATTCTGTCTTGCCAATCACCATGCACCCAAAGCTAAAACTAAAAAGAAAGGCTCACACAAAGAAACAGCATAGGCTGAAATAGCATAGGCTTTTTTGATAGGCAGGCTGTTATTTGCCTGACATCTGTTGTGAGACACACATTTGTAAATTAAGATTCTGGACTTGAACGTCTGTTCCAATATATTCAATGCCTATATCGGGGTTAATTGTGGTTAATTGGATTCTTCCTGCAGCATTTAAGAGTGACATTTTATTTCAAGGTATTGGGTAAAGCCATTTGATTTAAAGAGTAGGTTTCTGTGCACCCATTTAAAATTTTCTTTGAGGGTTGGGGGAAGGTGTGGTGTGGGATGAAGCCAATACCTTTTTGAATCCTGTGAATATCTGTCTGACCATCTAGGTATAATTACGAGAAGTGCAAAGGAACATTCAGCTGTGGTCTGTTCCATCATTCAGTTAAATTATGGCTGATCTGCACCAAAGCTCAATTTACCTGCCTTTTTCCCATATCCCTTGATTTCCTCTTGCCCAACAAAAATTACTAAGCTCAATCGTGAAAATTTCAATAGGCCTCTGGCATTCGCAGCCTTTTCGGAGGGAAAGTTACTGATTTATATTACCACTTGGGTGAGAAAATGCTTCCTGAATGCGCTCTTAAGTGGCCCTGCTCTAATTTTAAGATTCTGTCCCTTTGTTCTGGCCTCCCACAGAAGAGAAAATTATTTCCCTGTACCTACCATATCAAATCCTTTTTTCATTTAACATCGGTGGTAAGAAAGATAATTCTAAGATAATACTAAAGGAGAAAATTAAAAGAAATGTGAAAGCCAAGTATATAATAATGAATAATCAGCATGGATTTCAAAAGGGAAAGTTTTGTTTTTTTGAATTCTTTGAAAAGGTTAAGAGAGAGTGAGCCCAGGGTAATGTAGCAGATGTAATAAATCTAGATTTCCAAAAAGCCTTTGAAATGGTACCATGTAAAGTCAGAGAATGCAGAGCTGGAGCACAAGTAGCAGAATGGCATAAGTTGGGAGTTGGGATCCCACTAGGATCAGTGCTGCGGCCACTGTTCTCCCAATCTATATTAACAATTTAGACTTTGGAATGCAAAACTCAAATTCTAAATTTGCGGATGACAGCAAATTTTGCTGGGGGTTGTTGGGTGGGAAAGATGGCCAACACTGAGGAGGACTACAACGAATTATTTAATGAACTTGGAGAATGGGAGTATAATTGGCAAATTAAGTTCAACATAGATAAGTGCGAAGTATGACATTTTGGTAAGAAAGATAAGGAGGTCACATGTGGAAAATTAAAATCTAAATGGGGTAAAGAAGCAAAGTTTTTGGGAGTGCAAATAAGCAAGTCACTAAAGTAGTGACACTGGTTAACATGGCCATTTAATAAAAGCAAGCCCAGCACTCGGTTTATTTCTGGAATGATAGAATTGAAAATAAATAAGTTTTGCTAAACTTGTATCGACCTTTGTTGGAGCACACTTGCAGCGCTATGTAGTACAGCAATCAGAACCGTATAAAATGGATACAGAGGCACAGGAGAGGGTGCAAAGAAATTTATAAGGATAATACCGATTATACCGATCAGGAAAGGAAGAATGGCCTTGAATCTTTTTTCTTTTGAAAAGAGAACACTGGGGAGTGGTTAATAGAGATATAGAGATTTTAAAATTATAATATGTTTTGATGGAGTGGATATTTGTGGGGAAGAGCAAAAACTAGAGGCCACCGATACAATAGTCATCAAGAAATCAGATAGGGAATTTAGAAGAAACTTCTTTTCCCAGAGAGTGGTGAGAGTTACCAGAGTAGTTGAGACAAATAGTTCAGATATATCTAAAGGAAGGCTATATAAGCATATGAGGGAGAAGAGAATGGAGTGCTATGCTGATAGTTCAATGAGCAAAGATGGGAAGAGGCTCAAGTAGAGCGTAAACACTGGCAAGGACTGGTTGGACTAAATGGCCTGTTTCTGTGCTGAATATCATTTTAAACAAATTGACCAGATCATCCCTCAACTTTGCTTGTATTCCCCTGAGTTTACAATTTGTATGCAACATGTCCTCATAATTCAACTCTTTTAGCCCTGGTTACATGATGTTGAATCTGCACTGTGCCCTCTGCAAAAGCCATTAGATTGCCCTGAGTTTCTGAGCCCAAAACTGAATGCAGTACCCCAGGGGCAGTTAAAATGCAAAGGAATTTGTGCTATATGCACTGAACTGTAGCTAGAGAATAGTCAATCTGAGGCAGTCAAGGATATGAAACTGATGAGTGGTGTTTTACCATGTGATCATGTTTCAAGGTCAGTTTTATATTGCAACTTAATGCGAGAGAAACATTTTGTTTTGATGTTTCAGAGAAAAATACAGTTTGTAGTTGCTGTAAATATACTGTTTCCACCACTGCTACTACTAAGTTCCTGCTTCAGTTGTCTGTTGCAGCTGCCTTGGTTCTTGAACGGTGAATGCAGCTCTTTAACTCTATGGATGATGATCGATCTGGCATGAATTACTCCTTTCATCTTCTATCATTTACTCAGTCTTCAGAGGTCTGGGATTTGCCGTGTTCAATCATTACTCTTTGCTTGTTCTTGCTAGGTTCAGGATACCAATCAAGGCAAGCTGAAGGGCTCCACTCGAGTCTCCTATCCTTCCTTATCCAACTCTATCAGCAATACCTTCTATTCCTTTCTCCTGGGATATGATGCTTGACGCCACTAAGGAATGCTGGCCGAGTCATCAGGACTAACTGCTTGTAAAACCAGCCTAATGGGTGCTGTGGTTTGCCATGCAGAGGTGCTACCTTTAGGACTTAACCCATATCACCAGCTTATTTGTACTATGTATTGTTCATTTAAAGTTGTAATGCCTGTTAGTTTATATCCTGAGCCACAGTCTGACAAGTGTGCATTCTTCTGTTTCCAAAGTTAATGGTGGCACATGGTTCATGGATTGCTGTAACAAGAATTGTCTGTTTGAGTCTGGGCCTCTTAAATATTGAGCAAATAAAGACATCTTCAGGTTCAGGGGCAGTGTTAAGTGACATTGAACTCACGTCGAAACCCCCAAAAGATGTAACACTATGCATCTGGATTTGAAATTGTTGCACTGGAGCATTGTTTGGCTCTGGAAGCAACGATTCACAAGGACATCACCATTTTAAAGCAAATCTACAGATTACTAATTTACTAATTACTGGGGCTTCAGCGTGATGTAGTGATAAGTTTTCACACACAAACCCTCACCTGCCAGGATCCATGTAAAGGCAGGCAGAACCTTGCTAGAAAGGATCAAAAAAATGCACAGGATTGAGATTAAAATTAGTATTGTACTTCCAATTTAAGAATGAAATTCTAACTATTACACTTGTAAAATAATGCAGCTGTAAAGGAGGCTTTTTGACCCATTGTGCCTGTACTGGCACTTTGAAAGAGTCATCCAATTCATCTCACAGTTTAGCAAATTTCTCCCTTTACCTGATTTTATGAAATTGAAATCATTTTTCCCCTCTGTTCAGTGTATTTCACCAGTCTGTCAAACTGATTTATGACTGTAAGGCCCAGCAGGATCAAGTAGATGCCCAAGTGGGCTGTTGATCTGTGTAATACTACCAGAGATATGCACAGACACTGTAGTTTAAAACGTGCAGCTACATACTTGCTTCAGAGGTACTTAAAACAGACTACACTGTGGGAAGAAGAATTTCTGGCCAGACAATTGAAGCAGTGTTCATGTGGGTAATTATGCTGAAGTGCAGATATTCTGCAACAGGTGATACAGCTGATAAAGTTTAGTTGCATTATTAATGTCGCTGGACTAGTACTCCAGAGCACCAGGCTAATGCTAAGGGCACCTGGGTTCAAATCCCACAATGGCAGCTAGTGCAATTTAAATTCAATTAATAAAATCTGGAATTGTAACCATGAAACAATCATCGATTGTTGTAAAAACCCATCTGGTTCGCTAATGTCCTTTAAGAAAGGATACTGTCATCCTTACCTGGCCTGGCCTACATGTGACTCCAGGCCCACAGAAATTTGGTTGACTCTTAACTGCACTCTGAAATGGCCAAGTAAGCCACTCAATTCAAGGGCAGGTAGGGATGGACAACAAATGCTGACCTTGCCAGCGACGCCCGCATCCCATGAAAGAATCAACCTCTTTGGTCAGAATTCAGAAACTGTGCTGTCATCACATTCATATGCTGTCATTCCTGAGAGTCAGTCCAGAATGTGCTTTGTTTGCACCATCACACAGGCGCAGCTGCCCTTTCCTTTGACCCTTCATTTGGTTAAGTGCAAGGAAGAGGCTGAGCATGTTTCTTCCACTTAACCATTGGTTTGTGGAGATCAGTTGGTTGAGCACAACAACAACTTCTATTCTTATAGTACCTTTAATGTAACCACCTTCTTTCATATGGTGGGTATAGAGCAACAACTATAATTTTACATTGAGGTGGCCAAGCCAGCAAAAATCGCTGTAATACGTCCTTCATATTTATGAGTTGGACATTGAGTTGTTATGTTATCCATGGTCTGTTCTGGGGGACCACAGTCGCATACAGGAGAGTTTTTAATTTTCCATTTGTGCATCAGGTATCCGTATCTGCCATGGTTTGTACGGATGGTGTTTAGGATGCCCATGAGCTTCATGGGAGGCCGAAACCGGGGACCTATGCTGGGTCTTTCACGGCGTGTTTCTTCATAATTTCATGGGTCCAAAAGGGCTTATGTAACTTCAAGAGGAGGTGAGGGATGTTGGTGAGGTCCTGATGGATAGGGAGGCATTTGTTTTCCTCGATTTGTTGAGCTTCATGGAGGGTCGCTGTGTTGTGCTAGATTCAAGCGTTGCTGTTGGTGGTGGTGGGTTGATATGTGCCAGCACAGGTAGCCAGAATGCTGGGATCAAATTTAGGGTTCCAGTGATGCATCGCGTTGCAATGTTCAGTTGAACATCAGCCAGTCAAGTGTGGCTACTTCAGGTTCATACTGGTGCACAGTACTCAGCTACAGAGTACACAAGGGCCATTGCTGAAATCCACAGTACTATTAAAATGACCAAAGGCGCTTCACAGGGGAATTATTAAACAAAATATGACACTGAGCCTGGAGTTTGAATCCTGGCAGGTTTCACCTCTTTGAGTTGCATTAGGACCTGCAGTGAAGACAAGGCTTCAGGGACTGAGCCACACTCACTATTAGGATAAAAGCAAAATACTGTGGATGCTGGAAATCTGAAACAAAAACAAAAATTGCTGGGAAAATTCAGCAGGTCTGATGGCATCTGTGGAGAGAAAGACACAGTTAACGCTTCGAGTCCGTATGACTCTTCTTCACAATTAAGAGAAGTAGAAATATGGTGAAATACATACTGTTTAAGGGGGATGGGACAGGTGAAGCTGGATAGAAGGCCAATAATAGGTGGAGGCAAAGGAGAGATTGCAAAAGATGTCATAAACAAAAGGTCGAAGGGGTGTTGATGGTGGTGATACCGGCTAAAGGAGGTGCTAATGGTGACATTAAGAGTAGAAAGCAGGATGAGCAAGTGACAGAGGGCTCCAGTGGGGGCGGGGTGGGGGAGGGGATAGTGTGGGAGAAGAGATCAAAATAGGCTAAAAGGTGGGGATAAAACAATGAATGGAAATAAATTTAAAAAATAATAATAGAAATAGGTGGGAAAAAAACTGTATAAATAAAAATTAAAAAATAAACATTTGAAAAAGAGGATCAAAAAAGGGAGAGGATGGAGGAGAGAGTTCATGATCTGAAGTTGTTGAGCTCAATGTTAAGTCTGGAAGGCTGTAAAGTGCCTAATCAGAAGATGAGGTGCTGTTCCTCCAGTTTACGTTGAGCTTCACTGGTACAATGCAGCAAGCCAAGGACAGACATGTGGGCAAGAGAGCAGGGTGGAGTGTTGAAATGGCAAGCGACAAGGAGGTCTGGGTCATTCTTGCGGACAGACCGAAGGTGTTCTGCAAAGCGGTCGCCCAGTCTGCGTTCGGTCTCCAATGTAGAGGAGACCGCATTGGGAGCAACGAATGCAGTAGACCAAGTTGAAGGAAATGCAAGTGAAATGCTGCTTCACTTGAAAGGAGTGTTTGGGCCCTTGGATGGTGAGGAGAGAGGAAGTGAAGGGGCAGGTGTTGCGTCTTCTGTGTTTGCATGGGGAGGTGCCATGGGAGGAGTAGAGGGTGATGGAGGAGTGGACCAGGGTGTCACGGAGGGAACGGTCCCTATGGAATGCCAACGGGGGGGGTGGGGGATGTGAAGGGAAGATGTGTTTGGTGGTGGCATCATGCTGGAGTTGGCGGAAATGGTGGAGGATGATCCTTTGAATGCGGAGGCTGGTGGGATGAAAAATGAGGACAAGGAGGACCCTATCATGGTTCTGGGAGGAGAGGAAGGTGCGAGGGCAGAGGCGTACGAGAGAGATGTCACACTCTACTTTCCTCTTTGGCCTGGACACTTGTTCCAGGAGCAAGACCAGTTACTCCTTAAAATTGATTAATTACATAACTTTTTGAAACTCTAATATTTTCATATAAAAATTTGTATATTCTTAGAAAGTTGCATTAATACAATTCAGCACTACAATTTACTCAGGAAACTGGCATAGTGTATAAGGAAGGAAGGGAAACAAGCAGTAGTTTCATGGAACATATAGAAATTAAAGAGGAGGAAGTGCTTGCTGCCTTACAGCGAATAAAGGTAGATAAATCCCCCGGGCCTGACATGATATTCCCTCGGACCTTGAGGGAGACTAGTGTAGAAATTGCAGGGGCCCTGGCAGAAATATTTAAAATGTCCTTAGCCACGGGTGAGGTGCTGGAGGATTGGAGGGTAGCTCATGTTGTTCCGTTGTTTAAAAAAGGCTCCAAAAGTAAACCAGGTAATTACAGGCCAGTGAGCCTGATGTCAGTAGTAGGTAAATTATTGGAAGGTGTTCTGAGAGATCGGATATATAATTATTTGGACAGCCAAGGGTTGATTAAGGATAGTCAGCATGGCTTTGTGCGGTAGGTCGTGTTTAACGAACCTTGTAGAGTTTTTCGAGGAGGTTACCAAGAAAGTAGATGAAGGAAAGGTTGTGGATGTTGTCTACATGGACTTTAGTAAGGCCTTTGACAAGGTCCCACATGGGAGGTTAGTTCAGAAGGTTCAGACACTTGGTATCCATGGAGAGGTTGTAAACTGGATTCGAAATTGGCTGTGTGGGAGAAGACAGAGAATGGTAGTGAATGATTGCTTCTCAGACTGGAGGTCTGTGACTAATGGTGTGCGTCAGGGATCTGTGCTGGGAGCATTGTTGTTTGTTGTCTATATAAATGATTTGGATGATAATGTGGTGAATTGGATCAGCAAGTTTGCTGATGACACTAAGATTGGAGGCGTTGTGGACAGCGAGGAAGGCTTTCAAAGCTTGCAGAGAGATCTGGACCAACTGGAAAAATGGGCCAGAAAATGGCAGATGGAATTTAATGCGGAAAAGTGTGAGGTGTTACATTTTGGAAGGTCAAACCAAGGTAGGACATACACAGTAAATGGTAGGGCACTGAGGAGTGCGGAGGAACAAAGGGATCTGGGAGTTCAGATACACAATTCCCTGAAAGTGGCGTCACAGGTAGACAAGGTTGTAAAGAAAGCTTTTGGCATACTGACCTTCATAAATCAAAGTATTGAATAAAGGAGTTGGGATGTAATGGTGAGGTTGTATAAGATATTGGTGAGGCCAACTTTGGAGTATTGTGTGCAGTTCTGGTCGCCTAACTACAGGAAGGATATCAGTAAGATTGAGAGAGTGCAGAGAAGATTTACTAGGATGTTGCTGGGTCTTATGGAGTTGAGTTACAGGGAAAGATTAAACAGGTTAGGACTTTATTCCTTGGAGCGTAGAAGAATGAGGGGAGATTTGATAGAAGTTTACAAAATTGTGAGGGGTATAGACAGAATAAATGCTAGTAGGCTTTTTCCACTTAGATTAGGAGAAATAAACACGAGAGGACATGGCTTTAGGGTGAAAGGGGAAAGGTTTAGGGGGAACTTCTTCACTCAGAGAGTGGTGAGAGTGTGGAACGAGCTACCATCTGATGTGGTAAATGTGGGCTCACTCTTAAGTTTTAAGAATAAATTAGATAGATACATGGATTGGAGAGGTCTGGAGGGTTATGGACTAGGTGCAGGTCAATAGGACTAGCGGAATAATATTTCGGCACAGACTAGAAGGGCCGAATGGCCTGTTTTCTGTGCTGTAGTGTTCTATGGTTCTCGTGTCTTGGGGGCAAAGATCACAGTGACATAGAATAACTTTGGGCACTCTGCTCATTTACTAAAGAAAACTTGTGTGATGAGAGAGGAGTCCAGGGAAATCAGGTGTCATTTTCACCACCATACAGTAGTGCTTTTCAGTGTGATTTATTGAAGGCATCACAGGGTAGGAATAACTGAACATTCACATCACATCATCTCTGACAATGTGCTTGTATCAAATTCCTTTCTCTGCTATTTTAACAGTGATGTCAACCTGTTAAAATAGAATTAACATCTGCAGTGAAATGGTGGAAACAGTAACTCAGTTCGAAGAACTGAAACATTCACACGACAATGGTTAATTGCAATTACCCTCATTTAGCAAAGCTTTTTTT
This sequence comes from Cetorhinus maximus, assembly GCF_964194155.1. NCBI lineage: Eukaryota > Metazoa > Chordata > Chondrichthyes > Lamniformes > Cetorhinidae > Cetorhinus > Cetorhinus maximus. Next base: position 64,537,783 of record NC_135886.1, read on the forward strand.
TTAACACCTTGTTTGGAAATATTTCTCTTCAAGAAGATACCTTTTCAGAGCATGGTGCATGAATCTGATATTTTATGAATGGTTTAGGCAGGAAAATTGTAAGTTGGAAAATGGAGCAACCACTACAGGGTACAAAAGTCTCTCATTTGCTGTTGACTCCTTCAGTTTTCCAAATGTGTTTCATAATCTCAAGTTTTCTGGAAGGATGCAGTCATCAGTACACTGCATATGTGCCAGGGATTCAAATTAATCCAATCTGGAATAGTATGCTGTGTTAAATTTTGCACCCACTCTAAACTGGTGTACCATAAACAGGGTGTAGAGCTGTAAGAAATTGCAGAAGTGGAGTAGGGTGAAACTGCCTTTACTAAGAGCAGCAATGATCATGGCCTTGGTCGTGGCCCTGGGATAAGTGTCCTCACCTCTTAGATGCAGGAGATGTTTGGGTTGTTGGTGGTGGGTGGGGGAAGGGAAACAAGTTGGGAGAGTAAATCATGGCGGGGGGAGAAAAGAAGACACATGGTTTCATAGGCAGGTAACACTTTTAAAAAGAAGAACCTTAAAGCATATTTGTTTGAACTTGTTTAATTTTTCACTGGCCCTTAACTTTTCCTTAATTTCTTCATAACCTTTCTCCAGAATAAATAAACCAGTTCTAGTTAGTGGCTCTGAAATAAAAGCAAAATGCTGTGGATGCTGGAAATCTGAAATAAAAACAGTAAGTGCTGGAAATACTCAGCAGGTTTGGCAGCATCTATGGAGAGAGGAACAGTTAACGTTTCAAGTCGAATACGTCTCCTCTTCATAAGTGCTTGGTTGCCTTTTTTGTTTCCAATGCAGTTTGCTTGTAATCAGTGTGAAAAATCACAGGATTTTAAGCAAAAATGATGTTCAGCGCAACTTGAGTCTCCATGTTCTGTTGCATTGGTTTAAAAATCGTTGTGCTAGAAGCCAGCCCTTCTTAAATCTGGCCATGCTCCATGTGAATTGATCACCATTGGGAGTTTCTGCTAATTGTGCTCGGTTGTGTACTCGGTTTGAGGAATCGCTAAAAAAAACTAAGCTATTTTGTATGTGTTAAAACACTAGTAGGCACATTTTAAAAGCTTTTGAATATAATTTTAATATACTAAGGAACTGACTGTGCCAAGTTAGCAAGTAACTAGTTGTGTCTAGTTTCTTTGATCGCCATTTTCAGTCATTTAAAGTTGGGCTAGGTGGTGGTGGGCAAGGCACGTGATTGAAAATGTTTATTTTTGTGATTAAACACTTTTCCAACTGTATTAGTCCAACTGTTCTGGTCAAACTGCAGCAAGTTACCACTCAAAGATATCAAGGAATATTTTTAAAGCAAAATATTTTTGAAGGAAAGCTACATTCTAAAAAGCTGCCCAAATACGCTGGTTCATAGCAGATTTTACACTTTATGATATGCAAATGAGTTTGAGCAGAAACCCGAAGAAAACACTTCTCCAGACTGGCACAGTTTTGGGCACAAGTGAAAACTTGACTCCACCATGTTAATCTTGCTTTTTCATTTTATCTAATTACAGAAATACAAGGCCTCAATGATAGCTGGTATTGTTAACAGTTCTCTCTTCTCCAGTACTGACTCCTCCTTTAAATCTGCTGCTATCACTCTGCTGTTCAAAAAAAAACCAACCCTTCGTCCTCGCAAACTACCACTCCATCACCAAACTCACTTTATTCTCATTGAATGTGTTGTCACCTCCAAAATTTGTGCCCAGGTTTTCCAGAACTCCATGTTTAAAACCCTTCAGTAATGATTTAGCCTTGCCACAGTACTGAAATTGCTCTTAGGGCGTCATTTGTGACATTTCCATGTGACTCTGACTTGTCCTCTTGACCTGTCTGAAGCTTTGACAGGGTTGACCACACCTTCCTCCTCCCAAATCTCTTCACAGTTGTTGAGCTGGATGGAACTGTATTGACTCGGTTCCGTCCTTGTCTATCTAACCGTAGCCAGAGAATCATCAGCAATGGCTCCTCTTCCTGCTCCCACACTTTAATCTCTGGTGTCCTCCAAGATCTGTCCCTGACTCCTTCCTGTTTCTCACCTGTGTGCTGCCCCACAACGACATCACAGAAAACACGGCATCAGTTTCATCATGTACCTTTCTGGCACTCAGGTTTACACCACTACCTCTCTCAACCTATCCATGAATTGTCAGACTGCTTGTCCAAAATTCAGTGCTGAATGAACAGAAATATGCTCCAGCTAATTATATATTCACATACACAACCCTGTCCTTTGCAGACAGAAGGAGCATGTCCACGCATTGTGCCTTTTTCAACTAAACAAAAGCTTGGGCGACAGCCATTCCCTAGTTCATATTCCATGGCAATGCCTTGGCCAATCAGAGTCGACCTGTCTGGTTTGAATTTGAACAAAAGCTTGGCAGTTAACTGTTGAAGAGTCATGCGGATTCGAAACGTTAACTGTGCTCCTCTCCGCAGATGCTGCCAGACCTGCTGAGTTTTTCCAGGTATTTTTGTTTTTGTCTTGGCAGTTAACTGTTCCCTGGTGCATTCTCCATGGCAACGGCTTTACCAATCAGAGTCCAGTTGCCAACCAATCAGCATGTCTTCTCATACTGTATAAATTGTTGTTCCCTTTATTATTGGTATTCTTGTGAACTGTCCTAATAAGTGCAAGAAGAAAAGCTTCAACAGCGTCTATTTTTTTCAGCAATACTAAAATGTGTTAATGAAAGCTGAGTAGATCTATGGAGACTTTTGAACCTTCACTGTACATTGCATTCATGCTTCACAGGAACTGACAGTAAAGTTGGAATGTAAATCACATGAAGGCACAAATTGAATTTGAAATGAAGTGGAGTGGATGGGATGTCCTTTGTGGAGTTTTGTTTCACTTAGTTCCAGCCTGACCTAACCATCTGTATAGATTCATGATAGAGCTGTAATGCTAGAGTTTGTAAGTAGCAGTGACTGTGACATATCACACTTTTTAATAGTTCAATAGTTGCAATGGGTATGTTGGTGACCTGTTGCGAAACGAGATGGTGACTTGTTACCAGCCACTCTTGATTTGGTTGCTTTGAGATGTATGAAAATGGGCTGGGTCACTGGTCCTCCAACTTTGGTGGGGTGAATGTTACTTACAATACAAGTGCCAGGCAATGATCATCTCCATCAGACAGTCAACAGCATTGCCATAGCCAAATCCTTCATCATGTGGGGGTCACCATTGACCAAAAGCTTAACTGGACTAGCCATATAGACGTTACAAGAGCAGGTCAGAGACTGGGAATTATGCAGCACATGAAGTTCTGACTCTTCAAAGCCTGTCTATCAACGACAAGGCACAAGTCAGGAATGTGATGGAATACTCTCTGCTTGACTGGATGACTGCAGCTTCAACACCATCCAAAACAAAGCAGCATTTCCTAAACCTCTACCCCATAGAAAGATGAGGGCAGCAGAGGCATGGGCACACCACTAAGTTCCCCTCCTAACTTGAAAATATATTGCAGTTTCTTCATTGCCCTATGAACAGCTTAAAACAAATTCTTTCATGCACTTTCTTGGTCAGATGTTGCCTTTATTTGATGTCTCTGAGATGTCGAGGATGAGCTTGACTTGCAGGAAATCGCCAATATAGCTTCTAATGTAGCATTTTGTGATACAGTCCACCAGAACACAGGTGTATTTAAATCTGCATGTCCAGGCTGGGCCTGTGGACTGTATTCACCCATGGGCTCTGACAGTCGAGCCAATGAAGCCCAGATTCCTGTTTCTTTACTGTTTTGCCCTATATTTAGTATTGTGAGCCTGGAGATTTGGGAAGGGCTGTTTTTAGTGATGATAGGCTGGATTTTACATTCCCCCAATTGGCGGGTTTGAAGGTGGTGGGGGCTCATTCAATCTGGCGGGTGGCTTGCAGCCACCTTAATGCCTCTGCCCTCACTGCAGTTATACCAGCGGTGGGGGGGATGGTATTCAATTGAAGCCCTTAAGTGGCACTTACAGGCTTCGTGGTGCCGTTGCTGGGGTTTTACCAGGTGTGGGAGAGGCCCAAACAAAACTGCTAGCCCGGCAGGCTTCCCTGCACGTACCCTTGGCGGGGGCCAATCAGGCCCCCATCCCCAAGGTTGCCCTCCCCTCATAGGCCTCTCAAGCCCGAACCCCCTACACCATTTGCTGTGAGCTACCAGCTAGGAAGCCAGCAAGACCCCCAAATACATACCCAAATCCTGGATCCAGTGCCACACACCTCTGTCCTGAAGTACTGGTGGGCTGCCGGCCTCTGATTGGCTTCCTGTTTGGGAGTTCATGAGAGTGGTGATGACTGTTCACTGAACCAAGTCCCAGAAGCAAATTTGGGTTTGGTGGTCCTTGCCTGCTTTTTAAAACTAGTCCAATATAGTGTAGCACACTTTGATCAGATTTTCATTATATTTTTCTGTGGTGCACATCTGTATACTCTTCAGTGTTTTCAAATATCTCTATCTAGTTATTGTGGTTGGTAAGCAATAAAACGATTCATATATATTTCAGGACCGTATGTTCCCTAAGTGCACTTGTCAGCTACCTGGTCAGACTGCCAGTTTGGACTCAAAATGGGGATGTAATGTTTTCAGTTCTAGTGACCACTTATTGTATCATTCAGCCTGTAGCAGCATGTAGAGGAATTTGACTGGGCATAACTGGAAGTATAGTCGATAAACAAAAATTAATTCCTTGAATTAAACTTCAGTAACTCATCCAAAACTCTGCTGCTCTTGTCCTAACTTGCGCCAAGCTCCGTTCACCCATCACCATGGGCTTGCTGACTTGCATTGGCCTCCAGTCCAGTCTCAAATTTAAATTTCTCTTTATGTTCAAATCGCTCTTCCTCCCCTATCTGTAACCTCCTCCAGCCATGCAACCCTCCAAGTCCTCTGTGTTCCTGCAACTCTGGCTTCTTGCACATTCCCCATTCTCTTCACCTCACCATTGGCAGCTATGTGTTTGGCTGTCTGGACCCTAAGCTCTGGTATTTTATCCTTACACCTCTCCACTTCTCTCTTCCTTTAAATTCTACCTCTTTGACCAACCTTTTGCTTATCTGAACTAATTTCCGTTTGTCTCGGTGTCAGTTTTCATCTGAAAACACTCCTGTGAAGCATGTTTTTAACTCTGTTCATGGCGTTACATAAATGCATGTTGTAATGCTTAATGCATCTGAAATTGCTATTTGAACAGAGGTGTTAGTTAGCCTGCTCACTTGAAACAAATTAACACCACTTTTGAAGTAGAGGAGGGAAACCATACACGTTGAAGCTTATGAATACTACTGTCTAATTGTGTAATTTCCAGGCATAAACCTTCCATCTCCATGTGTTTGTGGCACACAGGCTGCTGCTTCCTAGAGTTCCACATCTGCCTTTACATCAGGAGCTCGTAGGTATTTGTTGGTTCATGCTGAATCTGTTTTTGCATACTCAACTAGTGTGAGCTGTGAATAATTCTGTTCTGAAGTTGCCACTGGGAACAATGACTTTGGGGGATGAGAACTGTCTCCTCCAGGAACCTTCCTGATTTGTGTTGTTTTATTTTGCTACCGGAGCACTTGCTGATGTTTTTAATTTGTCAGCCTTGCCACATTTACTGTTGCTATATAACGCCGAAGTCTGTTAGCTCTCAGTACTATATTGTCAGTGAATTGATACTTGTTTAGTATTTGCCAATATGCTGACTCAGTGGATCCAGTAACTGTAGCTAAACGATTTATCCCTTTGTCACAGTTTATATATTGTACATAAACTACTGCATCGTGGGGCGGAAATATTGAACATTACTTTTCTGTATATCTTAGATTATAAATAAAAACACTGGCAATTTTCAAAAAGAAAAACCTGACACGAATTATGAATTGCAACCAAAAATCTGTGGTGCAGTAAATTTAACATTGGGTGTTATGGATTGTAGATTAATGATTTGATATTGATTGGAGCATAGTTTCATTAATGAAGAGTGCTTGGTCCTATTATTTATAAAAATGCTGACATTATTTGGTGTGTTAACAGATCTGGTGAACTCCACTGAAGTGTGTGTGCATACGCATTACTGCATATGTGAGTTTTTTTCAAAACGCCCATGATGTAAATACACAGGTTGCATGAAAGAATGACCTTGCTCTTATATAGCACTTTTATAAGAACAGGAGGAAGCCATCCTGCCCTTTAAACCTGTTCCGTCATTCATTTAGATCATGATTGATCTGTAGCTCAACTCCATTTACCTGGCTCTGGATTTGTGAATTGCTCTCTGTCTCTGCTTCCTCTTTCTCTCTGTTACCTCTCCAACCTCACTCCTCCATCCTCTTTGTCTTCCCTCCTCCACTTTTCCCTGCCCTTCACTCGCCCCTCCTCTCCTTTGAGCTCCAATTTACACAAACTCAATCTTGCTCCATCTTTTTCCAAAATAGTCCTCTTGCAGCTTAGCTGTCTGGCCATACCTTTGCTTGTTTCCTTAACTGTTTGAACACCTGATCGTCTGCTTTTTCTGCATCCAGATCTGAAGCGCATTGGGGACGTTTCACTAGATTATGGATGCTATGTGATTACAAGTTGTTGAAAACAGGAAACTGCTTGTGTTCTGTTGAGAATTGACTAGCTTTTTCTTGCCGCTGCCCGAATTGTTGCAGGGCAAGCTCTCAACCATATCATATGCCAGGCCAAGCCCTGCAGAGGAGGTAAAAACTTTGCCTACATTTCCCAAAAACCAGCATATCTGTTTGTGATTGGAAGGGTGTAGTTTGTGCGATTGGACAGTGTAACATCCCACCTGAAGTACTTAGCTTGAGGCAAGAAACTTTGCAAAGGGAGGCTGAGGAAGGGAAGACTCAGAATCAGGGTAATTATATATTTAAAAATGCTTCAAGCCTTACATGCCCTGATAAAGCTGGATGAAAACTATGCAGATTTAATTTGATGATAAATCTGTTCTTTCAAAGGTTACATGTCTCTATCAGCAGATGGCTGCCTGTTCCATCTGTCACTTTGGATAAATGGAATCTGCTTGGAGTTCTGTATGCATAATTTGAAGGATGATCTGTGTGGTTTAATTAGGTAATGTAAGTCCTTTAAGGGTTTAGTTACACAATGGTAACATCCGTGCAAAGCAGTTTAACAGTTCTAGTGTAATTGTAACTTGAAACTGGAGTCAGGGGCTGGCTGACAGCAGAATGAAGTGAATTGGGTGGGGTGGGGGGAGAGGGCGAGTAACCACGGGCCAATTTGCGGAGAAATTCCACTCCCTCTCCCTTAAGTGACCAAAATCAATTCAGGATGTCACATGACCCAAGTATGATGTACAATAATTATGATAAACACTTGCTAGAAAGAGTTAAGACAGTTGTGGTGAAATGAATAACCCACAGCTTAATTGACGGTAAGGAGTACTGCACCCAATTCTGGGCGCCATGCTTGTGGAAGGATGTGAAGGTATTGGAGAGAGTACAGAGGAGATTCATAAGAATGATTCCCAGGATGAAGAACTGTAGCTATGAGAATGGATTGGAGAGGTTGGGACTGTTTTCCTTGGAGAAAAGAAGGCTGAGAGGAGACTTGTTATTCAAGATCCTGAGGGATATTGACAGGGTAACTTGTGAGAAACTGTTCCCACTCAAGAGAACATCAAGAACTAGAGGGCACAGATTCAAAATAATTGGCAAAATAAGTAAATGCAGTGTGAGGAAAATTTTTTTCACCCAGAAGGCGGCAGGAGTCTGGAACAAACTTCCTGAAAGGATGGTGGAGGCAGGTTCAATCGATGTATTCAACAGGGAATTGGAGTGCTACCTGAAAAGAAAGATTGTGCAAGGTTATGGGGATAAGGCAGGGGAGTGGGACTAGGTGGAATGCTCTTTCAGAGAGCTAGTGCAGACTCGATGGGCTGAATGGCCTCCTTCTGGACTGTAAAGATACCCTGATAACAATTGTTAAATTCCACAAAATTGGCCACCGTTTTATCCCAAGTTTTATGTCATCAAAAACCCTCTTGTAATATACTTGCGATTTTAGAATTTTGAGCTTTGATACTCAGGACAATGTAACGTCAGGATTTCTGTTGCTTTGTGGAACAGAAATGAAGCAACAGAAAGCAGAAGTGGACTTCAATGACAGCTGTGAAGCACAAAACAAAAACAGAATTACCTGGAAAAACTCAGCAGGTCTGGCAGCATCGGCGGAGAAGAAATCAGTTAACGTTTCGAGCCTTCATGGCCCTTCTTGTTCACACCTCTGTTCAACATGCTTAGTGAAGCCTCTGGAACATCTGACTTCTATGTATACCTCATCAATAATAATGCATCTCGCTAAATCAGCTTCTTCAAAAAACCTAATCTGCCCCAGAATCTGAGGTTGCACTGAACCACAAAGCTCTACATTTGGAGACATTTTGTTCAGAGGCACTCTTGTGTGACACCAACTGTATAGCCTGAGGAAGTACATGGGCCTGCTTAAAGTTTATGGCCAGAATAATTTGCAGTTATTAATGTTCCTGATTGCATACGTTACTCTTAACACCGCATCATAAATCATGGATGCTTAAGGCTCAGTGGAAATGTGTTATTGAAAGATAATTTTTCCCTCCTCAAGGATGAGCAACAAATACTGGCCTTGCCAGTGACACACTCATCCCATGAAAGAATTAAAAGAAAGGTTGCAAAAAGTTTTCTCCTTTGCCTACTTGAACTGCCTTTCCCTTTCTTAAACCTTTTCAATTGTTGTGTGGTGTTAAAGAACATGTTCAATTTACCAGTAATGATTGGATATCACTCTTCACAAGGTAGAGCATGGTTTGTTTTCAGAAGTATCCTTGATCGCACTGGAAAAGTCAACCTTTGAAGCCTTCAAAAATCTTTCCAAAAATGGGGGCCGACTTATACGCTGAGTATAACAGTGAACCGCTAGTGTGGGTGGTTGCCATTTTGAAATGGGAATAAAAAACAATGCCGGTGATTCATATTTACACAGTTTATTGAATGAATTAATTGTACAAAGGTACCTTTAATCACAATCAAAATGCTTTAAAACTCATTGTCTTTGGCGTTCCAAGCAAGGGGTTCATTGAATTTATTGTGAATCATTTTGGCTGTGGCAACATTGTAGGGATCCCACTCAGAATCAGATTTGGTGATTTTGCTTTCAGAATCATCCCTCCATAACAAATAACCCTGCATTTCTTGAATGACCTGTCGATACTTATGCTTTAATAGCATCCCACGATTTGATAATGAAACCACATAAAACATCAAGCGGGGCAACACACATATTTCCACTCTTTTTGGAGGTTAGTTTCCATCAACCATCCACCAATTCCATTTGTTGTGAACATAATCCTTGAATGTCTTGTTGAGACATGCATCCAAAAGTTGAACTATGGACTTTAATCCCCTGGTATAACTCCAACAAGGGTGTTATTTCTTCGAGACACCTCTTGACCGCATTGGTTATATTGTATAAGTGCATGTCCCACGCTAATAAGCTGCATTCTTTACATAGCCCACCAGAACATATATTATTGGTCCATAATTTCTCCCTATCCTCATCCATCCAACTGTTGTCATGGACATTCACAAATGTCCCCTGCAGGGAACTTGGGATGTTTGGCATGGTTTTACATTTGAAAATTACAATAGGCTTTAATTTTGTTCCATTGACCACACAGGCTTGCACCACATAAAATCTTGTCTTCTTATGTCCTGTCGTTTAAACTGGAACTGTTTTTGAATCTCTCCATTCCACAGTTCAGCTGCTGGGCATATTGAAATTCATGGGCACTTCATCCTTGTTGCTGATGTGACTGTTTTTTTGCCACTGTCTGATGACAAATCTCTGGAAACTGATCATTTTAACATTGAGGTCTCTTGGTAGTCTCTGAGTGGTTTATCAGTTACTTTTCTCTCAAATGTATTACTATAACAGGCAAAGGTTGAATTACAGTGGAAACTGTTTAACACCATTTTTTAAGTCTCACTAAATTATTGAATGAATTGCTTTCCACACAATTGCAGGACACTGTTTCCTCATTGAAAAATCACCTGAAATACTATAGATCATGACACAAGTGTCAATACCAGAAATCAAGATTATACTTCTGCAGCAACACTAGATTGATTCGTTCCATAAAGCAGCTACACCAACTAGCTGTTGCTTTGAAATCTTTGTAGGATTCAGGGTTTGATTTGGCCCACTGTCATGCGTTTATTGCATTTCTGGTGACGATGAAACCACTGTGATAATTTCCATTGAACCCATTCTAATGCATGCTTCTCAAAATCAACTCAGTGGCTGGTCCCTGTCCTCATGACGCATTTGGTCTTGGGTGAATTCCCTCTTCATTCTTTCTTGCAATGGTTTTTCACTAACACCAAATTCCCTCGCTGCAGTGCAGTCATTTGACGAGTTAGCAAATGTTCGTTCTTCATCCTCTTTGCTGGAGGACCCATTTCTGTCTGTCACTTACCATGTCATATACGATCTACTCTGTGTAGGTGTGTCTTAAACTCACGTGCATCTTCTTCACAACACAGCTCAAATCGCTTGCTTGATTCCTTGATTACAGTCTAAGGTAAGTAAAACGTGCATTTCTGCTATGAAAGTTGACGACTAATGTGAGCGTAGCATTTCAGGCTGAAGTGGGGAGGGGTGGGGTCGACTTGTAAGCCAAGTATAATCTTGATTTCTGGTATTGATACTTATGTATCATGATCTATAGTATTTCAGGTGATTTTTCAATGGGGAAACAGTGTCCTGCAATTGTGTGGAAAGCAATTCATTCAATAATTTAGTGAGACTTAAAAAATATCGTTAAACAGTTTCCACTGAAATTCAACCTTTGACTGTTATAGTAACACATTTGAGAGAAAAGTAACTGATAAATCCACAACCTCTAACATCGAGAAGTGCAGGGCAGCAGTCACATGGCAACATCACGACCTGGAAGTTACCCTCCAAGACACACACCATTCTGACTTGGAAATCGTTGGGTCAAAATCCTGGAACTCCCTAACAGCACTGTGGGTGTATCTGCACTGCATGGACTGCAGTGGTTCAAGAAGGCAACTCACCACCACCTTAAGGGCAACTAGGGATGGGCAATAAATGCTGGCCCAGCCAGCAATGCCCATGTCCTGAGAGAGAATAAAAAAAATAGATAGCATTAAAGGGCTTCTTTCCTTTTTTTTTCTTGTCACTATTTGAGTCTTGCTCCAATGCTGAAATGTGCTCTGGTAATTAATGGGGAAACAAATGCTTGTTGAGGACTGTAAGAGCTTCATAAAAGAACGTCATGAGAAACTATTAGAATTGTGTGTGTGGGTGGGGGTTGGGATGGGAGATATGCCTGTGGGTGGAGGAGGAGAAGAAAATGGAAGCAAAGTGAAAGTGGAGTCACTCTCCTGCAGACTAGTTAAAGAGTTCTGCAAAGTGGCCACACAATCAGTGTTTGGTCTCCCCAGTGTAGAGGAGACTGCATAGTGAGCAGCAAATACAATATATTAAACTGAAATAACTATAAGTAAATAGTTCCTTCACCTCAAAGGAGTATTTGGAGCTTAGGACTGTGAGGAGGAAGGAGCTGAAAGGGCAGGGTTTGCCTCTCCTGCACTTGGCATGGGAAGGTGGTGTGGGAAGGAGAGGGTGTGTTGAAGATAACTGAGGAATGGACTGTGTTGAGGAGGGAATGGAAGTGTCTCTTAGGAATGGAGGAAAAGGTGTTTTTGGTGATGATGTCACTGGAGGTAGTGGAAATAATGGGATGATCCGTTGAAAATGGAGGTTGATGGAGTGAAAAGTAAGTCAAGGGGAACCGGTCTAGGGAGGGGCGGTGGGGGGTAAAGGGCGAGGGTAGAAGTGTAGAAAATGGAACGGGCACAGTCGAGGGCCCTATAAACCATGGTGAGAGGGAATTCCCCAATTGTGGAAAAAGGAAGACATATCTAAAGTGTGAATTATGGAAGGTTGTGTCATCAGACCAGATATGATAGAGACAGAGAAATTGGCAGAATGGAATACAGTCCTTACAGGAGATGGGATATGAGGAAATGTAGTAGAGTTAGCTGTGGAAGTCAGCCACAGCCATTGATCTATCGCCAGAAATGGAGACACAATTTGAGGAAGGGAAGGGTAAAGTGGTAACTGGACCATGCCGAGGTGAAAGAACAGTGGAAATTATATGCAAAGTTGATGGTATTTTCCAGTTCAGGATGGGTGCAGGATGTGACACTGATCAGTCATCATTTGTACCAGAAAAAGAGGTGAGGGAAGGTACCTGAGTAGGACTCAAACAAGGAATGTTACACATATCTCACAAAAAGGCGGGCATAGCTAGGACCTGTTTGGGTTCCGAAAGCAACATGTTTTATTTAGAGGAAGTGCATAGATTTAAAGGAGAAGTTGTTGAATGTGAGAACAAGTTCAGCCAGGCAGAAGAGGGTGGTGGTGAATGGGAAATGATGGGACCTTTGTTCAAGGAAGAAGTGGTGAACTCTCAGATCATTTTGGTGGGGGATGGATGTGTAGAGTGATTGGGCATCCATGGTGAAGAGGAAGTGGTTAGGCCCAGGAAACTGATAACTTAAAGTGATGGAGGGCATTGGAAGACTAATGGATGCAAGGGATTGGAAAGTTGACAAGTGCAGAACAAATAGAGTTGAGATGGGAAGAAATCAGTTCTGCGGGGCAAGAGCAGGCTGAAATGGTAGGTCTGCCAGGGCGATGCTTTTTATGGATTTTAGGAAGGAAGTAGAAATTGGCTGTGCAGAGTTAGGGACTGAGTGTGGAAGCCATGGAGGGAAGATTTCCAGAGGAGATGAGATCAGTCAGCCTTGGAAGCGGTGGCCTAATGTGTGAAGATAGTTAGGGCCCAGAGGAAAGTAGGAGGAGGTGTTAGTTGAACCCAGCCGCTAGGTAGAGGTTGGTTTGCCAAACAACAGTATCACCACACTTGTCAACAGCTTTAAAGAACAAAACAAAAACAGAATTACCTGGAAAAACTCAGCAGGTCTGGCAGCATCGGTGGAGAAGAAAACAGTTGACGTTTCGAGTCCTCATGACCCTTCGGCAGAACTGAAGTATAGTCAGGAGAGAGGTGAAATATAAGCTGGTCTAAGGTGGGGGGCGGGGGGAGAGAGAAGTTGAGAGTGGGGTGGTTGTGGGGATAAGCAAGCAGTGATAGGAGCAGATAATCAAAAGATGTCACAGACAAAAGGATCAAAGAGGTGTTGAAGGTGGTGATATTAACTAAGAAAAGTGCTAATTAAGAATGGATGGCAGGATACTCAAGGTACAGCTCTAGTGGGGGTGGGGTGGAAAGACTAACAAAGTATTAGTTGTAGATTTAAAAATAATGGAAATAGGTGGGAAAAGAAGAATCTATATAAATTATTGAAAAAAAAAAGGAGGGGGAAGAAACGGGGTGGGGATAGGGGGAGGGGGAGTTTAAGATCTAAAGTTGTTGAATTCAATATTCAGCCCGGAAGGCTGTAAAGTGCCTAGTCGGAAGATGAGGTGCTGTTCCTCCAGTTTGCGTTGGGCTTCACTGGAACAATGCAGCAAGCCAAGGACAGACATGTGGGCAAGAGAACAGGGTGGAGTGTTAAAATGGCAAGCGACAGGGAGGTTTGGGTCTTTCTTGCGGACAGACCACAGGTGTTCTGCAAAGCGGTCGCCCAGTTTGCGTTTGGTCTCTCCAATGTAGAGGAGACCGCATTGGGAGCAACGAGTGCAGTAGACTAAGTTAGGGGAAATGCAAGTGAAATGCTGCTTCACTCGAAAGGAGTGTTTGGGCCCTTGGACTGTTAGGGTTGGACCTGAGAAGAATGGATACTACAAGTTCAGAGAGATACACACTAGAATGAGTAAGGGGAACAGAGGAATTAAGACAGCTGATGTCACACAGGCAATTCTCAGTGAAAGATCGAGAGAGGATAAGAGGCCAGAAAACGGGGTCCAGGTGGAAAGAGAATACTAGAGAATAGGTAAAAAAGTCTGCTGTGTGGGAGAAGCAACGCCTGCCCTTTTACCACCTCCTTTCTCACTAGCTATGACCCAAACACTCCTTCCAGGTGAAACAGCAGTTTACTTGTACTTTTTGTAGAGATGAGTTACGGAGACATCCTTGTAGTCTTGGGGCACAGCACCCTAGCTCCAGATTAGGCAGAAGAGACTCGTGAGTTTCCTGACCATGTGAGGCCCTATGTACTTAAATATTTCGGGTGGGATGCCAATAGCTCCTGGCGACTTGCCCATAAAGAGCTGCTTTGTGGCCTTAGTGACTTTTGCTTGAGAAGATTGAGAGCAAACTCTTTCAAAGTGTGGTGCTGTGGAAGTGGCTCAATTTTATCATTGCGCACTGTAGAGTGTTGGCTTAAGAGATTTCTGAAGTGTTCCTCTCAACGAGAGAGAATCTCATGCTTATTTATTAGGAGTTGATTGCCATCTGCTGAGAGGATGGGTGTCACACCTTTGGTTTTGGGGCCAGAGACTGATCACAGACCTTCGTGTGGAGCCTTCAGGTTGTTTTTATCAGCAGCTGCTTGAAGCTCATCAGCCTGATTTCCCATCATTGATTCTTCATCTCTGTTAGTTTGACCTACGGTATGTGTTTTGCACAATGGGATCTGGCGTTCCTGGTGGGTGATGTCAGATATGTAAGACCTGTGAACTTCATGCACTTTGTCTAGAAGCTTGCCTATGTCTTGGTCCTTGTTGTTGCCTCAGTCTTGGTGCATCCATTTAACGAATCCTAGGACCTCAGATGCCATGCAATAAGTAATATCCCATGCTCACGCCTGATTGTCAAAGCTGGTCATTGGATTTGCCAGCCCAGTAGAATGTGTAGCCTGCACTAACCACCTCAAGCTGAGACTCCTCAGGGAGCCTTGTTTCTCTTAGGGTGGCTGTGCTAGCATTCTGGCAATGAGGGCTGTTCTGCGCTCTGCCCTCATGTTGTTGTCCAGAAGTGTTCTGACATTCCGTGAACTGAGCATCATACGATAACTCGTAGTCTTGTTCTTTACACCCCGACAGTGGTGAGTGGATGACCAGCGAGGAGCGGCAAACAGGTGCAAGGAGAGCAAGCTGCGTTTACGGTTTCTTTTCTTCCCCTCCTGCAGATCGGGGAGAGCAGCAATGTATCTGCAAAGGTCTGCTCTGTCATTGATATACTGAAGTGGTCCTAAAGCTATTGGGACAGTGCTACCCAGTCACATGTACTCTAAGAAACTGCCTTTACATCGTCTATATTTCCTCCCTGCTAATCCAGTTTAATAGAATTTGTTAACCTCCTCTTAATTCCATTCACCCTAACCTTTTCCATTAATCACCTGTGTGGCACAAAGACTTTCTGAAAGTCCATGCACAACGCATTCATTGTGTTTTCCCCATCCACCAGTTATTGGCCTGTTTCCCTACTGTACAGTTTATGTAATTCTACATTTACTACATTTAGTGGAATTGTGGAATTCATGGCTGGAGTGCGGAAACTTCTGGGACTTATAGCTGTTGAGTTGCTATTAGCTACTTGAGAAGGTCGATGGAACAAAACAACTTGCATTTCCCATCCTCGATATGCCCCAAAATACTCTTCATCTGATTGACCACACATCAAAATAAGTAATTATTCTTGTTTTCAAAGGCAATGTGTGTAGTCATTTTTCACACAGCACGTTGTCCTAAACATCAGTGTGATAATGTGCAGATAATCTGCTTTAGTGATGTTGGTTGAGAGATAAATGCTGGTCAGTATACTGGGGGAGAGCTGCCCTACCCCTCTTCAAATGTTCTGTGGGATCTAGTATGCCCACCTGGCTAGATTTCACTTTAATTTTCTAACTGAAAGATGGCACCATCAACAGTGCAGCACACTCAGTGCTCTGCAATTTCAGTCTAGATTTTGTGTTCTGGATTGGGGCTTGATCTCGCTGACTTGGGCGAGAGCCTTCCCACTGAAGGCTAACACACAGAGATGTAACAGGTTGTAACACATGATTAGTTTTCTTCGGTTGGTGACAGCAAGCTCATTTTGCTCCAAGTTATCCACAGCAGAATCACACACGGTAGCCATTTTGATTTCAGTCCAATAAAATCAATGAAAAATTGTCAGAGATCTTTTATTTACAATATTTCGCCCATAAATTGACATTGATATTATATGATAATAGTATGTCATGTATTATCATGACATAATTCATGAGCTCTGGGGGCGGCTGAGTGTATAAAAGGATACTTTCGCTAAAGCACATTTGGGCACAAATTTAGTTTCATGCAACAAGAGATTTTATTTTCCTAGATGCAGTCAAGTACTGGAAAAACAGTGTCTTTGATTATTATAGAATGTATTTTACCTATTCCCAGCTTTCAAGTCAAATGAGGATTCCTCAAATGAGAAGAGTGTCAAATCCTAAGCTTTCTAGGAAAATTAATGCTGCAGGTGGAACATAAATTTGGCTGAGAGAGAGCCCCTGAGTCATCTGTTCCTTTTTGCTTCCAGTAATTAGAACACAAGATTATCAGAAAAGACCCTTATTTAATGTGTAGTATCTGATGTTTATGCTACAAATAACATGAAGGAGAAAAAGCAACACTAAAGTGTAGCAGTATATTGACACAACTTTAAAGAAGTTGGCCTCATAGCTGACTTCATTTTGTGGTGTGTAGTCTCAGTGTTTGTGTTTTCTACATTTGTTCCTGGGATGAGAGCATTGCTGGCAAGGCATCCCTAATTGCTTGGCATTATTGTGGCTCTTACAACCTTCTCCAGGTTGCCAACTCCATTTCTGCTGATTTACAGGTGGTTTTTGCATTGCATAGTCTGTCCATGAGGAACTCATTTACAATAGAGCCCACACAATAGAGGGATGAGAGACTTTCAGCCCACCCTGCTGTACTACATCCAAACCTAGGTCTCTGACATCAGGCAATGCTTCATTTCACTGGGGCACACTTAGCTGAGAATTTTGAGTGATATTGCAAATCTGTGTTACTTGTCCCAATCTATCTAGTGAAATGAGCAAAAATACTCAAACGATGTGGTCAGTTATCTTCTGCTGAATGCTTTGAACATTTAGTTTTCTTGGGATCTCTGTCACATGCATATGTGAAATGGATATAGAGTTTAGTTCCATATTACCATCTGTCAGTTCATATTTAATGGAGTTGTGTCAGGGTCATGGTCTGGTTCTATGTGGACATATTGTTAATGTTAGCTCAAAGCACTAGTTACATGAGTGAATACCTAGCATTTGTACCAGAGACAGAGAGCAAAGAGAAATAGTGTGCTAATTTTCACTCTGTAACCCTTCCACTGTATTTATGGTGTATGATCTAATCCCTTTATTATTAGAAATATTATTATTAGCTCTTGTTAATGAAACAAAAAGGATTATGGCTCCGCATGACAAAACGAACATTGAAGCAGTGGCAAAAGTGCAGAAGAAATTTGCAAGGCTGTTAGCACATTGAAAGAATGTAACTAATGGAGAAGAGAAGACAAAGAGGAGAATAGATGTCTTTAAATCTACGAAGGCATTTGGTAAGGTGCATCTGGAGAAACTTGTTTACATCTGTGGCTGAGCCCAGGACAAGGGGCACAAATATAAAATAGACACTGACATATCAAATAAAGAATCCAGAATGAGTTTCTTTATATACACAAGGGTGAAATTGTGCAACTTGCTGCTAGATGGAGTGGTTCATACAGGTAGCATTGACCTATTCATTGGGAGGCTTGATTCATATATGATGAGAAGGGAACTAAGGAAATTGGAGTGGAGTGGGAGGAACTAATTAGAGCAGGAGGAGGTTTGAGTGGAGTGTGAGCACCAGCAGAGATCAGTTGGGTTGAATGCCTGATTCTGTGCTGTAGATTCTGTGATTGTATTTTCTAGAAATGTTAATTACTTGTTGATAACTCTACTGCAGCATTTCTCTCAATAGATTGGGCACTTCACTACTTAAACAGGAGCATAGTACTTTGAAATACACCATAACCTAGATCTTCTGTTCAGTGGTGGAGTGAGTGAGCAATGTCAGGGTGTGGGGCTTGAGTTGGGGTGGTGAGGGGTGGGGCGCGAGAATGAGCAGTGTTGGGGATGGGAAGGGTAATTGAGCAGTGTCGAGGAGTGATGGGGGTGGTGAGTAGTGTTGGGGGTGCACAGGATTGAACAGTGTCAGGGTTGCCATGGGTGCAGGATTGTTTTGACACTCCACCTGATTTACTTACAGCTGTTCTCTCATTTCCTCTCAACTTGACTATTCTAATACTCATTTCACTGACGAGCTAATAATAGTAGTTGCCAGCTGTGCTAATAATAAAGGCCTCCTATGTTCCACCCTCTGTAAACATGAAGTCATCTGCACCTCTGCTGCCTGTGTCCAAACTTGCATCAAGCCTTGTTCACCCATCGATTCTATGCTTGCTGACTTACGTTGGCTCCCAGTTAAGCAACGCCTTGATTTTAAAATTCTCGTTCTTGTTTACAATTCCCTCCATGAGTTCCCTCATTTCCCCCAGCCCCCGCAAACACCCATCTCTGTAATCTCCTACAGCCTTACAATGCTCTGAGATACCTACGTTCCTCAAATTCTGGCCTCTTGAGCATCTCTGATTTTAACTGCTCCACCACTGGCAGCTGTGCTTTCAGTCGACGAGGCCATTAGCTCTGGCTACTCTCTCCCTAAATCTCTGTGCCCTAATACCCCTCTTTCTTCCCTGACACTCATTAAAGCCTACTTCTTTGATCAAGCATTTGGTCATAGAATCATTAAAATCATGGAATAGTATCACACAGAAGGAGGTCATTCGCCCATCAAGTCTGTGCCTGCTCTTTTGAAGAGCGCTCCAGTTAGTTCCGATCCCGTTTACCATTTCTCTGCAATTTTTTTTCTCCTTAAGTAAATATCCAATAACCCTTGAAAGGCTATTTTGTGTTGTAAAGAACATATCTTTGTATTCCTGTTGGTCTGTGGATTAAAAGTATAATGGCTGCAGTTTGAAAGACATGTCTCCTGGGACAGGATGAGAGATATATACAATGTTGCAGCCCTGGAACAGAGTTTGCCATGAAAGTCATGATGGTGCCAGAAAGGAGTTCTGGACCAAGGAAGTTGCCTGACAACAGCAATTTGATTGGCTCCTGACCAGGGTTTTATGTGGTAGCAGTGTGGCAGAAAGCTCCTGACCTGCAAAGAGAAAATATCTAAAATCTCTTTTCCTCATATCTCTATAACCTGCTCCCACTCCTGTGAAAAGGAAAGGGGGAAAACCACTGTTAAAGACATTGAAAAGCAAGTTCTTAACCAGTGAACTAAATACTGAAAGTGCTGGAAAACCACCTCGTGTCATCAAAAGAACTGAAAGGAACTTGGGAGATGTCGATCAAAATCAACCCATTGAATCCTGTACTCCGGAGTTGGTGCTACTGAACTGCTTTATCCCACCCTTAAAATCCATGATTTGTGTGTCTTGCATGTGTGTGTATAGGGATTTAAGAAGGGGGTAGAGTTTAAGTTATAGAGTTAGAAGTTAGCGGTTCATATTTCTTTCTTTTGCCACTGGTTAATGACAGTTTGTTCAATGAACAGTTATTTACTTATTAAGTTTACAAACCTGGTGCTCTTATTCTGTTAACCTAAATTAAACAGTTAGGTAGAATTGGGGCAATCTGGTGGTTTGGTCAAACTTTTCTCATTTATCACAGCTTGGGGAACAGTGGGGCTTGATATTACATCACACTATCCCCAGTGAGTCGTGACAGTATCCTCTTCCTATTAGGTAATACATTCCAAATTCTAAACAACCATTGTGTAAAAAGCTTTTTCTCTTGTCGCCGCCTCTGGTTCTTTTGCCAATCATCTGCCCTAAAATCTCCTTACATGGCTCAGTGCTAAATTTTGCTTGATAATGATCCTCTGAAGCACCTTGGGACATTTACTTTGTTAAAGGTACTATGTAAAGGTAAGTTTGTGTTGTGAATGGTGACTTGGGTGAAAAATGGAGGAATTGGCACGCTGCTGCAGAAATGATCAATGAATGTTATAGGATCCCAGTCCCAAAGTACTGCAGTAATACTGGACTTCTCAGCAAGCCTTTGTGTTCAAGTAATTCTGAACTACATTAATTAAAGGAGTACTGATCATAATAACCAGTTATATGTTGGATGGAACCTTTGCTGAGGCAAGTTCAGATTTATTATTTATGTAAGTAAGTGAGCACCGCCGGGTGGGCAGTTGGGCGAGCACCGCCGGGTGGGCGGTTGGGCGAGCACCGCCAGGTGGGCGGGAGAGCCAGACTTGCTGCGAGTTGGGACATGGGCAGCAAAGCTTTGGATGACTTCAAGTTTTTACCGAGGTTAGAACCTATGAGTCCAGACAGGTGTGCGTTAAAATAGTTAAGTCTAAATCTAGCAAAGGTATCAGTGAGAGTTTCAGCAACAAAGGAGCTGAAGCAGGATGGAGTTAGGTGATGTTACCATTGTTATCATTGCTTATCCCTCAAGTCTGCACCCAGCAAGCATTGAAGGTAGGAATTTGTTTATGTGTACCTGTGCATCTGGCGTTTTATCTGGAAGAGAGATTTGTTTTTAACTTCTTTTAAAAGAGGCATTTGATTACAAAGCAGTGAGAAAGGAAATAATGCATAAAATACAAATGGAGAAAGCAAGAGCAAAATCTAATGAAAAGATTCCAGAAAGAGAGGAAAAAGGCTTGCATTTATATAGCACCTTTCACAACCTCAGGATGTTCCTAAGTGCATCAGAGTCAATTAAGTACTTTTGAAGCGTAGCCACTGCTGTAAAATTGAAAATATGGCAGCCATTTTGTACACAAGTTCCCAGAAACAGCAGTGGGATAATGACTGGATTATATTTTAGGTGTTGGCTAAGGAATCAGTATTGGCCAGGACACCAGGGGAACACCCCTGCTTTTCTCTGAAATAATGACATGGAAACTTTCACATTCACCTGAGAGGATAGATGGGACCTTGATTTAACGTCTGATCTGAAGGGCCGCACCTCTGCCAGTGCAGCACTCCCTCAATGCTGCTCAGTTGTGAAGGAATATAAAGTGAACTATGACTGCCTTTTATAATACTTGCTACTGATTTAATGCCCTGGGCTCACAGTCTGTGCGTCTTATGGACTTTGCAGGATCTCCAAAGATGCCAGATTTTCATAGTGGAAAAACCCTACTTAGTTTGAGCTATACAACTGCCTTCATGAAGCTGGCCTGCCATCAGATCTGCACCTCAGATGCTGGTAAACAGCAGCATAGCACAGCTTAAGAAGATAAGTGATAGCGTGAGAATATTGAGAAAGGCCTAAAGCAGGCAGATCTATAGGTCTGCTTTGACTGAAATACTCATGGAATTCACTAAGGAGAAGACTTTGAGGAACTTGAAGGATTAACCCAATCAGAAATACAAATATTCCAGGCAGATAGAAGTATAATTGCCAAACAATAATATGGGTTGGGGACCTAAGTATTACTGTGATTGGGGTAGGGCATTCCCTGCTACTCTAGTGAATTGAGTTTGGAAGAAAATTCCTGATCTTTCTCTAGTACCTCCAGGGCAGTGACTAGAATCTGGAGAGTTGTCTCCAAAAATTGGAGAGCTGTCACATGGATTCATCAAGCAGCAGTCTGATATTGTTGTACTCACATAGTTATATCTTTCACCTAATGCCCCAGACTTCCCTATCACCATCCCTGCGTATGTCTGGTCCCACTAGTAGGGTAGACCACCAGGAGTGGGAGCACAGTGGTACACTGTCAGGAGGAGGTGGTCCTGAGAGTCCTCAATGTTGACTTTGGACCCCTTTAAGTCTCATGGCATCAGGACAAACATGGACAACAAAACCTCCTGCTGATTATCATCTGCTACCCTCCTTCAGCTGATCAATCAGTGCTCCATGTTGAACACCTCTTGGAAGGAGCACAGAGGTTAGCAAAGGCACAGAATGTACTCTGGTTGGGGAAGTGTCCGTCATCAAGTGTGGCTTAGTAGCAGCACTGCTGGTGGAATCATAAAGGATAGCTGTTGCACTTGTACGAGGTGGTGAGAGAATCAACTTGAAGGAAAATTCTACTTCACCTTTCCTCACTGACCCGCTGGTCACAAGTTCCTCTGTCCATGATAGTATTGGTAGGAATGAACACCATACAACCCTTGAGGAGACAAAGACCCGCCTTCACAAATAAGACGTTCACCATCATGGTGTGTGGCATTGTGCCAGCCATGACTCAGTTGGTAGCGCACTGTCTCTGAGTCAGAAGGTGCTGGGTTTCAATCTCCATTCCCGGACTTAAGCACAAAGTCTATGCTGTCACTCCAGTACAGTACTCAGGGAGTGCTGCACTTTTGGCGGTGCTGTCTTTCAGATAAGATGTGAAACCGAGGCCCCATTTGAGCTCTTGGGTGGATGTAAAAGGTCACATGGTATATTTTTAACTAGACAGGTCAATATCCCTCAAACAACATAACAAAAACAGATTACCTGGTTATTATCACATTTTTTCTTTGTGGGAGTTTATTGTGCACAGATTGGTTGCTGTGTTTCCTACATTAGAGCAGTGACTACACTTCAGAAGTACTTCATTGATTGCAATGCTTTATGACACAGGTTGTTGTGAAAGGCACTTTATAAATGCAAGATTTTTTTTATTACCACTATACTGAATGGTATAGATTCAGAACACACCAAGCAGCTCAAAACTTGTCCTCCATAAAGTGCTGGGGGACCCATCAGTAACAGCAGAATTAGATTCTACCATTATTCTTAAACTCATGGCCTAGTGCACCCCCTGCTTTAAGATTACCATTAAGCCAGGGGACCAATACTGGTACAATGAGGAGTGTAGGAGAGTGCATCAAGGCAACATCAGATACACATGAAAATGTGGTCCTAACCTGGTGAAGCTACAGCACAGAACTACAGTCATGCTAAACAGCAGAAGCAACATGCTATAGACAGAGCTAAGCAATTCCACAACTAATGGATGAGATGAAAGCTCTGTAATCCTGCCACATACAGTCAAACAATTAAAAATTAACCAGAGGAGGAGACCACAAACATCCCCATCTTCAATCAATGATGGCGGAGCCCAGCACCAGAGCAAAAGATAAGGCAGAAGCATTTGCAATCATCTTCAGTCTGAAGTGCTGAGTGCATTTTCCATCTCAGCCTCCTCTTGAAGCCCCCACCATTATAGATGCCTGTCTTCAGCTAATTCAATTCACTCCCGCATGATATTAAAAACAGCTGAAGGCAGTAAAGGAAATGGCAAAAGCTATGGACTCTGACAACACTCCAGCTGAAGTACTGAAGACTTGTGCTTCAGAACTAGCCATGCCCCTAACCAAGCTGTTCCAGTACAGCTACAATACTGGCATAAACCCAACAATGTGGAAAATTGTCCAGGTATAACCAGTCCACAAAAATCAGGACAAATCTGACCCGGCCCCTTCAGTCTACTTTCAGTAATCAGCAAAATAATGGAAGATGTCATTGACAGCGCTTTCAAGCAGCACACACAGCATTACCCTGCTCACCGGTACTCAGTTTGGGTTCTGC
Source organism: Cetorhinus maximus (assembly GCF_964194155.1). Lineage (NCBI taxonomy): Eukaryota > Metazoa > Chordata > Chondrichthyes > Lamniformes > Cetorhinidae > Cetorhinus > Cetorhinus maximus. Next base: position 64,561,385 of record NC_135886.1, read on the forward strand.
CAGGCCCACTAAACTCCAGATCTCATCACAGCTCAAGTGCAGGAATACTCTTCACTTGCCTGTATGAGTGAAGCTTGAACAACACTCAACAAACTCGATGCCATCTAGGACAAAGCAGCCCACTTGATCCACCACCTTAAACATTCACTCACCAGAGCATTGTTTGCGCAATATGTACTGATCTACAAAATGCACTACAGCAATTTGTTAACGCTCCTCAACAGCATCTCTCAAACCTACAACCTCTATCTCCTTGAAGAGCAAGGGCAGCAAATGCATGGCAACACCACCAATACCTCCCAAGTCGCACACCACCCTGTCTTAAAATTTATCTTCATTTCTTCATCATCGCTGTATCAAAATCCTGGAACTACCCACCTAATGTCATTGTTGGAACACCTTCAGAACATTGACTGCAGCAGTTCAAGAAGGCATCTCACCACCATCACCTCCACAGCAATTACGGATGGGTAATAAATGTTGGTTTTTCCGATCCCCAGATCCCGTGAACTAACAAAGATAGTCCTGCACTTGAGCAGAACCAAGAGCCAACCCTGAGCAAGTTGGCTGCTTCCTTTGTCCAACAATTTGAAAGGAGATAAGGTGAAAAAAACTTAAAGCTGAGACAGGCAAAAGGAACATATAATTCTAATGAGCCATCTTCCATGACAGCTTTCTCTCCAGTGAAGTAGCTTCACTGCCTGTGTTTGCAGGACTCTGAATACAACAGCATCCTACCAATAACAGGTTGATTGAATGTGTCTTGGAATCTCTGCAGGACACACAGCACAGTGTAATCGATATGGTGAAGATACCTGTGATAATCCGGTCACTAGAAGTGTCATGGTTTGTAATTGTAATCCAGTGATTTGCTTTTCCCATGGAATAATAGATTGAGCACAAAATCAGATCCATAAAACACTGCTTTAAAATTTGATTTATTAAGGTACTTGGGCTCCAAGTTGCAAAACAGACAATTGTAGTAAAAATTCGAGGTGATTACCATGGAATTCAGTTTATTCAGTTGTTGTAAACCAGTGAGATTGCTGATGTTTAATCTTAGAACACCAACTGTGCACCCATGCTAGTGAGCAGTGGGTATCCCATGAATCACAAATAGGGTATAATGCCAAAGTTACAGTTTTTGCTCCTCCAGCTGATTCCTGCTAAACATTTTGGCAACAATAGAAAGATTGGCCAGGTAGATTTTTAATTGGAATGCTGAGTTGTTTTCAAACCCCATTCTGAGGGATGGCTTTGGTATGCAAATCAACCTTTTATGAAAGACACTTTGACCTGCCAGATATATACAGGCGCACACACAACATGAGAGAGCACCATCAATGTGCATAGGGCAAGAGAGAAAACCATAGACACTGAAATAGATGATGAGAAAGAAATACACATTGATAAAAGGACAGTGAAGGAGAGAGAACCACAGATAGGTAAAAAGACAAAGGAAGGGAGGGAGGATAATACACATTGGAACAGGGAGCTACACAAACACGGGGAGGGAGAGAGTGCCCTTGAGACACAGGAATGAGGAGGAAATCACAGAATCACATCAGGACAAGACGCAGCGTGATAGCCAGGCATGCATGGGGATACAGAGAAAAGAAGCAGAGAGATATTGGCAGACACAAAACTGGAGACATATGCAAAGGGAGGAATCGCCATAGCTATAAACACACATGGGGACAGATGTGGGTTTAAACAGTTTCTGTGAAGGATGAAGTTGTTTGCATGACTTGAAGCCAGGTTGTTAAATATAAACGTGAAATAATTTTGTTGCAGGGTTCCTGGAATTTTGCTCCAGGCAAAATTAAATATGCCCTCTCTAACTAAGCATAGTCCTGATCCAATTGTGTTCAGACATTAGCATTTGTATTGATGGAAGTGCTGAGTGCCGCATGAACCATTGTGCACACACAATGTATGATGTCTGTCAACATAGCCTATAATTATTTTTTCCCACAATAGGTTTGTGTTGGATGAATAATTATTGCTGTTTGGTGCTGTCTGATGAGCCCAAATCTGTACAAGAATAATTTAAAATATAAAATGTGCCTAAATTATTTTGGCCTGAGAGATTTTAGCATTTTTAATCAGCTTAGTGGGATTTTTCACTAAAATTATAAACTAGGAACACTTTAAGATTGGCTCTAGAAATTCTGTGAATGGCACCAGGCTAAGCAGTGTGTAGTAGGATCATAACCATCTGTAATGTAGCATGATTATGGGATATTTAAATGGGAAACTTCAGCCCTACATTTATTTTGTCAGCATGCTTTATCACAGATGTTTATAGTACACATCTTCAGCCCTAGCACAAAAAGGCTTAAATTCAGAGGGCACAATAAGTCAAAAGCTCAGAACTTAATCTCCCAGTTGCGAATGAGATTCAGTCTTGAGGCCTTTTAATCAAATCCCACTCGTATGTCTCATAATTCATTGACCTGATGGTGTGTCAGTAAAGCTGTCACTTTCAAGAATATAGATCTGGACAAGCCTGCGTTCTTGTTTTGTGCCTTCTCAACTGACTATTAACAGCTCACAAAGATGCAATCCTAGCAAACCTAATTATTTTTTAAAAATTGAATATTTCAATTCTTATCATGGTTTTAAGATGTGATTGGCCACATCTGTCCTGTGTGTGGTATCAACACTTTACTGTTGAGTATAATTATGATGCATGCAAAATCTGTGTAATTTTTAATAGCTACCAGCTCTTGACAGCTTGGCTGTCACATATTGCAGGGTTACTAAAATTTACACAGTACTGATTTTCCCCCATCGTGCAGTTTGGCCTAAAACCTCCAAATCTATAATTTAAAACATAAGTTGACAGTGGTGATGTTGGCTTAGTCTAATGTCCTTTTTAAAGATCTATTTTGAATTCACTTCAATTTTGCACAAAAAGAATAATTAGAATAATAATCTCATCAGGCTTTAAAATCATTCAGATACCGTTTTTCATAAAATCTGATGAGGTGTACTGGTGATATTTTAATTAAAATGGTATAAATATGCTTGGTGTTTTCTGCCATTAAAGTTCAAATATATGCAGGTTAGGAAATAGTTTTCTATGGTGTGTTGTAAAATCAGGTACAACTGTTACTTAGCCATCACAGTTTTACAAATTTCTTGTGATTTTTAAAATCCTACTCAAAGTCCCCTCGAGTGGTCTGCTCATTTCAGCGCGTATTACCTTGGTATTCTTTTTGGCGACATCACAAGTGAGATTCCTTTAAAGCAATGACTTGTGAGGGGCCTGCATAGTAACTTACAGCAGCTTAGTGGGAACACTGACATTACTCCTTTGGGATTTCTTGAAGTGAAAAAGTATAGTTTAACCAGACTATCTCTGGTGAACTCTTATTACTTCATTGATCTTTCCCTCAAATCACTTTCTGTTCAGCTTCATACTGACATGATGGAGTTCTGCAGAACTAAGGCATCTGTTTCCATCCTTAGTGAACAGTTGGGAAATTTCAGAGACTGCCTCTTCATTCCCTGTATCTTTAATCATTTTGGCCATTGTCGTGAGGAGTTCTGGGAAAACAGTGATGCCATTAATATCAAACCAGATTGAGTCCTAATTGTGGATTTGCATGCAACTTTTTCAGCAGTGTGAAATGAAATCACATAACAAAGTAGTTGTAGTATCAACATTTTACTGTTCAATGTGATTATGATGCATGCAAATCCTGTGTACCAGCTTTGACAGTTTGGCCATCGTACATTGTGGGGTTACTAAAAATTTCCACAATACTTTTTCTCCCTCACTGCAGTTTGGCATAAAACCCCCCAAGTCTATAATTTAAAATGTAAATTGTCAGTGGTAACTCTGTCTCAAGAATGCGTGTTCTCATTCTTGCATGTGCTTTCTGCCTCACTCTCTGTCTCTCTCATCCTGATTTTTAGTAATCCAAACAAAGTTTCGAATTGCAAGCTAATTTTAGAAGGCTAAACAGACAGGAATTGTGTCAGACTCTTAATTTGGGTGAACCCACATGAGGCCTCATCTGAAATAGGGACTAATTTAGTAGTAGTTAAAGTGCGGTATGGGCTAATCTGATTGAATTTATGTTCCCAAAATGGAGTCTGCCAGTTCCCAGCTATATCAGTTGCTATAACCCCACATAGATACAAGGTAGGGATTGGTTAAGAAATTAAATCCACAATATGGATATTTGAGCGAAATAAACCTACGTTCTGAAGCTCTTGTACTAGCTGAAAAATGAACAACCGGAGTTATATTTTGTGTGTTAATGAATACCTCAACACACCCAACTTGAGACCAATGCTACAGCAGAATGATTACTTGCTGCCCAAGATAATGGTACACTTCAAAGCTATAGATTTTGAGAAACTTAAGACTGGATGCCTAGAGATGAGATGTTCAATGTATCATCCTAGTGCTTTACAAGTATTTAGTGCAGCTAAAAAAATTAGAAGATTCTAAATGCCCCTTGAGATAGGAATAAGTAAAGCAAGTTTTATGTCAGGCGTCTGCAATTTGAGACTTTGGAGCCATGTGCGGCTCATCAAGGACTCATTTGTGGCTTCCAATCTTGATTGATCAAACTCAGCTTGGTAATTAAATGACTTGTTCTTTTTGAACTTTTATTAACATTATATTTTTGTGAGAAAGTATCATTCAATTAACAACGATTTTTGAAAACTTTTAAAATGTTGTTGAAATGTGCCCTATCTTGTTTTTATTATTATTGGAAATTGAGGAACAGCACTGTGGCTCTAAAAATATTGTGTTTTTGACTAAATATTAAAATAGCTACTTGTTATTAAGGTTGTCGACCCCTGGTTAATGTGAATTAACTGAACTCTCTGGGGAGCAGTGCTGTATGTCCATTCCAAGCCTCCTCTCAGTAACCACAAATAGCGACTCAATCTGTATTTGGACAAGCTGCTGGAGGTAATGCACTATATTTAGGTAGCAGTTGAGTTATACAAGTAGATTTTAGGTTTTTAAACCTACAGCAGGACCGCTCCTCCACTTTTGACGCCCTTGTCCCCCGATAAACCCCTTACTGTCTTCTACCTTATCCCCAGTATCACCTGAAGAACAAAGATAACCCATGCTTCTTCTCTCCATAAAAATGATTTTCTTAAACCCCTCTCTTCCTCCCTTGCCGCCTCCACCCTCATTGAAAGCTGTATATAATTGTGTTGTATTGAGCATTAGAGCTTCACGAGGTTGTCTCTGTATTCTGCTGTCTGAATATTTTTACAATTATTCTGAAACCTCATACAGCCTCCTATCCCTGCATACTGCATTTTTAAAAACACTGTGTCTGATCGTCTTCCTTCTCAGAATGACGGAAACCAGCTCCAGATTTCGATCAATTAAAAAAAAACTATTCATGTTATAAACAGTTATGGCCAGAAACAGCAGGTCAGGTGGCATCTGTGGAGAGGGCAGTGCAGCTAGCATTTTGGGCGTTGACTCCTTGTCAGAATTCTGCTGGCTACATTGTGGTGGATTTGTAAATTGCTGCTCAGCTGTAAAACTGGCGTTGTGGATCAACCACCTCTTGTACAAACCACCCAACTTTCATTTCCATTGAAATCAAGTTGAAAACCTACCCCATTATGTTTAGGAATTTAAGTGTATGCCACAGGCTTCAGAATTTTAAACCAAAATGCTCATTGAATGATAGTGTTACTTTACATATTATTGGTAAGGAGATATAATACCATAATTACGATAACCACATGTAGGATGGATATTGCACACAGTAATTTCTAGATGCTGTTATCTATCATGGTATATTAACAGCCATTGTATCATTCCAAAAAACACATTTCACTTGCCATTGTGACTTTGTTGAGATCAAAGCAGCTGACTGAAAACAGTAAAGTTCTTCATTAAAATGAACAATTACTGAAAAAACCCAACTCTTTAAAATTTCCAATTATCTTATGCCTCATCCAGGGTAATTGGAAAAATACTTACTGCTAATGTAATTATTTATAGTAGATGACCCTACAGAGTTGCTCACCAGGAATCAGGGGCTGGCTGTGATGTTTAGTTGCTAACATCTTTTAAGCTCCATAAATTCCTCTTTCCTCCTCACAACCTTCCACACCCCTACACCCCCTGCCCAGCATGTATTGCACTCACACGAAGATATTTTTCCCATCATGAGCTGGGTCAGCTGAACCAGATCAAATTGATGGGCCTCCTCACTTATCTGCACTCAGCACTAGCTTTATTTGGACCTACATTTATGGAGAATCACCAATGCAAACAAACATATGATCAATACTGATTAGCAGTGTTTTTTTTATCACCAAGGAAATATTCTGTTCAGAATTGTAATAACGATTTTGGTTCAATAGCTAAATTTTAAAGTGTGAGGCTGAACAATGAGATCGTTTGGACCATAATATAGCATTGTTATAAACAAAATAATTCTTTACTTTTGCTTGTATTCACTTCTCTGAAACAGTAAAGCTTTTGCACTGCCTCTCACTAGTTTTGGCTTTTGTTTGTTTTTTGCATTGTAAGGGCCCAGAGAAATCATGCAGCAAAACTGTGGGAGAAATGAAGAGTAATTTTATAATAAATCAAAAAGTAATTTGGTTAATAGCTCAGCAACATGCAGACAGGTATTAAACCGGAATCATTATGAAGCTTCTTTATTTTTGCTGGCTTACGGAATCATGTCTTCTGACTTTCGTGATGGAAGATGTAACTTATGTTAGGCTTCTACTTTAAAGGAAGATATCCATTTACATCACATCATCCTGAGGCAATGGCATAGTGGTATTGTCACTGGACTAGTAATCCAGAGACCCAGAGTAGTGCTCTGGGAACCTGGGTTTGAATCCCATCACGGCAGATGGTGGAATTGAATTCAACAAAAATCTGGAATCAAAAGGCGAATCACAGAATCCACAGTGCACCGACACATGAGAAACACCTGACCTACCTAATCCCATTTACCAGCACTTGGCCCATAGCCTTGATTGTTATAATGTGCCAAGTGCTCATCCAGGTACGTTTTAAAGGATGTGAGGCAACCCACCTCCACCACCCTTCCAGGCAGCGCATTCCAGACCGTCACCACCCTCTGGGTAAAAAAGTTTTTCCTCACACCCCCCCAAAACCTCCTGACCCTCACCTTGAACTTGTGTCCCCTTGTGACTGACCCTTCAACTAAGGGGAACAGCTGCTCCCTATCCACCCTGTCCATGCCCCTCATAATTTTGTACACCTCGATTAGGTCGCCCCTCATTCTTCTCTGCTCCAACGAAAATAACCCAAGTCTATCCAACCTCTCTTCATAACTTAAATGTTTTATCCCAGGCAACATCCTGGTGAATCTCTTCTGCACCCCCTCCAGTGCAATCACATCCTTCCTATAATGTGGCGACCAGAACTGCACACAGTACTCCGGCTGTGGCCTCACTAAGGTTCTATACAACTCCAACATGACCTATCTACTTTTGTAATCTATGCCTCGATTGACAAAGGCAAGTGTCCCATATGCCTTTTTCACCACCCCACTAACATGTCCCTCCGCCTTCAGAGATCTATGGACACACACGCCAAGGTCCCTTTGTCCCTCAGAACTTCCTAGTGCCATGCCGTTCATTGAATACTTCCTTGTCAAAATACTCCTTCCAAAGTGTATCACCTCTCACTTTTCAGGGTTAAATTCCATCTGCCATTTATCTGCCCATTTGACCATCCCATCTATATCTTCCTGTAGCCCATGACACTCAACCTCACTGTTAACCACCCGGCCAATCTTTGTGTCATCCGCAAAGTTACTAATCCTACCCCCTACATGGTCATCTATGTCGTTTATATAAATGACAAATAATAGGGGACCCTGTGGTATGTCACTGGACACTGGCTTCCAGTCACTAAAGCAGCCTTCTGTCATCACCCTCTGTCTCCTACAACTAAGCCAATTTTGAATCCACCTTATCAAATTACCCTGTATCCCATGTGCATTTGCCTTCTTTATAAGTCTCCCATGGAGGACCTTGTCAAAGGCTTTGCTGAAATCCATATAAACTACATCAACTGCACTACCCTCATCTACACACTTGGTCACCTCCTCAAAAAATGTAATCAAATTTGTTAGGCATGACAAAGCCATGCTGATTATCCCTGATCAAACCTTGCCTCTCCAAGCGGAGATAGATTCTCTCCTTCAGAATTTTCTCCAATAGTTTTCCTACTCACTGGTCTGAAGTTCCCTGGCTTATCGCTACAGACCTTCTTAAATAGTGGATCCACATCAGCTGTTCTTCAGTCCTCTGGCACCTCCGCCGTGGCCAGAGAGGAATTAAAAATGTGGGTCAGAGCCCCTGTGATCTCCTCCCTTGCCCCCCTCAGCAGTCTGGGACACAAATCATCCGGACCTGGAGATTTGTCCACTTTTAAGCCTGACAACACCTCCAATACCTTGTTACTCCCTGTATCAATTTGCTCAAGAACCTCGCAGTCTCTCTCCCCGAGTTCCATACCTTCATCCTCATTCTCTTGGGAGAAGACGGATGTGAAGTATTCGTTCAATACTCTAGCGATATCCTCTGGCTCCACCCATAGATTGGCCCCTTGGTCCCATATTGGCCCTATTCTTTCCCTGGTTATCCTCTTCCCATTGATATACTTATAGAATATATTGGGATTTTCCCTACTTTTACCAGCCAGAGCTTTCTCATGTCCCCTCTTTGCTCTTCTAATTGCTTTCTTATGCTCCACCCTGCACTTTCTGTACTCCACTAATGCCTCTGCTGATTTGCTCCCCTTGTACCTGCTAAAAGCCTCTCTTTACCTTCTCATCGTATCCTGAATATCTCTGGTCATCCATGGTTCTCTGGGCTTGTTACTCCTTCCTATCACCCTATTGGGAACATGTTGAGCTTGTACCCTCCCCATTTCCTTTTTGAACACCACCCCCCACAGCTCCTCTGTGGATTTCCCCACAAGTAGCTGTTCCCAGTCTACCTTGACCAGATCCTGCCTTATTTTACTAAAATCCACTCTCCCCCAATCCAAAACATTTTTTTGCAACTTGTCTATTTCTTTGTCCATAACAAGCTTAAATTGTACCACGTTGTGGTCGCTATCACTAAAATGCTCCCCCACCACCACCTCAGCCACCTGTCTGGCTTCATTCCCCAGAATTAGGTCCAGCAGTGCGCTGTCCCTTGTTGGACCCCCTACATATTGACCTTAAAAAGTTCTCCTGTACACATTTCAAGAAATCTACTCCATCCAAGCCCTTAACACTATGTCTATCCCAATTAATGTTGGGAAAGTTAAAATCACCTAATATAATTACTCTATTGTTATTGTTTTTACACACCTCCGCGAATTGTGCACATATTTTCTCCTCAATTTCCTGCTGACTATCTGGGGGTCTACAATAAACACCTAACAATGTGGTTGCCACTTTTTTATTCCTAAACTCTACCCACAAAGTTTCATTCGATGCCCCCTCCAAAATATCATCTCTCTGTACTGCAGTAACTGACTCCTTAACTAATAATGCAATGCCTCCTCCTCTTTTACCCCCTCCCCTGTCTAGCCTGAAGACCCTGTATCCCGGAATGTTGAGCTGCCAATCCTGCCCCTCCCTCAACCACATCTCTGTGATGGCTACTATATCACAATTCCACGTGGCAATCCTCATCCTTAACTCATCCGTTTTACCTGTAATACTCCTGGCATTAAAGTAGAGGCCATTCAGCCTTGTCTTACTCACTTGAAACTTAATGCAGCTGTACTCCCTCTGACTTGATTGTTTTACTGTATTATGATGTGTCCCTATTCTGCTAACATTCTGTGTCCCCTCCCCCTGCCGAATTAGTTTAAACTCCTCCCAACAGCACTAGTAAACCCGCCCGCAAGGATGTTAGTCCTGCTCTGGTTCAGATGTAGACCGTCCCACTTGTACAGGTCCCACCTTCCCCAGAAACGGTCCCAGTGACCCAAGAATCTAAAACCCTCTGTCCTGCACCAACTCTTAAGCCATGTATTCATTTGTGCTATTCTCCTTTTTCTGTGCTCACTAGCATGGTGCACTGGGAGTAATCCAGAGATTACAACCCGAATTCTTGATGCAAGACCTCATCCCTCTTTCCACCTATGTCATTGGTACCAACATGTACCATGACCTCTGCCTTATCACCCTCCCCCTTCAGGATGACCTGCAGCCGTTCAGTGACATTCCAGACCCTGGCACCAGGGAGGCAACACACCATTCTGGAGTCACGTTGACGGCCACTGTAGTGCCTATCTTTTCCCCTGACTATAGAATCCCCTATTACTGTTGCTCTCCCTCTCTTCCTCCCCTCCTGTGCTTGTGATGCCAGAAGCTTGGCTCTGTCTGCACTCGCTGGAGGAACCAGCGCCCTCATCAGCCTCCTAAATGGAATACCGATTTGCGAGCAGGACCTCAGGGGACTCATGAACTACTTGCCTGTTTCTCTTGGACTGCCTGGTGGTCACTCATTCCCTTTCTTCCTCATGTCCCTTCATCGTCGGTGTGACCATCTCTCTAAATGTGCTATCCACGATGCTCTCAGACTCGCGGATGCTCCACAGTGTCCCCAGCCGCCATTCCAGCTTTGAAAGCTGAGCTTCCAGGAGCTGCAGCTGGACACACTTCCTGCACACATGCTGATCCCGGGCATTGGAAATGTTCTCGGCTTCCCACATGGAGCACGAGGAGCACACCATGGATTTGAGCTCTCCTGCCATGACCTATCCCTTTAAATTAAACTTTTTAAATCAATTGCTCTAGTGCCCTTCTTTCCTGATCCTCGTTACTACAGAATATACAAACTATAAACCACAAAAAGACCTTAAATTATAAGCGATAAAAGTAGTAAATACTTACCCGACCTTACCCACTACTTACCAGTCATTTTTCTCCCTTGTAGCCTCTACTGCTGCAGCAGGGCAAGACTACTCCCTGAAGATTTAAGAAGTTGGCTAGCAAAGAAAAAGTGCAAAGAGCACCTCTTCCCCTCTGCACCGAATTCCCACTGTGCACCAAATTGCCAATACCCACGCTCACTCTGGCTGTGTCTCCCTCAGGATGAGGTCTCTCCTCTGCTCGTGTGGAAGCTCACTGATCAATGATGACAATGAAACCATTGTCAATTGTTGTAAAAACCCACCTGGTTCACCAATGTCTTTTAGGGAAGGAAATCTGCCGTCCTTACCTGGTCTGGCCTACACGTGACTCCAGATCCACAGCAATGTGGTTGACTCTTAACTGCCCTCTGAACAAGGGCGATTAAGAATCGGCAATAAATGTTGGTCTAGCCAGCGGCGCCCACATCCAATTAATGAATTAAAAAAAAGTCCTAAAGTGCTCCACAACCAATGTACTAGTGTAATTACTGTTGGACAATTTGCACACTGCACAAACAGCAACCAATCCCACTTAATCTGTTTATTGGTGGTGTTGTTTGAGGTATAAATGTTGGCTAGGACATGAAGAGAAATTTCTTGGAACAATGCCATGGGATTTTTTTTTGTGTACATCTGAGAGGACAGACAGGACCTCAGTTTAATATCTCATTTGAACAATGCCACCTCCGATAGTGCAGTGCTGCCTTTGCACTGCATTGAAATGTCAGCCATTATTGTGAACTTTGGGCCTGGAGTGGGGATTGATCTCAACCTTCTGACTGGGAGTCCAGTGCGGTACCACTGAGTTGAAGCTGACATTATTTACTTACTTAGAATGCCAACCATTCATATGGGAGTTTGTCTTGTAAAGTCTGCAATTGAAAGTTCATGCTTTTCTCAATCAACTACCTGGTCTGCCAGATTCAGAGATGAAATAAATAAAACACATGTTTTTGATTATTTGTCGTCTTTTCCTGGCATTATTACTTTGCGTTCAAGATGTTAACTATTATAAAAATGACTAGCAGCTTTAGTAGATATTTTGTGATAGAAAGGCTGATGGTCTGCAGTTTGAGCTCCTAATGAATATTCCCAATATTCTAAGTGTGAATTTATTCATTCTTGTGCAATTTAGTTTTATTGTTAATTTGATTGCAGTAAATGTCTTAGTGTCTTTTTCTGTGTGCTTTTCCTCAAGTCGTCACATAAATTTTCATTAAAACTTAAATCTGGTAACTTCAGGGTCATTTGGTACTGGCTCTCTTCCACAACAACAATTTCAGGGATTGATTGTAGTTTGAAAGCTGATGTACCCCAAGAGATTAATTGTAAAACAGAATAGTTTTAAAGTGAAGAAAATGGATGATGTGAGGTTATAAGCAGTGGAATTGTATTTTGAACTGGAAAATAGCAACAGAAGTGATTTAATTTAACAAATAAGAATTTGGGAACCAGTAATAGAATAAACAAATCATTTATCTGTCAGATGTAGCAATTCTGTAAAGAATACTCAATATTTCTCACAATCTAATGTACTTTAACCCACAAGTCATCCTCTACTCTAAACTAGAGATTGCCTGAAAATGCTTTATGTGCAGTATTTTAGTGTAACTATGGTATCTTTAATGCACAGTGGTGGTATACTTCAATTCCAGTGTTCTACAATTGCCTCTATTCTATAATGAGCGGTAATATTCTTTATGTACAATGTACAACTCTAGTCTGTTCTGTGTGACATAGAAAAAACACACCTTACCAGCTTTACTTGTTGATATTTAGCCTAGCTGTCATTGCAATTAAGTGGCTTATTGAAGTATTCCAGTTACCTTGTTACACTCTCTTTGTGCCTCCAAATCTTGATGGACGGTGTGCATGGTTCCTGTTTTGAAAATACTGTAATGGGTGTGAGAACTGCTGTTGTGAGGTATAAGATTTCAGTTGTTACTGGCAGCATATCTTGTTCTTCTCTCTAGTACCATTCCAACACAGCCTTGTGTCTTAATGAGTTTACAGTTCCTGCAGAATCAAGCTCTTGCTCTCTTGTAATCATGTATCTGACCTGAATGTTTGACATGGCTCTCGAACAATATGATGAGGACAAGCTGAGTGGAAGGTGCACAGATTCAGAGCACTTCGGTTTAGTCTCGGGGTAGCTAATGGCCATTGTTTCCGAACGTTGTGGTTGATTCATGATGACCACACCTCATGGATCCTCAGCTATCATATGAGTCAATTGTGAATGGTGTCATAGGAATAACATTGTCAGCAAGTTCAACTTGAGTTTTCTAGGGCTGCCGGAAAATGTAACCTTTTTTAAAAAAAAATGGTAGTTGGGTGGTAAGTTGAAGAAATATTAATTGAGAGTTTCAGCATTTTCTTACTATAAAATTAATAGAAATATATGTACAGTAGTACAGTCAGATGGAGCAATAGAGCAGCAGGGTTTGTTGAGCTATATAGAAGGTGGAATTTTAAAACTGTATGGCCCGCACTTTCCGAGCTCTGGGATGTTGTAACTGGTGGTGTGCCCAAAGATGTGCCAAGGAACACCACCCCACCCCCCCACAAGTCCCCACATAAGGATTGCATGGCAATTGCCCGGGAAGTCCAAACGTCGGTTGGGCAATTGCCCTGCAATGGGAACCTTCTGAAAGTATATTATACATTGCAAACTGTCTTATAGTAATAGTTACCCAGGAAAAGTTACAAGAATTAAAACATCTCTAACTTCTGAACCCACCATGGGACTATCCCCACACCCCCGACTACCTCCTCCCCCGACTGCCCTTCCCTCTGCCCGACTAGCTTCCCTAACCCCCTCACTGACCACCCCGACCCCAACTCCCACTGGCTACCCCTGATCACCCACGCCTCCCATTGATCACCCCGAATGACCACCTGACTGCCCCCCCCCCCCCCCCCCCCCCTCAACTGAACACCTTGACCTCCCCCCCCATTAACCACATGACCGTGTCCCCACCCTCCCAATCCTACCCACTTACCTTTCAAAATTACTTTATCCCTAGCTTCTCACAGTGGCTGGAACTTTAAAATTACCTGCTTTATGGCAGCTAGTGCTGTAAAAAAGGAGCATGGCTGTCTTACATCTAACTCTCCAGTCCTCGAACCAAGGCCTCGGGACCCTGGTGCACTACACTGTTCTCGCCTGGCCTGAGTCGGAAGGTTGGGCGAGAAAGGAGCGGCTTCATTTCCAGTTAAGTAAGTAGGAACAGAGTGGCAATCCGACTCTACTTGCCACTCCACGGAAGTTACGAGCCTACATTTCTGTCAGAAGTGCCTCAGATGAACTAATATTTATCAATATCCTGAACTCTCTTCCTCTGTATATCGCAAGATGGGTAACCATTACTGGTCACTGCTCCATATTCACAACAATTGATTGTGGAAAATCATATAAGCTTGAACTGTATGTTGCACAAATGTGTGAATTATAAACATACCAACATGACTGATAGGAAAAGATCCTTTGCTGCATCCAGCCTGTCCCACACTACTGCAAAATTTTGTGTAGCTCAATCCAGACATTTCCTACCCAATCCAAAAGCCATGTGATCTCCAAAAAACAGACCAATTTGAGAAAAATATCTAGGAAATTCCCCTCCAACCATTTTGGGGCGATCAAATCTAGTCCAGGAAATCAACCTGACCCCGAATAATATCATGCAGAACCTACCTTTTGTCTAAGGCAATTTCCGTCCTAGCCAGAAACAGGCCCCCCTGGTTAAAGGAATTTAATGAATCAGCATTCAGCATGTGAACCCACTGCTTGTTCCACAGGTTCAGTATTCTCTGGGGGAAAAACACATCTATCATAGTTCATTCCTTAAACAACTTGAGATTGTGAGCCCTGATCTCCACCACTGGCATCCCCCCGCAACCTATTTAGCTGTATCTGCCGTTTTGTGGAATGGGTTGAGTTGGTCAAATATTACGTGCTCAGCATTCTTCTCTTGCCATACTCATAGGTATAGCAGCTTTTTGATGTACTCAGGATTGGAGGCATTTTGCTTGACTAACACCACCAACTTATAAAGCGTCTTTAACATAATAAAACATCCCAAGTTGGGTGGTGTTATGAAATGGAAATAAGCAGTCTTAATGATGGTACGAATGTGAGGTCAGAAGCTCATCTCAGGAGTTAATGTGACACCAAGGTTGTGAACAGAGTGGTTTAATCTCAGACTGTTGCCAGGGAGAAGGATGGAGTTGGTAACTAGGGAACAGAGTTTGAGGTGGGGCCTGAAGACAAT
The DNA here is from genome assembly GCF_964194155.1 of Cetorhinus maximus. Classification (NCBI taxonomy): domain Eukaryota; kingdom Metazoa; phylum Chordata; class Chondrichthyes; order Lamniformes; family Cetorhinidae; genus Cetorhinus; species Cetorhinus maximus. Next base: position 64,576,562 of record NC_135886.1, read on the forward strand.
GGCTTCAGTCTTCGCAATATTTAATGAGAGGGAATTTCTGCTCATCCAGTACTGGATGGCGGATAAGCAGTCTGATAACAACAATGGAGGAGTGGAGAGAGGTGGTGTTGAGATCAAGCTGGGCGTTGTCTGCGTAAGTGTGAAAACTAATACTGTGCCTTTGGATGATGTCGCTGTGAGGCAGTAGGTAGATGAGAAATGGGAGGGGCCAAGGTTACACCTCTGGGGGAACACCAGATATAATGATGAGGGAACAGAAAGAAAAACCATTGCATGTGTCTCTCTGGCTATGATTGGATAAGAATGGAACCAAGTGAGAGCAGTCCAATCGGGTGGATGACAGTGGAGAGGTGTTGGAGGAGGAGGAGGGTGTGATCAACCATGTCAAAGGCTGCAGACAGGTCAAGAAGCATGAGGAGGGAAAATTTGCTTTGGCATTTGTGTCTTTGGTAAGAGCTGTTTTGGTACTGTGGCAGGGGCAGAAACCTGATTGGAGGGATACAAATGTGGAGTTCTGGGAAAGACGGGAATGGAAAATAACTTTCTTCCTTTCTCCATCTCAATCTCCTGTCCAATATTATTTCAGTTGCAGTTTGAAGGAGGGGAGGGAACAGGTGCTGCATGCCAAGCAGAAGTCTTAACAATTAAATTAAAATGCCATCTTTTAGTTTTTTTCTGCCATTTTGACTACTTTTCTCCAGTGGTACATTCCAAGTGAATGCTAGTGAGAAATTGGTAACAATGAAGGTGCAAGATGAACTGACTAACCAATACTGAGGTGAAAGAATTGGATTCAAAGGCAGTGAAGTTAACCACAGAACCATAGAAAAGTTATGGCCCATCGTGTCTGCGCCGGCTGAAAAATAAAAAATAAAAAACTAGCTGCCCATTCTAATCCCACCTTCAAGCACCCAGTCTGTAGCCTTGCAGGTTACAGCACTTTAGGTGCAGATCCAGGTACCTTTTAAATGAGTTGAGGGATTCTGCCTCCACCACCAAACCAGGCAGTAAATTCCAAACACCCACCACTGTCTGGGTGAAGAAGTTTTCCCTCATGTCCCCTTTAATCCTTCTTCTAATCAGCTTAAATCTGTGTCCCCTGGTAATTGACCTCTCTGCTAGGGGAAACAGGTCTTTCCTGTCTATTCTATCCTGGCCCCTCATAATCTTATGCACCTCAGTCAGGCCACTCCTCAGCATTCTCAGTTTCAAGGAAAACAACCCCAACCTATCTAATGTTGCCTCTCTTGACATCAAGGTGGGGGAGCGGGGGTGGGGGGAGGAGAGTCTCCGCTGGTTGGAGTCATACTTAGCACAAAGGAACATGGTTGTTGGAGGTCAGTATTCTCAGCTCCAGAACATCACTGCAGGAGTTCCTCAGGGTAGTGTCCTCGGCACAACCATCTTCAGCTGCTTCATCAATGATCTTCCTTCCATCATAAGGTCAGAAGTGGGAATGTTCGCTGATGATTGCACAATGTTCAGCACCATTCGCAACTCCTCAGACACTGAAGCAGTCCATGTCCAAATGCAGCAAGACCTGGACAATATCCAGGCTTGGGCTGAGAAGTGGCAAGTAACATTCGCGCCACACAAGTGCCAGGCAATGACCATCTCCAACAAGAGAGAATCTAACTGTCTCCCCTTGACATTCAATGGCATTACCATTGCTGAATCCCCCACTATCAACATCCTGGGAGTTACTATTGACCAGAAACTGAATTGGACTGACTACAAGAGCAGGTCAGAGGCTAGGAATCCTGTGGTGAGTAACTCACCTCCTGACTTCCCAAAGCCTATCCACCATCTACAAGGCACGGGTCAGGACTGTGATGGAATGCTCCCCACTTGCCTGGATGAATGCAGCTCTAACAACAGTCAAGAAGCTTGACATCATCCAACCCGCTTGATTGGCACCTCATCCACAAACATTCACTCCCTCTACCACTGGCGCATAGTGGCAGCAGTGTGTACCATTTACAAGATGCACTGCAGGAACTCACCAAGGCCCCTTGGACAGCACCTTCCAAAACCACGACCCCATCCTTTCTAAGTGACAGTTTATCCTGTCTCTCAGAATTGATTCTAGTAAGTTGCCCACTATTGAAGTCAGACTGACCTGCCTATAATTATTTGGCCTATCCCTTGCACTCTTTTTAAATAATGGTACAACGTTCGCAGACCTTCAATCCTCTGGTACCTCGCCTGTATCTAATGAGGATTGGAAAATGACCCTCCGAGCATATGCTATTTCCTATAACTTCCTATAACAGCCTGGGATACAATCCATCCAGCCCTGGTGATTTATCCACCTTCAAGGATGTTAGTCACTCCAGTACATCCTTTCTTACTGTGCTTATTGTATCTAATATTTCACACACTTCCTCTTTAACTAGAATACCTGCATCATCCCTCTCCTTAGTGAAGACAGAGACAAAGTACTCTTTGAGAACCCTGCCTACATCTTCAGCATCAGCGCACAAGTTACCATGTACACCTCTGATAGGCCCTACCCTTTCTTTAGTTGTTCCCTTGCTCTTTAATGTACTGGTAAAACACCTTTGGGTTTTCTTTGATTTTACCTGCCAATTTTTTTATATCCTCTCCTTTGCTTTCCTAATTACCTTTTTTACTTCACTCCTGTACTTTTTATACTCCTTTAGGATTTCTACAGTATTAAGTTTTTTTGTGACTGCCATAAACTTTCTTTTTGTGCTTTATCTTACCTTGTATGCTTCTAGATAACAAGGGGGCTCTAGATTTGGCAGTACCACTGTTTTTCTTTGTGGGGACATGTCCACACTGTGCCCATAGAATCTCACTTTTGAATGCCTCCCGCTGGCCTGTCACTGATTTCCCTTCAAGTAGCTGTAACCAGTCCACTCTCACCAGATCACCTCTCAGCTTTGTAAAATTTGTCTTTCCCCAATTTAGAACTTACTCCTGTTCAACCTTTATCATTTTCCATAATTATGCTAAATCTAACTGTATTGTGGTCACTATTTCCAAAATGGTCACCCACTGCTACTTAATCCATTTGTCCAGCTTCATTTCCTTGTTACATACTGGCTAAAAAGGTTCTCTTCAATGCAGTTCAAGGATTTTGTGCCCTTTGTGCCTATTACATTGTTCGTATCCCAGTTGATATTAGGGTAGGTGATGTCTCCCAACAATTATTGCCCAATTGTTTTTGCAGTCAGAAATTTGCCTACACATTTGCTCTTGTATCTCTCTGTCACTATTTGGGGTCTATAGTACACTCCTTGTAGTGTGGTTGGCCCTTTTTATTTCTGAGCTCAACTCCTATGGCCCCATTTGATACTTCATTTAGTATATCATCCTTCCTCACAGCTGTAATTGACTCTTTAACCAATAATGCTACACCCCCACTATTTTTTAGTCCCCTTTCTATCCTGCCTGAAAACCCTGTATTCAGGGATGTTGAGCTGCCATTTTTGCCCTTCTTTAAGCCAATTTTCTGTTATAGCAATGATATCATGCTGCCCAGCTGTGCCCTCAGCTCATTGGCTTTGCTTGCTATACTTGTTGTATTTACATATATACTTTTTAATATTGCCAAATTCCTGTGCTGTCAACCTTTTAACCTTTGCTACTTCTGCCTTTCAGAGTCACTCACTAACTTTCTGCCTCCTGCTCCCTGTTCTGAATTTGTCCTATCTGAATCAGCCCTCAAGTTCCCATCCTCCTGCCAGTCTAGTTTAAATCCTCCCCAACTACACTAGCAAATCTCCCTGGAAGGACATTGCTCCCGGTTCTATTCAGATATAGACTGATTGGCTTGTACAGATCCCACCTTCTCCAGAACCGGTCCCAATGCCCCAGAAACCGAAGCCCTTCCTGCTGCACCATCTCTCCAGCTTCACCTTCACCTCCTGTGCAACAATAGGCAGTGTTGTCCCCAGAGATAAAACCCAGGAAGATTGATGAGTACGAGAACTGAACAAGTACATGGAAACAATGCTGAGGAAAAGGAAGAATAGACAAACTTTTGAATGTGCAACTTAAAAAGTGAGATTGACCCTCTCATAGAGTAGGGCCCAGGGATGGTGGCTGCAGAATTGTCTTAATGAGAAATGAACTGTGATAATTGGAATTAAAGGGAAAAATAATTTCGTAACACTACATGGGGACTGTGGGACCTCAGGAAACGTGCCACTAGCTAGCAAGTATGTACTCCAGCTGTCAGGATTGGGCAGCTACAGCAAGGTCTCAGCCATGCAGTTAGCTGCTGGCCTCACAGGATGCCCAAGGAGTGAGTCCTGTCGGTGCGATCACTGAAGCAGCCAGCAGGAAGGGAAACACTGCTTGAAGGTTGTGAAAAAAATTGCACTTGTTATTTAGGAAATTGTTAAAGACAATTCTTGCAAGACTATACATTTATTAAGAAACGGTCTTGGAATTATCAGTTCTTCAAGGGATAATCAGTTTGTCAGGCTACAGTAAATCGCGGCATACAAGTCAACCCAACAAAAAAAAAATCCCGTTTTTCTGGTCCCAAAAATCAAGTTTGTGCATATACTTGGCATGTAAATCGACCCACTTTCCAGCCACAACATGCTATAATCACATTAGTCGTCAGCCTCAATTTTTCATGTCACAAGTGCATGTTTTACCTCGTGGTACTTCATAACTGGGTGGAAGGGATCAAGCAGGCGATATGGGCTGTGTTGGGAAGATGCGTGGGAGTTTAAGACACACCCACTCTTTATGTCAGATGCTGATGGCATTTCAAAATGGCGACCACCCATGCCCGTGGTTCACTTTTATACTCGGCTTATGAAGTCTTTTTATCGTTTGTGCCATTTTTGGAGGGATTTTTCGAGCCTTCAAAGTCGACTTTTATGCCAAGATCTATGGTAGTCATTCCCTCCCCTCTGAATTATCAGGCATTCGAATGTTTGTTTGAAGTATGGGATATTATAGCTTTGTATTAAACATTAAGATTTTAAATATCAGGATGTAAAGAAGCACTATTTAAATATAAAACACAAGCTTTTCAATATACTCCTGTCCATTGATTATAAATACATTTTTGTTCGGTACTTTGTGTTGACTAAGGTTTTTAAGCTTCATTGCAGTTGGTCAAAAGATGGTTTTCAGTGTAAGATTGCTATTATTAATTTGCTATTTTGCGCTGTCTTTAATCCCAAGGAACAATTTATAATACAAAGATAATAGCAAATATTACATTGAAACAACTTGCATTTACTTTTGTGTATTTTCATTTTTATTTGTTTCTGCCTCTTTGTTCTAATGCACGATGTGTGTGGGGCGATTGTAGAAAAAAAATCCCAATTCATCTACTACATAACCTAGATCCTAGAAGAAAGAACTTGCACCTCACATCCCCAAGACATCCAGCTGCCAGTGAATAACTTTTGAAGTGTAGTTACTGCTGTTTTGTAGAAAAACTGTTCCATCCCAATTCCAGACAATTGTTCATTTCTATTTCTGAACAAACATTTTCAAGTCCAATTTATTTTCGAACAGTTTCAGGATAGCTGCTGCATGCAATTTTTTGTGTTTGGCATATGCATTTCATCTGACTGCCTGTGGGTGGAGACAGAGCCACAAACTTTCCATCCTTTTGGTGAATTGCCTTAAAAGTATTTGTAATGGATCTTTAAAAAAAGTAACCTTTTCTGCAGTCTGTCTGCTATCCTCGGCCTCCTGGGTGTAAAATTAAATCCCCCATTGTTTTAAATATAGAGTCAATCATTATTCATGTCCTCACTGCAAAATTCCATCTCACTGAACCGCACCCTACATTTCTGCAGTGCAACTGAAGACATCAAGACAGAAAGATGTCTCAGTGCACCTTACATTGAGCTTGAAGATCGGTAATTATAATGTAGCTGCTGTGTGTGATTCACTATGCATCAAAACAAAGTTGTAAATCCTCACCTGGCTCTAACTTGAAGAGGATTGATACTGACTGTGGATTGACACTACAACAACATTAATTTACATTTATATAGCACCTTTAACATAGAAAAACAGGATTCACAGAGATCTAATACAAAAAGATGCTGAGCTAAAGAAGCAGGTGTGGCAGGTGGGGGAATCGGCTGGGAGGGGGCAAGTAGGTGCGAGCAAACACTTGGTCAAATGGGGGGAGTGTTTAAGGAGCATCTGAAAGGAGGAGAGAGAGGTCAGGCTTTCAGGAAGGGATTTATGAACCTGGGCTAATCTTTGGTGCAAGTGCTTCTGAGCAACATTGTAGTTGTGATGTTTTTGGAACCCATTTAATCATGGGTCTTATCCCTTTCTCGCATTATGAAAACGGTGCCAATTTTTATTTGGGCAGATGAAGATATATCAGTGTTTTTTATTGAACAATAGCAATTTATCATCAGCAATGTAATCATTCTGTAAGCCTGGATCAATGGTATCACTCTTGTTCTGAGTCAGAAGGTTATTGGTTCACTCCCTCCTCCAGGGACTTTGAGCAATTAATCCAGGCTGACATTTCAGTCTAGTAATGGAAGCGCATCTTTTAGCCAAGATGTTAAACCGAAACTTTTGTTTTCTGTTTGGGTGGGCATAAGAAATAAATCCCGTTGCACTGGGGAATTGTCTTGGTATCCTGGATAACATTCATTTTTAAATTAATATCACCAGTGCAAATGAACTCATCGTTTATCTGATTGATGTTTGTGCAACTTAGCCACCTTGTTGTTCTGTCCAGACTGGTTCAATTAGCTCTAACGCTAAACTATTTTTCCAAACTGTGTCCTATTGGCCCATTCAACTGAGGTGTCGATGGAGAAGGATAATCCATTCACTCTGGTTTGAGACACATGATTTGAAGGGGGAGACGGTGGTGTAGTGGTAATGTCACTGGACTGGCAATCCAGAAACCCAGGCAAATTGCTCTGGGGACACAGGTTCAAATTCCACCATGACAATTGGTGGAGTTTAAAAGCTAGTTTCAATAATAGTGACCATGAAACTATCATCGATTGTTGTAATAACCTGTCTGGTTTATTAATGCCCTTGGAGCCAAGACAGCTGAGGCATGATCACCCATTGTGTGATGAAGGAAATTGGGGAGCGAATTGGAGAAGTGCAGAGATTTTTAAGGGTTGTAGAGCTAGAGGAAATTACAGTTATAGGGAGGGGAAAGGCCATGGGATGATTTGAACACAAATTGAGAATTCCAAATTCGGAGCATTGCTAGACTGGAAGCCAGTGTAGGTCAGTGAGCACAGGAGTAATGGCTGAACAGCATTTTATGCAAGTTAGGATACGGGCAGCAGAGTTTTTGATGAGCTGAAGTTTATGGAAGATGGGAAGCTGGCCCAGAGAGTTGGAAGATGGAGGAGAGGCATTGGAGGAGGGTGGTGTGCCAAAAACTGCAGGTTGGTCAGGAAAGATGAGGAAGGATAGTTTGCCATGGTCACAGCCACATTGGATTTCATCTGTGGCTTTGAGGGTCATTTTGGCACTGAGGCAGTGATGGAAACCTGATTTGAATGATTCGAAAGTGGACTTGCAGGAAAGGTAGGATCAGATTTTGGACGCAGCAACATGTGCAAGGATTTCTGAGAGGGAATGGAGGTTGGCAATGGAGGCGATCATCTGCACGGACTGAGGTCAAACGTGGATTTTTTTTCAGTAGAACGTGATGATGTCAGATTTGCAAAGGAGAGGGAGAGTACCAGAGGTGAGTATCCTTTTCAGCGTCAGATAGCACAGTAGGACCCACCCATTCTCTTTGCCTGAGAGATTGAGAGGTATGTTGGCACACTCTTGAATCGCCTTGAGTACCCTTGAGAAGTTGGCTTGGTAGAGTTTTTGGCATCAAGGGGTTAGATCGACCTTCAAGAACTTGAAGCCTGCCAACACCTGTTTGAAGTGAAATGTATTAAAAATTAATTCAAGTACACTATCTGCAACTGTCCTGACTTCTGTTCTCATGCAATTTTGGGTGTCGAGGTGAGTCCCATTGCAGCAATGCTAAAGATAATACACAAGTAGGGATGCCCAATAGTGATTTGAATACAATTGAAGCGACCCACCATGCAGCTGGGACTTCACTTTTACACCCTGGTTCCAAATTTTAACGTGGTCTTAACAGTTTTGATTCTGTCAGGATGTTCTCATAACACCATAAGACAGCATAAAGCTTCAAGCTGGTTTAAGAAGCAGCAAGTAAGATCCAATTTAGAAGTTAAATTGGTATTATTACCCATAGTAAACTCTTTCAGTTTGGGCAGGTGTACCTGTGGTATGTTATGAATTGATTGTCATGCTGGGATTTCCAAAGGAGAAACATTTTTCTATGGAAGGGTTGCTTACCTGTGATGGTTTTTGTTGATCTCCTTCCAAGAGGTGTGGAGATATCCACTGGCGGGATAACTCTGAGAACAATGGGGGCATAGGAACGTAACTCAGGAAGGTGGAAGAAAATGTAGGCGATAAGGGGGCATGCGAGGGAGCTGGGGGTTTGCCATTTTTGGCCACCAGTAGGTTCAAAATGACAATCTGAGTGCAATTGTGGGGACAAAATTTTGTCTGAAAATATATTTGGTTTTGGAGTTGACCTTTGTTTGAAACTTTTGTTTCAGCAAGGCACTTGACAAGGTCCCACATGGCAGACTGGTCAGGAAGTGAGATCTCATGGGGTACAGGGGAAGGTGGTAGGTTGGATCCAAAATTGGGTCAGTGACGGGAAACAAAGGGTAATGGTTGATAGATGTTTTTGTGAATGCAAAACGGTTTCCAGTGGTGTTCCACAGGGCTTATTGTTGGGGTCCTTGCTGTTTATTGTATACATTAATGATTTAGACTTAAATGTGGGAGACATGATCGGGAAATTTGCAGGTGACACAAAAATTGGCTGTGTAGTTGATAATGAAGAGGAAAGCAGTCGACTCCAGAATGATATCAATGGTTCGGTTGAGTGGGCAGAGAAGCGGCGAATGGAATTCAACCTGAAAAAGTGTGAGGTAATGCATTTGGGGAGAGCAAACAAAGCAAGGGAATACTTAATTAATGGGAGTATATTGAGAGGGGTTGAGGAAGTGAGAGACCTTGGAGTGCATGTCCACCGGTCTTTGAAGGTGACAGGACAGTTGGGCAAGGTGGTTGAGAAAGCACATGGAATGCTTTCCTTTATTGAGTGAGGTATTGAATGCAAAAGCAGGGATGTAATGATGGAACTGTATAAAACGCTGATTAGGCCACAGTTGGAATTTTGTGTACAGTCCTGGTTGTCACATTACAGGAAGGACATAATTGCTCTGGAGAGAGTGCAGAGGAGATTTACAAGAATGTTGCCAGGGCTTGAAAATTGCAGCTATGAGGAGAGATTGGATAGGCTAGGGTTGTCTTCCTTAGAACAGAGGAGGCTAACGGGTGACCTAATTGAGGTGTACAAAATTATGAGGGGCCTAGATAGGGTAGACGGGAAAGACTTGTTTCCCTAGATGAGGGGTCAATTACCAGGGAGCATAGATTTAAGGTAGAAGGATTCGAGGGAACATGAGGAAAAACTTTTTCACCTAGAGGGTGATGGGCGTCTGGAATTCACTGCCTAAGTTGGTGGTTGAGGCTGAAATGCTCAAATCATTTAAAAGATACCTGGATCTGTATCTGAAGTGCCATAACCTGCAAGGCTACGGACCAGGTACTGGAAAGTGGGATTAAAATGAGCGGCTAGTCTTTTTTTTCTCTTTTTGGCCAGCGCAGACACAATGGGCAGAATCGCCTCTTTCTGCACCATAACTTTTCTACGATTCTATGGTTTTGTGAACCAAGCACAGATTTGCTCTTAGTTACAACCTTGGCATTCACTATTATCAGATAACACACATCTTCAGCCACAGGAATATGTGCTGGAAATGTCTGGAAATTCTTTCAATTCTTCTAATTACCTTCGCTTCCAAGAAATAATGTAAAATCTGATGGAATTTGACTATTTTTTTGCACCGAGTACATGAAGCCTTGATTGCACCCTGGACCATTCCTTGAAAATCGAAATCATTTCAAGTATTCCCTCAGGTGGGACATAGTATGATTAAATTTCAATGTTAAACAATTTCTATTTTATTCTGTTGCCCATACAATTGTAATCCTATGCTCAGAGCAGACTTTACCTCCTTAGGGTTTCCCCCAAGTATCACAGAAGAATAAATTCACTGATTCTGCACTCCTGGCAGAGAGCCACACTCAGAGGGAGTGTGAATCGGATTGTTGGTAATAGGATTATTATTTGTTCTCTGATTGTGGGCAGAGCAGCATTTATTGCTATCTATCTCATGTTGCTCTGGGAAGCCTTCGTCTTGAATCCTTGCAGTCCTTATGGTGATCCCACAACGATGTTAGGTACAGAATTACAGGATTTTGACCCAGCGATGATGGGGAACCAGTGACATATGCCCAAGTCCAGATGGTGTGCAATTTGAATTATGTCCCCATGAATTTTCTGCTCTTGTCCTTTGGGATAGTAGAAGCTGTAGGGCTTGGGAAGGGTTGTTAAATAAGCTTATCTGGTGCCAATTTGTAGTGAGGCTGTGAAATAGCATCCCAATATGTTTAGTTCATTTTTATGCCATTTTATATTGAAAAGCAACATTATGACTCCTAAGTTGACATTAGCAATTACATTCACACATTAACATAAATTAATTTTTAGGCAATTAGTTTTCGGTTCTTTTTACTGCCTTTCCTCACATTTTTCTAAAATTGTGGACTGCGTGCAAGAAATTTTGTACTTGCATGCCTTGTGGCAATTATTTTCATATAACACACTCAGTTATGTTTGAGCGAAATATTAACTTGATTTTCTCTTTGCAAATACTGACTGATCGGTGTATTTTCAGCATTTCATGTGGTTCATCAGTATTTTGGATTGTTCACCCTCAATGTGCAGTGTAGTATTGTCCCTTTTAGCACATGTTACATGTCCAGTAGATTATATATCAGAAAGCAAAATACTGCAGTTGCTGTACTTCTGAAGTAAAAACAAGTCCATCATCAAGCAGCGGTCTGCACATAATGTCCTCGAGGGTCTGCGGAAAAAAGGCGATGGTGGATCCTGTTGGATGGTTCCCTGAGCAGATGGTCAAATTCATTTGGCAGAATGCTTCATTGCCAGAACTTTCAAACAAAGGTGTTTCTTGGCTGGCGCTGTTAAGTATCCTCCACGTCAGATCCTTCATGCACACCTGGAGTCTGAGCACCACTGCATGCTGCCCTTGAGGCGGCTGCATTGGGGAAGAGACAGTCACCCACCTCCTTCTGAAATTTGCCTTTGCGAACCAGGTCTGGAAAAAGATGCAGTGGTTGTTGTCAAGGTTCATCCTGAGAACTCTGTAACGCCGGACTCTGTTCTACGGGCTGTTCCCAGGGATGCACATCGCGGCAAACATCAACTGTGGCTGGAGGGTCATCAGCTTGGTCAAAGACACACTTTGGTCTGCCCGAAAATTGCTGGTCTTCCAATGATAAGAGTTGTCCCTGACTGTTGCAGACTGGCACGTTCTGAGGTCCAGGACTATATGCTGAGAGACACACTAAAGCTTGGGGAAGCCACCACAGTGGTTCAATAGGGAACGGACACTGTAGTATACCAAGGGGCTGGAAACTATAAAACTCCTTGATATTATCTTTGTATTAAAATGCATATTATAAATAGCATGTGTAATTTCAATTGTATTGAGGCACCTCAGAGTGCCACATGTTGTATGGAAAGAACTTGAAGCTGTATTGCACTTTCGGTAATGCCCAGTGATGAAATATAATTTTACAAATCAAAATGTTTTGAAAAAAGTCTGAAATAAAAACAGCAAAAGTTGGAAACATTCAGTTGTTAAATAGAGTTAATGTTTCATTTCTGTGATCCCCTTGTCAGAACCCAGAGATTACAGATCAATTCCAGTTTGATATAGGATTGAGAATTAGCATCCAATTGCACCTTTGCTCACAGCTATTCCTCAAGTATGGCATTGACTCTATTTCCTCTGGTAACGGACTCTCAACCTTTTTTGTTTCCAAGGCCCCCCTTCCCATGTTATAAAAATTTCAGAGACCCCTGCAATATAAGTATTTTTTTGATGTAAAAATTATACTATTAACCATATTTACTCTTTTTGGTTTACTTAATTGGAAATTTGCTGGTGCTGAGACATTATTTTGTCAAGATCTGAAAGTATCTTTGACTAGCACACATGGATGACATGGTCAGTGTTCATTCTGGTTCAGTACTTTGTTTTCATTGTTGTAATTATTGAAAAAACACTCTCTCATAAGTAAATTGTACTAAATGGAACCGGCATTTTCAATGCTGAAGAAGCAATGCTAAATTTATTGATGCATTCACACCCAGTGCCCTTGCCTACATCCTGCAATTTTTTTCTCCTCAAATTATTTATCCAGTTCACTTTTGAAATCTCCTGTTGAATTTGTTTCCACCCCTATCAGCCATTATGAAGCTACCTGTCACCAGTTGTAACACCATAAGCTGCAGATTCCCATACCTGTGCTTACAGCAGCACTACCTAAGCAGCCTTACAGCTCTTGCTCCATCTACATTTCCAGCCTCCCTCCAGCACACCAACAAGTTTAGAGCAACCACTCACTATTTACCTTCTCACGCCTCAGTTTCTTCTCTTTTCTATGCTTAGGTAAATGATCAGCATTTTGCTGGGAGACTGATTCTGTGGGCAGTTCTTGCCACATCCCCTTATATGTTTCTGTCCACTTATAGCAACTCCAGTCACAAGCATATTCTATACACACAATTAACATGGCCCATTTTGTCGAGCCCATAGCTTCCAGCCACCTTTGCTTTTCTGACAGTTTTTGGGTCCTGCTTTTGCCAAGTTTGTGTCTTGAGAGGAATCGATTCCGCAGGCTCTTCGCACCACCTGCTTTCCTCTCTCCTGGGCTTTCTGTTGCCTGAATAGTTCCCATCCAAATGTTGCATAGGACTACAAGCTCTGGGTTTCAATACTTGGAGCCCCCCCCCCACCCTTTTACCAAAACAAGTCAACAATTAAAGCAGACCTCTCGATTCATGCTATCTGAAAGCATTGGGAGAGAATGATAATAAATTAACATCACCCAATATTAAAATAACATTTTCTTATATAAAATATTGTGGGAAGTTTAGTTTTATTGTAGAAATTTGTAAATTAATTGCTGGCTCATGAGGGGTAATCAGTCAGGTGGGTCACTTGACTGGTCTGATGCTGACTGTACTAGCTGCTGATCCGTCGTTAAGAGCTGAGCTGGTGCGGGGAGAAGCTGCAGGGTTAATGGTTTCCTTCACATATTAGGTCTTAGACCTCAGAGTCTCTCTAGTTGAAACTTATCTCAGAATTGTTTTAGCGCTGAAGGAGGTCCATCATGCTTGCACCAGCTCTCCAAATGATTGAATGCTTTGGTTGAACCTGCCTCTACTAAACTCTCAGGTAGTGTATTCCAGACTCAACCACTTGCTGTGTGAAAATGTTTCTTCTCATGTAATTTTTGCTTCTTTTGCCAATTAGCTTAAATCTGTGGCCTCTTGTTCTTGATCCTTTCATGAGTGGGAACAGTTGCTCCCTATCTACTTTGTCCAGACCCCTCATGATTTTGAATACCTCTATCAAATTTCCTCTCAGCCTTCTCTTCTTCAAGAAAACAAGTCCCGAGTTTTCAGGCGAGCTCCTTGAAACTGGGCTGCAGACCCCAACCTTCCCTGCTCAACAATAGGTCACAACCAAGGATTCACATCTGAGTATGAGATGGAGTGGCTTATTAACAAACCACTTAGCACAGCACAAAAGAACCTTCAGAGAAAATTGAAAGAGGTTTAGATATAGACAAATAATTTTTTGCCGTGGGCACGTAACCTCTTGCTGTATGGTAACTCTGGACTCCCTTGTTCATCCTCAAAATTAACTTTGGCACCAAATATTGCAGTGCAGCAACATTTTTTCAGCTTTTATGCCGGTGATGCAGCATTTAAAGGGACAGGATTATGTAGCCTCATCGTTATGACACTGGACTAGCAATCCAAAGGTCATGAGTTCAAATCCTGGATTACAAGTTCTTCATTTAAATTCAATAAAGATTGTAATTTGTGGGCCAGTACCAGCCAGATAAAGTGGCATTTTACCCCAGAAATCCAGCTCGGTCACTAATGACCTTCAGGAAAGGAAACCTTCCAACCCTGTCCAGTCTGTCTTAAAGTGTGCATACAGCATTAGCCTATGGTTGCCTCTTGATGTTCTCCTTGGGGTGGGTATTTAATCTTGCCTTTCCATGTCCCAGAGCAAATAATGAAAGAAGTCAGCATTAGAGGCTGATGCAGATATTCTAATCTGAGATGAGAAATAAGATAGCTGTAAAATTGTAGAATCTGATTTATGAAGGTTAGTCAGCCTCATCCTAAATTTTTAGTTAAAGCTTAAACTATGCACAGTATTATCTCTAACTTCCAATGAGGCGTCACAAGATCCATGAAATAATTTCTTAAAACTTAAAGTTTGTAACCATATACTAAAACTTAATTTGATTCTTTCAAAACTATTTCATTGTGGTTTTGGAACAGGGCTGCACAAATCCTTTGGGGATGGGAGTACTGGTCGAGTATCCTTTATCCAAAACCCTTAGGGCTGATTGCGTTTCGGTGTTCAGATATTTTCGGTTTTCGGATCTAACTTATATACGGTAGGGCCTACTTGTATTACAATAGCCTAGGCTAGCTATAGTCTACAAATACTAGGTGGTTTCTCCATTTGCCAACTCCCGCACACTCTACTTCTTACCTGTTAACACATATTACACCTGTAATGTAACATTTTATTGCTTTATTAAAATACAAATTAACTGCATAGCCATTCAAAATTAATGTTCAGTATTTGGATGTGTTCGGTTTTCGGATGTATGGATAAAAAATATTCAACCTGTTTAGGAATTGCTAGGTGAAAAAAGACCAAGGGCCACCCAGTTTCCCTTAGTTTTGATTCCTCTCCAGTCTTTATCACTTTACATATACCTGCACTTCTTTATGTAAATATAATTCAGGACAGTAGTTTTCTGTTAACTGCAAGTCTGATTTCAAGTTTTTTTAAATTCTGCACTGACTTATTTAGGGGTGGTGTTGTGACTTATGCTTCCGACTATGGAACTTCAACAGAGCAGGTATCAGGAATTTTCTGCTCACAATTGTGGGAGGCTCGTACCTGAATACTCTATGTACACTATAGGGCCAGAGCTCTACTGCAGAGATGTGAACCATGAAATTACTCCTTATGTGATGAGTTTGCCATAATGAAAACTGCTCATCAATTCGGTTGACTGTGACTTATGTTGCTATATTCTCAAACACTTTGTTTTTTTACCTTGAGGAAGGTGCATTAAGTGAAAAATACTTTTTATGGATCCTCGTAAGAGCTGTGGCTATAGCCTCAGGAAATGTTGAATGTTGTCATGATTTGCAATATGAAGTGAATTTACTAACAGCTTGGTGCAAAGTGAAAGGTGATAGAATATCTAGGACTTTGATAAAATTTGTATAGATTAGAGTACAGTAACCCACCAACGCTTGGGTTTTAATCCTATTTCTCTCAATTTTAATCACTTTAGCTGCATTAGTTGACATACGCAATGCATAGTTTTCCTTAACTGTAACAGTATCTCTATTAGAATCAGCAATCTCTGAATTAAAAGGCCATGGGAACAAGATCCACCCTTAGACTTATTGTAGAACTGCAGCATAGGAGTCCATCCAGCCCATCGTGCCTGTGTTGGCTCTCTAAACGAGCCACCAATTATTTCCATGCCCTGCTCTTTCCCTATAACTTTCCTTTTTAAGTAGAGATCCAATTCCCTTTTAGAAGTTACTATTGAATTTGCTCTCACCATCCTTTCATGCAATATATTCTAGGTCATTGCAACTCGTTTCCTTTCAAAACATTCTCCCTGGTTCCCCCTGGCATTTTTGCTAATTATTTTAAATCTGTGTCCTCTCCTTGGCAACTCTCCTTACTTTACCAAACTCAACATAATTTTGAACATCTCTATTTAATCTTCCCTTAACCTCTGCTCTGAGGAGAACAATACCAGTTTCTCTAATCTCTCCAGATAATCGAAACCCATCTTACTTATGAAGCCACATTCCCGGAGTGTCATCATGAGGGATTTTTCTTTCACTCTGGAATATTTAGTTTTGTTTCCCTGTGCTGCTTTTAAACTGGCATCACCTCACTGAGATACACACTAGCAAAATTGCATGGAATAGTCATTGTAATGATGTATCATTACAGTTGTAATCTCTGTTGGGGGCTTTTAGGCTCTCAGTTTAGGCAAGAAAAAGCTATTGCAGAAATGTGTTATTGCTGTTTTCCATGTATGATGGAGTGAGTGCATTTACGCCACATTTAGTGCCCATACCAAGTGGTTTCGGCTCTGCACCAACATTGAACTTGTGCACTGCAAATCTCGTGTTCAGGCCTGAATTGACTTTGATGTCAGGATTTAAGGCACATTTACACTATGGCTACAGTGTTTGTGTGGAGCGAATGCACTGTTCACCAATACCACAATTATAGTGTAAATACACTTTAAGTGCACAGCTGTGGACATTTTAACTTTGTAATGGCTTGTTAAAACTGTAATATAATTGCATGTCTTCTGTTTATTCTGGATGAGATGAACATCTCTCTTGGGACAAGTTGCAGATTAAAATGTGCCTGTTATTTGCAGTTTTCATTTCACTGCAGATATGGAAGTATAGTGTTTCACATTGGTTGTATATGATCTGATATTAGATAAATATATTCTGACTATTTAAAGATCAAACAATATGAAATGACTAACTGTTCTGTGAAGGTTTTGAAAATTTGGCATAAAATATTCTGAGGCAGGTTGCAGTCCCTTTCAAAGCAATGCGTTCAATAATCATTCTTCTTTAAAAGAAAGGGGCTGGTCAAATATTAACATGTTGGTCTCCCAGCTCTTGCTTATGAAACCACATGCCCTGAATGTTATCATTAGAGATTCTTATCTGTCGCAAGCACCTGGGATCACCAGCAGAACAGCAGAGTGGTCCCAGGTGGCCACCTGCTTGACCAACTGCTCCGACACAACTTCAAGTGGTTGATGAGGTATTTGAGAGCCGTTGAATTGGATCGTTAACAGCACTGCTGATTGTGACTGCTGGAACATACTGCAAGCAAGCCCCGGTTCCCCGCAGAAGATACAGAATGAGAGTCATGCAATACAGCACGTTGTAAAATACTCGGGTATTTGAGTGTGGTGCTCAGCAAGGAGTAGGGGGGAAATAAAAGCACACTGACAGCAGACACTAGACGGGCATCCAGGATATTGCATCATTTCTGATTTTTTGACATCTTGGACTCTGCGTTATGGCTGTGATGGACTGTTAGAATGGTTTTTTATCATAATAGCATTGAAGCTATGTTTGGATGGAGCTTTTACAGGAGAAAATCAGGCTGCTGAATTTGTTCCCTGATGTCTATTAGCAGTGGCCCAGGGCTATGCTGAAATTTATATCCCATTTGTATTGTTGCAGCCCAAAAGAAGAATTTACAGAGGATGACAAGTGTATTTTGAGTAGGTATGTTGATGACTCAGATATATCACATGATCCTTTTGTGTGTTTTTTCCCTCTACAGTGCTGTTCAAATCTTACTGAAATGAAGGGTGTAAACTGTGAATAATTTACTGCTTCATTGCAGAGCTCCGTACAGGTAGCACTGCTCTTGCAGTCCTTATCTTATTCTAGCAGTGTGCTGGTAAACAAAGCCCTAATGTGCTGCTCCTGAGAATCGGTCTGCATGTTGCAGTCGGAGCTTCTCTTGAATAAGGTGGCACTGTTGTTGAGTTAGCACGATAGAAACCACATCCTATGCTTTAGGGGAGACAAAGGATTTGGGAAAAGAGAATGCCTTTCAGCTCTGTTCCATGAAATACAGCAATGGAAAACATTAGCTTAAGAGCAGTGCCAGAATTATTCACGTGTTCTAAGCAGCAGCCACTGTGAGCACTCTTATCTGGTATGGAGCTCATAGCTGGAAGTCTATTTTGGAAATGCTTGTCGCTGGTATGATAGTACCTTTATAACAACATGCCATTGAAATGGAAAACCAGCAACCCCACTAACTGGAAATTCCCAGTTTCTGTGCTTAAGCCGTCTAGGACAACAACGCTGACTCCAGCATACATGTGAGTTTGCAGATGCCAGTTTGCTAAAATGCTGTGTGATTTTTACATGTCAGTACTCTGGTAATGTGGAATATTCATTAATGTACTTTCTAGCATTAATTACTGAGCTGATGTTTCAGGACTGACAGCTAAAATGTATTAGATTGTATGTACTGCATGCACTTAATACTTTTTTGTGAGGATTTATGCTGCCGTTTACCATTTAAGGTTAAGGCTGAGTGCACTAAATGGCTGCATTTGAAGCGTGCTGCATTGTGCAGTATCTGACACTTGATCATTTATTGCAATGATGCCTCAGTCTTATTGTTATCAGCCTAAATCCCTGCACTCAAATTTTTTTTCATTTTTTTTACTTTACCTCTGCATGCCAGCAGGTGTCCTGGTTTAATTGCTGAATCCTTTTTTATCCTTGCTCATCTTCTGACACGTTGTGCAATGCTGTTTTGGCATGTGTGTACGCAAGGATAAGAGTTAAAGCACCTGAGTGAGTTTCCATTAAACACTTTTCAGTTTGAAAAATGGTTATGTTATAAAGGTGGTTGGATGTACAGCTTGTTAAAATCAATTTTTTAAAAAAAAATACCAAAATTATTTGTGTATGTAAGGGTAAATGTGTCATGGGGTCACGACTGAGTGTCAGGTAATGCTTTGTCATGTCCTGGCTCAGATTTCTTTTCTGGCTTTTAATATGAAGGCTGAGAGTTCCGCATGCTGAATTTAGATAAAGTATTATGTTTTAGCCTTAGTTTAGATAATGTGGCCAGCTTTGCAGGCATTAGGTGTCTAATTTATAAGTTTTGTGCTTTGATACGATTTGATATAGGTTAGCTTGTGTTAACTTAAACTGCATAGTTGACTTGCAACAAATTGCCTTTATTAGCTCCTTTCAATGTTTAAGGAAAAGTCTCTGACTTCTGTGCACGATTTTTGTAATTAGGCTTTTGCCCAATACATTTATTCTTTTTCTCTAATTTATGCAAGAATTTATTGATTCAGACATGTCTGTAATTCTATGTGGGTATTTGTAAGCTGGACTGACTTTCTTCTTGGACAGTTTAGAACTACTGTAATTTTTAGTGTAGGTATTTCTGAATATACTTAGAATTTTGGGGTTTAACTGATGTTGCCTTGCAAAAAAAAATTGGCATCTGTGTGCATTTCAGCAACACTGTTAAGGCCCTGCAAGGCAAAAATCAGAAGCTATAAAATGTTGTGTGGTTCGTATTTTTCTCAATCCTGCCAGATGTCATGACAGTGCAGCTCCGTGCAACTTGCTTAGTGTCTATGACACCACTTCCATTTGCCTCTCTCCCTCCAATGATCCAATCAGGACGCACAGGTTTCCGGAAAGAAAAAAACATTGCGTTGAGTGCCATGGACATCAATACAGCAATTATTAGCTCCTCAGGCCACGTTGACAGGAACGTGCAGAACCATCTGGAGGAACAGCACCTCATCTTCCGACTAGGCACTTTACAGCCTTCTGGACTGAATATTGAGTTCAACAATTTTAGATCATGAACTCTCTCCTCCATCCCCAACCCCTTTCCGATCCCCCGTTTTTTCCAATAATTTATATAGATTTTTCTTTTCCCACCTATTTCCATTATTTTTAAATGTATTTCCATCCATTGTTTTATCTCTGCCTTTTAGCCTATTTCGATCCCTTCCCCTCCACTCCACCCCCACTAGGGCTATGTGTACCTTTGTTATCACATTCCTTAGATAATATCACCAGCTTCAACATCTCTTTGTCCTTTTGTCTATGACATCTTTTGGCAACCTCCACCTATCACTGGCCCTCTGTCCAGCTCTACCTGTCCCACCCCCCCCCCCTTTAAACCAGCTTATATTTCACCTCTTTTCTATTTTTCCCTAGTTCTGTTGAAGAGTCATATGGACTCGAAATGTTAACTGTGTTCCTCTCCGCAGATGCTGTCAGACCTGCTGAGTTTTTCCAGGTATTTTTGTTTTTGTTTTGGATTTCCAGCATCTGCAGTTTTTTGCTTTTATATAAATAGTGTTTTGTTGTGTAAGGGTATCAAGAAATCTGGATCAAAAGCAGGTAATTGAATCTAAGATTTAGATCAATCATGACCTAATTGAATGGTGGTAGAAACCAAGGGACTCAATTTCCTCCTGTTCCCATGTAAGAGATGTGGCAACAATAAATCAACTGTACACTAGATATTATAATTGTACATTTAAAGTACAGTCTCCTTGATGTATTACAACAAAATCTTCAGGTCCGTACACTCTCCCTCTATTAATGCTCCAAAACCCTACTACCAAATTTACTCATATAGCATAGAATTCACTACCAAGGGCCGATTTAATCAATGCTAAAAGCAGTGGCAAATAGATGTTCATTTTTAGATTTGAGTGATTTGGACTAATTACTGTAACGCCTAAGGAAGTCATCTCTTTGCTTCTTCATCTCTGTTGCATTGCAAAGCCCATCAGACCCTTTATGCGGAATGACAATTAATTTGCTGGGATCACTGTACTTACATGTCCCCTTCGAGAGTAATCAAGGCTGACAATCTAGAGCAGTCTGAGATGTCGCCTTGCAGATGAGATGTTAAACCAAGGCCCCATCTACTTGCTCAGGTGGATCTAAAAGACCCTATGACAGTAGTTAGAAGAAGAGCAGCAGGGAGTTACCCTTGTGCGCTGGCCAATGTTAATCTCTCAATGAACTTCACAAAAAACAAATTATCTGGACATTATCACATTGCTGTTTGTGGAAGTTGGCTGTGCGCATATTAGTATTTCCTACACTTCAAAAAGTACTTCACTGGCTGTGAAGCACTTTGAGACATCCAGTGGTCATAAAAAGTGCTATCTAAATTCAAGTGTTTCTTTTCTCTTATTATTCACCTATTACTGTCCTTGCCTTGATAGTGCAGTAATTTAGTCACAAAGGCATGCATTTGTTTTATGAGGTTCTTGATTGGTACAAGTCCTCCAGGGTGTCTGCATCAACTGCTTACAGCATCCAGTAAACCAAAGATGCTAAGATTGGTTATACCTTGGTTTCTAAACTATCAATTTCTTTGCAGTCGCTTTATCTTCATTCATTAAATAAGTGGAACTTTCCTTATCTGTTTTTGATGAGTCACATTCCCTTGCAACATTATTTTTTAATTTTCTAAGTAATTCAAAACCTAATTTTCTGTTCATCGCAGCTGTAATATTTCTCTAATTCTTCTACTCTTTTATCATTAGAATCATGTCCTTTTTCCAGTCAAAGCTTGCCTCAAAATTTAGTGAAAGTGATGAACAACTACTTTTTAAATTTTGTACTGTTC
The DNA here is from genome assembly GCF_964194155.1 of Cetorhinus maximus. Lineage (NCBI taxonomy): Eukaryota > Metazoa > Chordata > Chondrichthyes > Lamniformes > Cetorhinidae > Cetorhinus > Cetorhinus maximus. Next base: position 64,598,074 of record NC_135886.1, read on the forward strand.
TTAATAATGCTTGATTAATGTGCTTTACAAAACTGTGTTTGCAACAATAAATTGCATTTAGATAGCACCTTTGACATAAAATAAATTCCCATGGTGTTTCACAGAGCTGTAATCAGTCTAAAATGAACACCAAGCCAAAGAAGATGATATTAGAAGGGAAGCCTTTGATAAGCAGTTCCAAAAGATAGGGTTAATGGCGCACCTTAAAGGAGTAGAGGTGGAAAAACAGAAGGTGTATGACTTCAATCATCCATGCTCCAGTTATCTGCATACCTGATTCTGCATGGTAACTTTTGCAGGAATTGGGATCATGTTAGGAGAGCAGTAGCAGTTATGGATGTTAGCCAGTATTGCAAGGGATACAAGCTCTGTTATGATCAGGCAGCGAAAACAATCTTACACTGAACTCAAGTCAGTAAAGTAAACCCACTGACAGTGAGTTTTCCTCTTGGGCATATCAGGCTTGAACCATTTAGTCACCTTGCTACTGAGGATCTTCATTTAATCTTCCAAAGGCAACATATGACACTGGAGTATTTTTAACTTCTGTGTGGAAAACCCAGACATTTCCTGTAAGGGCCATTGGGAGTCCAGGCTGCCAGCGCTCAGATGAACAGCCATCTATGTTATTAAAAACAATGCCATATTGAGAGCAAGTGTTACTGATCAAGTTCATTGGCCTGTAGGATGGAGGATAAATGATGTTCAAGCCACATACTACACTTATTTTCCTGAGGAAATATTTCATTGTGTTAGTTGTTTAGCTATGTATAAAACTATTACAAACATATGCACTTGTCAGATTTTCTCAGTATAGAAATATACCTGTCTCCAGGCCTCCAAAAGCAGCATTGACACAGTTTTTCAGAGTGACCCCTCTCATTGTCCTACTTTCGCTATGTCAATATCAGGCAAGGTAGCCTGGTATAGTACCACACTGAGAAGGTCTGAGATGACAGCACTGTATATCAGCATATCAGGCATGTGGTATCCTGGATACAGTAAGGAGCTGCGAGATGTGGATGAGTAGATTATTTGTGGTCACTTCAAGAAGGTTAAATATTTTGATAAGGGAACCAACAAAAGGGAAAAACATACTTGACCTCATCCTCACCAACCTGCCTGCCTCAGATGCATCTGTCCATGACAGCATCGGTAGGAGTGACCACCGCACAGTCGTTGTGGAGACGATGTCCCGTCTTCATATTGGGGATACTCTTTGTGTTGTGTGGCACTACCATTGTGCTAAATGGGATAGATTTCAAACAGATCTAGCAACTCAAGACTAGGCATCCATGAGGCATTGGGGGCCATCAGCAGCAGTAGAATTGTACTCAAACACAATATGTAACCTCATGGCCCAGCATATCCCCCACTCTACTATTGCCATCAAGCCAGGGGAGCAACCCTGGTTCAGTGAAGATTGCAGGAGGGCATGCCAGGAGCAGCACTAGGCATACCTAAAAATGAGGTGTCAACCTGGTGAAGCTATAACACGGGACTACTTGCATGCCGAACAGCATAAGCAGCAAGTGATAGACAGGGCTAAGCGATCCCACAACCAACGGATCAGATCGAAGCTCTGCAGTCCTGCCACATCCAGTTGTGAATGATAGTGGACAATTAAACAGCTCACTGGAGGAGGGGGCTCCACAACTATCCCCATCCTCAATGATGGAGAAGCTCAGCACATCAGTGCAAAAGATAAGGCTGAAGCATTGGCTTCAATCTTCAGCCAGAAGTGCTGAGTGAATGATCCATCTCTGACTCCTCTGGAGGTCCCCATCATCACAGATGCCAGTCTTCAGCCAATTCAATTCACTCCACTTGATATCAAGAAACGCTTGAAGTCACTGGATAGTGCAAAGTTTATGGGCCCTGACAATATTCCGGCAATAGTAATGAAGATTTGTGCTCCAGAACTTGCCGCGCCCCTAGCCAAGCTGTTCCAGTACAGCTACAACACTGCATCTACCCGGCTATGTGAAAAATTGCCCAGGTATGTCCTTTACACAAAAAGCAGGACAAATCGAGCCAAGCCAATGACCACCCCATCAGTCTACTTTCCATCATCAGTAATGGAAGCGGTCATCAATAGTGCTACCAAGCAGCACTTGGTTAGCAATTGCCTGCTCACTGATGCCCAGTTTGGGTTCTGCCCCGGCCACTCAGCTCCTGACTTCATTACAGCCTTGGCTCAAACATGGACAAAAGTGTTGAACCCCTGAGATGAGGTAAGAGTGACTGCCCTTGACATCAAGGCTGCATTTGACCGAGTTTAGCATCAAGGAGCCCTAGCAAAACTAGAGTCAATGGGCATCAGGGAGAAAACTGTCCACTATTTAGAGTCATACCTAGCACAAAGGAAGATGGTTGTGGCTGTTGGAGGTCAATCATCTCAGCTCCAGGACATCATTGCAGCAGTTCCTCAGGGTAGTGTCCTTGGCCCAACCATCTTCAGCTGCTTCATCAATGACCTTCCATCCATCATAAGGTCAGAAGTGGGGATGTTTGCTGATGATTGCACAATGTTCAGCACCATTCGCGACTCCTCAGATCCTGAAGTAGTCCATGTCCAAATGCAAGACCCGGACAATATCCAGGCTTGGGCTGACAAGTGGCAAGTAACATTCGCCTCACACAAGTGCAAAAGGCAATGACCATCTCGAGCAGGAGAGAATCTAACCATCTCCACTTGATGTTCAGTGGCATTACCATCACTGAATCCCCCAATATCAACATCCTGAGGGGTTACCATTGACCAGAAGCTGAACTGGACTAGCCATATAAATACAGTGGCTGCAAGAGCAGGTCAGTGGCTAGGAATCCTGTGACGAATAACTCACCTCCTGACTCCCCAAAGCCTGTCCACCATCTACAAGGCACAAGTCAGGAGTATGATGGAATACTCCCCACTGGATGAGTGCAGCTCCCACAACACTCAAGAAGCTTGACACCATCCAGGACAAAGCAACCCGCTTGATTGGCACCACATCCACAAACATTCACTCCCTCCACCACCGACGCGCAGTAGCAACAGTGTGTACCATCTACAAGAATCTACCACTGCAGGAATTCACCAAGGCTTCTTAGACAGCACTTTCCAAATCCACGTCCACTACCTTCTAGAAGGACAAGGGCAACAGACAGATGGGAACACCACGACCTGGAAGTTTCCCTCCAAGTCACTCACCATCCTGACTTGGAAATATATTGCCGTTCCTCCACTGTCGCTGGGTCAAAATCCTGGAACTCCCTAACAGCACTGTGGGTGCACCTACACCACATGGACTGCAGCGGTTCAAGAAGGCAGCTCACCACCACTTTCTCAAAGGCAATTAGCGATGGACAATAAAAATGGTGGCTCAGCCAGCGAAGCCCACATCTTATGAATGAATAAAAAAAATGAAAACACGCAATGAGGATAAAAAATAGTTTGCAAGTTAATTTGGGCAACATTAGCGGACAAAATATTTAGTAAATTCATCTGGAATATACTGTAGTAGAAGAATTTCATATGAGTAACTTGTTTGTGCATTAATATTGGCATCAGTAGTTTCTATCTTCCTCTTTTAAAATAGCCAGTGCTTCTATCAGGTGTACAGGATGGTAACTGAGTCACTTCATCTCTCAATGAGACAAGGAAACTTGGCCCCTTACTACTTGCCTCAGGAAATGTTTTTCTCATAGAAAAGCAAAACAAAACTGGTAGCTCCCCTGCTCATTTGGTAGTAAAATCCCCAGTGTCCGGTTGATATCAGGAATGAGATCAAACAAGGTGAATATTTGATATTTGTTGAAAAGACCTTCAGAGCAAAGCTCTCAGCCATTGCCACAGCAAATGTAACCAAATCACAGCAAAGTCAAACAGAGGATGAAAGAGCTTGAAAGAGGAGAACAGGGAGATTCCTGGTTGGCAATAGGAAAATGTTTGAGGGGCCAGAGGATAAAGGGAGACATTATAGCAGCAAGCCAAATGAGGTGGGGACATTCAGGGGCTCACTTACTGGAGAGTGCAATTTATTTCCTTCTGTCATTGAGCAAAGCTATAGGACATCATCAAAAAGAAAAAGCTTTGTTTTGTACAGAGCATCGCTACGTTTTTAAGACATTCCAAGATGTTTTGTGCACTGTAACTGTTGCTCTGTAGGTAAACATAACAACCTGCCCGTTTTCAGCTATCACACCAGCCTTTAAAATGGAAAGATGCTGGAATATCTGCAAATTTCTATTATCCTCCAGCAGGATTCCCTGCATTATTGAAGTGGATAATTAAGTTTCGACAACATCTTGAGCTAGATGCGATAAATATCAAATGTTGTAATTCTATAAATACAATGTCCACTTGACTATTGTAATAGAGAGATGCTTTCATGCATTTCATATCAGTTTGCATAATGCACATTTTTTCTGAGAAATGAAGTGGCAGCTTTCACATTTATAAAATGTGCACTCAATCTTGGTACCATAATGATTTTCCCTTTGCAACCCAGAACCAATTTCCCACTTGTAGAGGTTGAATGTTCGCTCTCTAGGATTGCTGCAGTTCACTCTCTAGGATTGTATAGTAGCCCCAATTCTTTTATTACTTTGTGGATTTCAAGCTCAAGCTCGATACCACCAAAAGTAATGCGCTGAGGAGTCTCTCTGATGGCCCATATGTTGTCAGAACCTGGTATGCACTTGTTGTTGTCTAGCTAGCGGATATCTGACAAATCATCATGAATGATTTGCTTCAATTCATTCTGAGACTTACAAGAGTTTCTCTCAGACTTGACCCTACATTGTTCACTCTATGGGCCACTGCAGTTGTGGCAATGTTTGAATTACTTTTTATGCTACATTCTGTTGCACCTATTCTAGAGTCCAGGGCATTGGCTTTTGAGTACTCTTGCCTGACATTAATGGTACGCTGATGTCCTCAAAACGTGACCAATAGCCTTCCCACTCATTTACTACTGATAATGTAAGATATTTGGGTAGCCAAAGCGTCTGCTTGTTTCTGGTTTGGCGCCTTTTAATATGGAAATGGGAGTCCTATGAAGGGACCCTCATTGCCAATTGAGACAGGAACAGATTGGAAAATGCGCATTGGGTGATGGAAAAATAGTGAGGTAGGTTTTTAATCTTTTTTTTTGGTCACAGGGGGATAAAGGGGAGAGGAGCAATGGTGTGGGTTGTAGAAGGTGGGATCAGGAACATCCCAGAGGAGCAGAGGGAAGGGGCAGGAGTATCCCAGATGAGCAGAGAGGAGGGGCAGTTGTGTCGCAGAGGGGAGGGGGCAGTTGTGTCGCAGAGGGGAGGGGGCAGTTGTGTCGCAGAGGGGAGGGGGCAGTTGTGTCGCAGAGGGGAGGGGGCAGTTGTGTCGCAGAGGGGAGGGGGCAGTTGTGTCGCAGAGGGGAGGGGGCAGTTGTGTCGCAGAGGGGAGGGGGCAGTTGTGTCGCAGAGGGGAGGGGGCAGTTGTGTCGCAGAGGGGAGGGGGCAGTTGTATCGCAGAGGGGAGGGGGCAGTTGTGTCGCAGAGGGGAGGGGGCAGTTGTGTCGCAGAGGGGAGGGGGCAGTTGTGTCGCAGAGGGGAGGGGGCAGTTGTGTCGCAGAGGGGAGGGGGCAGGAGTGTCGCAGAGGGGAGGGGGCAGGAGTGTCCCAGAGGGGAGGGGGCAGGAGTGTCCCAGAAGAACTGAGGGGAGGGGGCAGGAGTGTCACATAGGAGCTGAGGGGAGGAGCAGGAGTATCCCAGAGGAGCAGAGGGAAGGTGTAGGAGTGTCGCAGAGGGGAGGGGGCAGTTATGTCCCAGAGGAGCAGAGAGGAGGGGGCAGAAGTGTCCCAGAGGAGCTGAGGGGAGGGGCAGGAGTATCCCAGAGGAGCAGAGGGGAGGGGGCAGGGGTGTCCCAGAGGAACTGAGGGGAGGGGCAGCAGTGTCCCAGAGGAATTGAGGGGAGGGCAGGAGTGTCACAAAGGAGCTGAGGGGAGGGGCAGGAGTATCCCAGAGGAGCAGAGGGGAGGGGTAGGAGTGTCACAGAGGGGAGGGGGCAGTTGTGTTCCAGAGGAGCAGAGGGGAGGGGGCAGGAGTGTCCCAGAGGAGCTGAGGGGAGGGGCAGGAGTATCCCAGAGGAGCAGAGGGGAGGGGTAGGAGTGTCACAGAGGGGAGGGGGCAGTTGTGTTCCAGAGGAGCAGAGGGGAGGGGGCAGGAGTGTCCCAGAGTAACTGAGAGGAGGGGCAGGAGTGTTACAAAGGAGCTGATGGGAGGGGCAGGAGTATCCCAGAGAAGCAGAGGGGAGGGGTAGGAGTGTCACAGAGGGGAGGGGGCAGTTCTGTTCTAGAGGAGCAGAGGGGAGGGGCAGAAGTGTCACAAAGGAGCTGAGGGGAGGGGCATGAGTGTCGCAGAGCAGCAGAGTGGAGGGGCAGGATTGTCAGAGAGGAGCAGAGGGGAGGGGCAGGAGTGTCCCAGAGGAGCAGAGGGGAGGGGCCAGAGTGCTACAGCGAGGGCGGAAGGGAGGAGAACATGAATGTCCCACAGAAATATAGGGGGGGGACATTGTGGGGGTGGGGGTGGAACAGGAGCAGCCCAAAAAAAATTCCTCTCGGGCCTGGAAACATAATGTGTGCTGCTGCTATCTGGGGACCACATTTCCCTCCTCGAATGTGACCCTGACCTGGCCAGTTACCTTGCAGCTCCAGCCTAATTTTTGAGTTTTCAATCTGGTGAGCTGTGTTGGAATGCCTGAACGGCACCCTGCAGCTCGCGTTTTCTCCACCAGATTGGACAGCCAACCAGAAGTGAAAATCTATCCCAGTCCTCAGAATCTATTCAATTCTTGCTTATCTCAACTGGAGGTACGAGATGTTTCTATCGAATTGGTTAGAGCAAATCGAACTGGTGTTTTTGAGCAACATGCAATTCTCACTGTGCTGACTAGAATTTGAGTTTCTGCATGGTGTTGGTAGAAGTGGTGTTCTTTCTTTTTGTGAAGAAAGGAAAATGCTTGAGCCCCACCAACTTCATAGTCACAGCATTATAGATAAATACAGTTATACATTAAAAAAAGGATGAGCTATTGCTAATTTGAGTTCTTAATGAATTGGAGTGTGAACATTTTCAGATAATTATAATTCCTGGAAAATGCACCCTCCATTTCCTTGCCCCACCATTGGCAGCCGTGCCTTCAGTTGTCTTCGGCCTCAGCCCTGGAATTCCTTCTCTGCATCTCTTCACCTCTCCACCTCTTCCATTTAAGATGCTCCCTGTAACTTTGGCCAAATATTTGGTCACCTGTCCAAATATCTCTTTGTGGCTCAGTGTCAAAAGCTGTCTGATTGCACTTATTTGAAGCAGCTTGGGATGTTGTACTTTGTTGAAGTTACTATGTGAAGCAGATTGGAATGATGTACTTTGTTGAAGATTTAATGAGAAGCAGCTTGGGATGTTGTACTTCGTTGAAGATGCTATGTGAAGCAACTTGAGATGTTGTACTTTGTTGAAGATGCTATTTAAACCCCCATGTTGGAAAAAAAGACACAACTTTGATTTATTTGGTCACCATCTGCCAGTAGGCTTAATTATAAAGGTACAGAATTAAAGAGTTGTTGGTTAAACAACCTGGAATCGCTATGTAAGGAAAAGTGAATTTGCTAATTGGTCACTGTCAAACAGTAACCAAATTAGTGAGTAATAATAAAAGCTTACACCGAACACTGCAAATTTGTTCATTTTCTACAAGGCAATGTGTTGTGTATATCATTATCTGAACTTACGGACAACTTCTCTGCATGCTGTCCTACTGTCCAGGGCAGAGGCCCTTTTCTTGGTTGCTACTACTGCTTGAACATAAGAAACAGGAGCAGAAATAGACCTGGTCACTCCAGAGCAGAAATAGATCATTTGGCCGTCCAATCATGGCTGACACCCTTTTTGTGCCTATTTCCTGATTTTTAAAAGCCTTTCTCCCAAACCTACAGATAAAAACTAGTTGTATTTCGGAGTAACTAGGCATGTTGGTGATTGGTTGGTCTCTGCGAGGAAAATTCCCCATCAGTTCCAATGAAAGGTCACCCTGCTGAAACATTAAGTCTCTTTTTCTCTACAGATGCTGTCTGACCTGATGAGGTTTCCAGCATTTTCAGCTTTAATTTTACATTTTAATCACTTCTTATGCCCCTGTGGGTCCACAACCCAACAATGTGTTCTCTTAAGAAGCTAACCACTTTACGATAAGCATTTGCTCAATGGCTGAAACCCAAGTTCTTACCATGTTGAAATGACCAGAGAATCCTGAACCATGGCACAATGATTTATTAATACATTAGTAACTTGCTGTGCTGAGTGACAAGCCCTGAAGTAATCGATTACTGGAGACCTTCCTTGTGCTATTAGGGTTGCCAAACCTCCAGGACTAAAAGCACCTCTGGAGAAAAATGAAAGGGGAGTTATTTAAAAAAATGATTTTGACCACTTGAGTTTATTATTTATTTTTTAACAAGTTGGAGATGGTAGGGTGGAGGCTGTTCAGGAATCTTCCATTTAGGTTATAAATTCTGTTCATTTCCATTTGACATAGGAAGGCGGGACACTGTGATAGTGAACATGTCGGGCAGCCAGTGGCAGGGTGGTTGTAGGCGGGAGGGACATTGATGATACTTCCAGAAATATGTCCAACCGCAGAGTCACAGAACTGTTACAGCGCTGAAAGAGGCCATTCAGCCCATCATGTCTGCACCAGTTCTCCAAATGAGCGATTCCCTTAATACTATTCTCTGAGGGAGCTTGTGTAAGTGATGGTGAAATGCAACCCCCTCCCCCCCCGCGCCCAAACTTGTTCACTTTTGCTCAGGGCTAATGTCTGTAATTTCCATAAGAAATAGGAGTTGGCCATTCAGCCCATCGAGCCTGCTCTGCCACTCCATGTGATCATGGCTAAACTTCTCCCTCAGCTCCCCTTTCCTGCCCTTATCCCTTGATTCTCTTAGTGCCCAAAAACTTATTGATTTGAGTTTTGAATATACTCATCAACTGAGCATCCACAACCCTCTGAAGTAGAGAGTTCCTAAGGTTTACAACTCTCTGTGCGAAGAAATTTCTCCTAATCTGAGTCCTGAATGGCTGACTCTTTAGCTGAGGTTATGATCCCTATTTCTAGACAATCCAGCCTTTCAGCATCGACCCTGTAGAATTTCATACATTTCAATGAGATCACCTCTCATTCTGAACTCCAGAAAGCACAGGACCAATTTACTCAATCTCTCCTTATATGGCAACCTTCTCATCCCAGGAATCACTCTATTGAACCTTCATTCTACCACCTCTAAGGCAAGGATAGCCTCCTTGGGTAAGGATAGGTTCGGTTGCTGCAGTGCTAGCAGGCTAACTCGGCATGAGTTACAATATTTTATAAAACTGCTGCAGCAAGCGAAAGAGCATTTGAAATTCAAATGATAGATTTGAAGGCACAAACGCCATCATACTGTGTGCAGATGTAACATCTGAGACATTGCTTGATTGCTTAATGGTATTGTACAGCACAGTAATTTGGGAAATAAGGAAATCAAATTGCATCATCTATAAAACAGATGTGAAAGTTCTAGAAATTGCACTTTTTTCATTACATAAATGGGCTTTGCACCTGCAATAATCATCGAGAAAAAAATCCTTGACAGCTTTTAAGATGGAATTCTCTTTTCAAGGTGTTCCGTGGTATATGGTAGAGATTGCACTAGGCGCTGAAGAACAGGGGAGCTTATTAACACTCATCTGAACTAATTCAGGCTTTTATTAATTAAAAACATTGTTTTGTCCTGGAAAAAGCAGACCCGCTTATTAAAAAAAACTTAAGCAGAAAAACAAAACTGCAGGGTTTTGTATATACAGGTCGGATGTTCAAAAACCGGAATTGTCCAAAAACCAGGCATTTGTCTGTCGGGAGATCTGGCTGCTGCTCCCGGAACAGAATAAACAGTTCTTGGGCTGATCCCAGAGACCATAAGACGTAGGAGCAGAATTTGGCCCATTGAGTCTGCTCCACCATGGCTGATCTGATAATCAACTCCACTTTCCTGCCTTGTCCCCATAACCCTTGATTCCCTTACTGATTAAAAATCTGTCTATCTCAGCCTTTAATATACTTAACAACCCAGTCTTTACAGCCCTCTGCGGTAAAAAATTCCGCAGATTGACTACCCTCTGAGAAGAAATTTCTCCTCATCTCTGTTTTAAATGGGCGCCCCCTTTCTCTGAGATTATGCCCTCTGCTCCTAGATTCTTCCATAAGGGGAAACAACCTCTCAGCATCTACCCAGTCAAGCCCCTTAAGGATCTTATATGTTTCAATAAGGTCACCTCTCATTCTTCTAAAGCAGCGAGAGATGTGCACACCAAAGACCTGAGTCCATTGCTGCGCTCTACGAACTAGCTCCCCCTGGCCTTCCCTATTCTCTGGGCACAAAGCTGCTTGTTCCACCAGTGGCTAATCCAAAATCCAGGAAAATCTAAAATCCTTCACGGTCTCAGCCCCGAGGGTGCCGAATTTTGGACATTGGACCTGTATATATTTTGTTTAAAATTGTCGGAGCAGCTTTGTTTAGGGGAGGAAGTGTCAAAGTGGAAAGGGCATTCATCACTTCAGAATTCTATTTCAGTGGCCTTTAGGTTTATGTTAATTTGATGGTGCCATTCAAAGTTAATGTGATTTTAAAACATTTAAATATGCTTGCCTAAATGCAACAGGAACCTTTAAATAAATATGGAATACAAATAGAATCCTAGATGTTTATGGTACAAGGAAGGCAGTTTGTCTTTTTGCATGCTTTGCAAAAAGCATAGCTCCTATCTTCTTCAGTATTTATCTGTTTTGCTCTTAAGTTCTGCATTGCTATTTTTCAGCATTAAAAGTTTTATCTCAACAAAACTTCCCTTTGTATAGTCCCAATGGATCTAACAAATCAAAAATGGTCGCAGGGCCAGGAAGAGAGAGAATGGATTAACAATCAAACATAACAATTCACAATGTATAACCAGTCGAAGAGCAAGGTGTGACTGTGGCTTCTGTGTTAATGGAGTTGTACATTTTGTTATTATAGTATTTGCAAGCAGCTACATTGTCAGATTTTTTGCAATAGTTTATGGTCTTGGCAGCTTTTCCTTCAGAACAGTCACAAGTCCTGAACTGTTGACTCTGTTTCTCTCACCACAAGACCTGAGTATTTCCAGCATTTTCTGCTTTTATTTCAGATTTCCAGCATCTGCAGTATTTTCGCTTTTGTATTCCCATTGTTGGAATGCTGATGTAAAGCACAGCACTGGCTTTTATTGAGAACAGCCTTCTCCTGTATTTGAGGCCCCCTTCCCCGGCACCCCACCATTCTCCTCTGCTTGAGCATGTAATGTAGGCTGACATTTCATTGTGGTCTTGGAGGTACCATGATGTGCTAAACCGAAGTCCCACCTACCTATGAAGGTGCATGTAAAAGATCCTATGACACTATTCAAAGAAGAGTAGGGAGTTCTTCCAGTGCCTTGTCCAGCAGTCTTGCCTCATCTAACATCAGGTTTGGGATAGCGGAGAAGATTGTTAGGTACGAGTTAGATATAAGCTTTTGTTTTTGCCTCCCGTTGCAAAATTATTGTCGGAATTTAAACGGGCACTGAGGCAGAGAGGCCCCACTTGCTCTGCAGCCAGAGGAAGGTTGTTAAAGATTCCAAATTGAAGCATGAACACAGTACTTAGAATAGGAAATATTAGCACTGGCTTGTATGTGGGAAAGCAAACCTGCAAAGTAAGTTTAGCCTGTTGAAGGATGGAATAGAATTATTTACTTTCCTCATTATTCAGAGTGACATGACTTAAATTGTATTTATCTACAAGAATGCATTATGTTCATTCAAATATGTGATATTAACCAGTTTGTGAATTACAATTTGTATTCGTATAGTTAGGGCAGCAGTTATAGTTCAATATCAAGGTTAACAATCCATTCAACGGCTTCAGCTGATGCAGTCAGTGTGAATGGTTGTGATGCCACCGGGAATGGATCTCTCAGGACAGGAGTTCAGTACTATGGGCGACGGTCTGACTTGGATGGCCACAGTCACAGATTGAGCCATTCCTCACGTTCCACTTATGGCACAAGTGGGAATGTCTTCCCTGGCCTGTCCTCAAACAGTCGAGGAATGTATAGATTTTCCATGGAAAATAGAAATCTGAGACTTCACCACTTGGGTCCGTTACCAGGTTGTGGTTGAGGTTTGCATTTAACTAGGGGGTAAGCAATTGAGAGGCGGTGATGTCATCAGTTTGACGGTGTGGAGTGTGTTCCAGTTGGGACGATGGAATTTCAGGCATGAGGTTTTTTTAAGGTCGTTTTTAGTGAAAAGAAAATTTGGCCCAGGCAATGTCACCTTAAGGACAATTTTCTGCATTCCACGGACATTTTGCCAGGTAGAAGACTTGGTGTAGATTGTTGGTTTCATAATCACCTACCAAGTGATGGATTAAAGAAATGACTAAACTCAAGAATGGGTTTGCAGTGGATTTTTTTCATTTGCTCTTGAGCAACAATGGCAGGGAGAGTTTTATTGCAATTCCCTATTTAAGCTGAGGGCCCTTAGAGTCAGCCAAGTGGTGTGACTGCAGGCGCATATTTGGCCAGGCCAGATTGGGATGGCTGATTCCCTTCCTTGAAGTGCATTAGTTAGTCATTTGGGTTTTTTTTAAAACAACAATCATACTTCTTCAGTAATCCCATTCACACTTGTGATAATAAAAAAGAAGCGAATACTATATTGAATTGTTTGGAAACTGATGCCCTGGTTCCTCTCATCCTCCAATCTTGAAGCTTACTGCTGCATTTCACATTAAGTTGATGTTTTCTCTCCTTTGTTTCCACATCATAAGCAATCCAATTAGTGTAGTGTAAAACTGCCTTTCACTTCGGGAAAGTTGATCTTCAAAATTCATGCTTCATTTACATTGAAAATTTAATCAGTTCACCTAGGGTCCCGTAGGAGCTGATTTTTGCGGTCAACATTTTAAGCCATGAAGCAAAAGTAAAAATTCATTTAATAATGGAATTTAATCGATCAAAACTGCCCAATGCAGTAAAAAGACTTGTATCGGTATAGCTACTTTTGTGACATCCGGATGCCCCAAAGCACTTAATAGCTACTGAAGTACTGCTGAAGTGAAGTCCCTATTGTAACATAAGAAATACAGCAGCCATTTTGCGCACAGCAAGCTCCCACAAACAGCAATGAAATATGACCAGACGATCTGTTTTAGGTATTGGCTGAGGAATAAATATGGGCCAAGACATCAGGGAGAGCTTCCCTACCCATCTTTGAAATAGTGCCTTGGAACCTTTTACATCTACCTACGAAAGCAGACAAAGCCTCGGTTTAATATCAGATCCGAAAGAGATCAATTCTGACAGTGTAAAGACAACACTGCATGGGAACGTCCACCTAAATTAAATGCTCAAGTTTCTGAAGTGGGACTTGGACCCAGAAGCTTCAGATTCAGATGACTGTGCTACCTATTGAGCCAAGGTTGATGCATGACCAAAACTTTAGAACAGTAGTGTTCAAAATTGAAGCCTGTCAACGTAATGCTCATAACATATAAGATGACTGGAACAAATGGTGCTAAACAGTAGTAGCCAAAATAATGTTTAATCATTGTATTGCTGACTGGGCTTGTTTCAAAAGCACTAACAGTGGTATGTGTAATAGCTTGGAGCTTTTGAAGATGTTATCAATTAGTGTTACCCCATTACTTCCACACAGTGCTATATTGGACAGCATTTTTCTGGTGGTTGTGTCAAGAATTTTACATGGCAGTAAGCACAGCCTACGCAGAATGGAACTGGTGAACTTATCTAGGATCTTATCATTTCACAGAACAAAAAATACACTTGCTCCATTGAGCAGGAAACATCTCTGCATTTAAGCCCTCAATTTCTATTGAGGGGGATTTCCATTCATCTGTAGGAAAAGTTGACGAGCAACTCATGATGAAGTGGGGAGCACTTTCCAAACCACTTAATGAGACAATCTCCCTGCACTGCGCATTCACTCTCCAGAGTTGAGACACAAGCAGATTATAGCCCACTTCTTGTGTTGTTTTGGCACACTGACCATGGAGGTTCGCAAGACCAGCAGAGGTTGGGGAGGAAAGAATTCCCTCAGACTTTTATTCCCCTTCCAAAGGGCAGCCCTGGTCACCATTTGGCACTTCACTAGATGTGAGATCAGAAACTCAACAGAAGAAGGATTGTATGCATAAACCCACAGTTAACAGCAGTCTGTGGCATTGAGCACCGATGTGCTGACCACCCTGACAGTGAGCTGTATCCACCCTCAGCATTAACTTCTCAACATCGTAAGTGGCCATTCCTCTCAGTGTGCTCGGGAGATCTTGCCACTCCATTTGTTGCACTGCTTCAAAGTAGTTAATTGTACATGAAATGTTTTGGATGTTTCGAAGGGAAGTAATAAGATACTATATAAATGCAAACTTTTTTATTATAGCTAACTTATGAAATTCCTCGTTAAAAATAATGTTAAAACAATCCTTAAAATTAATCCTAATGCCACATGATTATCGGAATATATTGTTCAGGACAGGGAATCGGATATTTATATACACTCTATCTAGATAAAATAAAACTCTATCTATTGTCCTTCACATTGGCTGTGCTCTGAATGGATGTGTGCCATTAATGTTACAGATTACAAAGCTAGAGTTAGAATATCTATGAATAAAGTGGCTGGCTGTTGTCTTACACTGCAACAAATAAAACCACGATGATTATTAACTGAATATTTTTCCTATTATAAATTCAAAATAGGTATGTGTCATTTTGTGTTAAAGCCAGTTAATGAGCAGTAAGACAAATATTTAGCTATATTTATCACCGTGTATTAATAAGCAGCACAAGGTGATAAAGGCTGCATCTTGGTTGTAACAGTAGCCTTTAGAATGAGATGTTAAACTGAGACTGTCTGTGTTCAAGTGGACATCAAAGATCAAAGAGCATGCAGTTGTCCCAGTATTCCTCCTCCAACTATTTCCATTAAAACACATGACTTGTTCACTCAGATTCATTTGCTGGTTGTGGGATCTTGCAGTGTGAAAATTAGCTGCTGCTTTGATCAATGATGACACTTCAAATATAATTTATTGAATATTGAGTGCTTTGACATGTCCTGAGGATGCCCTCCGCTGATCAATAAACGTACCTTCTTTCGAGTAGTCGGATTATCTACGATTTAAAGAATTATCATGTGCTCCTCTTGAGCAGTCATATTAACCATAGTCATATGGCTTTTGCAGTTAGTGCTACTTCCTAGGGATTGTATTTGGAAATAGTTACTGTATAATCTTTCAAATGTTCAGGACAATTCTAAGCAATCTCATTGGACAATCTGAATATTGGTGTTTCTTTCTAGGAATCTCATTGGATAATAGTGATCTTGTGAACTTGAAATGTTTGTGCTGTTTTCTAGTGAGTTTAGTGATTAGGCCAATAACTGACTGATTGTTTTGGATTTGATTGACAATGCTGCTGGAGTAGGGATTTTTCAGATTTATGAATTGTTGCTAGGTGATGAATGAGTGAGCTGGGAGGAGCCAGCAGGACCCAGAGTTGAGGGGTGCTGGGAATGGGAGGCAAGAATAGCGAGTTTGGGGAGTGGCGCTGTATGCCTTTGGCTCTGTGTGAGATTAAAATAGTAAATTCTCCGCTTTAAAAAAAAATCTAGTGAAATACCCAACTGATGCCTAATATCTCCCTAGAAAGGACAAATCTACTTCCTTGCTCCCCTAGCCCAAGATTTAGCTTCTCTCACTCCTGAACAACACCATATGAAATCCACCAGTAATTGATTTCTAAAAAATGTCTGTTTGGTTGCAGTATTTTACTTCTATGACAGTTCTAGTTGGTATTGTGAAGCTTTTTGGTGTACTATACAATAGATTTGAAGTGAGGTGATAATTCAAATGCTTATTGTTCATAACCTGGAACTAATCTGTGGGAAAGACAGATAGATGGCAGTTTGGAGTCACAAGCTGGCATGTGAAGCTGGCAGGTAAATGCTGAACTCTGTGATGAGGATCTTTGATACGTCAGAATTTTGTGATTTGGCATTCTAGCAATTCTAGCTTGGTGGCAATTTCTTTCCAATTGAAATTCAATCAAGCAGAAATGTTGAAAGATTGCATTGCAATTTCAAAAGACTTTCACCAGTCACCTATTCCTAAGTGCATATGCTAAGTGTTATACCGAACCTGTCAGAGCAAAGGACAAAGTTTCACAATATTATGTGGGTCATTTTTGTTTGATGCAAATAAAGCATTTATTTTGATCTGGAACAAAATACCAGAAAGCTTTTAAGTAGAGCCAGTGTTTTGTTAATGAAGTATTAAATGGATGGAGGTGAAATGTTTTACTTGGTGAGTCATCATCTGGAATGCTGAAAGGGTGTAGGAAGTTGCTTGCAAAAAGAAATGTAATAACCATTTGAAAATGAAAGTTTTGCTGGACTTTGGGGAAAGAACAGGGGAGCGGAAATAATTGGGTAGCTCTTTGAAAGAGCATACTGTATGTGCTTCTGCTGTTGTTACAACTTTGTCTGCCACATAGACCAGTCTTATTACTGTCAAACAATGTAGAAAATGATGGATGTCTGAGAGCTGTTTGGATAAGAATCATACTCCACAAAAGCATGACATGCGGTTTGTGGAGTCATCTAAAAACCCAGGGGTTTGTTCCAGCTGTGAACATGCACCATTATCTCATTTAAACTGTTCCATATTTTACTGTGTTGACTTGATATCATCTTCAACACGACCCATTTTAACTTACTTACTGCTCATGTAGTCACAGTTGTGCTCTGCATTATGTGACGGAATATATCTTAGGCCATGGAGGCAGCCAATTGGAATATCTTTGAGATATATAAAACTCATGTAGCCATTGACCCTGCATATGTTGGCTTTTAGAAGGTGGTGAATCCAAAAATCTAAATGAAGAGCAATACTTGGGACAGAGTAAATTTCAGAGTAATTGATTGATAAGATGCATTTTCTGCATAAAGTCGCACACACAGACATTTGGATTTGCTGGCTTAATCTTCCCGTAAATTAAGTGATGGATTGAGGGATGAGGTTGCAATGGATTGAAGAATGATGTTGAGCACTATCATAACAAGCAATTTAATAACCTCTTAAATCCTGGGAAGTTTGAGTCCTCTCAAATTTATATCCGACATATCTGGGGAGCACTTTAATACAGTGACAGGATAATTCATTTATCAGCACCCTTGCATTGACTTTCTCAACTGATCCATCTGCATCCTGTTCCAAGCCAAACACTGCAGTTATGCCAACCATGCTAATGGCTGGTTCATTTGAATGTACACCTATGAAGATTTATGGTACTTGTTAGAACAAAAAAGCAATCTACAGTCAAAACTATATCAAAATGGCAGCTATACAGCAAGTTTGTATTATGCTTTACTTCAAAGCTTCAGTTATTTCATTCCAATGCATAGTAAAGGATGCTGTTTATGCATCATGCAAAAGTATACAGTCAATGACAACATATATAATATCACCCCTGGCCCTCTTGTTTAATCAGTTTGGGTACAGCTGTAACACGTTAATGGTACTTTCAGTGACAAGAAGTATTTTAACTTGGGCAATGCACACCACTTTTTGCAGAAATGAGAAAATGTGGGGACTTCAACAAGGTAGGCATAAGCCTGGTCAGTAACTGCAGAGCCATAACCTGCTAGCAGTTCCTTCACAGTAAGAATGGCAAAGTGATAAAAAATGCATGTTAAATTTTGACATAGCTTATGAGTGATACTGAGCGCTTCTGTCCCTCAATATATCAAATGTTTTTTTTTTACAATTCTCTGTGGTGCTGTATCAGGTCTTTCACTAGCCTGTAACATCTGCAGGTTTCAAAATGCCAGTGGGATATATTTAGCCCAATGGTTTTTGTAAGTGAACCAGAAGTGATGCTTGCCGATGAGTTTGAGCTCTGCAGTAGCTTGCCGATTGCTCTGTCTGTTTTAATCACACTCCTTTTTCCCATTGAGTGATGAAAAACAGGCCATTTAAAAATAAAATGCCTGGACAGGATCCTTGACTTCTTTGAGGAAATCGCAACCGAAGTAGACTGTGGAAAACTTTCACAACGTGATGCGTTTTGACTTTGAAATTTCCACACACACGGCTATTAGTTAAACTCAGAGCTCTGGGGATTCAGAGTATCTT
Organism: Cetorhinus maximus; assembly: GCF_964194155.1. Taxonomy (NCBI): domain Eukaryota; kingdom Metazoa; phylum Chordata; class Chondrichthyes; order Lamniformes; family Cetorhinidae; genus Cetorhinus; species Cetorhinus maximus. Next base: position 64,616,342 of record NC_135886.1, read on the forward strand.
GGGAATGCATAAGAAATTGGATAAAGGGTTAGAAAAAAATGTAGGGTGGGGGCAAAGAGCTGATTAAGGTGCCGCAAGTATTATTGCTGAACCAGCACTGTTTAATTTACATTGATGACTTGGACTCAGAAGCTCAATGCAAATTGATCAAATTTGCAGAGGAAACCAAATAGGAGAGGCTGTGGAACTGGGGAGCAGCAGCTGAGAAATTACAGGCAGAGTTGGACAAAGTAATTGATAGAAATATGGCAGATGAGATTTAATGTGGACAAATTTAAGTGCTATGCAGATGTTGGGGGGGTGGGGGGGTGGTGGAAGGAGGGAGTGGGCATGTTTCATACTTAACACTTCACCAAATGGTGTTGAAGTAGCTAAGGGTGCAACTCTGCAATGTTAGTAGATTTCATGCTCAGCATCTCCAACCAATACACAGCAGCAATCAAAACATATTGAGACCCATAACCAAAATGAAGGTAATAACACCTACAGTGTAAAGTTATTTGTACTGGCCTGTAAGATTTTCATTTGTATCTCTGCAATGCAGTCTACATTGTAAATGTGTTAATATTATTTACTGCTGCATATTAGTTCAATTACAAAGAGCCATATTTTCAAAATCTTACACTTTGCTGAGAAGCCATGCTATTTCATTATTGAATAATCCATTTACAGAACTGGAATGATAAAATAGCAAATGTTGGAAGGATCAACTTAGAAGAAGAAAAACACAAAGCCTTGTGTATAACTCTAAGAATTGCTGACCAACATCCAATTCAGTTTTCTTTTAATTTTAGACTTGAAGCACTTGCTGTTTCTATATGCCACTACAATGAGAGCAAGTCATATCAAAGGAATATATCATTAATAGCATTTGCATCACAGAAGTTCCAGGCAATGACCATGTACATCAAGAAAGAACCTTAACCATCTCCCCTTGACAGTTTACAGCATCACCATTGATGAATCCCCCACTATCAACATTCTGGGAGTTACCATTGTCCAGAAACTGAACTGGACCAGCCATATAAATACTGTGACGACAAGAGCAGGTCAGAGGCTGGGAATTCTGCAGTGAGTAACTCACCTCCTGACTCCCCATAGCCTGTCCACCATCTACCAGACACAAATCAGGACTGTGAAGGAATACTCTCCACTTGCCTGGATGAGTGCGGCTCCAAGAAACTTGACACCATCCAGGACAAAGCAGCCCACTTGATTGGCACCTCATCCAGCACCTTTAACGTTCACTCCATCCACCATCAATGCACAGTGGCAGTAGTGTGCACCATCTACAAAATGCCCTGCAGCAACTCACCAAGGCTCCTTCTAGGAGAACAAGGACAGCAGACACATTGGAACACTACCATCTGCAAATTCCCCTCCAAGCCACACACCAACCTGGTTTGGAATTATATCCCTGTTCCTTTATTGTCACTGGGTCAAAATCCTGGAACTTACTCCCTAACAGCACTATGGATGTACCTGCACCAGATGGCCTGGCGTGGTTCAAGAAGGCGGCTCACCACCACCTTCTCAAGGGCAATTAGGGTTAGGCAACAAATGTTGGCCTTGATGCTGGCTGGCATCCCATGAAAAAATAAAAACCTAAGTAGGATCTGCACTGCATATTAATATTGTCAATGTGCTGCATGAGACTTCTTTATATCTATTTAAATGATAATAGACTTTCTTTGGACTAATGAGTAGAGATGATAAAATTAAGTCAGTGAATTTGAAATCAGTCACTGCTGTCAAATTATCTTAAAGTAACCCATAAATGTCATGCTCACAGACAAATGCTATCATGGAGCAGAAACTTTCTGAGGTTATATCGAAATCACAGTGGCAACGTATTCTTTCTCCATGTTCTGTACTCTTGCAGAGAAGCTTTATCAAATGTACATCATTCAAATATTCAAAAAGTGTTGCAGCAAAAACCTAAATTTTTTGAGTAGATTATGAGTGTGCTGCTCGTAATCTGAAATGGTAGATTGAGTGCTCGAAAGGAAGAAATGCTTACATCTTTACACTACCACATCATACCTCTCAACCTCCCAGAGCAGCTTGTAAACAATAAATCACTTTGGAGTACAATTTTATGCCATTAAACAGAGCAGCCATTTTGTGCACAGCAAGAATGCCACCACAGCCATGCAATCAACTAATCTGTTGTGGTGTTTTGTTTGAGAGAAGAACATCGGTTTGAACATCAAGATACCACCCTGGCTTTGTTCAAATAGTACTGTAGGCTCTTTATATCCAATTGCACAGCAGTTCAGGGCCTTGGTTGCATATCTCAGAGGACAACATTGTAGCTCCCGCAGTATTGCTGTGTAATATCTAACCTCAAGTGGAGTTTCAATTTGTAATCTGCTAACTCTAAGTCAAGCTGTCACCGAGTTTCCTCGTATCGTAAATATCTCTGCTGAGGGGCCATTCCTTTCTCTTAGAAAACAAAAGATTAGTTATCTAATATTTGTAGGTATGTAATGTGCTTATTTTTAAGTTTATGCAACACATTTTGATATGGCTTTAGCAACCTCCACATTAACAGATGAATGTGGGAGCTTTATAACTCGGTTGGAGCCAGAGTGAGTTGGCAGTTATTTAAGTGTGATGTTGAGCAGAGGATATATTGCGAAGGCACTTTTTTAAAAAACATCGAACTGTACTTTTTTTATGCACTAGAGTTTATGCTAGGTTGCATTGCACCCACTGTCCTAGATGTAACAAAGACACTCTTGACAACCCTGAATTATCCCAGCGTGCTCCTACCATTTGTAAAAAATGTTAAAATCCGAGGGTCTCCCTGCATATGGAAAGGGATTGTGGTCTTCCATTCTTACTGAACGAACCCTGGAGCTGTGATTTACCTACTTCTAATATTTTCAAAGTCCAGGGTTAATATAGGGATGAGCCATAGATTCAGAAAATCTGTTTCAGGTTAAATTAATCTCTGAACAGGACTTGAGCACAAAATCAAGGATGACACACAAGTGATGCACTGAGGGAAATTTGCACTCTGAGGTGCTGTCTTTCGGATGATATGTTAAACCAAGTCGTATAAGACCCCTGACACCACTCAATGAAGAATAGGTGAGTTCTCCCTGGGGTCCTTGCCAATATTTATCCCTTAATCAGCATCACAAAAACAAATTACCTGATAATTATCACATTCCTATTTGTGGGAGCTTGCTGCGTGCAAATTGGCTGCTGCATTTTCAGTATTCCAGCAGTAACTACAGTTCAAAAGTACTTCATTGGCTGTAGAGTTCCTGGAGATTCTTGTGGTCTTTTTTTATTTGTTCATGGGATGTGGGCGTCACTGGCCAGGCCAGCATTTATTGAGGCATTTATTGCCCATCCCTAATTGCCCTTGTTCAGAGGGCATTTAAGAGTCAACCACATTGAAGTGGGTCTGGAGTCACATGTAGACCAGACCAGGTAAGGATGACAGATTTCTAAAGGACATTAGTGAACCAGATGGCTTTTTACGACAATCAGCAATGGTTTTGTGGTCATCATCAGACTTGTAACTCCAAATTTTTGTTGGATTCAAATTTCACCATCTGCCATGGTGGGATTCAAACCTGGGTCCCCGGAGGATTACCCTGAGTCTCTGGAATACTAATCCAGCAGTGACAATACCACTCTGCCACTGCCTACCCTTTCCACCCACCCCCAGGAAAGGCACTATATAAATGCAAGTCTTTCTTTATGTCTGGTCACAATACATTTGGAATTTAATTTCAATGTCTCTGCCCATATTTTCTTTGTATTCTAGAATATTGTTACAGCTCCCTATTCACTCTGGTGCATTAATTAGTGATCAATTCTTTTTAACCAAGATAACACATTATCTACATCTTGTTCTTCCCTGGTAATGTTCATTGACATAAATGAGGTAAATAATATGCATACTTTGCCATATTTGTCCTTTGGTTTTGCAGGGACTGTAACTATGGAATTTGAAGCACCATTTCTCAGAAAGGATACGCCCAAGTAGCAATTATGACAATGTATAATGAAAATCCAGCTACTTGGTACCATCATAAGGCTTGAACTGGATTTGTGTATTATTGCACCGTTCTACATTATTCTTTGTACAAGTGTATTTTGATGTGTGTTGTCTGGTTTCCATCATAAGTAATTACCTCATGACTGTTAGTCTGGTGTGAACCTGTGACAAAGAATGTGTTTCATTATTTGAAGAAGATGTGAATGAAGATTGAGTCACTGTGATATTCTGCAGTTTTGTAGTGCTTGAAAATTAGATGCACACATGGCAAATAAAGATTTCTTTGGAAGACATCAGACAGCTTTAACTTGGGAAGTTTGACCCATGGGAAGACTTCAACAGAGTAGAAGTGTGCAATAACTTGGGAAAAAGTGTGAGAGAAGAAGTAACGCTTGTGTTGACATTGATATGGCAACCAAACTTGCATGGCATTAAGGACTTTATATATGTTCTTCTGTGTCTGCCTGCTTGTCTCCGATTTTGCTGAAAGCTAAGCTCACATGAAGAAAATGAATAACGTTCATTTCATGATTTGACATTGAGAATGGATCTTAATTTTAGGGGAGCAGTTTTCAGGGGTTTGGAAGTAGGTGTTGGCACTGCACTGACTCAGTCTTTACATGTTTCACCTCCACATTTCTTTATTTTTTACTGTGAATGTAAAGCTATGGCTAAGAATTCTGTGGTAATTCTGCAGTCATAACCTACAGGGCAAATTTACAGTCGTACAGGGAGAAATGTCAGAGTGAATCCACTGACCCTACAAGTAGAAACGTCAGGTAAATTCACTGACCCTACAGGAATAAACGTCAGGGTGAATTCACCATCCCTACAGCTAGAAACGTCAGGGTGAATTCACCAACCCTACAGGAATAAACGTCAGGGTGAATTCACCATCCTTACACGTAGAAACGTCAGCGTGACTTCACCATCCCTACAGCTAGAAATGTCAGGGTGAATCTACTGACGCTACAGGAATAAACGCCTGGGTGAATTCACTGTCCGTATAGGTAGAAACATCAAGGTGAATTGACCGGCCCTTCAGGAATAAACATCAGGGTGAATTCACCCAACATGCACTTGCAGCAGGGAGTCTCCCCTAAAAGGAGCACAAGCCAGGGCATCTATAACACACAGCAATAGCCCTGTCTTGGATTCTCTCTCTCTCTCTCTCTCTCTCCCCCCCGCCCACCTCTCCAGCCAAACCCCAGAAACTCCCCAGGTGCTAAATTGATTAATTCTGTCCCATGTTTAAAGGCTTTTCATTGGAGAATGTTTTTGTATGGATGCCATCTTTGTCAATGCAATAATGCTGATCTTTTGATCACAGACTCATGACATGTCTACATGTAGCATCCTTTGGAAAAACAGGTTGATGAAGACAGAGTCTAAGGTGATCTGTTGTTAGTCATCCTGTGACATTCTGATCGTTATGGCAAGCGAGTGCAGAGTGGGGAACTATTTTTAGCTAGATTGGAGGGGTGAGTCAGATGGGTTGAGAGTGATATGTAGTATAAAGTCAGTTGTCCCTGAGTACAACTAATCATCTCAGCATCAATTATTTGGGCATGAAACCAGTGCAGATAGACCTGATTCCATTAGAACTATAGGCTACAAATTATTTATGGACGAGATTGATACTGTCATCTTCAATATGGAATACTGTCATGGTTTCCTGCAAACCAGCAATTATTTAGGGATTCTATTGGGTGTAAAGCCATGAATGTGGTATACTCCAGGGTCTCCCATAGTTACACCTGCAGGGATTTGCTGCCTGAGCTTGTTGATAATGTCAAAGCTATCATTCTTTGGATTTACACTTTCTGACAAAGCAGAATCACAGAATGGCCTCCTTCTCTGCTCTAACCATTTAGCCCATTTTGTCTCTGTCGGCTCTCCGAGGGAGCAGTTTACCTGTTGCCACTCCTTGGACTTCTCCATGCACATTCTTCCTTTTCAGATAAATGCACCTTGTTATTTTTTCTTCTTTATTCATTCACAGGATGTGAGCATTGTTGTGGCCAGGCCAGCATTTGTTGTCTATCTCTAATTGTTCTTGAGAAATTGGTGGTGAGCCACCTTCTTGAACCACTGCAGTTCATGTTGAGTACATACGCCCACAGTGCTGTTAGGAAGGGAGTTCCAGGATTTTGACCCAGCGACAGTGAAGGAATATTTCCAAATCAGGATGATGTATGGCTTGGAGGGGAACCTCCAGGTGATGGTGCTCACATGTGTCTGCTGCCCTTGTCCTTCTAGATGATAGAGGTTGCGGGTTTGGAAGGTGCTGTCAAGGGAGCCTTGGTGAGTTGCTGCAGTGCATCTTGCAGATGGTACACACTGATGCCTCTGTGCATCAGTGGTGGATGGAGTGAATGTTTAAGGTGGTGGATCGGATGCCAGTCAAACGTGCTGCTTTGTCCTGGATGGTGTGGACCTTCTTGAGTGTTGTTGGAGCTGCACTTAGCCAGGCAAGTGGAGAGTATTTCATCACTCCTGACTTGTGCCTTGTAGATGGTGGACAGGTTTTGGGGAGTCAGGAGGTGAGTTACTTGCTGCAGAATTCCCAGCCTCTGATGACCTCTTGTAGCCACAGCATTTATATGACTGGTCCAGTTCATTTTCTAGTCAATGGTAACCCCCAGGATGTTGAAAGTGAGGGATTCTGCAATGGGATTGCCATTGAATGTCAAGCAGAGATGGTTAGATTCTCTCTTGTTGGAGATAGTCATTGCCTGGCACTTATGCGGCACAAATGTTACTGACCACTTATCAGTCCAAGCTTGAATGTTGTCCAGATCTTGCTGCATATGGACATGGACTGCTTCATTACCTGAGGAGTCATGAATGGTGCTGAACATTGTGTAATCATCAGCAAACACCCCCACTTCTGACCTTATGATGGAGGGAAGGTCGTTGATGAAGCAGCTGAAGATGATTGGGCCTAGGACACTACCCTGAGGAACTCCTGAAGTAATGTCCTGGGGCTGAGATGATTAGGCTCCAACAACCACAACCATCTTCCTTTGTGCTAGATATAAGTCCAACCAGTGGAGAATTTTCCCCCTGATTCCCATTGACTCCAATTTTGCTAGGCTTTTTGATACACACTCCGTCAAATGCTGCCTTTATGTCAAGGGCAGTCACTCTCACCTCACCTCTGGAATTCCACTCTTTCGTCCATGTTTGGACTAAAGCTGTAATGAGGCCAGGAGCTGAGTGGCCATGGCAAAACGCCAACTGAATATCATGCAGGTTGTTTCTGAGTAAGTGCTGCTTGATAGCACTGTCAACAACCATTGCTTTGCTGAAGATCGCGTGTGGACTTGATGGGGCAGTTTTTGGCTGGGGCTGGAATTTGTCCTGCTTTTTGTGTAAAGGACATACCTGGGCAATTTTCCACATTGCTGAGTAGATGCTAATGTTATAATTGTGCTGGAACTGCTTGGCTGGTTCTGGAGCACAAGTCTTCAGCACTATTACTGGACTGTTGTCATGACCCATAGCCTTTGCAGTATCCAGTGCCTTTAGCTGTTTCTTGATATCACGTGGAGCGATTCGAATTGGCCGATGACTGGCATCTGCCCCTCAACGCCGTGGAAATTTCCGTGTCGAAAACTCAAGGTTGGAAAGCAACTTTGAAATGTGCATGAGCAATACATGCACTCTTTGGAAGCAAAGTATGCATATGTAAATAAAGTCTTTCCTATACTGCCAGGCCCCTCCCGTGAAGAACTGATGGTGAAAGTCCAACAGTTCTGACTGGTCACAATATCATTGGGAATGAGCATTCTTGAGAAATTTTTGCAGATAGTGTTGGATATAATTTTGCAAGTTTCTCTACTGTGTAGTAGCTGAGGGTTGTACATGCGAGGGTATCGTTTGAGAGGCTTAGCTTATGCTTTTCCATTTGGTATCTTGGGGACTTTATCTGGCTCACAGTAGAGAATTAGTGACAAACAACTATTGGGGACTATTGTGTCAGGTAAAATTTCATCTTCCTCACTAAAGCAGGTACCTCTTCCAAAATAGCCTTCCAGAGATCTTCAATGCCAAGCTGCCTCTTAAAAGGGTTAAATGTCTAAGATCATGTGGTTAAAGACCTTGCAAACACTGGACAACTGAATAATGGTAGATGATCATTCTGAGACTGCATAATAGCAGTCAGATGGTTAAACATTATATATCCGTTTGGTCAGATTGCCATGTCTTCTAGATGTGCTGAATTAAATGGCCAGGATATGTTACCAGTTGCAGATTATAAATATATTAACCTGTCCTAAGCACTATATTTTTTAAATCAGATTTTAATCAGGAGAATTTTCATGTAAGCAGTGTTAAATCATACCTAGCTGTGATCAAGTTCTTATCTTCAGGGTCACTAACAAAGCATTTTGTGCTTTTGACACTATTGTAGCATGATACACATGAACGTATTAGTTTGCAGAGTCTAGTTTTTTTCATTGGGTGAAAACTGACTTTAAAGCCAATGAAAACTTGATGAAAGAAGTTATGTTCCTATTTTCAAATAAATGGTGGAAACAGGAAGACAAAGGGGGACAGATAAACTTGAGATTTTATCAAGTACACAATAGAGTGTGCAGTTAAATGGATGGATAGGATTCCACAGAGTGAGCACACAGGATAAAGGAAGTCTGGTAGGTTGAAGAGCAGTTGCCTGGTCAGAGAAGCATGTGTAAATGGCTAGAAAGCGATGCAAAAATTGCGCGCATACATACACACACATACACACACACACACACACACACACAGCTGGCAGTAATGAATATCAATGATCAGGGATTTGTTAAAGACGTAAATGCTTTTAGTATACATTGTGATTTACGGCAATGGGCATTTTGAACTCGAACCATCTGCATGAAATGTTGGCAACTCCACCACTCTTAATCCACTGCAAAGTTGCAAAGAAAATGACCAAACATCTGGAGACAAAATGGGAATTATTGTTTTTTGCTGGCACGCAATGCAAGATAATAGAACCTTTTAACATTTGGAATGAACCATATTTCAAGAGCACTTTACTTCAGTATCAGATTTTACCCATTTTTAAAAGACCTGCATTAATTTAACAACTACAACTTGCATTTATCTAGTGACTTAACATAGTAAAACATCTCAAAACACTTAATAGGAATGATTATCAAACAATTTAAAACCTACCTCTTACCAAGCCATTTTTAAAATTTGTTCATGGAATGTGGAAGTCACTGGCTAGGCCAGCATTTATTGCCCATCCCTAATTGCCCTTTAGAAGATGGTGGTGAGCTGCTTTCTTGAACCGCTGCAGTCCATGTGGTGTAGGTACACCTACAGTGCTGTTAGGGAGAGAGTTCCAGGATTTTGACCCAACAATAGTGAAGGAACGGTGATATATTTCCAAGTCAGGATGATGAGTGACTTGGAGGTGAACTTCCAGGTGGTGGCGTTCCCATCTGTTTGCTATCCTTATCCTTCTAGATGGTAGTGGTTGTGGGTTTGAAGGGTGCTGTCTAAGGAGCCATGGTGAGTTCCTGCAATGCATCTTGTTGATGGTTCACACTGCTGCCACTGTGTATCGGTGGTGGAGGAAGTGAATGTTTGTGGATGTGGTGTCAATCAAGTGGTCTGCTTTGTCCTGGATGGTGTCAAGCTTCTTAAGTGTTGTTGGAGCTGCACTCCTCTGTAACAGGTATAAAGAGATATTCAGGCAGGCGACTAGAAGCATGGTCAGAGATGGGTTTTAAGGAGCATCTTAAATGAGAATACAAGTAGAGTGGTTTTGGGAAGAAATCCAGAGCTTCGACCTATAATTTTCATTATGTTATTGGATTTTAGTGTAAAGTAAGAATAGTGTGCAACTGTGTGTGTGGGGTGACTTAATTGAATTAAAGGCAGCTGGTCTGAAGGCTTTGATGTACCAAGAAGAGAAGCTAGGTTTGAAATGTTAACTAGGTAAACATAGCTGATGTTTTAGAATGTGAGGTGTAAACCAAAGTAATTTGAATTTCAAAAGAGGTGGTGAAATGTTACACTTAGCCAGAAGAAGCCAAAGCTTTCCCAAAGCTTACTGATAAAATTGGTACCATGAAAGATTTTTACTTTTTGAAGAATAGAGTTGAAAAGACATATTGGGTCAATGGGATTTACATTAAAAAGGGAGAAGCCTGTATAAAAGAGATGAGGTTATGTGTTAGAGGAAAGAATTCTAAGATCTAACACTTGTGAAAAGCCTCCGGCAGCTAAGCCTCAAGTTGCTGTCTGCAGGAACTGAAGTGAAGAAAACTCACTTTGAATTCGATTATTCAGGGTATCGCGTTACTTTGCCTGGGTCTTTTAAAATATGTGTTTTACTGTTGCCTTAACAAGGTGTAGCTGGGAGTTAGATTAACCATAGGAGCTGGGAGTTATCATAGTAGTCATTTGTAAACCTACGTATGTGCTTAAAATCATTTTTTATTATTAATAAAGGTTTAATTTAGTTTTGTATGAAACCTATAAGACTAAGTGGTCTTATTACTACTGAATTCAAGGCACGCATCTCGAAATAAACACAAATTGTAAAATAGCTGTGGCAGGTTTCCCTCTAAGGTTTGAACAACTCAGCATTTACCATCTGCTGTGCCATAACAGTAGCATGCTCACCCCTGAGTCAGAATGTTGTGTGTTCAGGTCCCACTCCAGTGACCTAAAATCTGTAATCCAGGCTGATTGTTCAATGCAGTATCCCCTCAGTACTGCATTGTCAGAGATCTTTTTCAGATGAGATGTCAAACTGAGACCTTCCATCTGCCCTTTCAAGTGAATGTAAAAATTTATATTTTAAGAGCTTTACCTGGCCAGTATTTACTCCTCAACCAACATCACTAAGAAAAGTTATGTGGTCATTGCCATTTGTGGAACCTTGCTGCGTGCAAATTGGCTGCCATGTTTCCCTACACTACAACAGTGTCTCAACACCTCAGAATTAATTAAATAAAAGCAAAATACTGTGGATGCTGGAAATCTGAAATAAAGACAGAAAATGCTGGAAAAACTCAGCAGGTCTGCCAGCAGCTGTTGAGAGAAAAACAAAGTTAACGTTTCGAGACAACTCTCCAGAGCCCTGAAGAAGAGTCATACAGACTCGATATGTTAACTCTGTTTCTGTCTCCACAGTTTCTGCTAGATCTGCTGAGTTTTTCCAGCATTTTCTGTCTTTATTTCAAAACTACTTAATTAGCTGTAAAATGCTTATGGATGTAGTGAAGTTGTGAAAGGCAATTCTTTCTTCAGTTTTTTGTTCTCATTTACATTTAGCATAAAGTACCGGGCACTTTCTGGTCATGCACCATGAACTGAGCCATGTTTTTCTTTGAGCCAGTAAAGAATTAAATGGGCTTGTCCCTTTCCCAGTCTCCCCTGGCCCTACCACCTGCCACTCAGACCCCGTTCCTCAATCCATTTGGTGCTCAATGTGGTAAGCAAAGTGGTGTTATTGGAGCAATTAACTGTCAGGAACTCAGGTGAGGTGGAGTGAAAGTTAATACAGCATCCCACTGAATTTTCTTCAAAGATTTATCTTAGGAGCACATAACTTATGTTTCCGTTCCCAGGACTGATTGCGTCCCAAACTTCACATGAGATTCCCTTTTCAGCTAGTTGTTTGTTAATACTCCCTTAGCCCAGTCAGCATTAGTTCCTCAACCATAAATGTTGTTGCTGAATGTAAGATCTTGCTGTGCACAAAATATTGCCTAACCACCACCACCGCTTCGAAAGTACTTCACTATATTTGAAATGCTTTGGGATTTCCTAAGAGATAGGATAAGGTGCTGCTGACAATTCATGTTCCTTTTTTTTAGTCCTTTTTATTTTTCTGCTGCAGTGGAAATATTCCCAGCACCCCAAGTTTCTCCTTCCTTTATCTCATCCTAATGAACATGTTTAAGTTATTAACTACAATGTCCAAAACTACACAACATGCTCCAACTCTGGTCGAATCATACTCTCTTGTTACGATCCCCTCCAAGACCAATAACCTGAAAAGAGAGGAACCCCCAAATGACCCTGATGAAAGGAACCAATGAACAAAATTTCACTTTTTAAAACGACTGTAACAGTTGAACCCAAAATCAACATAAATTAAGCAAGCATTAACGAACAAATGGTATTTCAATAGAAACTATGAAGTTCATTTTAAATAGTTGATACAACAAGCTAACTCTCAAATGTCTCAGCATCACTTCAAACAGAAGGGTGGCACCATAAGCAGTCTCAAAGTCTATTGAACTTTGCCTCCGGTATGTAGGATCTTTCGCTTTCCCCACTCACTGGATTTAGCCCTTGAGTTACTTTCACCGGCCGCTTTATTTCTTCAGATGGTTATAGACATTTAAAACAGACAAAGCATACATCTACGAACTGCCTCTTCCTTAGGTCATGACAGTCCTGATGGCGTAGCTTTCCAGAGTTCCTTTTCAACCGACCAACCAACCCTGGTTACCTCTAGTACAAACACTCAGCTCTTTAATGTGCCTGAGCTGTTCTTACCACTTTTAGGTTTCAGTCCCTTTTAGCTTGCTTGCACACCGCTTCACCAAGAGCTCTAGGAGTTCTGTATGTTCTCCTTACCGCCAAACAGAAAACTGACCTTTGTAGAGAGCTCTGCTTGCTTCTCCTGAGCATCAAGAGTTCTGCATGAGTTCTCCTGCAGTACAACAGACTGAAACATGATCGCCACCCCCCCCCCCAAATTAGCTTCTATTTGCTTTTTTTTGGTTACCCAGCTCTCATCTCCATAGCAACGTCAAGTCACCAGGCCACTTCTCAGAAATAACCTCACAGCCAGAAATTCCAATTACAGATTCCTTTCCCCAAACTAGTTTAGTTTAATTTCACTTTAGCTTGAGGGGATATCTCAAAAATACAAGCTTCTTGCAAACTACACAGTTCATCATGCTAAACAAATTTATCAGTACTTTTGTAGTATTTATATATAACTAATGGAAATTATGTACAAACACATGGGATGTTCTGGTGTCTCTGCTTTTGGGTATATCTACTTAGCTTGAAACTTCCTGTCATTCAGATTTCTATGGCAGCATCAAATGAAAATTTTATTGCAGAAATTGGCAAAATTTCATTCAGACTTTGGGAATCTTAATTCCTGCTTCCAAAGTGCATTGTGGGAAGGATGACCTCAGCACGAATGGACTTTGGTCTTAAAAAAATTAGCTTTATTATAGAAACTTTTAACAAAATATTGCTGCATTTTCGAAAAAAAAGTGAGAAACGAAAATCTCTCATAGTCCAAAGCCAAAATTGTCTGGAAATTTTCCATTCATTGCAACTGCCATAGAGGGCAAGCTGACTGTGCTGATGTAATCTCTCCTAGAATACATTGCATGATGGAACATATGGTTCAGAGCACTTGGAAACTGTGAGTAAACTAATTTCCATCAATTCACTGCTGAGGCAGTGCCACAGCTGTGAACGGATATCAGAATATCAAAAGGTATAATCAGATTGTTCATTTGTAATTCAAATAGGCCCTGCCTCATGCCTTTCATTCCTTATGCTGCTCCAACTGTCGTTTTCAGTTGTTAATTTAATTTGTTTGTTTATTTTTTTTGAAAAAATGTAACACAAAAAAGCATGAAGAAGGAATGAAGTTCAAGCTGTGCTGATTTCAGGATTTTTCATCATACCAGCAATTAGTTTAACACAAAACTTTGCCATGTGTCAAAACAGTTGTTAAACCTTATCTGTACTTCACCTAAAACTCCTGCTATATGAAAAGAGCAAAGATTTGCATCAATACAACGCATACTATAAATACAAGTATGCAACATGTTATTTTTGTGTGCAGAAGGCAAATTGAGCCACCATTTTGCCCACAGATCCCACAGTTACAAATGGATGAGGGGGCTGGGGAGATCTATTTTGCTCATAAATAATTCAGAATTTTGTAGAGAGATGGCAGCCTCTATTAACTAGAATTACATTGATGATGGTTGAGGCAAGAATATTAACTACAAGTGCCATGTGATTTTTTAAGGCCTACATGAACCACCAGAATAGGCAAACGTTATAGTGCCCTTAACGCAATAGGACTTTTCTTTAACTAATTAAAAGGACTGAATGTAGTATTTCCTTAGTGCTACGCTGGCATGTCGGCATGTGTTCAAGTTTGTGTGTTCAAGTCCTGGAATGGAACTTGAACTCTAAACTTCTTGTTTGGAAGGCAACAGTGCTATCAACTGAGCCACACTGACCCCATATGCATTTATATGCTTTGCATGTTCCTTATTGCTTGCATTTACGACTTGAAAAACTACTTTTTGTCTCTAGGTGGATAAACCATTAAAAAAAAACCTTTAGAACATAAAAGTAACGACTTGCAATTATATAGTGCCCTTAACGTAATAAAACATGCTAACGCACTTCATAGAAGTGTTATCAAACAAAATTTGACACCAAGCCACATGGAGATATTAGAATAGATAAAAGGTAGGTTTTAAGGAGTGTCTTAAAGGAAGAGTAAGAGGGGGTTAGGGAGGAAATTCCAGAGCTTAAGACCCACAAATAGCAACACAAAGTATAGGATTACAGAAGCGCTGATACATTTGTATAAAGCATTGAGTTCACCATAGTTGCCATATCTTGTGCAGTTTTGGACACTCATTCTTAGAAAGATATTCGAGTGCATTTTCACAAGGGTGATGTCAAAGATGCGAAAGTGTAAGGATGCAGAGAATCCTGAGATACTTGGATTGTTTCTACTACAACAGCAAGTGGAGACTTAATGAAGGTCTTTGATTTAAAATGGTCACTGACAGAGGCTTGGAGAAATTTCTTTACAACTGGGGTTGTTGGTGTAGGGAATGCTTTGCCACGAGGAGTGTTTGAGGCAGAAATAAATACTGAAAGTAGAAACATACAGGTCTGTGGGGAAAGTGAGGGGCAGTGGGATTAGTTTTGGATTGCTGTAGCAAAGAGCTATTCCAGAAAATCGTGGCAACCGATCCCCTTTTGAGCAATAAACTCTGTCATTCTTTGGTATCATTTCAGTATAGAACAGCTTCCCTGTATCTTCCCATCTGTGGTCCAGATGCTGATCAGTTTTCAGTATAATATATCATGGTATAATAAAACTATCAGTTAAAATCCAAAGGAAGCAGAATTTAATTCCAGGAGTGTTGCAAAGTGCTGGGAAGTACTCATTTAAAATATTTTTATTTCAAAATTTGGGAACTTATGCAGATTTAATGCTGCATTTCTGTGATTTTTACTTTCATTCCTAAAGGTTAGAGGAGACCAGACACTAATTACTAGCCTCATAATCTATAGGAATTCAGAATAATAGGAAGAGCAAGGGAATGGAGCATTTTTAAATGTTACATGTAGATTTGTTAAACAGGAAGAACATAAATAGGATTAGAATAACATTTAGCTTAACATATGAGGAACGTTTGAGGACTCTGGGTCTATACTCGATGGAGTTTAGAAGGATGAGGGGGGATCTGATTGAAACTTACAGAATACTGAAAGGCCTGGATAGAGTGGATGTGGGGAAGATGTTTCCATTAGTAGGAGAGACTAGGACCCGAGGGCACAGCCTCAGAGTAAAGGGAAGACCTTTTAGAACAGAGATGAGGAGAAACTTCTTTAGCCAGAGAGTGGTGAATCTATGGAATTCATTGCCACAGAAGGCTGTGGAGGCCAGGTCATTGAGTGTATTTAAGACCGAGATAGATAGGTTCTTGATTGGTAAGGGGATCAAAGGTTACGGGGAGAAGGCGGGAGAATGGGGTTGAGAAACTTATCAGCCATGATTGAATGGCGGGCAGACTCGATGGGCCAAATGGCCTAATTTCTGCTCCTATGTCTTATGGTCTTAGTTTATGGTTTATGAGCACCTTAGCTGCAGGTTAAGTTTCACTCCAGGACTTCAATACTAAATCGAGGCTGACACTTCAGTGTAGTGCTGAAGGAGCGCTGCATTGCTGGTGGTGTCATCTAACAGGTGAAACTTTCAAACCTTTTTCATCCACCCGTTCAGGTGGATGTATAAGAGCCTAGGGCACTATTCAAAACAAAGTAGGAAAGACCTGGCTCAAAGGTGAGAATTGGGAATCACAGAATAGTTACAGCACAGATGGAGGCATATTCCTGACTTCAAGGTATTCAGGAAAGATTGGTAAAGAAATAAAGGAGTGGGTAAAGAAACTATAGCGCTAGAAAGGAATAATGTTCTTCAGGAGTCAAAGGCAGAATCTTATTTGGTTAGAATTAAGGAACAATAGAGGAGCTATTATGCTAACAGGTTTTACTGTAGGCTACCAAATAGTAGGAAGGAGATAGAGGAGCAAATTTGCAGGCAGGAACTACAGAGAAGTGATTTCAGGGGAGCAAATCTACCACCCTTCCCCAGCCTGGCCTTTTTTTAATTCATTCATAGGATCTGGGTTTCGCTGGCTGGGCCAGCATTTATTGCCCATCCCTAGTTACCCTGGAGAAGGTGGTGGTGAGCTGCCTTCTTGAACCGCTGCAGTCCATGTGGTGTAGGTACACCCACAGGGCCTACATGTGGTTGAATCTTAACTGTTCTTTGAAATGGCCAAGCAAGCCACTCAGTTGTATCAAGCTGCTACAAAAAAGTCAAATAAGAATAAAACTGGACATAGCACCCATTATCAACCAAGGTGGGGTCAACAACAAAGGTACACCCTGCCCAGTTGACCTTGCAAAGTCTTCCTTACTATCATCTGGGGACTTGTGGCAAAATTGAGAGAGCTGTGCTACAGACGAATTGAGCAACAGACTGATATAGTCATACTCACTGAATAATATCTTACAGCCAATGTCCCGGATTCCTCCAGCACCAACCCCGGGTATGTCTTATCCCACTGGCAGGACAGACCCACCAGAGATGGCAGCACAGTGAGAGAAAGTTACCCTTGGAGTTTTCAACATTGACTGCAGGCCCCATGAAGTCTCATGGCCCTGAGAGTAACACCTTTCAAACCTCGAGGACCACAAAATTGAAACGGGATAGCCCTACGAGAAACAAGTGCGCATATTTATTTCGGGACTTTGATCAGATTACCAGGTGTCTCAGACTGCAAGCAGATCTTGGGCTGTCATTTAGACATTCATTACTTTACAGCTGCTCAGGGGGAAGCACAGGGAGCTTCCTGCGATTGAACGCAATAGATTTTCTAAATATATTGCTCTTTTAAATAGATTCTGTACATTCAACAGTTTTCTTTCTTGCTGATTGTATGAAATCTTGTATTCTCATAGTTACTCTAGCTAGCTCATTTTTACAATAATAATTTGAAGTGATATATTTTTAATGTACACATTTAAAAAAATTAGAATTAAGATGTAGTAACTTCTGTGGATCTGCGTCATCGAATATGTTGAAGTGCTGAACTGTTGAGACAGCATGGCAGGCTGTTTTACTACTGAAATGTAGTTTGTGGTGTACAACACTACTTTCATTCAGCCTTGAAATGCATTAATTCCACCTTTACAATTTGTGCAGATCGTTGGTCGAAGAGGACGATCCTCATCTGAAAGTGTCCTTGGCAAGTGGCGACATGGGTGTGGCAACCCATTTGCAGTCTTCAAAGACAGGCAACACCCGCTTCTTCACTAGCAACACCCATAGTTCTGCAGTGTTACAGGTATGCTGATTGTTCATAGTCCACACCAATGTTTACTGTTTAGCAATTACTTGCCTAAAATCAACAAGGCACAGCAACTTGCAGAGTCTAAACTGACTGTGCTCTAAATCATAGTGCAGCAAGAACTTAGTAATCATTGTCTGTCATTAGATTATACAACTTCTGCTTAACCAGATTTGAATAGCCAAAAGTGTGCAAATGTTATATTGTCTACACTTGGCCATTCAAAAAATTCAACTTTTAATAATGGCAACATATTGCATAATTTTACATAATAAAGTTCTTGTTTCAGACTAATACACTTGTGAAAACCTGTCAGGTCTTGAATCTCTCTGAAGTGTTGTTTATACTGTCATTCATTGTTCTTGCTGCACTATGATTTAGAGCACAGTCAGTTTAGACTCTGCAAGTTGCTGTGCCTTGTTGATTTTAGGGAGGTATGGGCAACTTGTATGATCACGTTGGTTTGTCCCCCTTAATGCTTTGTGCGCTTTTTAATAAATGCGAATTACAACTGTGGGATGACTCGGGACTCGAGGGAATACTTTCAATTTAGGGGAAGGAAACAAATATCTCAGCCGTCTGTCAGCTTAGTTGCGTTATGTTTATTAAAGGTCATAAACAATATTGCAAGATTGTGACATCATTGGCACAGCCACCTGTGCACATGGTAAATGTATTTTTTATCAGAAAGCAAATTTGCAGGTTTTGAACAGCACCATTGCCACAAATTGTAAAACTGCTCAGTTAATCCAGGCTTGAATCAGGATTACTTTGTCTTTGTAAAATCTTATTCCAAACACAGTCCCTGTATCAGACCACAACAGGACAGAAAACAATTTGCCTTGAGAGATTTTTTTTTCTGAATGTGGAGAGAAGTATATCTTATTTTTTTGCTTTGGATGTAGTGGATCTAAATTGTATTTTAAAGTGTACTGTTGCTGTGTTGAAAAATTCTGGGCACCTTAATTACAAGAACCACTTAAGTGACTGGGCAGCCATGTTAAAAAATTAAACACACAGCCTCGACAAAACATTCATTTGGCATTCTTTAGGGACAGTCTGTATATTGTAGTGTATTTTTCACTATTAAAATTTAAATGGTACGAGCAAATAGGTTTAATGTTGTATGGAACCAAATCCTGTTATTTCCTTCAAACCAGCATAATGTAATTTTCCACATTTAGTAAATAGCTGTCACTTTGGAATAGAGTGCATAGCAGAATAATGCTGGGGGTAACTGGTTATGGTCACTGTAGAAAAATCACATGGCAAACACCATCACGTTTGAAGAACAGCCGAGAGTGACTCTCTTCCCTCTGTACATCATCAAACCCTCAACTGCACTTTTCCAATACAATGGGCACTGGCATAAGGCATGAATGCTGTGTTATTCTGTGACAAGTGACTCACCTGGTGTGGTGAGACTGACTGCCCTTGACGTCAAGGCAACATTTAACCAAGTGTGGCTTCAAAGAACCCGAGTGAAATTGAAGTCAGTGGGAATTTGGGGGAAATCTCTCCACTGGTTGGAGTCATATCTATCAAAGATGGTTGCGGTTTTTGGAGGTTAGTCATTTCAGCTCAGGACATGTCCTGGGCCCAACCATCTTCAGCCGGGCCATCAAAGACTTTTCACTGCCATTGGGACTGAAGTAGGGTTGTTTGCTGCTGACTGCCCCATATTCAGTTCCATTCACAATTCCTTAGATACCGAAGCAGTCCATGCCCATATCCATCAAGACCAGGACTACATTCAGGCTTGCGCTGATAAGTGGCAAGTAACATTTGCACCACACAAGTGCAGGCAAAAATCTTTTCCAATAAGAGAGAATCTAGCCACCTCCATTTGACATTCAATGACATTACCATTGCTGAATTCCTGACCATCAACAGCCTGGGGGTTACCATTGACCAGAAACTTAACTGGACAGGCCACATAAATGAATAAGGAAATAAGAGTCTGGGTATTCTGTAGTGAGTAGCTGGGCCCTTTGTCTCCCAAAGCCTGTCACCATCTACAAAGCACAAATCAGGAGTGTGATGGAATACTCGCCACTTGCCAAAACTAGTGCAATTCCCAAAAGCACTCGAAGTTTCACACCATCTAGGACAATGCCCCTATTTGATTGGTGCCCCATTCACCACTTTACCACTCTCCACCACCAGCATACTGTTGCTGCAGTGTGTGATAACTGTAGCAACTTGTCAGGCTTTTTTGTAATTTATTCTTTCATGGGATGTGTGTCACTGGCAAGGTCAGCGTTTGTTGCCCATCCCCAATTGCCATTGAGCTGAGTGGCATGCCACACCATTTCAGAGAGCAGTTAAGAGTCAACCACATTGCTGTGGGTCCGGAGTCACATATAAAGGCCAGACCAGGTAAGGATGGCAGATTTCCTTCTCTAAAGAGCATTAGTGAATCAGATGGGTATTTATGACAATCGACAATGGTTTCATGGCCACCTTTATTTCAATTCCAGATTATTAGTTGAATTTAAATTCCACCAGCTGTCCCCAGAACATTAGCATAGGCCCCTGGATTACCACTGGCATCTCCTCCCTGCTTATTTGACAGCAGCTCCCAAACTCATGACCTCTACCATCTAGAAGGACAAGGGCAGCAAGCCCAGGCTACCACCACCTGTAAGTTCTCCTCCAAGTCTCACATCATCCTGACTTGGAAATATAACACTCTTCCTCCATTTTTGCTTGGTTGATATGCTTGCACTCTTTACCTAATTATATTGTCACAACTTGGACTGCAGCAGTTCAAGGAAATGGCACCCCACCACCTTTTCAAGGGCAATGATAAATGGACAATAAATGCTGGCCTTCCCAGTAATGTTCACAACCCAGGATTGAATGAAAGTAGGAAGAAAAGAATACCATTACAGTAAATTACAAAAACAAATGATAGAGCAGCAAAACAAATATCCAGAGAAATGAATTTGTCAGCTGTGGTTCAGTTGGTAAAATTCTCACCCAAATCATAAGATTTTGGGTTTGAGCACAAAAGTGCAGGCTGACACTTCATTGCAGTACTGAAGGAATGCTACAATATCTGAGGTGCTGTCTTTCAGATGTGACAAACAGACCTCATTTGCCTGCTCAAGTGGATGTAAAAGATTCTGTGGCACTATTTTGAAAAAGAGCAGTTATTTCCTGTGTCCTGGCCAATATTCATCCCTCAGCCAGCATCACAAAAAAATAAATTATCTTGTCATCAAAACATTGCTGTTTGTGGGAGCTTGCTGTGCATGAATTGGCTGCCATATTTCCTAAATTACACCAGTGGCTGCACTTCAGAAGTGCTTCATTGGCTGTAAAGCACTTTGAGATGTCCAGTAGTGATAAAAGGTGCTATATAAAATGCAAGTCCTTCTTTTTATGGTACATATCTCATCAAGCAGAGGTACTCTTCTTGACCACTTTCTGAATGGACCAGACAGCTGCTATATATCATGCTCCTCAAATAGATCCTCTACTGAAAAGTCAGCAGCATTCTTGATCCAATTCATGAACATGTAGTAGATTTCAGGCTAAATCCTGAGCACTAACCACCCACTCTTATATTTCATCAATGCTGACCTTTGTTCTGAAGTCTGTGATGAAAATATACAAGCTATGGCAAAAGCAAAGCTGAACCAAATAGGGAAAAGTTCTGTGTATTTTCTTTTAGTTATTACCTTAGATATACAGATTAAATGTGTTTTAGAGCAGAGTTGAGGTGGAAGCTGATGCTCCTACTGTTGTATAAGATGGAGCCAAGAGTGCAGTTTCTGTAAGAACAAATAAGAAATAGGCCCCCCTCAAACTCACTGCATCGTCTAAGATCGTGGATGATCCTCAACCTTAAGTCCACTTTCCTGCTTGCTCCCCATAACCTTTGACTTCCTTACAGTCCAGAAATCTACCGCTCTTAACGTTGAATACACAATGATTTCACATCTGCAGCTCTCTGGGATAGAGAATTCCAAAGATTTATAACCCTCTGAGTGAAGAAATTTCTCTTCATCTGAATCCAAAATGGATTCCTTATCCTGAGACAATGCTCCCAAATTCTAAACTCTCCAGCCAGAGGAAACGCATGCTGTGTCCTGGCCAATATTCATCCCTCAGCCAGCATCACAAAAAAATAAATTATCTTGTCATCAAAACATTGCTGTTTTTGGGAGCTTGCTGTGCATGAATTGGCTGCCATATTTCCTAAATTACACCAGTGGCTGCACTTCAGAAGTGCTTCATTGGCTGTAAAGCCAATTTCAAGCCCATTTTTTCAATGAAATGTAAATTTGTTGAGAATTCTGAAGTATTTATTTAAATTTTTACTATTGCTCAGCTACTGTCATACTTTTTAATCTAATTTTCAAATTTACCTTAACACGCCCCTTATGCCAATGCAATTGTCTTTAAGTTCAATGCTCCAGTTTCAGACTTGCATATATCAAACACAATGTGAAGTTCTACCATATTATGATCACTCTTTCCCAGAGGATCCCTTACTGCCAGATTGCCAATTAACCTTGTCTTATTACAAGACGACAGATCTAAAATAGCCACTTCCCTGGTTGGTTCCATGACATGTTGTTCTGTGCAACTGGCTCAGTGCATTCCATGAACAACAACTCCATTTTTGCAGATTTGCTTTGTGAAGTCTATATGTCGATTGAAACCCCTCATCATTGCTGCAGTGCCTTTGTTAAATGCTGCTCTTATTTCTTGATTATTCTGCCCAATAGACTATAGCTGCTACAATAAAAACAGAACATGCTGGAAGTACTCAGCAGGTCTAGCAGCATCTGTGGAGAGAGAAACAGAGTTAACTTTGCAGGTCAAGTTCTGTGTAAGGTCACTGACCTAAAATGTTAACATGGTTTTTCTCTCTTAACAGATGCTGGCTGACCACCTGAGTATTTCCAGAATTTTCAGCTTTCCTTTCAGGTTTCCAACATCCACTGTATTTTGCTTTTGGAATAGTATAGCTGCTGTTGGGGGGTGGGTGGGATTTTTACCTATTATTTTCCTGATTTGCCCTATTCATTGGTGCACTATTACCATTAAACTTTTTTCCCCCTTCTTTATACAAATCTGCTGTATGACCTTGTCTTTTCTCTTCAGATTTATGAGTTTCACCTTACTTGAATTGTTCCCTTCCCATCTTTTTGTTTAGTTTAAAGTCCTATCTATACCCTTACTTATATGATTTGCCAGTGCACTGTTTGCAACCCAGTTTAAGTAGAATCAGTCCCATGGATAGCTCTCTTTTCCCAGTACTGCTGGTAGTGCCCTGATGAATTGAAACCACACCACTCTTTGAGCCATTCATTTAGATCTTTGTTCAGTTTGTGGTGTGGGCTGGGTATCATATGGTAGCATTCTCAGCTCTGGGGCTGAAGTTATTGCGTTCAAGTCCCACTCATGGACATGAGCGCTAAATCAAGGCTGGCACTCCAGTGCAGTGCTGAGGGATGTTACTGTCACAGGTGTTGTCTTTCAGATGAGGCATTAAACCGAGGCTCCGTCTGCCCTCTCAGGTTGAGGTAGAAGATCCCATGGCACTATCTCAAAGAGAGAGGCAAGAGAGTTATTTCCAGTGTCTTGTCCAATATTTATTCCTCTATCAACATCACAAACAGATTATCTGATCATTATCACATTGTTATTCATGGGAGTTTGCTGTGTGCAAATTGGTTGCCGCAGTGACTACACTTCAAAATTACTTAAAAGCAAAAATACTGCGGTTGTTGAAAATCTGAAGTTAGAATAAAAATGCTAGACACACGCAGGTCAGGCAGCATCTGTGGAGAGAAAGTGTTGACGTTTCAGGTCAATGACTTTTCATCAGAGCTCATTGGCTGTAAAGCATTTTGTGACATCGAGGCACCATAAAAATGACGACTTTTTCCTTTGTGTGCCAGTTTGCTTATGGTAGTATCCAGAGATCGTTACTTTGTGGTTCTGTTTTTTAATTTGGATCTTGGCACCTCAAACTTACTCAGCAGAACCTCATTCCCCCTAGTTCTGATATGTGTACACACATACGAATTAGGAGCAGGAGTAGGCCACTTGGCCCATCGAGCTTGCTCTGTCATTCAATAAGATCATGGCTGATTTCAACCCCACATTCTCGCCTACCCCCAATAACCTTTCACCCCTTGTTACTTAAGAATCTATCTAGCTCTGCCTTAAAAATATTCAAAGACTCTGCTTCCACCATCTTTTGAGGACGAGAGTTCCAAGCATCCTCAACCCTCAAAAAATTTCCCCCATCTGACATAAATGAGCGACCCCTTATTTTTAAACAGTGACCCCCTCGTGCTAGATTTTCCCACAAGAGGAAACATTCTCTCCACATCCCCCTATCAAGACCCCTCAGGATCTTAAAGGTTTCAAGTAAGTTGTTTCTTACTCTAAATTCCATTGGATACAGTCCTAACGTGTCCAGCCATTGCTCATTAGACATCCCATCCATTTCTGGTATTAGTTTAGTAAACCTTCTCTGAACTGCTTCTGACACATTTACATCTTTCTTTAAATAAAGAGACCAGCACTGTACACAGTACTCCAGATGTGGTCTCGCCAATGCCCTGTACAACTGAAACATAACCTCCCTACTTTTGTAATCAATTCCCCTCACAATAAATGATAACATTCTATGAGCTTCCCTAATTAACTGCTGTACGTACATGCTAACCTTTTGTGATTCATGCACTGGGACACCCAGATTCCTCTGAATTGGAGCTCCTCAATCTCTCACCATTTAGATACAAGCTTTTTTATTCTTCCTGCCAAAATGAAGAATTTTACATTTGCCCACACTAGACACCATTTGCCAGATTTTTGCCCACTCATTTAACCTATCTATGTCACTTTGTAGCCTCCTTATGTCCTCTTCACAATTTACTTTCTTACCTATCTTTGTGTTGTCAGCAAATTTAGCATAAGACCATAAGAAATAGGAACAGGAGTAGACCATTTGGCCCCTCAAGCCTGCTCAACCATTCAATAAGATCATGACTGATCATCTTGTGTTTTGATTTCCACATTTCCATCTAACCCCGATAACCTTTAATTCCCTTGCCTAACAAGTATTTATCTACCTCTGCCTGAAAAATATTCAATGACCCCGCTTTCACCACCTTCTGAGGCAGAGAGTTCCAAAGTCGCACAACCCTCAGAAAAAAATTCTCCTCATCTCTGTCCTAAAAGGGCAACCCCTAATTTTAAAACAGTGCCCCTTAGTTCTGGACTCACCCACAAGAGGAAACCATCCTTTCGACGTCCACCTTGTCAAGGTCATTCAGGATCTTGTATACTTCAAATCACCTCATACTCTTCTAAACTCCAGTGGAAACAAGCCCAACCTTTCCTCATGAGATAACCCACTTATTCCAGGTATCAATCTAGTAAACCTCCTTCAATGCATTTACATCCTTCCTTAAATAAGGAGACCAAAACTGCACACAGTATTTGAGGTGCAGTCTCACCAATGCTCTGTATAACTGAAGCATAACATACTTATTTTTATGTTCAATCCTTCTCGTAATAAAGGATAGCATTCCAGTAGCTGCCTTACTTACTTGCTGTACCTGCATTCTAAGCAACCATTCCTTCAGTCCCTTCATCCAAGTTATTTACATAAATTGTAAAAAGTTGAGGCCCCAGCACCAATCCCTGTGGCACACCACTCATCACACCCTGCCAACCAAAAAAAGATTCATTTATGCCAACTCTCCTCTTCCTGTTAGCTTGCCAATCTTATATCCATGCCAATATGTCACCCTCTACACCATGAGCTTTTATTTTCTGCAATAACCTTTGATGTGGCACTTTATCAAATGCCTCCTAGAAATCTAAGTACAGTATATCCACTGGTTCCCCTTTATCCACAGCACATGTGACTCCTTCAAATTATTCCAATAAATTGGTTAAACATGATTTCCCTTTCACAAAACCATGTTGACTCTGCCGGATTGCTTTGAATTTTTCTAGGTGCCCTGCTATAACATCTTTAATAATAGCTTCTAACATTTTCCCTATAAGAAGATGTTAGGCTAACTGGCCTATAGTTTCCTGCTTTCTGTCTCCCTTTTTGAATAAAGGAGTTTTATTTGCTATTTTCCAATCTAATGGAACCTTCCCTGAATCTAGGGAATTTTGGACAATTAAAACCGTTGTATCAACTATCTCACTAGCCACTTCTGTCACGACCTTATCGTGAAGTCCATTTGGACCTGGGGATTTGTCAGCCCGCAGCCCCAACAATCTGCTCGGTACCACTTCCCTGGTGATTGTAATGTTCCCGAGTTCCTCCCTCCCATTTCCTGATTTATAGCTATTTCCAGGATGTTACTTGTGTCCTTATAGTGAAGGCCAAAGCAAAATACCTGTCTAATTCAGCTGCCATCTCCCTCACTTTCCATTAACAATTCCCCAGACACACTTTCTATAGTTCCTATGCTCACTTTGTTAACTCTTCTTATTTAAATATCGATAGAAACTCTTACTATCCGTCTTTCTGTTACTAGCTAGCTTTCTCTCATACTCTAATTTTTTCCCTCCCTATTAATCTTTGTCATTCTTTGCTGTTCTTTATATTCTTTCCAATCTTCTGATCTGCCACCTATCTTTGTGTAATTATATGCTTTTTCTTTAAGTTTGATACTGTATTTAACTGTTTTAGTTACCACAGATGGTGGGCTCTCCCCTTGGAATTTTTCTTTCTCATTGGAATATCCCTTTAAATGTCTGCCACTTAACTTCTATTCACATATCCCTTAACCTCATTTGCCAGTTTGCTTTAACTAGCTCTGCTGTCATGCCCTCGCAATTGCCCTTAGTTAAGTTTAAAATACTAGTCTTGGACGCACTCGTTTCCCCCTCAAAATGAATTTAATATTCAATCATATTATGATCGCTGTTCATCAATTAATCCTATCTCATTACTCAATACCAGGCCTCGTATAGTCTGCTCCCTGGTTGGCTCCAGAACGTGCTGTTCTAAGAAGTTATCCTGAAAACATTCTATGAACTCCTCATCTATGCTACCTTTTCCCACCTGATTTTTCCCAGTCTATATGTAGATTAAAATCCCCATGATTATTGCTGTACCTTTCTGGAAACTCCCACTATCTCTTTTTACACTCTGTCCTACTGTGTAGTTACAATTAGAAGGCCTGTACACCACTCCCACAAGTGACTTCATGGTTTTGTCATTCTTCATCTCAACCCAAACCGCTTCTACAACCTAGTTTCCTGAACTTAGGTCATCCCTTTCTAATGTGCTAATACCATCATTAATTAACAGAGCCCCCCCCCTCCATCTTTTCCTAACTTCCTCTCCTTCCTAAATGCCATGTACTCTTAAATATTCAGGTCCCAATCCATGTCATCATGTAGCCGTGTCACTGTAATGACTGTCATATCGTACTTATTTATTTCTATTTGCGCTATCAGTTCATCTGTTTTGTTTCAAATGCTATGTGCGTTTAGATATAGAGCCTTTAGTTTTGTCCTTTTATTATTTTTGTAGCGTCTAGCATTATCTGCGGATTTACTCATAGAATTGTACTCTGTCACAGTCTGTTTACATCATTTCCCATATTAATACCTCTTTCGTGCCTTGTCTCTAATCTTTGGGTTACCACATCTTCCCAAATTTGATCCATTGCCCTGACTATTCAGTTTAAAATCCTCTCTACTTCCCTAGTTAGGCAGCTCGCAAGGACACCAGCTCCAGCCCGTTCAGGTGTAGACCATCCCAACGGTATAGTTCCCACTTTCCCCAATACTGGTTCCAGTGCCCACTTTCCCCAATACTGGTTCCAGTGCCCACTTTCCCCAATACTGGTTCCAGTGCCCACTTTCCCCAATACTGGTTCCAGTGCCCACTTTCCCCAATACTGGTTCCAGTGCCCACTTTCCCCAATACTGGTTCCAGTGCCCACTTTCCCCAATACTGGTTCCAGTGCCCACTTTCCCCAATACTGGTTCCAGTGCCCACTTTCCCCAATACTGGTTCCAGTGCCCACTTTCCCCAATACTGGTTCCAGTGCCCACTTTCCCCAATACTGGTTCCAGTGCCCACTTTCCCCAATACTGGTTCCAGTGCCCACTTTCCCCAATACTGGTTCCAGTGCCCACTTTCCCCAATACTGGTTCCAGTGCCCACTTTCCCCAATACTGGTTCCAGTGCCCCACAAACTAGAACCCACTTCTCCCACACCAGTCTTTGAGCCACACATTCATTTCTTTAATCTTATTTGTCCTAAGCCAATTTGCACACGACTCAGGTAATGATTCAGAAATCATTTCCTTTGAGGCTCTGCTTCTTAATTTGGTCTTAACTAGCTCATCATACCGACTGTGCAGAGCCTCCTTCTTCATCCTGCCTATGTCAATGGTATCTACATGGACCATGACTGTTGGATCCTCTCCCTCCCACTGCAAGTTCCTCTCCAGCCCTGAGCAGATGTCCCGAACCCTGGCACCAGGCAGGCAACACAGCCATCTGGACTCTCGCTCTTTGCTACAGAGAATAGTGTCAACCCCCCTTATTATACTGTCCCTTATTACCACTACATTCCTTTTTGTTCTCCCCCACTTGGATGGCTTCCTGTACCACGGTGCCATGGTCAGTTTTCTCATCCACCCTGCAGCCCCCACTCTCATTCAAACAAGCTGAGAGAACTTAAAACCTGTTGGACAATTGCAGAGGCTCACACTCCTGCCTTCTGGGTCCCCTTACTTGCCTCACTTGCAGTCACACCCACCTGTCCCTGGCCACTGACCAAATCAAAAGATCCTAACCCAAGTGTTGTGACTGCCTTCAGGTAGAAAGCATCCAGGTAACTTTCCCCCTCCCTGATGCGTTGCAGAGTCTGCAGCTCGGCCTCCAGATCAATGACTCTGAGCCGAAGTTCCTCAAGCCACAAACACTTACTGTAGATGCGTTTGCCCTGGATTACAATGTTATCCAGAAGTTCCCACATGCTGCAACCTTGACACATCACCTGTCCTACCATCCTTAATGTGTTTTAAATAATTACTTAATTATATTAATCACATATTTAATGTTGCTTTATTATATATTGTATTAACTTTACCACCAAATTGTGCACTATTTCAAACCTTAGAGATAGAATAGAACTTACCCACTTACCAGATACTCACCAAACATCTAGTTCCTTTCCCTGTAGTAGAGCAAGAGCCAATTTTTATGGGTTAAGAAAGAGGAAACTCCCAACTCTCGCTCACCAAATTCCAAGTTTTCACTCAGTTAGTTGGCTGCACTAAAGAGCCCTGAATTTATAATAAACTGAACTGGGGCAGCAGTAACCAGATTCAACTAGTTAGCTAATTAACCACTCAGCCCCTACAGCTGAGAGTGAGTTTACTTTGTCTGAACTGCAAGAAAGAAAGAACTTAGCCTGCTTACACAGTACTTTCCAGTTACTGCTAATTACAGACTAAATTAGATATTAAGAGCAAAATTTAAGAACAAAATTAACACTTAAAACTCCCCTCTCACCAAACTCCAAGTCTTCAGTCAATTAGCCGGCTGCACTCCGGCGTGGATCACAACAATTTTTTCCCCTTGCTGCAGCTCCAAATTCTTCTCCAGCTGCATAAAGCAGGCAATACAACCTTTGGAAGCCTGGGTTTTCAGATTTGTGGGTAAGTAAGCACACAACTGCTTTGGTGGGTGCTAATCTAAATTATACCTGGTCCACTAATGGATATGTAAGGCCTACATATGCCAGCACTCCATGCATAGGATACCACTGCGATTTTAAAATTGGCTGCTTTTATTCAAAGGCTGAGATATTGCCAGCTTTTCTCAAGACCTTCACTGAGGTGTAGTATCTGAAATTGAAACTTGAGCTCCTTACAGCAGGCAGGATATCTAGAGTGGCCACAGCCAAAGGCCACAGATACCAGACACTGCTACAACATGGAGGTGAAAACGTCATCAGTGCACTGCACACAGAGATGAGGCTTCACATCCCCAAGCTTGTGTATAGCCCACAACTAAATGCTAATGAGCAGTATGGAACTCGATGAAGAAAGAAGCAATCAAAGACCCCTGCCAGTGCTTCACTGAGGCAGAGCACAAGGCACAGGAACAATCCTGCAGCAACCATTTGTAATGAGTTAAGGATATGCCCCCACATCTCCCTGCCCAAAAAATGTAATAACTGACTCCTGTTAAAAATCTTTCTTCGACCACTGAAGAACTATGCCCTATGGAAATGTATACACTGATTCTACCTTTATTGTGTTCTACTGCTAATAGCTCGCTAAGTACGTTGACATGCTAGAGTGGTGGGAATGCGGACTTCTCTACCACAGGGAGTGGTTGAGGTGAACACAGTAGAGGCATGTTATATTATGAACGTTCAGTCAATACTTGTAAAAATTGGACACAAGCAAGCTGTTAAGATGGCTGCCACAAAACATTTGACTTTTGGCTAAAAGCAAAATACTGCGGATGCTGGAAATCTAGAACAAAAACAAAAATACCTGGAAAAACTCAGCAGGTCTGACAGCATCTGCGGAGAGGAATGCAGTTAACGTTTCGAGTCCGAATGACTCTTCATCAGAACGTTCGGACTCGAAACGTTAACTGTATTCCTCTCCGCAGATGCTGTCAGACCTGCTGAGTTTTTCCAGGTATTTTTGTTTTTGTATTTGACTTTTGGCATTTGGACTACAGACAGTCAAGTCTCTGGCAAGTACCTAATTAAATATTGACATAGGTGACGGTACCTCACAGCCATCCGTGGAATTCACACATTATTGCTTAAGGATGGGCCAACACTAAAGACTGGAGTTTTCAGACTGCTTGTCTCCATGTTTCATACTGGACAAAAGGGAAGATCGAAAGTCAATGGCAGCTATCAACTTCCTATTGTATCTAATGTCCTCCCCTATGCAAACTAGACTGAGTGGGCCTCAGAAGTGCTGACCCTGTGGTCATGTAATTGAAAATGTTTCAGGGACTGCACCCTATTACCACAGGACCCAGCAGACTCAGAACCATCAGTCATCAGCCAGTCTGAGAACCAGACTCTGAAAGTCAACAAGCAGCCAAAATACATCTGTTTTAGTTTCAAAGTTCTTCTGAGAATCAATCTCTGAGATAGTTGACTACAAGAAACCTCACAACCTGCTATGAACCCTTCCCTTTACAAGACTCTCACTTCATTTAAAGCATCAAATTCTTTCAAGAACCAAAGGTCTGCCATGTGGGAGACTGGAGATCATAAATCGGAATTAACTTAACCTGTAAAAGTGCACTAACTTTATCTGTATCCAATCTTTGTGTGTGTGTGTGTTCATGTGCACGCATGCATGTATGAGACTGAGTGTGTGATGTTGCATTAATTCAGGGTAAGTGTGTGAGAATAGATAACCTTTGTTTGTGAACTCATGAAAGCTTGCTGCTGAATCATTTAATTGGAAAGCACACTCCAAGATTAAGAAATGAGACACCCCTTTCCATATAAAACATGCTGATTACGGGAGCCAGAGAGCACATACATTCTGTCTGTGACAAGCATAGATGTATTTAAAAGGAAGCTAGATAAATACCTGAGCGGGAAAGGCTTAGAAAGCTATGTTTATGGGTTGAGATGAATGCAGTGTGATATGAGGAGGCTTGTCTAGAGCATAAACGCCAGCATAGACCTGATGGAGTGAATGGCCTGTTTCTATGCTCTAAGATTCTATGTCAATGTATGCTTTCATGTAATCATCTTGTTTATGAAGAACTCTATCTTGCTAATGAAGAACTCTAATATTAATTTTAGCATAAATGTAACAATACGGCATTTAAGGTAATTTGTAGCCTGATCACAAGTTGTGCAAAATGAATTTGTTGCTGTTCTGTCACTCCTGGGCATTGATCTGATTTGGACCAAACTTTTCCTTTTCTCCTCAGCAGCCTCTTACCACCATGACCTTAAAAGTAACAAATTAGTCCTTCCTACATCCCTCCAATTTATTGCACTCCTGCATTTTGCGATTTGTTTTCTCATGTATACCTTCCTACAGATTATAAACCAACATATTCCTACTGCAGATGTTCTGAGGGATGGCAGCGGACACTGTCTCACTTTTGAGGCTTTGCAATGCAGAAAGCAAATTAAATTTGATGCCTGCTTGCTTAAAACATACACCTCGTTTCAGACCCATTTTATAATTTGAAATGAAAACTTATAGCCATCAGAATTAGAATAATATATTTTATTTTTATGGCTTTGAAAGCATAGGGAAATAAAATTAGTATTTTTTTAGAGTACATCACCTATAGAACCACAAGAAGGTTGGTACATTAAGGATGAGCCTTTTTATCTTTCATTCAAAAATTGTAAATTTTGAGGTTGCATTAAAATGTGATTGCTGTTTTAACATTGTAAATATGAAGGTTACTGCATTGAAGCTATTTGTGTGTGTGTGTGATAGCAGCACCGAATTCAGTATTCTACTGTCAAAACACAGTAATTTAAAAAGAACTCTACGTGGAAAATGTTTTTAATTGTTGCTGGGATGTGGGTGAAGTTTGCTGGCAAGTTGCACTGGAAAGGTGGTGGTGAGCCTTTTCCTTGAACTGCTGTAGTGTTTGAGCTGATGCTGCTGCCACAATGGTATTAGTTAGGGATGAAGAAACTGTGCTGTATATGCAAATCAGGGCAGTGTGTGTCTTGAAAGGGAGCTTGAGTGTGACGGTTTTTCATGGTGCTGGGAGGTGCTATTGAAGTGAGCTTGGTGAGATGCTGCAGTCTATGGACAGGAAGGTTATTGATGGAACTGCTGCAGTAATGTCCTGGGCCAGTGATGATCGGCCTCAGAAAATCACAACCACCTTCCTTTTCATCAGACGATTCCAGCCATTGGAGATCTTTTCCCTTGCCCTCCGTGCCTCAGTGATTTCAGTTTTGCTTGAACGTCTTGGTGCCACATTTAATTGAATGTTGATGTTAATGGAAACAGCTCTCACCTCAGCTCTTGCCTTCAGCTCATGAGTTCATGTCTGGATCCAGGTTGTGATAAGCTGTGAGTGCCTCTGGTGGAACTGGCACTGAGCTTAGCTGAGCATATCGTTGAATAAATGTCACTTGGTGGCACTGCTGCCAACTACTTCCATCGCTGAGCTAATGATTGGGAGGAGGTTGATAGGATGGTGATTGGCTAGATCAGATTTTCTGTGCATTGTTTTGGATAGGAGACACCTCGCAATTTTCCACATGGTCAAGTAGATAACCAGCATTTGACCTATACTTAGGGTAGCTTGCCTTGGGATGACTAATCCCACTATGTGGGTCTTAAGTATATTCAGGGCATTGTCAAAGTCCATAGAATTTATTGTGCATTCAGCTGCCATTTAATGTCCCTTGGGGATACATGCAGTTGATTGGACATTGATACCTATGATCTTGGAGACTTCAGAAGCAAGCCAGTTCAGATCATCAGTACTTTTGGCTGAAGGCAATTGCAAACTTTGGCCTGGTTCTTGCACTCACATTTTGAGCTCCTGTCATGCTTGAGAATCGGGATATTCATGGAACTGACTCTTCATGTCAAATGTCTGATTGACCATGACAACTGTTTATGGGGTGTATTATTAGGGTCGCTAATTTTGGAATC
This sequence comes from Cetorhinus maximus, assembly GCF_964194155.1. Taxonomy (NCBI): domain Eukaryota; kingdom Metazoa; phylum Chordata; class Chondrichthyes; order Lamniformes; family Cetorhinidae; genus Cetorhinus; species Cetorhinus maximus. The sequence goes on from NC_135886.1 coordinate 64,649,681, forward strand.
ACTTTTTTTCTGTGTTCTGCTGCTTTGGGTGTTCCTTATGCAATTAACCCAGTGTTGTAGCCTCATGAGCTTGGTGCGTTAATCCAAAGCACGTGTGGCACTGCTTCTGTCCATCCTCCTACTTTCATCATTGAACCAGGGTTGGTTTCCCCGCTTGAGACTGATTGAAGAGCGAGGCATGTGTAATGTAAGAAGGAAGGAACTTCGATTTTTTACAAGACCTTTGTCATGCCCCCAAGGACATCTAAAGTGCTTCCTAAACAATTAATTGCAATTTAGTCATGTAGGCAAATGCAATAGCCAATGTGTAAATAAAGATTCCAAAAAATAACCAATGAGATGAATGACCAATTAATCTTTCTGGTTCTGAAGGGTGATTGTTGGCCATAACACCAGAAGAACTACTTGTTCCTGCTGTGGCTCAGTTCATAGCACCCTCGCCTTTGAATCAGAGGGTTGTGGGTTCATGTCCCACTCCCGGAAACCAAGAACTGTGATTGTACTCGAAAGAGTTGCAATCTGTGACTGTTGATAACTCAAAAGAGTTTCAAATAGTGCTGTGGCTCTTGTGTCCACCTGAACTGATAGCAGCAAGGGTTTGAGTTTAACACCTAGCGTACCACACTAAAGTGTCAAAATAGATCATGTGCTGCAGTCCTGGTGTGAAATTTGAACAGGCAACCTTCTGCCTAGAGGTGAGTGTGCTATGAGCTGAGTAAGCAGGTTTGTATATTTGTAAAACAAAAACAGAATTACCTGGAAAAACTCAGCAGGTCTGGCAGCATCGGCGGAGAAGAAAAGAGTTGACATTTCGAGTCCTCATGACCCCTCAACAAATGTTCATTGTAGATAAATGCAGCAAGTGTTGATGAGCAAGGTGTTTACACTTCCATTTCACAGCTCGTAACCTGATCTTGTAATATCTAAATTTTGTAGGGGTTTGACCAGCTCCGAATTGAAGGGCTACTTTGTGATGTCACCCTGGTGCCAGGAGACGGTGATGAAGTATTTCCAGTCCATAGAGCAATGATGGCCTCAGCTAGTGACTATTTTAAGGCTATGTTCACGGGTAAGATGTCACAGCTCTTGTGAAGTTTAAGGAATTGTATAAACAGATGACAACTGTGCTAGTGCTCGGACCATTTTGTGCTTTGATGAATGTTTTCAGCATGTCCACTCTTGTATCTGCCTCCATGGTAGCTATCCCAACAGATGAATGTAATTATTATTGGGATGGTGTTGATTACAGAATGTGTCGGCTAGAGAAGTCTTCGTAGTCTTCTGTATGTTAACAGTAAGTCTTCATTAACTATTTGTAACTATGTACATAGATACAGTAAACGCATGGAGCTATCTACATTCTAGGTCTTAGTATGTCTCTGGCCAACACCACACACCCTGGGTATCGGTCATGTGCCAATGATGTTCACATCCAATTGATAAAAAAAATACCCAAGGTTGGGTTGTTAAAATAGAAGCAAAATACTGCACATGCTGGAAATCTGAAATAAAAGCAGGAAGTGCTGGAAAAACTCAGGTCCGGCGTCATCTGGGGAGAGAGACACAGGGTTAATATTTTGCGTCAAATGTTTCAAATTGGCCCTAATTGAGCTTGAGGAGGCGGTGGTGAGCTGTCCCCTCGAACTGCTGCAGTCCATGTGGTGTAGATACACCCACATAGACTTTGTAGCGGTTTGATACAACTGAGCAGCTTGCCAGGCCATTTCAGAGGGCATTTAAGAGTCAACCACATTGCTGTGGGTCTGGAGTCACATGTAGGCCAAATCAGGTAAGGATTGCAGATTTCCTTCCCTAAAGGAAGGGATCAGATCGTTTTTTACAACAATCGGCAATGGTTTCATGGTCATCATTAGATTTTTAATTCCAGATTTTTAAAAATTGGATTCAAATTCCATCATCTGCTGGATTCGAACCCCGGCCCCAAAGCATTACCCTGCGTCTCTGGATTACTAGTCCATTGACAATACCACTACACCACAATACGATCACCTCCCCCTAATGTATCATTACTTCCGTACACTGTTTGTGTGCAGACTACTATGAGCCAAGGACCTGCCTTCGGGCAGAGCACACCATGATGGGGACACTGTTTGTATTCCATGCTCCTGTTTATAAAACCTAAAATCAGTTCATTCATGCAAACATCAAAAGAATGTTGTAACGTTTTACTGGATTAAATCTGCATATCCATTATGGGACTGAGCATGTAATCTGGCACAATTTTCATGGTAATGTTTTTCAACAGGTTCAGATTTGTTCTTTTTAGATCACCTAAGTAAAAGACATTGTTAAACAAGCTGCTGAAAATCAGTGTTATTGGGCTGAATCAAAAGCACCCTGTTGCATTTTCTCTAAAGAGGCGCCATAGTTTTTTCTTGATATCTATCACTGTAAAAGTAGCAAGATAGCTCGAAATTACCAAGTGTTCTGAGGTGTGAGTGTGAGATGCCTCCCTTGCCACCACTCTTCCCCCCTGCCCTGCCGAAGAGCATGTCAGGAGCATATGCCAAAACTGAGGTGCCAACTGGGTGAAGCTACAACACAGAACCACAACTAAGCAACCCCACAATCAATAGATCAGGTCGAGACTCTGCAGTCTTACCACATCCAGTTGTCAGTGGTGATGGATGGAGGAGGCAGCTCCACAAATATTCCCATCCTCCATGTTGGGGGAGCCCAGCACACCAATGCAAAAGACAACGCTGAAGTATTTGCAACCATCTTCAGCCAGAAGTGCAGAATGGATAATCTACCTCCGCCTCCTCCTGAGGACCCCAGCATCACAAATGCCAGTCTTCAACTAATCCAATTCACTCCAAGTGATATCAAAAAATGACTGAGCGCATTGGATATAGCAAAGGCTAACGGCCCTGACAACATCCCAGCAGCAGCACTGAAAACCTGACCTAATTGCACCCCTAGCCAAGCTGTTCCAATGCAGCTACAACAGTGGAATCTTCCCAACGATGTGAAAAATTACCTAGGTATGGACTGCCTACAAAGAGCAGACAAATCTAACCCAGTCAATTACCACCCCATCCATCAATAATTAGCAACGTAATGGCAGGTGTTGTTGATGGTGTCAAGTGGCACTTATACAGCAATAACCTGTTCACCGATGCCCAGGTTAGGTCCTGCCAGGGCCACTGAACTGCAGATCTCATCACCATCTTGGTCCAAACATGGATGAAAGAGTTGAACTCGAGATGAGGTGAGAGTAATTGCCCTTGACATCAAAGCAGTATTTGACTAAAGATAATTGTATAAATTTCTTCACAATGACATTAACAAGCATATAGGAAAACCAGAGTTCCATTGCTCCAAGATCAAATAATGGAGGGAGAGATAGATGGTTTATGTGATTGATTATTAAACCTCATAACATTTTATTTTTGCCTCTTAATTATTCAACTGTGTGTGGCATCAAGGAGCCAAGTAAAATTGAACTCCATGGGAATTGGAAGGAAAACTCTCAACTGGCTGGAGGCATAACTAGTGCAAAGGAACATGATTGTGGTTGTTGGAGGCCAATCATCTCAGTTCAGGACATTGTTGCAAGAGCTCTTCAGGGGAGGGTCCTAGGATGATGATTCCACAGTGTTCAGTTCCAATTGCAACTCATCAAACAATGAAGCAGTCCATGCCCGGATGCAGCAAGACCTGGACAACATGCAGGCATGGGCTGATGAGTGACAAGAAGCATTCACACCACCTAAGTGCCAGGCAATGATAAACCCCAAAAAGAGAGAGTAAAAACACCTCCCCTTGGCATTTAGCAGCATTACCATCCCCAAATCAACTACCTTCAACACTTGGGAGTTACTGTTGACCAGGAACTTAACTGAACTTGTGACACGAATATTGTGGCTAAAAGAACAGCGCAAGGTTGAATATTCTGTGTCTAGTGACTCGGCTCCTGACTCCCCAGAACTTGTCGAACGTCTACAAAGCACGAGTTAGGAGTTTAATGGAATACTGTCCATTGGTTTTGATGAGCGCAACTCTCAACTCTGGATGGTGTCGAGAAGCTCAACACCATCCAGAGCAAAGCAGCCTGCTTAATTGGCATCTTAAACCTTCACTCCCTTCATTACTGGCATACTATGGCTGCATTGTGTATCATCCAGATACAGCCCATCGAGTCTGCTCCGCCATTCAGTAAGATCATGGCTGTTCTGATAACCCTCAACCTCCTGCATTTTCCCCATAACCCTTGATTCCCATACTGATTAAAAATCTATCTCAGCCTTGAATATACTTAACAACTCAGCCTCTACAGCCCTCTGCAGTAAAGAATTCTCGCAACTCGCCAAGGCTCCTTCGACAGCACCTCCAAAACCTGTGATCTCTACCACCTGGAAGAACAAGGGCGGCAGATGCGTGGGAACACCACCTGCAATTCCTTTCTAAGTTACACACCATCCTGACTTGAAACTATATCGCTGTTCCTTCACTGTTGGGTCACAATCCCAGAACGCCCTTTGTAACAGCACGGTGTGTGTACCTTGAGCACATGGACTGCAGTTCAAGAAGGTGATCGGGGCAATTATGAATGAGCAATACATGCTGGCCTTGCCAAAGTTGCCCACACTCTTTGACCGATGGGTCGTGGCTTCTGGATAGCAATCGGGATTGGGGACCTTGGCTGATTTTTGCTCTACCTAACCCAGAAAAGGAGGCTACCTGTAGGGCCCCTATGGTTACCCCCAACTGAAATTGTTAAGCAGTATGGACTGAGGATAAACCTGAATCTTTATGGCCTAGATCGTAGATGACTGCAAATGCATACCCAAGCCTTCACCCATTGCCACCTTACTGCCTGCAACTCCTCCCCCCTCCTAAGCACCCAACCTAGCAGTCAGCTGTCTCATCCAACCACCTTAAAAACTTAATATCCATGTTTTGGGGCAAGATTTCAGTTACCTCTTCTAACTCCCCCAACATTCTATGTAATTGCTTTTATTTCTCCTTTCCCCCGCCTCTCCCCTGCCACTATAGTGTCTTGAGACATGTGCTAGCTTTAAAAGCACTTTGGGTAAATATAAATTGTTGCTTTTAGGCAGTGCTATATATCCACTGAATCATTGGAGGAACAAACCTGTATTTAACTGTATCTCTCTCACAGTATCGAATTATTTCCTGATCTATAATGCAAAATATAGTCAAAGCACTAAGAACTTACAGAACATAATTAATGCTACTTTATTGTTAATAACTTTCTTTGTAAGCTAACTTAAAAGGTGATACTTTTCCAATATTTCCATATTTCACACAATGTTTGTTTAAAATGGGTTGATCGACCGTTTCAGATCCATAGATCTGCTAAGACATCACTACTAGTTGATTATTTCTTTTGTTTTTAAATAATATTAATTTAACTTTCTTTCTTGTGGTCAGGTGGAATGAAGGAGCAAGACCTAATGTGCATTAAACTCCATGGGGTGAACCGAATAGGACTTAAGAAAATCATTGATTTCATTTATACTGCAAAACTTTCCCTGAACATGGACAACCTTCAGGATACTTTGGAAGCAGCCAGCTTTCTGCAGATTTTACCTGTCCTGGACTTCTGTAAAGTATTTCTTATATCTGGGGTAAGATTCTTCTTTGCAGTTTTTAATATGAAATCTTCTAGTATGCTTATCTTTTGATTCCTATGATGTTTAATGTTGAATATTGGTAACCAGACTAATTCCTAAGATATTGTTACTTTGTTCAGTTGGGAAATTAGACACTGATATTCACTTCTTGCTGTCAGCATTTGTATTTTGCAAGCACAAGCACTTTGTTACAGTTTTTTTGGCAAATTAGATGTCTGACCTGTATAGAATCCTAATGGTTTTTATATATTTTTTAAAAAGTAATTTAATTTGCTGTCTTTTTTTGTATTTATTAGATACATCTTGCTTTGTTGGGGAAAGCGGGCATTAATTAACAATATTTGCAATTTTATTTACTCAAGTTCATGGTCCTTTAGAAGTGGGTGTCATCCAGACCTCCAAACTAGTAGTAGCTAGTTCTTTCAAAATATTTGTGGAGAAACTGGGTTCCATAGTAAGTTAGACACTGGCATTTTACCTCCAAGATCTGGGTTCATATCCACTCTCGCCTGTTGGTATCCAAATCTCTGATGCCTGCTGGGTGGAAAAGCTCCGAATATGAAATGAGTTTGATCGTCTCACTCAACTTATTCTCTGGGACTTCAGCACAAAACCGTCTCTAATTAGACACATTTAATGTGGGAAATTGAGAAAGGTGACTTGACTGAAGAGTACAGGGAGCTTTACTCTGCTATACCTACCTTGGGAGTAACAGTGGGTGGCTGAATTAGAAATGCTTTTCATTCCTCAGCACCAACATCCCTCACCAGATGAGCATTGAAGGAATAACTTTTGAGTCAGGGGTTTAATATTTAACCTGTTTTTTTCTGACACTTTTTAGGTTTCTCTTGAAAACTGTGTTGAGGTTGGACGAATTGCTAATACCTACAACTTGACAGAAGTAGATAAATACGTAAATAACTTCATTCTGAAGAATTTTCCTGCACTGCTAAGTACTGGTGAATTTGTGAAACTCCCATTTGAGCGACTTGCCTTTGTGCTTTCGAGCAACAGCCTCAAAAACTGCACGGAACTTGAACTTTTCAAGTCCGCCTGTCGTTGGTTGAGATATGAGGACTCTCGGATGGATTTTGCCTCAAAGATAATGAAGAACATTAGGTTTCCGCTGATGTCACCGCAGGAATTAATTAATCATGTTCAAACAGTGGACTTCATGAGAACAGACAACGTTTGTGTCAATCTATTACTGGAAGCCAGTAACTATCAGATGATGCCCTACATGCAGCCTGTCATGCAGTCTGAAAGAACCTGTATCCGTTCAGATAACACTCACTTAGTAACCTTAGGCGGAGTGCTAAGGCAGCAGCTGGTTGTGAGCAAAGAACTAAGATTATATGATGAAAAGGCACACGAGTGGAAATCACTTGCTCCAATGGACGCACCAAGGTACCAGCATGGCATTGCAGTGATTGGAAACTTCCTTTATGTTGTAGGTGGGCAGAGCAATTATGATACGAAAGGGAAGACTGCCGTTGACACCGTGTTCAGATACGACCCTCGGTACAACAAATGGATGCAAGTAGCATCTTTAAATGAAAAACGTACTTTCTTCCACCTAAGTGCCCTGAAAGGCCATCTTTATGCAGTTGGTGGTAGAAATGCAGCTGGAGAATTGGGTAGGTATTTTTTCTTAATGGTAAACCTAATCAGGATTTTTGAACCCAAATAGGCAGAAATTTATGTATGAAGTGCCTGATTATGATGATCCTCACCTGCCCTTTTGAAGTACAAGACAGGCATCAAGACAGATACAGTACCCACCATATATACAGGCCGAGTTCTTACTGACGCGGTTTGCCGAGTCTACAGGGTGGGCATTAAATCCATTGGACTGCTGTATGTGATGATAAGAATCTAGGATCCCGGATCTAGTTACAAAGCTTGGGAACTGAATTGCATGATGCTAAATTGATCCAAAATTGGAATAATGATTTATTTAAATAGAATGGACAAATGTTCCTTAATAAGTGATCAGCTGATTGAGACTGCCTGAAGCCGTTCAAACTGTGCTAACAGCAATGGCAGTCAGAAAGTGGCCACTTCAGATGGCTAGTCAGCTGTTTCTCAGGCATTAAAAGCCGATAAAAGGGTTGGAAAGCACTCAGATCCTCAGGTAAATAGTTAACTGTGTCACATTTTAATGAGGTGTGAAAAGCTAATTGAATTACCTGACATAGGACATGCTTAATGTATTATAAGTAAAGGCTTTGTAATTGAATTCAATATTAATGGCAAATAGTTGGTGTGATTTGCCCAATATTACTGACTGTGTTTAAAAACACTTATGTATAGCTGGCGGGGACTATATTGAGATTAGTTAGCATGGTACCATAAGTCTGATCCAGTACATCCGGGAGCAGGAAAATATGCCCCATTGTGTTTCAGTATAATGGTTCTGCGCAGCATTGACTTAAGACTTGTTCAGAATGGAACCAACACGTAACCAGTATTACAACTGGTCCCCAGGTGAGGTTCCTCAATTTGTTAACTTCTCGAATGGGACCCCAATTTTGTTATGCTCCCAGGTGAGGAGGAATGAGCTGGCTCCCTTTCTTTATTCAATCCCTTCAGTTGGTCGTAACAAAGTTAATTTAAAAGAGATCCCTTCCCCCTGTGGATACCTTTACCCAGCCCAAATGTATTTTTTTTGTAGAAGTAGCCAATTTAACCAGGCTTTCTTGAGTCAAAGAAAGCATCTGTGTGTGTGTGACACACACACACACACACACACGCACATGTGCGCACACACACGAAATGAGATGTTAAGAGTCCAAATAAAAGTTTTTTTAAAATATGAATCAGTCCTTGGCTTATCCGTGAGGCATGGATGGCAATACATTGTGGCCATTAAGTTGGGTGATTCCGGTAGAGCCGACTTTGGCAGTTTCGCAGTTGGTTTTAAAACACTTGGCTCTGCAGGGTAGCTGAAGAGGCTGCCCTGTTTCCTTTTTGATTATGGCTTTGCTGAGCCTTGCCTCCAACAACAGAGAAAGAGAGACTTCGCCTAGTTGGCTGTTTTGCCCTGTCACTCTCATAGCACACCAGTATACACTGCACTGCTCTGCAGCTAGCTTTTTTGCTTGCGTATTCCAGGAGAGGAAATAGTTGCCTTTTTTCATTATTTGTTCATGGATGTGGGTGTTGCTGGCTGGGCCAGCATTTATTGCCCATCCTTAATTGCCCTTGAAAACTGAGTGGCTTGCTAAGCCATTTCACAGGGCTTTTAAGAGTCAACCACATTGCTGGAGTCACATGTAAGCCAGACCCAGTAAGGACAGCAGATTTCCTTCCCTAAAGGACATTAGTGAACCAGATGTTTTCTTATGGCATTCGATAATGGTCGTCATTAGACTTTTAATTCCAGATGTTTTTTATTGAATTAAAATTTCACTATCTGCCATGGTGGGATTCGAACCCAGGTCCCCAAAGCATTACCCTGAATATCTGGAGCACTAGTCCAGTGACAACACTGCTACGGCACTGCCTCCCCTTGCATTCATATCAGAACTATTTACATGTTCTGAGATATAAATCAACAGGAGATGGATTTTTGGGTGACTGCTGAGATGTGCAAATCAGTCTTCTGTCTCTGCAACCACAAGAGGTTAGTAAGTTCAGTCTTTTGCACCTTTTCTATCTCCCTTTCAAATCTCTGTTTGATGAAGACCATGACACCTTTCCAAGTGCAACATTCCATGTTCTCTTGGGACAGGTCTGTCAGTATAATCCACTTAGGAATTTTCCAAAAAGTGGTCACTTTACATTGTCAGCCATCGTTTGCTCAGTGCCCTTGCTTGTATTTCTTTAAAAGCACACAAGTCTTCCGTAAAAAGTACAATATGCCCGTAAGTAATTTGTGACAGTAATCGGCTTTTCATGACACCATAAACCCTGCAGATAGATTACCACACTGTCCTTTTAGGGGCATGAATTTTGGAACTGGTGTCCACTCTCAAACTTTGTTGGATCATTTATTACTATCCCCATGGCCCTAAACACAGTGATGAGTTTAGCTGAATACACTGAAGAGTATTTTGAGATTTATTTAGTAAAATGAATTGACTTGATGTTCGTCACATCCACCCACTGTAGATAGGCAATCAGCAAAGCCAATAGAATGTTGAACTATATTGGTGAACTTGTACAATGGAGGTTAGGGGGAAGTTTTGATCAAACTACAGTGCTCTGGTCAGACCACTCCTCAAGAACTGTGTCCAGTTCTAATCACTGAGGCACAAGATTAGAGCATTGGAGGCAGTGAAGAGAAGAGCCACTAAACTTATCCCCAGCATCAAGGGTCTGAATAATGAGGAAAGACTGGAGAAACTTGGATTTTCAGCCTGGAAAGGATGTGTCTGAGAAATTATATTATAGAAGTATATAAGGCAATAAATGGTATGAAATTGGTAAATCCAGAATTCTACTTCAAATTAAACTATGGGCTTAGGAAAATGGGACACATGTTCAAGCTGATAAATGGTCAATTTAGGATTGATAGCATAAAATTCAGAGACTGATCTACAGTAACAGAAACAACTTGCATTTATAAAGCATCTTTAATATAGAAAAGCAGCCCAAAGTGTTTCGCAGAAGTGTAATCAGACAGAAATGGATGCCAAGCCAAAGGAGGAGGTATTTGGGAGGAGTGATTTAAAAACATGGTCAGCTAGATGTGGTTTAAGTAGCATTTTAAAGGAGGAGAGTGAGGTGGAGGGCAGATGTTCAGAAAGTAAATTCCAGGAGGTAGAACTGAGACATTTAAAAGGCTTGGCCACCAATCGTGGAGTGAAAAGAGTGACAGATGCACAAGAAGCCAGAAGTGGAAGAACATAGAATTCTAGGAAGGCTGCAGAGCTGGAGAGGGATGAGGCCATGAAGAGTTTTAAACATAAGCATGAGAATTTTAAACCTGTGGTGTTGGTTCTCAGTTCCCCAATGTAGGTTAGCATGCACAGGATTGACGGGTAAGCAGGACTTGGTATGGGATAGGATTTGGAGACAGCAGAGTTTGAAGTGAGCTTAAGTTTATGTAGGAAGGAGGGCTTGGATGTTGTAATAATCTAGGCTAGTGGTAACAAAGGCACGGATGAGAGTTTCAGCAGTAGGTGGACTAAGGTAAGGGCAGGACTGGGCATGGTTACTGTGGTGGAAGTTGTTTTTCTCTGTGATGGCGAGGCTATTGCATTGAAAGGTAAACTCAGGGTCAGATAGGTTGCAAATCATGTGAATGGTGGTTCAACTTGAGAACATAGTTGAGGAAGGGTTGGAATCAGTGACGAGGGTATGGAGTTTGTGGTCAAGGTCAAAAAATGACAGCTGTGAAAATGAGCAAAGAGTTGGATGCTGGTAAAACATCCAAGAACTTTGGAGACAGGGTCATAGTTTGCAAGTGTAGAGGAGTAGTGTTTAATAGAGAGTGGATGATGGAAATGCTAGCTAAATGGAGAGGCTTCATTAATGAACACAATTTCACCACTTATGAGGCATACTTCTATCCAAGTCATGATGTCAATGCAAATCATCCAGAATAAACAGGGCAAGAAGAGTCTTGTTCAGAAGTAAATGGACATTCTGGAGGGAATTGAAGGGATGGTGGGGGTGGTGTTGATCCACTGATGGGCTCCATCGGCATAATGCTGGGTAGAATGAGCAGGGCGAGAAGGAGGTTAACAGGATTAGCCCTCAGTGGTTGCACTGAGCAGGAAGGTCAGTGAGAGAATGGAATAGGATAGTTATGGCCGCTGCTCATAATGAAGCAGTGACTGTTGCCGCAAGGGCCCTCTGGGAGAATACTCAACACAGAGGAGTAGCTGTGAACTTATCCAAGAGGCTTCAAGCCTTGGGCATAATAGGCAGGCAGAGGAGTATTGACAGATTAGGAAAGAGAAACATAGGATGACAGGAAGGAAAGGAGACCTCAAGGTTTTAAAAAGGGAGAGAGAAGTAATGGATTTGGGTCTGGGCTGGCACTCGGAGTGGGCTTTCGGGTAGCATGAAAAGGTGAAAACCATGGAGTTAATTAAGGAACAATTAGATGCAGCAATGAAATTAATTAAGATAGACCAAATGGCCTTCTCGTCCATAAATATTTTGCGATTTTAGGGTAGTAAGAGCAGAGGTGGGGAAGATTAGGGATCAAAAAGGGGATCCACTCGTGGAGACAAAGGACATGGCTGAGGTGCTAAATGAACACTTTGCATCTGTCTTTACCAAGAAAGAAGATGCTGTCAAAGTAATTTAAAGAGGAGGTAGGTGAGATACTGGATGGGCTAAAAATTGATAAAGAGGTGTTAAGAAAGGCTGACTATATTTAAAATTGATGAATCACCAGGACCAGATGGAATGCGTCCAATGAGGCTTAGGGAAGTATGGGCAGAAGTTGTAGATGCACTGGCCATCACTTCCAATCCTCCATAGACACAGGTAGTGCCAAAGGACTGGAGAATTGTGAATGTTACACCCTTGTTCAAAAGAGTAAACCCAGCAAATACCGGTCAGTCAGTTTAACCTCAGAGGTAGGAAAGCTTTGAGCAATGATCATCCAGGACAACAGGAACATTTACTTAGGCAAATGTGGATTAATTAAAGAAAACCAGCATGTATTTCTAAAAGGCAAATCATTTCCTGACAAGGTTACAGAGAGGGTTGATGAGGGTAATGCGGTTGATTTGGTGTTTATGGTCTTCCAAAAGGTTTGATAACTGTCTCATAATAGGCTTGCCAACAAAGTTGAAGCCCATGAAATAAAAGGGACAGGAGCAGCATGGATATGAAGTTGGCTAAGTGATGGGAAACAGAGGGTAGTGGTGAATGGTTGTTTTTCGGATTGGAGGAAGATATACAGCGGGGGTCCTCAGGGCCACTGCTTTTCCTAATCTGTATTAAAGACTTAAAATTGTGCCTGTACACTTAAGTCTAAAATTTGCGGATGACGCCAAACTTGGAAGTATTGTGAAAAGTGAGGAGAATAGTGATAGACTTCAAAGGACACAGACAGGCTGGCAAAATGGACAACACATAGCAGATGAAATTTAATGCAGAGAAGCGTGAAGTGATATATTTTGGCAAGAAGAATGAGGAGAAGCAATATAAGGGGTGTGCAGGAGCAGAGGGACCTGGGAGTGTATGAGCACAAATTGTTGAAGGTGGTAGGGCAGTTTGAGAAGGTGGTTAAGGCATACAGGATTCTGGGCTTTATAAAATTGAGTACAAGTGCAACGAAGTTATGGTGAAACTTTATAAAATACTGATTCAGCCTCAACTGGGGTATTGTGTTCAATTCTGGGTGCTGCACTTTAGGGAGGATGTGAAGGTTTTAGAGAGGGTGCAGAAAAGATTTACAAGAATGGTTTTAGGGCTGAGGGACTTCAATTACTGGGTTTGAGCACCTGAGAGAAGAGAGCGTTTAAAGGAGATTTGATGTTGGTGATCAAAATCATGAGGGGTCTAGGCATAAGAGAAATTGTCCTCATTGCCAGATGGGCTGAGAGCCAGTGGACCCTGATTTAAGGTGATTGGCAAAAGAACTTCAATCATATAATGCCACAACTATTTTGTTGCATGTTGTGTGTTAAATCAAAGTTGGAGAACAAACAAAAATGTTCGAGTGTGTTTAACAACTTGCAATGGACGTTCTTGAGGAAAAGCTTAAGTGGTGAGTGGTTGGGATCTGGAATGCAATGCCTGAGAGGGTCGTGAAAGCAGATTCAATTGTGGCTTTCAAAAAGGAATTGGATAAGTACCTGAAGAGAAAAAAAATTGCAGGGCTACAGGGAAAGTGTGGAGGAATGGGATTAACAAAATTTGCTCCTGCAGAGTGCCAGCATGAGCTCACGAGGCCGAATGGCCTCCTATTGTGCTGTGATCATGCTATGGTTCTATTTTCCACAATGTTGGAAGATAAAAGAGCAATGATACTTAGACGCAGTGACAATTTGAGTGCCATTGAGGATATTTTGCTTTGTTTATTAAAATCAGGTTACCCCATAAAGAAAATTTTTCACATCCTGAGAAAAAGAACCTCTGCCACCCCTGTGTATCATGTTGGTTATTTCCTCTTTGATTGCATTCTATCACCATTGTCATTCATCACACTCTTGTACTATCGTACTATCCTTAGGTCAGTAAGAAAACTTTGTTGTTAATCCTGCATTCATCTTTGAACAGTTTCTCCCTGGAGCGTACTTAAAAGACTTTGTTCTGTTCTATGTTAGTTATTAGCTTGAAATTGGAGAGTCACAACTGATGTCAGTTTTGTTTTGTGGTTTTCGTAATGTTGATGCGAGGCTGTAGAATTGCCATTGCTGCAGCATTGTCCAGGGTATTTCATAAGCTCCAAACTACTATCAGCTACCCCATTTACTTGGTTTCCTTTAACTTGTCTTTGAAAAGTCAGCCAGAAGCACATTGGGAATGTGCTTTATTGGAGGTGACATCTCACTTACCCAAGGCCCCTTAATTGGGATAAGCACAAAGAAAAGCCCTGGCAGCAGTTAGTGCAAAAACATAATTCTGGCTCATTTTTGGCTGCTGTTTTGACCCCTTCCTTGGGTACCCATGTTTTGGAGACTGGAAATTATTCTACACAGGTAAATCAGAATAATGAATCTGTTTGTTGAAAACAGGTTCCAACATAAAGCCTTAGCAAGCTTAACAAAAGTAACTTTATATTTACTGCTTCCTTGGATGTATTTACACAACAATTGGAGCATTCATATGAAGTGCTTTGCTTTGGAATTATTTTGGATCTTGACACCCGTTTTATGCTGTATTGGTTTGAAACCAAATACTTGTCATGCAAGTGCACCCACAGTTAATTTTCTTGTTTTTTTTTTGGAAAGTATATTCCTTCTTGGCTGATATTTGCTATTGCTGTTGAATTTGGTCATAACTGTAGCTCTGATAAAAATAGTGGCATCTCCATTAACTCAGGCACAGTTGCCAAGAAACATATATTTTAGGTGTAGTCTTTTTGATTCCAGTGCATGCATTTGATGAATTTATATAAGGGGGCCATTCCCTTAAGTTTCTAATGACAGCAATCTATATGCAAATCCTTAAGAAAAAAAATAATTAAAGATAAGATGACACTCTTCGGAATGTCCATTGCAGATTGTTAAACACACTTGAACATTATTGTTTTTTCTCCAACTTTGATTTAGCACACAACATGCAACAAAATAGTTGTGGCATTATATGATTGCAAGTTAAATTAACACATGGGACTCTTAACTTCATCAGTCGTAGTTCACTTTTTCTGTTTGTGATATTACAGTTTTTGATTAAATGTACCAGTTTCCCCCTCTATATAGGCTACTGAATGGAATTTGTGTGCTGATATTAGATGCAGGCATTTGAGCATTATGTGCATAATCTTTAAAATGCTATTAGGATGGCCACAATTGAACTATAAGGGCTGATTGGGCAGTCCTAATTGAGGAGCAGCGATTGTAGGGAACACTTCATTGGGGAAATTGCAGGAGCGCAGACTGTAATATTCCAGCCCATTACTATTAATGGCTATAAACACACAGGATGAAGTTCCATGATTTCCATGTTCCCTGTGGACACCACTCTGCAAGTACTTGTATTTATACTTTGAAAGATGTTCTTTCACAAGGGTGCTTGTGTCTGGGAGAGGATTGAGAGAAATATCTCCAGTGCATTTCCTGGACTAAAGCTGCAATGGTGTTTTTAACCACACAATCGTGCAGCTGTCGGCACCCCTGACCATGACACAATGACATGATGGAAGCAAACAAGGTCATCACGGTTTACTACAGAAGAACTGAGACACTCCCCCACCCTACCACCCACACCGTCTCCCCTCCACACGCGCAGACATACATTTAAATAGGTGATTTCAGACTGCCCCTTTTAAACAGGTGACTTTGGAACCCTCCCTTCAGAACTCTTTTCTGTCTCTCCCTCCACCTGACCCCCACCAACACCTTTAAACACTGATTTTGGACTCCCCACCCCACTGCGCGCACACGGATTTTGGAGGTGCTGCTGATCGCTACTTGATGAAATTACAGTTTCTGTCTTTTGTGAAAAACCATGATTCATTTCTATGAGCTTGCAAGCTGTAGTGAAGATTTTTTTTCACCATGCTCAGTGATCTCGATAGTGTTGCTGCTTTTCCTAAGCCTGTGATTCCCAGCTAAAGCTGTTGGAAACAACCAGCAAGGGGATGGAAGGCACTGCTTCAGAGGGAGGAAAAATTTAAGGACAACCTGTGCGGTTTCTGAAGGTTGGCTAGCCATTGACAGAAGCCTGTAAGTTGAGGAATAATGCAGGAAATGTAAGAGAGAAACTTGAAAGGATGCCAGGGAGAGTAACCAGAATGATTGAGAGGATGGATAGATTGGACTATGAGAATCACTGATGTAAATTGGTCATGATCTCACTGTTAAAGAGAAAGTTAATAGGTGACGTGAATGCTGCTTTTAGGATTTGAAAGGATCTAGGTTATGTCGACCATGACAATCTGTTTCACCTTCTTCAGAACAGTAGAACCAGTGGACACGACCTGCACTAGAAGGAAATAAAACAGCATCTCAGTGAACAGGTGCTCAATGTGTGGAACAGGCCCACTAGGGAGATGGTGGAGGCAGATAATATTGATTCAATCAAATATAAATTAGATAGCTTTCAGAAAATAATCTTTTTGGGGACAGTTTGAGTAATTGAAGACCTAATGTGGGTAAGCGTAACATGTTTAGAAGGAATAGGTTACTTCGTAACTTTAGTTCCTAAAGCTCTGCGCCGCTTGGGCTGTCCTTGTATCATATCTGGTTATGTTGTGGATTAATGAAAAGAGAGGGTTGCTATAATTAGCTAATAACTCCATCATCATTGCATCATGTACCTACCAGGATGGTGGAAAGTGAACTAAATGGATCGTGGCCTGCTTTTGTCCAACAATTCTTGTGTTCCTATGAAAGACACAAGAATATGTACAAAATACAACAATAGTTCATTTTTGTGTAAATTGTATTCAAAATAACCATGATTTTATTTGAATTTCTAGAACAAAACATGCATACATAGTGAACTGCCATTAAATACAGTTAGAAAGAGGGAGTGGGGAAGAGAGAAATTGTATATCTGTCCTGAGGGTGGGAGGAATTTTTCTAATCACTGCTCTCCCAGTATTTTTACTTAAATACCATACATGGCTCCAATGTCCCTTTAACACTTAACAATATTCTCTCTCACTTAGTTTGAAAGAAAATTTTTAATTATTGAACCAAGGGGTAACACAGGTTACTAAGCATTGACAGTAGTAGATGCTTTTAGTGGATTTATTTCCCCATAATGCAGATTTTGGAAACAAGCCACCTTGTTATTAAATTGTGTAAAAGCAACTTAATTTACAAGTTTAATTGACTTTATTGGGTGGCTCTTAATGAAGTACACTGGTATTTAGAGCTGAAATGACTTTGGCCTGGGTTTTCTGGCCCCGTAGCGGGCAGGACCCACCGCAGCCGAGGTGGCACCCTAGCCAGAAGTCCATTGACTTGCGGCGGGACCGGAAGATCCCAGCGGCGGGCGGATGCGGAAAATCCCACCCTGTGTATGGCACTGATACTGCGTGGCAAGACTGTAGTGTTATACCTCAAATTCTCTGACTTCCACTGATGTTGGCTTCCTGCTAGGGGTGGTAGAATCACCCCTAGATTGTAGAGGACTTTCATGAAAAATTAAAGACACTTAGTTATTGATTAACAATTAGTCAAACCTGCTGTAGTGCGTGGGACTGGGATGTACCATCATCAGTATTTTCATGTAAAGTTGCCAAATAATTAAAATGCAGGAAGTATAGATTCCAAGAGACCAAGATCATTAAGCTGGCATTCAGAGTTTGTGATGCACATTAACATTCGTTACTTTCTAAGTATAAACCTTCAGGTACAGCCACAGCAGCCCTGTTAGGATTTATTATAGTCCACAGTTTATAGGAACACTATAAGAGATCACAGTGGAGTCATTTCTGGGGAAAAATAGTTATGTGGTGCAAAATAGCTATCAGAAATATTTACAAACGTATACTACTACTTTCATTCATGTAGTGTATTCAGAAAAAGAGGGAGACAAAAAACAGGTAACTATAGACCAGTTAGCTTAACGTCTGTCATTGGGAAAATGTTGGAGTCTATTATAAAGGATGTAATAGCAGAGCATTTAGAAATGCATAATCTAATCAAGCAGAATCACCATGGCTTCATGAAGGGGAAATCATGCCTGACAAATTTATTAGAATTCTTTCAGAAGGTAACAAACAGGATAGATAAAGGGGGACCAGTAGATGTAATATATTTGGATTTACAAAAGGTGTTCGATAAGGTACCCACACATAAGGCTACTTAATAAGGTAAGAGCCTGTGGTGTTGGGGGTGGTATATTAGCATGGATAGAGGATTGGCTAACTAATAGAAGACAGAGAGTTGGGGTACGGGAGGGCATCCTCTGAATGGTAACCTGTAACTAGTGGAGTGCCACAGGGATCAGTGCTGGGGCCACAGTTATTTACAATATCTATTAATGACTTGGATGAGGGAAATGAATGTACTATCGCCAAGTTTACAGATAACACAAAAATAGGTGGGAAGGCATGTGTGGATGACACAAAGAGACTACAGAGAGATATAAACAGGTTAAGTGAGTGGGCAAAAACGTGGCAGATGGAATATAACATGGGAAAGTGTGAGGTTATGCACTTTGGCAGGAAGAACAGAGGAGCTGAATATTATTTAAATGGAGAAAGACTGAAGAAAGCTGAAGCACAAAGGGATTTGGGGGTCCTTGTGCATGAATTCCAAAAAGTTAGCGTACAAGTTCAACAGGTAATAGGGAAGGCAAATGGAACGTTGGTCTTTATTTCAAAGGGAATGGAGTATAAAAATAGGGAAGTCTTGCTAAATCTATACAAGGCACTAGTTAGACCATATCTAGAACACTGTGAACAGTTTTGGTCCCCTTATCTAAGGAAAGACACACTGGCATTGGAGGCAGTCCAGAGAAGGTTCATTAGGTTGATCCCAGGGATGGAGGGATTTTCTTACGAGGAGAGGTCGAGTCAGCTGGGCCTGTACTCATTGGAGTTTAGAAGAATGAGAGGTGACCTTATGGAAACATATAAGATTCTTAGAGGGCTTGACAGGGTAGATGCTGAGAGGTTGTTTCCCCTTGTGGAAGAGTCTAGGACCAGAGGGCATAATCTAGGAGTAGAGGCTGGGTCGTTAAGTATATTCAAGGCTGAGATAGACAGATTTTTAGTTAGTAAGGGAATCAAGGGTTATGGGGAAAAGGCAGGAAAGTGGAGCTGAGGATTATCAGATCAGCCATGGTCTCAATGAGTGGCGGAGCAGACTCGATGGGCCGAATGGCCTACTTCTGCTCCTACGTCTTATGGTCTTATCAACTTGTTAAATTCAAAAATGTAAGATCAGAAGACTTGGAATATATTTGCCCAGCTCAAATAGGATTTTGC
This sequence comes from Cetorhinus maximus, assembly GCF_964194155.1. Taxonomy (NCBI): domain Eukaryota; kingdom Metazoa; phylum Chordata; class Chondrichthyes; order Lamniformes; family Cetorhinidae; genus Cetorhinus; species Cetorhinus maximus. The sequence goes on from NC_135886.1 coordinate 64,668,818, forward strand.
AAAACCATTAACATGCCTTACTAGAAGCATTTGGTGCTGTAGAATATTTATTGAATTATTCTTAAAAAATAAATTCTTAATATGATACCAATTCCACTGCACAAATGAAAGGTAATCAGTAATTTTAAAAGCCCATTTAATTTTATTTTCACTTTTCTTCAATTCATGCAAACCTAACTAAGAGAAGTTCAGTACCTTAGAGGAACTGAATGGGGGAATCAGGAGCCATAATGTTATAAGTATCGCTGGCATTGCAGGCAGTGATTTACATATTGCTTCTTAATGCACTGCAGCCAGGAGTTGTTCCAGCACATAAGTTGCATGCACGTATGCTGCCAACATAATTGCATAATAACTTGAACTTGTAGAATGTACGGGGTCAGCAAGTAATTGAATGGATGTGCAGTTTTGCTTCTACATTTGTTAAGGCAACTGGGGTAGAACAATATCACTTTCACTGAACTAATTATTAAGCTGTTGTAAGTGCAGTAGGAGACCATAAATCATTCTCCTTTACAGTGCACTGCTTCCCACACTGTAACATGGGCTCGTGGAAAACTATGAACATTAATTCTTTGAAAATAACCTTTCTCCATAAAATCCTGCTAAATTTGTAAACAAAAAAAATCTCCCTTTCCTGTAACTCTAAAGTGGAAATGATTTGGAAGTTAATTTTCTGACTTTTAAAAATAGTGTTCTTATAGACTAGTGGAAACTTGTTAATTGTTAAGAGGTGGCAACCAACTCAAAATGGTTACTTACAGTTTCCTTTCCTTCTCACGCTGCCTCCCCAATTTCACACCACCTGCTGACTTCCCCCCTCCCCCATGCCGCCTACCAACACCCCTTGCTGTCCTCCCTTCTCGTTCCATCCTCCCTCCCTTCTCTGTTTCTCCCTTCCTCCCTCTCATTCTACTCCTTGCAGTGAAAGCAGATTGCATAGTAACTTCCAAAATGGAATGCAGTAGGCCCTTGGAAGGGGTAAAAATTGCAGGGCTTTGGGGAAACAGGGAAATGGATCTAATTGGATAATTCTTTCAAAGAGCTGGTACTGGCACAATGGGCTGAATGATCTCTGTTCTGTATCATTCTGTGATCCAAAGCCAGTTACTCAAGTGCAGAAGTAGCAAAGAACGAGGATTGCGCAGTTTACAGTCTCCGTATTCATACATATGCAGCAGGTTGTTAAGTCTCTATTCTTGCCTTTACAAATGCAAATGTTCTTGTAGCACAAGCAACAATCTGTCTAAAAGCAAAAAAACTGGAAATCCAAAACAAAAACAAAAATACCTGGAAAAACTCAGCAGGTCTGGCAGCATTTGCGGAGAGGAGCACAGTTAACATTTCAAGTCCGAATGATCCTTCAACAGAACTAAGTAAAAATAGAAGAGAGGTGAAATATAAACTGCTTTGAAGGGGTGGTGGGACAAGTAGAGCTGGATAGAGGGCCAGTGATAGGTGGAGATAACCAAAAGATGTCACAGACAAAAGGGCAAAGAGGTGTTGAAGGTGGTGATATTATCTAAGGAATGTGCTAATTAATGGTAGAAAGCAGGACAAGCAAGGTACAGATAGCCCGGGTGGGGGTGAAGGAATCAAAAAAGGCTAAAAGGTAGAGATAAAACAATGGATGGAAATACATTTAAAAATAATGGAAATAGGTGGGAAAAGAAAAATCTATATAAATTATTGGAAAAAGGCGGGGGGGGGAATCGGAAAGGGGGTGGGGATAGAGGAGAGAGTTCATGATCTAAAATTGTTGAACTCAATATTCAGTCCGGAAGGCTGTAAAGTGCCTAGTCGGAAGATGAGGTGCTGTTCCTCCAGTTTGCGTTGAGCTTCACTGGAACAATGCAGCAAGCCAAGGACGGACATGTGGGCATGAGAGCAGGGTGGAATGTTGAAATGGCAAAATACAGGGAGGTCTGGGTAATGCTTGCGAACAGACCGAAGGTGTTCTGCAAAGCGGTCACCCAGGAAACCGCATTGGGAGCAACGAATGCAGTAGACTAAATTGAGGGAAGTGCAAGTGAAATGCTGCTTCACTTGAAAGGAGTGTTTGGGCCCTTGGACGGTGAGGAGAGGGGAAGTAAAGGGGCAGGTGTTGCACCTTCTGCGGTTGCATGGGAAGGTGCTGTGGGAGGGGGTTGAGGTGTAGGGGGTGATGGAGGAGTGGACCAGGGTGTCCTGGAGGGAACGATCCCTGCGGAATGCTGCCAAGGTGGGTGAAGGGAAGATGTGTTTGGTGGTGGCATCATGCTGGAGTTGGCGGAAATGGCGGAGGATGATCCTTTGAATGCGGAGGCTGGTGGGGTGATAAGTGAGGACAAGGGGGACCCTATCATGTTTCTGGGAGGGAGAAGAAGGTGTGAGGGCGGATGCGCGGGAGATGGGCCGGACACGGTTGAGGGCCCTGTCAACCACCGTGGGTGGAAAACCTCGGTTAAGGAAGAAGGAGGACATGTCAGAGGAACTGTTTTTGAAAGTGGCATCATCAGAACAGATGCGACGGAGGCGAAGGAACTGAGAGAATGGGATGGAGTCCTTACAGGAAGCGGGTTGTGAGGAGTTGTAGTCGAGGTAGCTGTGGGAGTCGGTAGGCTTGTAATGGATATTGGTGGACAGTCTATCACCAGAAATTGCCACAGAGAGGTCAAGGAAGGGAAGGGAAGTGTCAGAGATGGACCATGCGAAAATGATGGAGGGGTGGAAATTGGAAGCAAAATTAATAAATTTTTCCAGGTCCAGACGAGAGCATGAAACAGCACCGAAGTAATCATCGATGTACTGGAGAAAGAGTTGTGGGAGGGGGCCGGAGTAGGACTGGAACAAGGAATGTTCCACATACCCCATAAAGAGGCAGGCATAGCTGGGTCCCATGCGGGTACCCATAGCCACACCTTTTATTTGGAGGAAGTGAGGAGTTTAAGGAGAAATTGTTCAGTGTGAGAACAAGTTCAGCCAGACGGAGGAGAGTAGTGGTGGATGGGGATTGTTTGGGCCTCTGTTCGAGGAAGAAGCGGAGAGCCATCAGACCATCCCAGTGGGGGATGGAGGTGTAGAGGGATTGGACGTCCATGGTGAAGAGGAGCCGGTTGGGGCCAGGGAACTGGAAATTGTTGATATGATGTAGGGTGTCAGAGGAATCACAGATGTAGGTGGGAAGGGACTGGACAAGGGGAGAGAGAATGGAGTCAAGATAGCAAGAAATGAGTTCTGTGACAATCTGTCTATCCCTTTTGTGTATCATTCACAAGACTGAGCTGAAATAATGTAGTCTGAACATTTTTTATAAAAATTCATTGAAATTCAGGATACTTAATCAATGGCATCCTTAGAATCATAAATGTCTTGATTTTGTTTTTGCGCAAGTGCTAATGCCCTCCCTTCTCCTCGCCCACCCCCCCACCAACCCCCACTCCATGCATTCTTTATCACCACCTCGGCATTCAAATTGCTGCAGCCCATCTCGGCGAATATTTGATGCATGTGTAAAACATGCCTCTGTTCTCTACTTTACATAAGCGCAACTTGCTTGATCATACCTATACCAATGGGTAGAGGAGTGTGGTGCAACTGTATTGAGCATTCACCCCCTGATATTGTCAAAATTAGTTTCTTTGCCATAATTCCGTACAACAAGCTAATTTAAGTGTCATAATTCTTAACCTCCATTGTCACTTCCCTAAATTATCATCATCTTTAAACACACCCACAAAGTCCTTTATAACTTTGGAAGTTTAAGATAAAGTATGCAGCATATTGAGTTGAAGAGATAAAATATTAGCTGGAATACTTTGCAGTGAACTTTTTTTAAATATACGCTTTTAGATTTGTTGATGAGAAACATTCATCTAACAGCAAAGTTTGAAAAATTTAAATGGAGCAAATCTAATTTCGGTTTTGGTAGCAACTATCTTATTATTCAAATTTCAGAGGAGCATGTTGAGTCTTTGAACATTCGTATCTCACTTTGTAATTTGAAGGCCCAAGTGTAATAAAGGACAAAATGTGCACAAGGTGAAACAATCTCAACTGTAATTGATGTGAATGACTGTAGTGTAACATGCCCTCATGGCCGAGAAGAATACATAATATGTGTGGGAACCAATGACAATTCCCAATGGATGCAATAGAGTTTTCTTTTGAGAAGAGTAATGGGCACATATATCACTATAATATTGATATTGATGGTATGGTTTTTCTGCGTAATCATTAGCTGTTGGAAACTCAGAATAGCTCCATAGTCCTAATAATGGCATAGCAGTGTTCAGTGATGCTTTACAATAAAAGGTTCTTGCCATGTTTTGTAGCACTTAATGTATTTCATAATCATTTCTCATTTCTTTACAACAGCCACTGTGGAGTGCTACAATCCAAGAACCAATGAGTGGAACTATGTGGCCAAAATGAATGAACCTCATTACGGACATGCTGGAACTGTTTACGGTGGTTTCATGTACATTTCAGGTAATTCTTAATTCCACTTGAACATTGTTCCGTTAGATTGATCTAAAAGCTTTGAAATAAAACAAAATCATGAATCTTTAATGTTTTTAAGTTTCCATAAATAAATCAGTGTTGAACACAAGCTTGTCCTCTGCTGTGTAACAAATTATATTTTTGGGCTCTTGCACTAGACACCAAATTTGGGTGGTGTAATTTTTGAGTGCTGATGTAAATGGACTTTAGGTTCCCTAATTTTAAAGTGCGCTTATATCTGCCTAATGTAACAAGATCTCAGGATACAGCCGAGAACTCTTGCCACTCTGGAGAACTCTAGCTTATTAGAGTAATACACCAAGTGACTTCTTTGTAAATAGGAGAATTGAATGTAAGCTCCATTCGACGAAGTTTCAAGCTATATAAAGCTATTAACACACTTATGAAACATGTAAGTGAACAGTCCATGTCCGAATGCAGCAAGACCTGGACAATAGCCAGGCTGGGGCAGACAACTGGCAAGTAACATTCATGCCACACAAATGCCAGGTAATGATCATCTCCAACAAGAGAGTTTCTAACCATTGCCCCATGATGCTCAATGGTATCACCATCACTGAATCCCCCACTATCAACATCCTGGGGGTTACCATTGGCCAGAAACTGAACTGGACAAGCCATATAAATACTGTGGCTACAAGAGCATACTGTGACGGGTAACTCACCTCCTGACTCCCTAAAGCCTGTCCACTATCTACAAGGCACAAGTCAGGAGTGTGATGGAATACTCCCCATTTGCCTGGATGAGTGCAGCTTCAATAACACTCAAGAAGCTTGACACCGTCCAGGACACAGCAGCCTGCTTGATTGGCACCACAAACATTCATTCCCTCCACCACCGATGCACAGTAGCAGCAGTGTGTAGCATCTGCAAGATGCACTGCAGGAATTCATCAAGGCTCCTTTGACAGCACCTTCCAAACCCATGACCACTACCATCTAGAAGGACAAGGGCAGCAGATAGATGGGAACACCACCACCTGTTAGTTCCCCTCCAAGCCACTCACCATCCTGAATTGGAAATATATCATGATTCCTTCACTGCTGCTGGGTCAAAACGCTGGAACTCCCTCCCTATCAGCACTGTGGGTGTACCTACACCACACGGACTGCAGCGGTTCAAGAAGGCAGCTCACCACCACCTTCCCAAGGGCAACTAGGGATGGGCAATAAATGCTGGTCCAGCCAGCGAAACCCACATCCCATGAATGACTTTTTTAAAAAAGTACGAACTACTTACAGCATCTCTAATTCTCCTCTCCATATTGAAACAGCACAGATGCTTTTCCTGTGCTATGTCTCAATGTGGAATTAATTTTTGGTCATTCGTGCATGATGTAGCACGCAGATTGACTGCTGAGTTAGATGCACGAAGCCTGCTATGTACCCTCTCACATAGCTGGTCCAGTTTTCAACTTGGGCACTGCTGTCAATCAAAGCCATTACCACAGGAGGCTCTGCAGCATAATTAATCATGTGTGTTTGTCCCATTCCCCCCTGTATGACCAGCAATGGCAGGTAACTCCAGGTATCTACCTAGGGCATTATTAAATTTTTTAAAGAAAGCCTTATATTTTTACAGTTTTTATAGAACCTCATAACATCTCAAAGCACTTCACAGCCAATTAAGTACTTTTGAATTGCTGGCACTATAGTATTATAGGAAAAATAGTGCCTAATTTGTGCACAGCAAGGTCCCACATACAGCATTGAGGTAAATAACCACAAGAACACAATAATTAGTAGCAGGAGTAGGCCACTCGACTCGTCAAGCCTGCTGCACCATTCGATAAGATGATGGCTGTGGTGTCAACTCTACTTTCCTGCCTGCCCCCCATAACCCTTGACTCCCTTGTCGATCAAAGATCTATCTAACTCAGCCTTGAATGTATTTAATGACCCAGCCTCCACTGCTCTCTGGGAAAGAGAATTCCACAAACTAATCACCCTCTAAGAGAAGAAAAAAAATCATCTCAGTCTTAAATGGGAGACCCCTAATTTTTAAACTCCCCTAGTTCAAGACTCTCTCACAACAGAAAACACCCTCTCAGCATCTATCCTATCAAGTCCCCTCAAGATCACACATTTTTCAATAAGATCACCTCTCAGCCTGCTCAGCCTCTCCTCATTAGATAACCCCTTCATCCCAGGAATCAGTTGAATGAACTGCTAATGCAATTATAACCTTTCTTAAGTAAGGAAAGTCTGTTTTAGCCATGTTGGTATTGGGACAACATATTTGCCAGGACACCAAGGACTGTTCAATTGACATTAAATTCACCATGGTTCAGCAAGAACCAGTCTTACCTCTGTGCTCTGGGCTCTATTAATCCCTCAACCACCACCACAATCAAATTACCTAATCATTATTTCATTGCTGTTTGTGGCAACCAATTGTGTGCAAATTGACCGCCGTGCTTCCTATAATTTAAGAGGATTAATTTCAAAGGAACTTTGTTGGCTGTAATGAGCTTTGGGATGTCCTGAGGTTGTAAAAGGTGCTGTTTAAATGCAGTCTGTCTTTTCTTTTCTAACCAGACACATCATTTAAACACAGCTGCACCTTACCAGCAGACTGCTGGTCTATCTGAATTCACTAAGAAAGACCTTTGAAGATGTAAATACACCTTCATTACTTAATGATTCCCTGTGTGTTATGTGGAATAAGGATAACACAGCATATTTATTCCCCATTGCCATGAACAATTCCAACCATTTGTTACTTAAAATAATAAGTTAGATTTTCTAATTGACTAATGTTATTCTATCTGAAAAGCACAATAGTTGGATTGAAACATTGTGCCATTACATTATCAGTTTCTCTCCTCCCATGACCAGTTGTGCATTAGCTTTTCCCTTTCTTAACCTCAGCTGATATAGTTTTAAACTCTGCTAATACATGTGAAATGTCACTGATTTGTTCTGAAGCCAAGGCACTGTGGCAACTTCTCGTTGCTACGTTTTCATGAGCTTTAACAGAATTGACCTTGCTTCTACCTTGTGGATGCACTTACTTCTGAGTGACCTTGTTTCATAGGAAACTTTTCAATGGGTGTGTCTAGAGAGCAGCTAACTGTTCCACCATGAGAAGCCAAGCACGTGTGCTGACAGAGTTGATAGCTTTCCCAAGGCCAAGGTTTTGAATAGAACATTTAATTTTCTTATCCCAGACTCTGTTATGGCTGCAACACATGGACATCTGACCGTGGATTCCAAATGTGTTCCAGCAAGTTTGGTTATCAAATATTTTGCCTTGTTGACAGGTGTGTCATATATGATTCACCTCTTTCAAACAGAGGTCGAGTTGGGGTTGGGCCTGATGCTGGGACTCATTTGACTATTTTACATCTATCTATAGAGATTGTCTGCCAAATGTGGATTGAAGCTGATCTCAGGCTTGTCATTCACATGAACATATTCATTTACACTGCAATATTATTATGGAGGAAGGTTTCAGTCCCTCAAGCTTGCCCTGCTGTTCAGTTGGGTCATGGTTAATCTGTACCTCAACTCCATTTACCATAAACTCCATAACCTTAGGCTTTGTTAACTAAGGGTATCCATCAATCTCAGTCTTGAAAGCTCCAATTCTTGCAACAGCCTTTTAGAGGAGAGAATTGCAGTAATACTATCATTTGTATGAAACAACCCATCCTGCTTTCACTCCTGAATGGCCTGGCTCCAATTTTAAAATTCTTCTTCTTTGTTCTTTATTGCCCCACCAGATGAAACAGTCCCTCTGCATCCATCCTAAAAGAAAATCCTGTTTGGATAATAGTGCAATCTTCATTAAACCAATGTTACTGTGTAACTACTTGAATTAAGCATAGGGCAGAATTTTCCGCTCCCGCCAGCAGCAGGAATCGTGGTGGGCAGTGGGCACAAAATTTGGTGTGATAGAAAAGGTGAGCTTCCCGCCAGCTGGAAATTAGTTTGGAATTTTGTTCTCCCGACTTTGATGGCGGGTTAAAGGCTGGTCGAGTTTCCCACTGATCTATGCGGGAGCCACATATTTGCTCTCATTTGCATCTCATAAATGCTCATTAAAAGGCCAACTTACTGGAATTACATTCCCCTTCTAAATTAAGTGCCCCACCAGTGGATAGTTAGAATGGTGTATTTGCCAACTGTATATAAGTGGTGTGCACCTGGCAAGCTTCAGGTCATCAGTGACTTCAAGGTACGTAGATCTTGCTTTCGCCCACCTTTAAGAGTGTTGCTGCGAGATTTTGGGTGCTTGTATCAGACGCTGTGCCAAAGCTGGGCACTGGGGGCAATACCAGCTGGGAGTTGGAGTCAGAGGCAGGACTGGATGTGGTGGAACATGAGAGGGAAAGGGGAAGAGGAGCAGACAGAGACAGGACTTGGGTGAGGGTGGGCATCAAGGAACAGAATGGAGTAGTGAGAGACTGTCCTGGAGCTAAGGCCGCTCTGTCGGGGTCATATTGAACAGATTGCCCTGAGGCTGAGGCCACGCTGTGGGGGGCATGTTGAACAGACTGTCCAAGGAGGAGTCAGAGACTGTCCTGATGCTGAAGCCACGTTGTTGGGGGGCATATTGAACGGGCTGTCCTGGGGCTGAGACCACATTGTCAGGGGCACATTGAACAGACTGTCCGGGGGTTGAGACCACATTGTCAGGGGCACATTGAACAGACTGTCCTGGGGTTGAGACCACATTGTCAGGGGCACATTGAACAGACTGTCCTGGGGCTGAGACCACGCTGTCGGGGACATATTGAAGAGACTGTCCTGGGGCTGAGACCACGCTGTCGGGGACATATTGAAGAGACTGTCCTGGGGCTGAGACCACGCTGTCGGGGACATATTGAAGAGACTGTCCTGGGGCTGAGACCATGCTCATTAAAGTCAACAGCACCATTTGCACATTTGCCTAAGTATAATGTACTTTGAAAAACAAGCTAGAAAAAATCGGTCGGGGAGGAGTCTTAAGACGTGAGGGAGGAGTTGAGCAGAGCAAACCTCACCGATTGAAAGGACACCTATAACTGTCTTGCTCAAACCATGAAGAGCATGGCTCAGCTGAGTACTGGATTCGAGGATCGCATGCACAATGAATGGGCTTGGCTCCTTTTCTCATGGTGCACATTCAGGTGACAGTCCATTAAGTTTAGCTGCTGCGGTGCATATGGTCTTAATTAGCATCTGAACCTTACAGAGACATGTCAGAATGGATGCAGGCTCCAAGAATCAATGATCACATCTGCTGCGCAGAGGCAGCATGGGCCCTACAAGATTCCATCTTCCCGGTGCATTGGTAAAGACCCTATTGAAAACCCTTGTTGTGAATACACATTCACGTCTGAGGGGAAAGATTAGCTACCTATCATCTTCCAGGATGATATCATGCTGCAAGGGGTGGCCTTTGTATGCGATGTGCAGACTAAGGGAGAGTCAAGGGCTGGCAAATTCATAAATGCTTTGTATATGGAGGAAGACAACGGGAACTAACATTGATTGCTCAATTGTATCCATTCACAGAAATGAGAAGTTGAGAATGCAGGCTGCAGGCAACGCTGCCTTCTCCATAACCTTGATGTGAATGAGGAGAAGGGCGGCCCATTGCTGTTTGGGTCAGCTCAGGGAAGGTTGTCGCCCTGAGGAACAAATCCCAGTGGGGCTCCAGGAGGACCTAGATGTTGACGAGGAGGGACCAAATTCACAAGACATTTAGCATGACCAAGGGTCTACAGAAGGCACAGCTCATAGATAGAGATAAGGGGAAGACGGCGCAACAGACGCCTTCACTTGTCTAGGGATGTGGCGGCTCATATTTGCCACATCCTCTGTAGGAACTCGTGCCACACAGATTTTGAGGGCATCCAATCAATGCCTCTTAAGGTTATTGCCACACTCAACTTTTTTGCCAGCAGATCCTTCCAGGGCTCCACTGGGGACCTCTGCGGAATCCGCCATTCAGCGACACGTGCACAAGGGAGATGGCCGATGCCCTTTTCCTTAAAGCTCACCATTACATGTGGTTCTGCACGGATGAGGCAAGCCAGGCTTCCAGAGCTGTTGATTCGCTCCGATCTCTGGCACCCTGTACTTGTGGAAAGCCTTCGACTGCACACATGTGGCCTTGAGAGTCCCCTTGCAGCAGCCTGAGATTCATAGATAAAAAAGGATTTCACTCTCTCTGAATGTTCAGCTAATCTGTGATCACAGCAGATAATGCATGTTTCTGCTAGGTACCCAGGAAGCTTTCACAACTCATGCAGCTTGAACCACTTGCAGGTGCCACAGATCTTTGAAGGATCTTAGTGCTTAGAGGGTTGGCTCCTCGATGATAACGGGTAACACCTAAAGACAAGGTTAATGACGCCCGTTTGCCGTCCACAGAGTGCATCTGAGGAGAGATACAATGCTGCACGTTCAGTCATAAGGTCCTTATTAGAGCAGACTATTGGCCTGTTAAAGATGCGTTTCAGATGTTTGGACCGATCAGGCAGGGCTCCCTAATATTCATCACAGGGGCTGTCCCATATCATCCTTGTTTGGTGCACCCTGCACAACCTGGTGCTGCAAAGGGGGGATGTTTTGCCACAGGGAGACATGGAGGAGCTAGACACCTCCTTGGATGAGGTGGATGTTGAAGGGGGTGAATTTGAAGAGGGTGAGGATTCAGCTGAGCCACATGAGGATGCCATTGCATGGACACAACGCGGAAGATGTGCCTATGACAGCCTCATAGCTACGAGATTCCAGGAGGGATAAGGTGAAGACAAGTTGTTATGAATGCAGTTCTGTTCACGCTTCAATGCAGGGGAGATAACAAAATCTTCATTGTCATCTTCAGCATCTCATGAAAGGTCATCAATCTCACAATGACGTTGGAAGAAGCATAAATCACCTTCAACCCCAATGATGGGCCATCCTTGGAAGGCATAGTAGCCGAGGGACCATGTGGCCGCTGTGGAACGGGATAAGCCCTCCATTAGCGCATATCCTTAAGCAACAACACTTAGTGCAGTCCTTTCAACCATGGTGTGAACAAGTCTGTGGCCATGGCATCCTTCAAGAGGCAGAAATGCTTTTGCGCATACAGATGCATTCGTGACAGTGTGACAGCAGCTTAGCAAGGCAGCTCTAAGAGTAAAAACATTCGTCAGTGGTTAGCTCTTGACCATCTGAAGACGGAGCTTCATCTGCACAGTACCAACTCTCTAAACGCCAGCACTCATGTATGATTGATGTAGATGCTGCATCTTGATACTGAGCCCCAGGATGCCATCAGACAATAGGACACGGTGATCTGTCACATGACAGCATGGACGCAAACTTGCGAGTTATGATAGCATTGTACTCTCAGCGGGACCATCATGTGATTATTGATAAACACTCGTTACCCTGCATTCATTGGAAGCCTGCCAAATTTACATCCTGCATTACCTTGGCATCTGGGAGAGACTTGGGCCAGTCAGTTTTAACACAGCAGTCCCTTCATAGATATTGATGAGCACTCAGGAGATGCACCAGAGCATCTCTTTCATAACCAATATAGTCTACAGATGAAAGAGAAGTTCAAAAGTAGCATGCTTGTTGTGTCAGCTGAGCTCTCTCTGGTAAGGTATTAAGACGCTGTTTGTGCAGGATCTCACATGCAATGGTGATCTTAGTGACTGGCAAGCATGCAGCGTTGATGTCCCATTTGCTGGTCATGTGTGACATCACTGTGGAGTCTAACCCTTAGATTGCCTTATGTCCTTATGAGAGTGAGAGTTCAGAGTGAGGAGAAGGTTCATTGGTACCCTGGCGAAGCACACCAGATCATTGCATTGACGGTCTGCATGACGGTCCTTTTTTGGGTGCCATGAGCACTGACCTCTCTGCTGACCACCTCCTAGAGTGGTGTGGTTAAGTGGGTGGACCTCCAGCCCTAATCTCTCGGAAGGAGGACCTCCCACCTTTCCTGGACAGCATGGAGGAGAATATCCAGGGAGGCCTCTCTGAACTGTGAGACAGAGGGTTTGTTTCATTTGGTCACCATGGTAATGCAGAAGTCCACAACACACCTGGCCTGCAGTGAATGAATGTCTATTCTGGTGCCGTTTAAATATGGTGCCAGGACTTTTGACCCCATGAGGTAACGGCAGGGCAGATGAATCACGCGATTCGACGAGCTCCTCACCGATGCATAATTAATAAGCTGAAAAGTGAAAGATAGGCATGAAAATCCACCCTCCACCCAGCGGGAATCATGCCAACTTTGCTGCCTGCCACCATGCTTAGTCTCCAGAATGGAAAATTCCACCCATGATGTTTTGAAGCAGAGTATGAGTGACTCAGCCTGAGCCCACATGGTATCTTCATAGTTGAGAACCCAGTTCAAGTTAACAACTTCCTGCTTGATACTATTTCCATGTAACTATCTCATATTGTCAGACTTGGTGTATGTATTCTTTTAAAAGCATAATGAAAGGCTACTTGTATGCAGCAATCATGGTGTTTCAACTTACCAACTGGTGTGTTACTCACTACTTTTACTTGACTGGAACATGATTAAAAATTCTAGAACTACGAAGATGTTAGGGAGTAAAACAGCTAAGCGATGCCACTGTCATGTTTTGCTTACTTTTCTTTCTCAAGTCAAGCCTCATGGTGACAGCCTCCAATCCAGAGAAGGGTGCATGCTGGAGCCAGTGGTCTAATTCATTCTCCAATTTGTCCCAACAGAATAGAACGCAGTGCAATAAACCACTTTTGCACTGGTTCTTGTTGTTGGAAGAGATATTCTAGGCTCTTCACAATCCAAACCAAAGAAATACCTTGTCAAAGCACCCTTATGGCTATTGAGGTGGACTTTTTCCGACATTGCAGCAGTAACCATTTGTACTTTCAGTGGCTGGAAAGTGCTTTGAGACATCCTGAAGCCGTGAAAGGCACAATAGAAATGCGAGTCTTTCCTTATGAGCAGCTTACTGTTCAGATACACTGGCTAAGTGTGGTTTCTTTAGTATTTCAAAAGACATTTGATTCAGTAGGTAATCACGTGGATTAAATATTCTTTTCTAATAAGTGCCACTTTTAGCTTATATGTACTGTTTGTACTAAAGGGCAACTTGTAAACTATCTTGCAGGATATAGTAGTGGGGAATATGAGTGCTAATGTGTGATATCGTTGTGCTTTCTACTGGAATCTTCTTTCAGTGAAGAACAACCCAGACAGAGCTTGCACTTTCCTTGACATCTAATGTAACATTTGGAATTTGGAAGAAAGTGTGATGAGGCAACATAAACACATGGTGCAATTTTAAAGGGGGTGCAGGAATAGAGAGACCCAAGGGAGTTTACATTCACAAATCTTTGACATTGGCAAGTTGGGAAGGCTGTTAAGAAAACATCAAGATCCTGGGCTTTATTAATAGAGGATTGGAGTACAAAAGCAAGCAAAGTAGACCGGTTAGACCACAGCTTGGGAATTTTGATTAATTCTGAACAGCACGCTTTAGGAAGGATGTCAAGGTGTTTAGAGGGTGTAAAGAAAACTCACTGTCATAATACCAGGGATGTGGATCTTCAGTTATTGGTTAGAGAAGCTGGAATTGCTGTCCTTAGAGCAGAGAGGATAAGATAATTTTTTTTAAGAGTAAATAAGGAGAAACTTTCCAATGGAAAGAGGGTCAGTAAGCAGAGGACACCAATTTAAGATGATTGGCAAAAGAACCAGAAAGGAAGTGAGACTATTTTGCACAGTGAGTTGTTCTGCAATGTACTACCTGGCAGATGATGGAAGCAGTACAATAGTAACTTTCAAAAGGGAATTGGATCAATACTTGAAGAGGAAGTTTTTGCAAGGCTAAGGGGAAGGAGAAGGGAGTGGGACAAATTGGATACTTGTTTCAAAGAGTCGGCAACGACACAATGGGTTGAATGACCTCCTTTGTGCTCTATGATTGTATGATTTGTACTCTGTAAACTAACATATGTTAGATTTTAAGGAAGTTGTTGCTGGTTATTCTAAGCACATAATATGGTTAATCCTCCCTCTTCCTCTAAACTGAGGATCAGTCTGCCACTTCAGGTGAATGTAAAATATCCCGTGACACTATTTCAAAGAGGAACAGAGAAAATACCCCTGGTGTCTCAGCCAATATTTATCCCTCAATCAACATCACAAGAAAAACAGATTACCTGATCATTATCACATTGCTGTTTGTGGGAGTTTGTTGTGTCCAAATTGACTGCCACATTTCCCGTATTACAACAGTGACTCCACTTCAAAAGTACTTCACTGGAAGTCTCAAAGTGCTTTACAACCAGTGGTTGTAAAAAGTGCTACATACGCTGAAGCCTTTCTTTTTCATTACCTCCTTGATGTTTGCCATAATTCGTTTTTTTGTGTTTTCAGCAATTTTTTAAACAAAAATTATTCTTTCATGGGCCAAAGGCATTGTTGGCAAGGCTGGTATTTGATGCCCATCCCTTGAACTGAGTGGCTTGCTAGGCCATTTCAGAGGGCAGTTAGAGTCAACCACATTGCTGTGTGTCCTGAGTCATATATGGGCCAGACCAGGGAAGGGTGGCAAATTTCCTTCCTTAAAGGACATAGTGAACCAGGTAGGTTTTCACAACAATCGGTGGCAGTTTTGTAGTCACCATTACTGAGACTGGCTTTTAATTCCAGATTTATTAATTGAATTCAAATTCCACCTGCCCTGTCCCCAGAGCCTGTATCTCTAGATTACTAGCCTAGTGACAGTATCACTTTGCCACCATCTCCCCATTTCAAGATTGTTCTTGCAATGGCCAACTCCAAATCATGTAAATACAAAGAACAAAAGTGACCCTGCACTAGCCTGTGGGACACATCATCTTCAACTTTTACCCATCTGAGCAGTACCCATTAATCCTGGCTGTTTGTTTTCTGTACATTATCAACATTTCTATCCCTGCTGTTATGTTTCCTCTCATGTCAAACACTAAAATTTATCCAACAAGCATTTTGTAAGATAGTTTATTGAATGCCTTCTGAGCATCCATACACACCACATCTATTTCAATCCCTTTATTCAATTACTTCTCAAAGCTCTATTAAATCTGTCACACACAATTTGCCTTTAATAAAACCACATTGGATATCCAAGGTTAATCTCTGTATTGCTAAATACTTGGTTATTTTATTTCAAACTAGACATTCTAAGACTTTGAAATTAAAGGAGGGGAAGTGGTTTAAATTGTCAAATGCACGAAAAGGGACCTTAACCTGCCGTGTGAGTGTCCTATCCTGGAGAGGCGAGACACTTCATTTATTTAATTGAATCAAGTTCCTACAGTGCAATTATTGCCTTGGTCCAAACATGGACAAAAGAGCTGAACTTAAGAGGTGAGGTGAGAGTGACTGCCCTTGACATCAAGGCAGCATTTGACTGAGTGTGGCATCAAGGAGCCCTAGCAAAACTGAAGTTAGCAGGAATCGGGAGAAATCTGTCCACTAGTTAGGAGTCATACTTCGCACAGAGGAAGATGTTTGTAGTTGTTGGAGGTTAATCGTCTCAGTCCCAGGAGTTGCTCATGGTGGTGCCCTAGGCCCAACCATCTTCAGCTGCTTCATCAATGACCTTCCCTCCACCAAAAGGTCAGAAGTGGAGATGTTCGCTTATGATTGCACAATGTTCAGCACCATTCAGGACTCCTCAGATACTGAAGCAATCCGTGTCCATGTGTAGCAAGACCTGGACAACATTCCAGCTTGGGTTAATAAGTGGCAAGTTATATTTGTCCACACAAGTGATGGTCAATGACCATCTCCAACAAAAGAGAATCCACCCATCTCCCCATGACATTCAATGGCATTACCATTGCTGAATCGCCTACTATTCTAGGGCTTACCATTGACCAAAAACTGAACTGGACCAGCCATATAAAGACTATGGCTGCAAGAGCAGATCAGAGACTGGGAATTCTGCGGCAAGTAACTCACCTCCTGACCGTCCAAAGCCTGTTCACCATCTACAAGGCACAAGTCAGGAGTGTGATGAATACTCTCCACTTGCCTGGATGAGTGCAGCTCCAACAACACTCAGGAAGCTGAATAGCATCCAGGACAAAGCAGCCCACTTGATTGGCAATTCATCCACCACCTTCAACATCTAATCCCTCCACCACTGATGCACAGTGGCAGAAGTGTGTACCATCTACAAGATGCACTGCAGCAATTTTCGACAGCACCTTCCAAACCCACAGTGTCTACCACCTAGAAGGACCAGGGCAGCAGATGCAAGGGAACCACACCATCCTGCCTTGGAACTGTATCACTGTTTCTTCACTGTCACTGGGTCAAAATCCTGGAACTCCCTAACAGCACTGTGGGTGTACCTGCACCACACGGACTGCCGCGGTTCAAGAAGGTAGCTCACCATCACCTTCTCAAGGGCAATTAGGGATGGGCCATAAATGCTGGCTTAGCCAGCAACACCCACATCCTGTGAAAGAATTAAAAAAATATTAAAATTAACTGCTGCTGTGGGGTCAGAAAACTCAGCAGAGAGAGGAAGGTAGGAGCTATGAGTTCCCACAAGGTAAGTGTCTTTTCCAGCATTGCTTTTGGGCCCAGAGGAGCAGGAATGCTACCCTAATTTTCAAGGGAGCTTTCTGCCAATATGCACTACCTCTCCCTGCCTCTCAACTGGTGTCCAAATGCCCCACTGCCCAACCTCCCAATGCCACAATATCGTACCACCCTCCCCCTCCTTGCCACATTATCCCACCACCCAGCCCTACACCATGATGCCCCACCACCCATGCCCTCAGTGTCGTAATATCCCTAGCACTGTCACCCCCCCACCCCCCAAAGTCATGATGCCCCACCACCCGCTCCCCCATGCCACGTGCCCTAATCCTGTTCCCCCACACGATGATGTCCTACCCTACCCCCCCCATGCCACAAAGATCTACCTTACCACACTTTCCTGCTCCTGATCGCCTGCACTAGTGTCCTGACCAATATTTATCTCACAACCAACATTTCTAAAGCAGATTACCTGGTCATTATTACTTGCTAATTGTGGGAGCTTACTGTGCACTAATTGGCTACTACATTTTCTAAATTACAACAGTGTCTACACTTCAAAAGTACATCATTGGCTGTAAAGCCCTTTGGGAGATAATGAAAAGTGCTGTGTTAATGCAAGCCTCTTTTGTTCCTTTTTTCTCCAGTTTGATCACATACATTATCTTTATTCCGGTCTATCTTTGGATCATTAAATTCACCTAATATTATTGTTCTGATATGTCTCTAAATTGTCAGCAAATATCCACCTCTTCTATCTGCACTTTTTGGTGGCCTGTAATTCTATTTTCACTCATGAATTAAGATGTACCCAATTGGATGGAATCCTTTGCAAATACTGCTGCCCATATCCCTCTTTCACCTCCCTATCCTGAAAATGTCATAACATGGAGTATTGGGTTCTCAGTCCCATCCTTACCAGCAGTAGCTCCGTTATCACTGTTGTGTTATATTCCTTCATAATCATTGATGCGGCTAAACTCAGTGTGTTTAGTTCTAATGTAATTAATGCCTGTGCTGCAGGAAAGGTGTGAGGAATGTTAGATGAACGGGCTTGGTACGCAGTGCAATTTCAGGAAGTTTTGTAAATTGAGCCTTCGGATCCAAGGAATTATAATGGCAAAAAACCTTAAATTATGTGGACAGGTTGCATTGCTTAGATTTATATTCCCTTTAATGTAGATGGTTAAGGTTTGGTCTAATTGAGTTGTTTGAAGTGATGAGAGGATTTGATAGAGTAGATAGAGAGACATTTCCTCTGTCCAGAACAGGGGCGGAAGGCAGAATAAAATTAGAGCTCAGTCATTCAGGGGTGATGTCAGGAAGTACTTCCCTACATGAAGGGTGGTGGAAATCTGGAACTCTCTCTGCTGAGTTTTCTGACCCCACAGCAGCAGTTACTTTTAATATTTTTTTTATCCTTTCACAGGATGTGGGTGTTGCTGGCTAGGCCAGCATTTATTGCCCATCCCTAATTGCCCTTGAGAAGGTGATGGTGAGCTACCTTCTTGAGATTGATCAGTTTTTGTTGGGTAAAGTTATTAAGTGTTACAGAACAAGGAAGTTAAGTAAAGTTAAGGTACAGATCAATCATGATCTAACAGAATGGCAGAACAGGCTTGAGGGACTGAATGGCTGCTTCTTGTTCCTACAAGCATATTCTTAAATTGATGCAGACCTTCTACTCTTAACTGATTGCCATTTTAATTTTTTTGCAGAAAATGAACTTTATAAAAGCAATTTTTCTTAACTCTTCTGGATTTCTTCTTGTTCCACAGGTGGGATTACCCATGACACCTTCCAGAAAGAACTCATGTGCTTTGACCCTGATACAGACAAATGGACCCAGAAAGCTCCGATGACCACAGTTCGGGGCCTCCATTGCATGTGCACCGTTGGAGATCGCCTTTACGTCATCGGTGGGAACCACTTCAGAGGAACCAGTGATTATGATGATGTCTTGAGCTGTGAATTCTACACACCTGCCCTGGACCATTGGACCCCAATTGCAGCTATGCTGCGTGGGCAAAGCGATGTAGGCGTGGCAGTCTTTGAAAACAAGATCTATGTGGTGGGAGGGTATTCTTGGAATAACCGCTGCATGGTGGAGATTGTTCAGAAATACGACCCGGAGAAAGACGAATGGCAGAAGGTCTTTGATCTCCCCGAGTCACTGGGAGGAATTCGAGCATGTACTCTCACAGTCTTTCCACCAGAGGAAAATACTGGATCACCTTCCCGAGAATCACCTCTCTCTGCACCTTAGAAAAAGAACAGGACCGCTCTAACTTCAGCTCTTACAAAGAACTCATTTGCACAGCATCATAATTAATATCAAAGATTTTCTGCCTATTTGCTCGGTAGTAACTATAGTGGGCAGTGACACGAGTATAATTACAGAAACAGTGGATTGAGTTATTTGTGCAGTACTGTTGACATCGGTTGTCCCCTGTTACAAGAGACATAATAATATATATATGTCCAGGATTGAACTCTGTCTGAAAAAGTTTAGCGATTTTACTGTTATACAGTGTGATTTCTTTGGGGGGACAGTGCAGTGCTGAGGCTTTCTCACTATGGTTCATTTAAAACAGTTAATTACTAACCTATGGGTGCATCTTCATTGCCATGGGCTCCCAAGATCTCAAAATACGTTCATACAGTTCATATAGATGTGGGAAGACAGCCTGTCACATGGCTGTTTTCCATTAAAATGTTGATCCAAGTTAATTGGCTGCCCCATCTATCTGAAATTAAGGGACACATATCTTGTATTTTGGTATTAAGTTAAACGCAACGCTGATGGATTGAATTCCAGTACGCAGTATTTGTGCTATCATCATTTCACTTCTGCTGAATTCAGAAAGCTGACCAGTTTAATTCTGAGCTGATTAGCTTTAGCCTTCTCCTTTGTTTGTTGTACAGGTCACTACTGTGCTGCATCTCTCCTTTGCACATCTTGGTTGATGAGATTATTTAGCACACTGTGTGGCAACAGTAGGAGCGTTGCTGAGCTCAGTGAACGTGAACTATGACGCTCAGCATTTTTTTTTGTTCAATAAAGGTTTAACTGAAATCAACAAGCCTACATACTTCCTAACTTGCATCCTTCGCAAAACATCCTTAATGCAAACTATGATATCTACTTGCTTTTATCTGTTTGCTGTTTTTTGCCTTTAAGCTGATTAATGGAATTTAACTTCACAAATTTGGTTTTGAAGGAATAATCTGACAGCTCCAACATTTTCTTTATTCTAACAGCAGGGCAGACAATAGCTGTAAAAAGAAAGGATTATGCCAATGTTTTGAGTGTAGCTCCTTCATAAAAGCTTTTGTGTTTTTATTTCAGCCTGAGATACTTCAGGTATTTATATTTGCAGTATTGTGGGAGCGGTACCATGTGTTCCCCTGACATTCTGCTGTTCAAAGGAAGCTGATATTTGTACTTTTGTTTTTTAATGAAAATGATTTTGTTTTCTTAACTCTTCTGTTCATTTTTTCTGTCTGTGCAAAACCATGTCAGCCCAGAACTAGATCTAAAGAAGCCCCAACTCAGAGTTCCTATTGATGGATCTGCTGAGAGTTAGTGGGTTTTCTGCTCAAGAATTGCAGGAGAAACTTTGTAAGCCCATTATAAGAGGCTTTTTAGCGCCGTTTTCTAACTTGGGGTGCTCTGAACTGGAATGTCAGCAACCAAATGATCAAAAGACTCGAAGCTTTTGATATATGGGCATGCAGAAGAACGCTTAGAATATCCTGGAAAGAGAGAATAAACAATGAGAATGAGAAAGAGTGAAATGCAGAAGAGACATGATAGACACCATCAAGAACTGAAAATTGAGTTATTTGACCATCTGATAAGGCGCGATAACATTAGAGTCCTAGTTGATGGGCACATTAATGGGTGAAAGGAAGTGAGGAAGAGCAAGAGTTTCTTGGACAAACAACATCAAAGAATGGCCAAACATGAGCTACCAGGAGGTGAGGACAGCTTACAATAGAAATAACTGGTGTAACATTGCATCTAACCCTTAGCAAGAAGGAACCTGAAAAAAACTTCAGTGTTCTCTGAGGAGAGCCCAGGTAGTTTGCAAGTTTATAGGATTTCTAGTCTGTCATCAAGTTTCTGCTTTATTATCACTATTTGACTTAATAGCACAGTTATTCTGTTGTGATTGATAGGATCAGTGTGTGTTACTGTTGACAGGGTGTTCCTGGTACCGTGTCAGTGTTGACAGGGAGACCCCAGGAGTGCGTCAGTATTGGCGGGAAGATGCCGGCAGTGGGTCAGTATTCACAGGGAGACCCCGAGAGTGGGTCATTATTCACAGGGAGACCCCGAGAGTGGGTCATTATTCACAGGGAGACCCCGAGAGAGGGTTGGTATTCACAGGGAGACCCTGAGAGTGGGTCAGTATTCACAGGGAGACCCCGAGAGTGGGTCAGTATTCACAGGGAGACCCCGAGAGTGGGTCAGTATTCACAGGGAGACCCCGAGAGTAGGTCAGTATTCACAGGGAGACCCCGAGAGTGGGGCAGTATTCACAGGGAGACACCAGGGGTCTGTTAGCATTTACAGGAGGACCCCAAGAATGCATTATTATTTTCCAGGGCCCCTAGGAGTGCACCAACATTTGTAGGTGTTTGCTGGAAGTACACCAATATTTGGAGGAGGTCCCAAAGAATGTCAGTGTTGATAGTCTCTCGGACTGCGCCAGTAGTTGCAGGGAATTTCTCAGACTGTACCAGTATTGCAGGGAGCTTCTGGGAATGCATCAACATTGCAGGGAGCTTCTGGAAATGTGCCAGTATTTGCAGGGAGCCTCTCGGAATGCGCCAGTATCTGCAGGGAGCCTCTGGGAACGTGCCTGCGTTTGCAGGGAGTTTCCTGGAGTATGCCAGTATTGGCAGGGAGTCTCCCGGACCGCGCCAGTATTTGTGGGGAGTCTCCCAGACCGCGCCGGTATTTGTGGGGAGTCTCCCGGAACGCGCCGGTATTTGTGGGGAGTCTCCCGGACTGCGCCGGTATTTGTGGGGAGTCTCCCGGACCGCGCCGGTATTTGCGGGGAGTCTCCCGGACCGCGCCGGTATTTGCGGGGAGTCCCCCGGACCGCGCCAGTATTTGCGGGGAGTCTCCCGGACCGCGCCGGTATTTGCGGGGAGTCTCCCGGACCGCGCCGGTATTTGCGGGGAGTCTCCCGGACCGCGCCGGTATCTGCGGGGAGTCTCCCGGACCGCGCCGGTATCTGCGGGGAGTCTCCCGGACCGCGCCGGTATCTGCGGGGAGTCTCCCGGACCGCGCCGGTATCTGCGGGGAGTCTCCCGGACCGCGCCGGTATCTGCGGGGAGTCTCCCGGACCGCGCCGGTATCTGCGGGGAGTCTCCCGGACCGCGCCGGTATTTGCGGGGAGTCTCCCAGACCGCGCCGGTATTTACGGTATTCGTAAAATGCTGGTTTATGTAGTTTCAATGTTGTCTGCCAACTTCAGGCATTTCTGCTTTAACTTATTTTTCCTGTCTAAAAATGGACAGGAACAATATACGTAACAAAGTAATACCAAACATCGTTAAAGATCCCATAACTGGTGTGTAATAAAGTTCTGAGTGTTAAAAGATCGCCCCGAAAGAGAAATAAATTGGGTATTTTACTGCTTTAATACTCTCTGCACTGCCTTAAGTTTGCCCTGAGAAATTCTCTCTACCGCAATCTATGTTTCATCGTCTTACAGTGATGGTGAGACTTAGGGCACCAGTTAACTTGGTTTATGTTTATCTGAACAAGCGTGCTGGGAAACATGAGTATTTATTTGTAAACTTTAAAGAAATTAATTTGAGATTGGAAGAATTCCAAATTTCTGTCTTGGCTGATGCCCTGAAACCAGGGACTGTAACAGTTGGGTGCCTAGGATCAAGAGTGTATAGTTTACAGGTCATTGTCATGGAGGCTATGGGAGGGACACTGCAATTACACTGAAAGAGAAGCAGGACAATGGAGAGAGTGGAGTGTTGCTGTTATGATGCCATGAAAATGGTGTCAATATTTGGGGCTGGAGGACAGGGGACACAATTAGTTGAAGGATATAATGACTATCAACATAAATTAAATTTGGTTTTCAATTTCTAGAGCAGTGATTTTTATTTATTTGACAAACCTGATTTATTAGATAAAAACAAAAAACTACTGCGGATGCTGGAAATCCAAAACAAAAACAGAATTACCTGGAAAAACTCAGCAGGTCTGGCAGCATCTTCGGGTCAACTCTTTTCTTCTCCGCCGATGCTGTCAGACCTGCTGAGATTTTCCAGGTAATTCTGTTTTTGTTTTGATTTATTAGATGTCAGACTCTAACTTTAGAACAATGAAAATGTTTGCTCCGTTATTAAGTTAACGCCTCTGATTTCTTTAAATTAATTCTGCTATTCAGTTAGATCATGGATGATCTGTCTCTACTCCATTTACTCACCTTAACTGTTGAAACACTTACCAAATAGAATAGGTAGGGAAAAACTGTTCCCACTGGCAGGAGAGTCAGTAATCAGAGGACACGCATTATGATGATTGACAAAAAATCCAGGGGAAAATCAAATTTTTTTTTTACACTGATTTGTTATAATTTGGAATGCACTGCCTGAAAAGGGTGGTGGAACAGATTCAGTATCAACTTTCAGAAGAGCAGTGGATTCCTGCTCCTATTTCCTCTCTTTCTAAATGCTGTTCTGCGTTGCCCTGCAAAGGGAGTGGAATTAATTGGATAGTGCTTCCAAAAAGCCAAATGGACATGATGGGCTGGATGGACCCCATCAATGATTGCGAATGTCACTAAAAATAATTTGAAAAATGTTTCCCATCTCTGACTCCCTTTCATTCTTTGAACTTGTCTATCTGGGCAGGCTATGCTGTCCATTAACATGAATTTCAGGACCAATGATTCTCTCAACTACCTATATTATCCTTCTTCCCTCTCTGCTTGTAAGGATTTTCTTCCCACCTTCCAGTTTGCTCTGTTTCTATCACATTCCACATAAGAGCTTCTAAAGCGTTCTACTGTTTTCTCAGCTGAGGATTCCCCTCCACTATAATTGATTGAATCCTTGACCAAGTCAATCCCATTTCCTGTACTTCTGCTCTCATCCTTTTTATCCCCTCCCAAAAATGTGATTGGTTTCCCATGCCCTCACCATCCACTCCACCAGCCTCTGCATTCGGCAGATTATCTTGCACCATTTCTACCACCTAGAGTGTGATGCCATCACCAAACACAACTTCCCCTTTTAGCGTTTAGATCAGGACCAATCCCTCTGTGACACCCTGGTTCACTCTTCCACCAGTCTTTACTCCCACTTCTCTTCCCTTAGAACTATCCCATGTGAGTTCAGTAAATGCAAATAAATGCTGGCCTAGTCAGCGACACCCATATTCCATGAAAGAACAAAAAGAATGCAACTTCTGCCCGTTCATCACTCCCCAAATTATTGCCCAGGGCCTAAACTCCCTCTGTGAGAGATTGGTTTACATGTATTCCCTCCAATTGAGGATACTTTATTTGCTGCTTATGACATAGTCTCCTCTACATCAGGGAGGTCAAGCACAGCGATTGTTTTCATCATCCATTTTGTTTCTAAGTTTAGTGTCGAGCTTATGGGTGCTTGTCATTTTAATTCTCCATCCCATTCACATTCCAGAAACAGCACTTAATCGTTCGATGAGGTATGCCCGACTTTATTACTGACTCTTGACAACTTTTGACCTCATCAATAGCTCTTATTTTCTCTTGAACAGTATATGCTGGCAATGTTGGACAGCTGTGCCAGCATTTTTGGGTAGGAAGACAACATGCTGTCCGCTTTGCCATGTTTTCATGCATCTCCTCTCCGACACAGCTACCTGATTCATACATCCTCTTCTAATTTCTCTCACCTCTTGTGATTATCATTTCTGTCAGTTAACCATCTTATGCCTCCAGCTAATTATTTGCCAGCCAATAGGAACAGGAGTAGGCCATTGCTGAAAAAAGAGACATGTCGAAGCTTTTTGTCTTGCACTCATCAGGACACTTCGCAAGAACACCAATATAAGGGGAAAACAAGAATTCTCATATAGTATAAATTGTTGTTTTCTCCTTATATTAGTATTCTTGCCAAGTGTCCTCATGAGTGCGAGATGAAAAGCTTAGACATGTCTCTTTTTTCAGCAATACTCAAGTTCTTTACTACCAAGTGACTCGGAGTAGGTTACTTAGCTTCTCAAGCCTGTCCCAGCATTCAATGAGATCAGGGCTGATTTGCACCTTAATTCCATCTACCCATCTTGGCTCCATATTGTCTTGCAAAAACCTGTAGATCTCATATTAGAAATGAATAATTGAACAAAAATCTGCAGCTTTTTACATCACAGAGTTCAACACCAGCACCCTTTGCATGAAGACGTGTTTCCTAACTTCTCACCTGAATGGCCTGCCTCCAACTTTAAGGTTTTTCTCCTTGTCGTATCTCCGCGATCAGTGTAAATGATTTTTATCTCTCCTGTCAATTCCTTTCAAAATCCTAAAAGCCTGATTCAATTGAATACATGATTCATTCATGTAATCTCTCTTTATAATCTAACCATTTGGAATCATGTTAAAATTCCGGTGAATCTGCTCTACATTCCTTCTGAGGCCAGTATATTCCTTCTAAGATGCCCTTTTGAATGCCTCGATTGAACCTTGGTCCACCACACTTCCAGGCAGTGCATTCCAGACCTGAACCACTCACTGTGTGAATAAGCTTTTTCTCACATCGCATTTGCTTCTTTTACAAATCACTCTAAATCTGTGCCCTCTCATTCTCGACCCTTTTATAAGCGGGAACAGTTTCACCCTATCATCCGCAAACTTTGAAATTGTCCCCTGCACACCAAGATCTAGATCATTAATATGTATCAGGAAAAGCAAGGGTCCCAATACCGGCCCCTGGGGAACTCTACTACAAACCTTCCTCCAGCCCAAAAAATATCCATTAACCATTACTTGCTGTTTCCTATTACTCAGGCAATTTTGTATCCATGTTGCTACGTCCCTTTTATTCCATGAGCTATAACTTTTCTCACAAGTCTGTTATGTGGCACTGTATCGAATGCCTTTTGGATGTCCATGTAAATCACATCAACAGCATTACCCTCATCAAACCACTTTGTTACCTTTCAAAAAATTCCAGCAAGTTAGTTAAACATGATTTTCCCTTAAGAAATCCATGCTGACTACTCTTAATCAACCCACATTTTTCCATGTGACGATTAACTCTATTCCAAATAATTGTTTCTAGAATTTTCCCCGCCATCGAAGTTTACTGACTGGTCTGCCAATTGCTGGGCTTATCCTTACAGCCTTTTTTGAACAAAGGCGTAATGTTTGCAATTCTCCAGTCCTCTGGCACCTCCCCTGAGTCTAGGGAAAACTGAAAGATTATGGCCAGTGCTCCTGCAATTTCTACTCTCACTTCCCTCAATATCCTTGGATGTATCTCATCCAGTCCCAGTGCCTTGTCAACTTTAAGTACCTACAGTTTATCAATACTGCCTCCTGTACAATTTTGAATCCTCTGTCACCATGGCCTGGGTAGCATCTACTTCTTTGGTGAAGGCAGATGCAAAGTATTCATTTAATACCTCAGCCATGCCCTCTGCCTCCATATGTAAATCCCTTTTTTGGTCCCTACTCCTACTGCCCTTTTACTATTTAAATGCCAATAGAAGACTTTGGGATTCCCCTTCATGTTGGCTGCCAGTCTTTTCTCATAATCCCTCTATGCTTCTCTTATTTGCTTCTTCACCTCTCCTCTGAACCTTCTGTATTCAGCTTGGTTCTCAATTGTATTTTCCACCTGACACCTGTCATAAGCAACTTTTTCTTCTTTATCTTAATTTCTATGTCCTTTTTCATCCAGGAAACTGTGGATCCCTTTTGTGGGAATATACCTTGACTTTGCCTGAACCATTTTTTCTTTGAAGCTAGCCTATTGTTCAGCTACAGTTTTTGCTGCCAACCTTTAATTCCAATCTGTCCGGCCCAGCTCTGTTCTTATCTCATTGAAGTCGGCTGTCCCCCTGTTAATTATTCTTACTCTGGATTCCTTTTCTACCATCATTCTAAGCCTTATGATACAATGATCACTGTCTCCTGAGTGTTCCCCCACTGATGCTTCACCTACTTGGTCCACCTACCTCCTTGTTGCACTGGACACATTCTGCTGTAGAAAATTCTCCTGAGCACACTTGAGGAACTCTTGCCCCTCTCTGCCCTTTACACTACCATTACCCCAGTTTATATTCAGGTAACTGAAGCCTCCTATTATAACTACTCGATAATGTTTACACCTCTCTGTAATTTCCCTGCAGACTTGTTCCCCTACATCCCACTAGTTGGTGGCCTACAGACTACACCGAACAATGTAATTGCACCTTTTTGTTCCTTAGCTCTAGCCAAATTGACTCTGTCCTTTAACCCTCTGGGACATCCTCTGCAATCTTAACCAATACTGCCACCTATTCTCCTTTTCTTCCTGCTCTATCTTTCGTGAACATCTTGTACCCAAGAATATTTAACACCCGGTCTAGCCCTTCCTTGAGCCAGATCTCTGTTATCACCACATCGTAATTCCACATGGCAATCTGCACCTGTAACTCACCAATCTTATTTACTATACTCTGTGCATTCACATACATGCAGCATAACCCTGATTTAGACTTCATTATTTTCTCCCTTACCTTGACTCTGCCTGTTAGCTTACTATTCTCTACAACAGTGCTATCTGTCTCTCTCAGCATTTTGTGCATCTTGGTATTACTCTCTAATGCTCTCTCCTGGTTCCCACACCTCTGCAAAGTTATTCAAAGCCCCCCACTGCCAACACTACCAATATACCTCACAAGGAATTCAGTCCCAGCTTTGTTCAGGTGCAACCCATCTAGTTTGTACAGATGCCATCTCCCCCTGAGCCAGTCCCAGTGACCCAAGAATCTAAAGCCCTCCCTCCTGCACTAACTTTACGGCCACGCATTCATCTGCCTTATCCTCCTATTTCTGTACTCACTTGCATGTGGCACTGGGAGTAATCTGGAGATTACTACTTTTGAGGTCCTCCTTGCTAATTTTCTACCTAGCTCCCTTAATTCTGCCTGCAGGACCACATCCCCCTTCCTAAGTCACGGGTACCAACGTGGACCACAACCTCTGGCTGTTCACCCTCCCCAGAAGAATGTCTTGCAGCTACTTGGTGACATCCTTGACCCTGGCACTAGGGAGGAAACACATCATCCTGGAGTCACGTCTATGACTGCAGAAATGCCTGCCTGTTCCCCTAACTAATGAATCCCCTATTACTATAGCTCTTCCTTTCTTCTTCCTCCCCTCCTAGACAGCCAAGTTGTTCATGGTGCCACAAACTGGGCTCTGACTGCATTCCTCTGAGGAACCAATACCTTCACCAGTATTCTGCATACCTATTACCTCGAGTCTTATTTAAATAATACTCGAGTCTGTCCTTTGTCTGTCCAACGTAGATGATATCCCACATGTACTTGCGTTGAAATCCATCTGCCACAGTTTCACCATCTCACTTAATCTATCAATGTGTCTTTGTCTGATGGTTGTGGGTTCAAGTCCCACTCTATGACTTGAACACACAATCAGTGCTCACACTCCAGTACACTAGTTAGTGACTCCTCTACTGTCAGAGGTGCCTTCTTTTGGATGAAATATTAAACTAAGGACCATCTGCTGTCTCAGGTGGATGTAAAAGATCCCATGGCGCTATTCAAAGAAGAGCAGGGGAGTTACCCCTGGCCAATATTTATTTATCCCTCAATCAACATCATAAAAGCGGATCATCTGGTCACTATCACATTGCTGTATGTGGGAGTTTGCTGTGCGTAAATTGGCTGCTACGTTTTCTATGTTACAACAGTGACTACACTTCAGAAAATACTTCATTAGCTGTAAAGCACTTTGGGACGTCTGGTGGTTGTGAAAGACGCTGCATAAATGTCTTAATTTTTTTCTCTTTTTATAATTGTGTGCTTACTCAACATTTACTATACCACCAATCTATGTCTCATTGGCAAATTTGGACTTATGGCTCTCTATTGTGTTATCTAACTCACTAATAATATAATTAATGATATTTATTGAGGACCCAGTTCAAATCCTTGTTATATGCCACTAGTTTTTTTTCAATTCGAATATGGACCCATTATCCCTACTCTCTATCTTCTACCACCTAACCAATTTCCTGACCAAGTCAATAATTTGAATTCAATTCCTTGTTGAATGCCTCTGGAAGTCCATATAAACTACATCCATAGACATTCTCCTGTCTACTACTTTGGTTACTTTCTCAAGAAATTCAATTAGGGTTTGTTAAACATGACCTATCCTTTACAAATTCATTTTGGCTCTCCCCAGTGAATTGAAATTTCTTTAAGTGATTAGTCACTCCATCTTCAATTATAGATTCCAATAACTTCCCCCCACCAAATGTCATACTAATGATTTGTGATGTACTGGTTTCACACATTCAACTTTCTATTCCTTCTGTTGTGTATATATTCCCCTGCCCCTTGCTCCTTCCTAATATCTTTAAGTTCTGATGAAGGAGTCACGCTTGAAACACTAAGATAAAAGCAAAAAGCTGTGGATGCTGGAAATCCAAAACAAAAATAAAAATACCTGGAAAAACTCAGCAGGTCTGACAGCATCTGCGGAGAGGAACACAGTTAACGTTTCGAGTCCGTATGACTCTTCAACAGAACTAAAGAAAAATAGAAGAGAGGTGAAATATAAGCTGGTTTAAGTGGGGGTGGGAGGGGGGAGGGGGGTGGGGGGTGGGGGGTGGGTGGTGACATGTAGAGCTGGATAGAGGGCCAGTGATAGGTAGAGGCAAAGAAGAGATTGCCAAAGATGTCATAGACAAAAGGACAAAGAGGTGTTGACGGTGGTGACATTAGCTAAGATATGTGCTAATAGGTGACATTAAGGGTAGAAAGCAGGACGAGCAAGGTACAGATAGCCCTAGTGGGGGTGGGGGGGTGGGCGGAGGGGGACGGAGGAAGGGATCGAAATAGGCTAAAAGGCAGAGATAAAACAATGGATGGAAATACATTTAAAAATAATGGAAATAGGTGGGAAAAGAAAAATCTATATGAATTATTGGAAAAAAGGGGGATCGGAAAGGGGGTGGGATGGAGGAGAGAGTTCATGATCTAATGTTGTTGAACTCAATATTCAGTCCAGAAGGCTGTAAAGTGCCTAGTCGGAAGATGAGGTGCTGTTCCTCCAGTTTGCGTTGAGCTTCACCGGAACACTGCAGCAGGCCAAGGACAGACATGTAGGCATGAGAGCAGGGTGTGGTGTTGAAATGGCAAGCGACAGTGAGGTCTGGGTCATGCTTGCAGACAGACCGAAGGTGTTCCGCAAAGCAGTCACCCAGTCTGTGTTTAACACTAACTGGTCATCTCTCAATAGGTGCCTGAGTTGCGAATCTTTCTAGAATTTTCTGTTTTTGCTGGTATTTGCTGACTGTAGTTTGGAACTTACAATATGGTAGTGGTAGTGATTTGCATCAGGGCAGATCTGCTCATTTCTCCACATCTAGCAGCCCTTGTGTTTTCCACTTGCTCATAGGAGTCTCCCATTTTCAACTTCAACTTGTCTAACATCATCGTTCTCTTTCTCCCACTTGGTCTACATCCCTCTAATCTTCCTTCAGTCACCTCCTTCACCTGCTTTAGGATATGGCCAATCCAAACTTGTTGCCTTTTCTTGATGATATTCACTAACAATCTTTCTTTACCATCCTCATAACTTCTTCATTGCTGTTGTGTTCTCTCCAACTGACCCACCCCAGCCTTCTCCGGAACCACATTTCACAGTTTTCTACGCTGTGGATGTCCACTTTTCTCGAGGTCTACATTTTAGCCTCGCACAACAAATCACAGTCTTGATAATTCTTCTCTTAAGATCTCTGATCATTCTTACGCTGATCAATTCTTTATATTTGGAGAATGCACTCTTTACTGTTGCTACTCTGCTCTGATTTATTTTTAACAGTAACTGGGCCTGAACTTCCATGAAGCGGCAAGCAGAGTCGGATTGCTACTCTGCCCCTAGTTACTTACCTGGAAATCCAGCCACTCCTTTCTCACCCCGACTCAGACCAGGCGAGAACTGTGTCGGGCATAGTGCTCCTGAGGCCTTCAGTCAAGGGCTGGAGAGTCAAGGTGAGAAAGCCATGCCCCTTTTTTTATGGCACCAGCTGCCATGAAGCAGGTAAGTTTAAAGGTTGGGGTGGTCAGTGGGGGTAGGGGTTGGGTGATCAGTGGGGATGATTGGTTGGGGGGATGGTCAGTTGTGGGCTGGGGGAGGTCGGAGGGAATGGGGGGGTGATCAGTGGTGGGGTCCCTTTGGAGGGGTAGGGAGAGTTTCCTGGGAGGTCAGTACTATAGTTACCTAGGAATTAGAAGTGGTTTTAATTCTTCTAACTTTTCCTGGGTAACTATTACTGTAAGTCGGAACCATCCAAAGTTTGCGATTTAAATTTTCCTTTGAGATGGTTCCGATTTCAGGGCAGTTGCCCAGCGGAAATTTGAACTTCCCAGATAATTGCTGAGCAATCCTTACTTGGGGACTTGTGGGGGGTTTCCCAGTTATGACTCCCAGAAGCTTGGCAGTTACGGGCCACCACATTCTGATAAGATGTTTCCCAGGTACTTAAATTGTGATACCTAGTTCTAGATTCTCCCACAACAGGCAACATCCTTTCCATATTCACCCAGTCAAGTCCCTTTAGGATTTTATATGTTTCAATTAAGTCGCCTCTTACTCTTCTAAACTCCAGTGGATACAAGCCTAGCCTGTCTAGCCTTTCCTTATAAGACAACCCACCTATTCCAGGTATTAATCTAGTAAACCTTCTCAGAACTGCTTCCAACACATTTACAACCTTAGTAAGGAGACCACTACTGTATACAGTACTCCAGATGTGGCCTCACCAGTGCCCTGTATAACTGAAGCATAACCTCTCTACTCCTGTATTCAATTCCCTTCGCAATAATTGACAACATTCTATTAGCTTTGCCAATTACTTGTTGACCATTTATCTTGGCCTCTGCTTTTCCACCATTATTTTTTCCAAACTCCATAACTTTATATTAATTTTCATTCTAAAACTTTGCACTGCTTCATTCGTCCTATCCATGAGTATTTGTAGATCTGCTGCTGCGCTAACCACTATGGCCTGGTCATCTGCAAATCTCGCTTACGTCACCAACTTACCTCCTATTTTGATGCCTTTCTGTACTTCTTTTAGTATTTATTTTATAATGGCCTCCACATAGATGTTAGACAGCAATGGTGATGCAGTGTATCTGCCATCCAAAAAGGAGAGGGAATTAAATCATAACCTGGTGTGTTTGATTTTAAATAGCTGTTCTATTTTATAAATCTTTAAAATATGTAGTAGGTGCATAAAATATTGAATGCTCTTGTTTGGTAAATTCAGCAACAAATATTGTTAAATTAATGAAATCCATTTGGGTAACTCTACTAGTGCTTTGAGTTGCTGGTTGCAAATAAGTTTTACTGATGAATGATCCTTGCCCCTGGGCTTAACAAATGAGCTCTACATGCGCATTTTACAATTGTACACTTGCGGCTGCTGTTGATAAATTACTTGATCTGGTGCTGTTTGCATTCCTCCCACTGGTATTGAAATACCTACTTTCTTGTTCCTTCTGATGATTACTAGTTACCAAGGCCAGTGCAAATCTATGTGAAATGTTTCAGAAATCTGAGTTTCTTCAGTGACATCTTCATGCAAAATGTAGCTATTTGGAGCCAGAATTTTAGCTTCAAACTCAAAATGCGGGCATTAAAATTATACAGTCGGGTGGGATAGCATGAAGCAAGTTCATCTGGAATTTTCTCTTGGCTATTTTAGCATAGATGTCTATCTCTTTAAAGGATTTAACTCCTCCACTGCAACAGAAAAGAGAAATTACAGAGAAGCAGGTTATAGCATGATTAGGACAAGTCAACATGGTTTTATGAAAGGGAAACGTTGTTTAACATCCGCCATTCAATAAGATCATGGCTGATCTAATTTTAACTTCAGCTCACATTCCTGTCTACCCCCTATAACCTTTCACTCCCTTACTTATCAAGAATCTATGCACCTCTGCCTTAAATATATCCAAAGACTCTGCCTCAAACACATTTTGGGGAAGAAAATTCAAACGTCAACCCTCTGAGAGAATTTTTCCTTTTCTCTATATTAAATGGGCAATCCCTTATTTTTAAACAGTAACACCTAGTTCTAGATTCTCCCACAAGAGACAACATTTTCCATATCCACCCAGTCAAGTCCCCTTAGGATCTTTTATGTTTCAATCAAGTCACCTCTTACTCTTCTAAACTCCAGCAGATACAAGCCTAACCTGTCCAACCTTTCCTCATAAGACAACCCACCTATTCCAGGTCTTAATCTAGTAAACCTTCTCAGAACCGCTTCCAACATATTTACAACCTAAGTGAGGAGACCAATACTGTACACAGTACTTCAGATGTGGCCTCACCAGTGC
The DNA here is from genome assembly GCF_964194155.1 of Cetorhinus maximus. Lineage (NCBI taxonomy): Eukaryota > Metazoa > Chordata > Chondrichthyes > Lamniformes > Cetorhinidae > Cetorhinus > Cetorhinus maximus. The sequence continues at coordinate 64,702,465 of NC_135886.1, forward strand.
CCTGTATAACTGAAGCATATCCTCCCTACTCCTGTATTCAATTCCCCTCACAATAATTGAAAACATTCTATTAGCTTTGCCAATTACTTGCTGCACCTGCATACTAACCTTTTGCGATTCGTGCACCAGGACACCCAGATCCCTCTGCACCTCAGAGCTCTGCAATCTCTCACCATTGAGATAAAATGCTTCTTTTTTATTCTTCATGCCAAAATGGACAACCTCACATTTTCCCACATTAAACTCCATTTGCCAGATCTTTTTTTAATTCATTTATGGGATGTGAGGGTCATTGTCTAGGCTAGCATTTATTGCCCATCCCTAATTACCCTTGAACTGAGTGGTTTGCTAGGCCATTTCAGTAGGCATTTAAGAGTCAACCACATTGCTGTGGATCTGGATTCACATGTAGCCCAGATCAGGTGAGGACGGCAGATTTCCTTCCCTAAGGGACATTAGTGAACCAGATGGGCCCACTCTCCTAACCTATCTATATCCTTTTGTAGCCTCCTTATGTCCTTTTCCCAACTTACTTTCCTACCTATCTTTGTGTCATCAGCAGATTTAGCAACCATACCATCAGTCCCTTCAGCCAAATCATTTATAAAAGTTATAAAAAGTTGAGGCCCAGCACTGATCCCTGTGACACACCACTTGTTACATCCTGCCAACCAGAAAATGACCTATTTATGCCTACTATCTGTTTCCTGTTAGCTAGCCAATCTTCTATCCATACGAATACATCACCCCCTACACCATGAGATTTTAATTTCCACAATAACCTATGATGTGGCGCCTTGTCAAATGCCTTCTGAAAATCTAAGTATAGTACATCCACTGGTTCCCCTTTACCCACAGCATATGTTACTTCTTCAAGGAACTCCAATAAATTGGTTAAACATGATTTCTCTTTTACAAAACCATGTTGACTCTGCCTGATTACATTGAATGTATCTAAGTGTCTTGTTATAACATCTTTAATAATAACATCTAACATTTTCCCTATAACAGATCTTAAGCTAACTGGCCTTTTGTTTCCTGCTTTCTGTCTCCCTCCCTTTTTGAATTGAAGAGTTACATTAGCTATTTTCCAATCTAATGGAACTTCCCTGAATCTAGTGAATTTTGTAGAATTAAAATCAATGCAGCAAATATCTCACTAGCCACTTCTTTTAAGACCCGAGGATGAAATCTATCAGGATTTGTCAACCCACAGCTCCAACAATTTGCTAAGTACCATTTCTCTGATTATTGTAATTTTCTTGAGTTCCTCCTTCCCTTCCAATTCTTGATTTACAGCCATTTCTGGGATGTTACTTGTATCCTCTATAGTGAAGCCTGATGCAGAATTCCTTTTCAATTCATCTGCCATTTCCTTATTTTCCATTATTAATTCCTCAGACTGATTTTCTATAGGAACAATGCTCACTTTGTAAACTCTTATCTTTTTTAAATAGCTATAGGAACTCTTACTATCTTTCTTTATATTTCTAGCTAACTTTCTCTCATATCTCTCTCATTTTCCCTCCTTATGTTCTGTCCAATCTTCTGACCTGCTACCCATCTTTGCACAATTATATGCTTTTTAGCTTTAAGTTTGATACTATCTTTAACTTATTTAGTTAACCACAGATGGTGGGTCCTCCCCTTGGAATTTTTCTTGCTTGTTGGCATGCATCTATTCTGTGTTTTCTGAAATATCCCCTTAAATATAAGGGGATATTTCAGAATATCCCCTTATCCCCCCTGCATCTCTAACGACCTATCCCTTAACCTATATTGCCAGTTCACTTTGGCTAGCTCTGCTTTCATGTCCTTATAATGACCCTTATTTAAGTTTAACATACTAGTCTTAGACCCACTCTTCTTTCCCTCAAACTGAATGCAAAATTCAATCATATTGTGATCACTGTTACCTAGGATTGCCTTCACTATGAGAACATTAATTAATCCTATCTTATTGCACTATACCAAGTCTAATATAGCCTGCTCCCTGGTTGGCTCCAGAACATGCTGATCTAAGACATTATCCCGAAAACATTCTATGAATTCATCATCTACCCCACCTTTGCCCACCTGATTTTTCGTCTATATATAGATCAAAATCCCCATGATAATTGCTGTACCTTCCTGACAAGCTCACACTATTTCTTCTTTGATACCCCGTCCTACTCGTGTGATAACTGTTACAGGACCTGTACACCACTCCCACAAGTGACTTCTTGCATTTATTATTCCTCATCTCGACCCAAACCTCTTCTATATCCTGGTTTCCTGAACTAGGTCACCCTTCTCTATTGTGCTAATTTTGTCTTTAATGAACAGAGCCACCCCTCCACTGTTTCCTAACTTCGAATTCTTCCTGAAAGTCACATACATTTCAATATTCAGTTCCCGATCTATGCAATCCTGCAGCCATGTCTCTGTAATGGCTATCAGATTGTACATATTTATTTCTATTTGAGCTGTCAGTTCATCTATTTTGAATGCTATCTGCATTCAGTTACAGAGCTTTAAGTTTTGTTCTTTTATTATCTTTGTAACCTCTAGCCTTATCTGTTGATTTACTCTTAGACATGTACTCTCTGTCCCTTTCTGTCACAGACTGTTTCTCATTTCCCATATTAATACCTTCCTCTCTTACCTTGTCCCTATTCTTTGATACACCACATCTTCCCAAATTTGATACCTTTCCCCCACTATTTAGTTTAAAAACCCCTCTATTTCCCTCGTTAGGCAGTTTGCAAGAACACCGGTTTCAGCACGGTTCAGGTGTAGACCATCCCAATGGTACAGCTCCCACTTTCCCCAGTTCTGGTTCCAGTGCCCCACAAACCAGAACCCACTTCTCCCACACCAGGCTTTGAGCCACACATTCATCTCTCTAATCTTATTTGTCCTATGCCAATTTGCACGCGGCTCAGGTAATAATCCAGAGATTACCACCTTTGAGGTTCTGCTTCTTAATTTGGTACCTAGCTTCTCATACTGACTATGCAGAACCTCCTTCCTTGTCCTGCCTATGTTGTTGGTACCTATGTGGAACACTGTAACTGGATCCTCCCTCTCCCACTGCAAGTTCCTCTCCAGCCCTGAGCAAATGTCCCAAACCCTGACACTGGGCAGACAACATAGTCTTCTGAACTCTCGCTCTTCGCTGCATAGAACAGTGTCCATCCCCCTCACTATATTGTCCCCTACTACCACTACATTCTTTTTTGCTCCCCCTGCTTGAATGACTTTCTGTACCATGATGTCATGGCCAGTCAAGTGGGCACCAGTTCCGATCAGATGTTGGGAACCAATGCATATGGAATTATAAGACAAAATGAATGTGTGGGTAGTGGCCACTTGGGGCACATAATATCACAGTGGGGATGGGCAGCGAATGCCCAAATCTTCCATCAGCTGACTTGAATTGGTGAGCTATAAAAGTCCAGCTGGACAAATATTTGGCCTCTTCAGGCAGGCAGGAAGAGGAGGAACCTGGGAGCACGCTCTTTCCTCTTCAAGCCAATTGAAACATTATTTCTGGAAACCTAGCCTGCATCAGCCTTTGGACCTTTTTGCCTTTAGGCCCCATCGTTCCCCCTCCCCTCATCTTCTGAGACCCCCATCACTCCTCCTCCCTTCACCCCTTGCGTTGGAATCATGTGATCCCTATCACTCCCACCCCCCCCGCCCCCGTCACCACCCTCCCTCCCCCCTCAACCCCTACATTACAATCATCATCTGGTACCCCATCACACCGCCACCACCCCCCAATCACCATGTTGGTGATAAGACACTGACACTGCATTGCCCCATGGTTCAGTGATGCCTCCCTGCAGGCTCTCCACCAGGCTGTCTGGGAAGGGAGGTGCTCTTTTCAAGCAACATCAACAGAAGACCTTCTCTCTTGACCAAGGAGGCCTGGACAGAAATCTCAGCGAAGGTGAGCAGACTTGGGGATCAACAGGGATCTTGAGTCCAGTGCCACGAATGGGTCAACGACATACTCTGAACATCAGGTTCAGTGGGACTGTGGTGTTGCATCACAGAGGTTCTCATGATGGCATCAAGAAATGGAGCTGTGCAAGCGGGGGAAATGCATGGTCATCTTCAGTACCTCATGGAACTTGAAGCCAGACCGGTTGACTGTTTTGCATGAGAAAGTGATTGGGCACCAGTTAGTGTGGAGCACTTAGGGAAGGAAATCTGCTGTCCTTACCTAGTCTGGCCTACAAGTGACTCCAGACCCACAGCAATGGGGTCGACTCTTAAATGTCCTCTGAAATGGCCTAGCAAGCCACTTGGTTGTATCAAACTGCTACAAAGTCTAAAAGGAATGAAACCAGATGGACCACCCAGCATCGACCTAGGCACCAGCAATGACAACAGCAAACTCGATCTTGTCGACCCTGCAAAGTCCCCCTCACTAACATCTGGGGTTGTGCCAAAATTGGGAAAACTGTCTCACAGACTAGACAAGCAACAGCATGACATAGTCATATGCACAGAATCATACCTCACAGACAATGTCCCAGACAGCACCATCACCATCCCTATGTACGCCCAGTTCTACTGGCAGCACAGACCCAGCAAAGGTGGGGCACAGTGGTATACAGTCAGGAGGAAGCTGCCCTGGGGATCCTCAACACTGACTCCAGATCCAATGAAGTCTCATGGTAAGAAATGTGATTACCATCCACTCTCCCCCCCCGCCCCCCCAGCCATGTTGAACACCACTTGGAGGAAGCACCGATGGTAGCCAGGGCACAGAATATACTCTAGGTCAGGGACTTCAATGTCCATCATCAAAAGTAGCTTGGTAGCACCACTACTGACTGAGCTGCCCAGCTAGGCTGGGTATGTGGCAGGTGTGAGGGAACCAACAAGAGGGAAAAATCTTCTTGATCTCGTCCTCACCAATCCACCTGTCACAGATGCATCTGTCCATGACAGTATTGGTAGGAATAACCATCGCACAGTCCTTGTGGAGACAAAGTCCCACCTTCACATTGAGGATAACCTCCATCGTGTTGTGTGGCATTACCATCTTGCTAAACGGGATAGATTTCAAACAGATCTAGCAACTCAAGCCTGGGGATCCATGAGGCGCTGTGGGCCATCAGCAGCAGCAGAATTGTACTCAAACACAATCTGTAACCTCATGGCCCAGCATATCCCCCACTCTATTATAACCATCAAGCTGAGGTATCAACCCTGGTTCAATGATGAGTGCAGGAGGGCATGCCAGGAGCAGCACCAGACATACCTAAAAATGAGGTGTCAACCTGGTGAAGCTATAACACAGGACTACTTGTGTGCCAAACAGCATAAGCAACAAGTGATAGATAGAGCTAAGCGATCACACCAACAACGGATCAGATCTAAGCTCTGCAGTCCTACCACATCCAGTTGTGAATGGTGGTGGACAGTTAAACAACTAACAGAAGGAGGCTCCACTAATATCCCCATCCTCAATGATGGGGGAGCCCAGCACATCAGTGCAAAAGACAAGGCTGAGGCATTTGCAACCATTTTCAGCCACAAGTGCTAGGTGGATGACCCATCTCAGCCTTCTCCGGAGGTCTCCAGCATCACAGATGCCAGTCCTCAGTCAATGCGATTCACTCCATGTGATATCAAGAAATGGCTGAAGGCATTGGATGCTGCAAAGGTTATGGGCCCTGAAAACATTCCGGTAATAGTACTAAAGACTTGTGCTACAGAACTAGCCCCCCAACCCCTAGCCAAACTAGTCCAGTACAGCTACAATACTGGCATCAAGTGAAACGTACACAGCAATAACCTGCTCAACGATGCTCAGTTTGGGTTCCGCCAGGGTCACTCAGATCCTAACCTCATTACAGCCTTGGTCCAAACAAAGACAAAAGAGCTGAACTCCCGAGGTGAGGTGAGAGTGACTGCCCTTGACATCAAGGCCATATCTGACCAAGTGTGGCATCAAGGAGCCCTAGCAAAACTGAAGCCAATGGGAATCATGAGGAAAAATCTTCACTGTTTGGAGTCACACCTAGAACAAAGGAAGATGGTTGTGGTTGTTGGAGGTCAATCATCTCAGCCCTGGGACATATCTGCAGGAGTTCTGTAGGATCGTGTCCAAAGCCCAACCATTAAGTGCTTCATCAATGACCTTCCTTCCACCATAAGGTCAGAAGTGGGGATGTTCGCTGATGATTGCACAATGTTCAGCACCATTCACAACTCTTTAGATACTCAAGCAGTCCTTGTCGATATGTAGTAAGACCTGGACAATATTCAGGCTTGGGCTGATAAGTGGTAAGTAACATTCGTGCCACACAAGTGCCAGGCAATGACTATCTCCAACAAAAGAGAACCTAACCATCTCCCTTGACATTCAATGACATTACCATTGTTGAATCTTCCCCATCAACATGCTGGGGGTTACCATTGACCAGAAACTGAACTGGACTAGCCACATAAATACTGTGGCTACCAGAGCAAGTCAGAGGGTGAGAATTCTGCAGCGAGTAACTCACCTCCTGACTCCCCAAATCCTGTCCACCATCTACAAGGCACAAGTCAGGAGTGTGATGGCATACTCTCCACTTTCCTGGATAAGTGCAGGTCCAACAACACTCAAGAAGCTGGATACCATCCACGACAGAGCAGCCCACTTGATTGGCACCCCATCACCTTCAGCATTTATTCCCTGTACCATCGACGCACAGTGACAGTAGTGTGTACCATCTACAAGATGCATTGCAGCAACTCACCAAGGCTCCTTTGACAGCACCTTCCAAACCCACAAAGTCTACCACATGGAAAGACAAGGGCAGCAGATGCATGGGAACACCATCAGCTGCAAGTTCCCCTCCAAGCCACTTAGCATCCTGACACGCGCACGCACACACACACACATCAGGGGACACACACATACATATCGCTGTTCCTTCACTGTTGCTGTGTCAAAATCCTGGAATCCCATTCCTAACAGCACTTTTGATATACCTATATCAGATGGACTGCAGCAGTTCAAGAAGGCGGCTCATCACCACTACCTCAAGAGCAATTAGGGATGGTCAATAAATGCTGGCTTAGCTAGCGATGCGTGAATCCCTTGAACGAATAAATTTTAAAAATCCAAAGATTGAACAACATCACCCGGTATACACCACCTTTGAGCTGTCACAAAACAGAAGGCACGAGGTTCCAGTGAATCACTGGTTTAATCTTGAAGCTAAGACTTAGTTTGAAAAACTTTTGATTTAATGAGTATTTATGCTATGCAAATGCATGGAAAAGAGGTAGCTGCCTCAAGATGGTGTGAGGTCTGATTCGTTACTTAAAACGCCACTGACTTAATTTCACAAACTCATCCTGACATTGGGAACTTGAAATTTGGGCTCCCATTGAATTAAGTCCCCTTGCGCACCTTGTTTCCCACTCATACAAACATACGAAGTAGGAGCAGAAGTAGGCCAATTGGTCCTTCGAGCCTGCTCGGCCATTCAATAAGATCATGGCTGATTGTTTGTAGTTTTAATTCCACATTCCCATCTATCTACTCCCTACCCTTGATAACCTTTGATTCCCAAGAATCTATCTGTCTCTGTCTTAAAAATATTCAATGACCCAGCCTCCACCACCTTCTGAGGCCGAGAGTTCCAAAGTCGCACAACCCTCTGAGACAAAAAATTGCTCCTCGTCTTTAATCTAAAAGGGCGCCCTCTAGTTCTGGACTCACCACAAGAGGAAACATCTTTTCCGTGTCCACCTTGTCAAGACTGTTCAGCATCTTATATACTTCAATCAAGTCACCCCTTACTTTTCTACACTTCCGTGGAAACACGCCCAGCCTGTCCAACCTATCCTCATAAGACAACCCACTCAGTCCAGGCATCAATCTAGTAAACCTCCTCTGAGCTGCCTCGAATACGTTTACAACATTAAATAAGGAGACCAAAACTGCACACAATACTCAAGATGTGGTCTCACCAATGTGCTGTATAACTGAAGCATAACATCCTTACGTTTATGTTCAATTCCTCTCGTAATAAAGGATAGCAATCCATTAGTCTTCTTAGTTACTTATTCCTGCATACTAATTTTTTGTGACTCATGCACTAGAACACCTAGATCCCTCTGCATCTAGGAATTCTGCAGTCATTCTCCATTTAAGTAACACTCTGCTGTTTTATTCTTCATGCCAAAGTGGACAACTTTGCATTTTTCCACAATAAACTCCATCTGCCAGATATTTGCCCACTCACTCAACCTATCTATATCCATCTGCAACCTCCTTATGTCCTCTTCGCAACATGTTTTCCTACCTATACTTGTGTGATCTGCAAATTCAGCTACCATGTCTTCACTCCCTTCGTCCAAGTCATTGATATAAATTGTAAAGTGTTGAGGCCCAGCACAGAACCTTGTGGGACTCCACTCATTACATCCTGCAATTAGAAAATGACCCATTTAGCCATACTCTCTGTTTTCTGCCAGCCAGCCAATCATCTATCCAGGCTAATAATGTTACCCCCTACACCATGAGATTTTATTTTCCGCATTAACCTTTGATGTGGCATCTTATCAAATGCCTTCTGGAAATCCAAGTACAATACGTCTATAGTCTCCCCTTTATCCACAGCGCATGTTACTCCTTCAAAGAACTCCAATAAATTGATTGTTGGCTTGCAGCTCCATTGGTTTGCTCAGTACCACTTCCCTAGAGATTGTAGTTTCACCAAATTCCCCTCTCCTTTCCACCTTTTGCTTTAGTTATTACTGGAATGCTTTTTGTATCCTCTATAGTGAACACAGAAGCAAAATATTTGTTCATTTCATCCGCTATTTCCTTATTATCTACTATTAACTCCCCATTCTCACTCACCTTACTTACACTTTTCCTTTTTAAATACCTGTGAAACTCTTGCTATCTGTTTTTGCACATCTAGCTAGCTTCTTCTTAAACTCTAATTTCTTACTCCTGATTAACCGTTCCCAGTGATTCTCTGCTGTTCTTTATATTCTGTTCAATCATCTGACCTGCCACTCATCTTTGCACAGTTACGTTTTTCCTTAACTTCTTTCCCTAACTACTTTAGTTAACCACGGATGGTGGGTCCTCCCTTTAGAATTTTTCTTCATAGTAGGAATATACTTATTCTGAGTACTCTGAAATATCCCTTTAAATGTCTGCCACTGCTTTTCTCTATTGATCTATCCCTTAGCCTAGTATCCCAGTTCACTTCAGCTAGCTCAGCTTTCATGCCCACATAGTTGTCCTTATTAAAGTTTAAAATACTAGCCTTAGACCCACTCTACTCCCTTTTAGACTGGATGTAAAATTCAATAATATTGTGGTTGTTGCTACCTAGGGGCGCCTTCACTCTGAGGTCATTAATTAATTCTGTCACATTACACAGTTACCTGCTCTTTGGTTCCAGAATGTGCTGTTCTAAGAAACTATCTTGAAAGCATTCTGTGAACTCCTCATCCAGGCTACTACTGCCAATCTGATTTTTCCAATTTATATGTAGATTAAAATCACCCATGATTATTGCCGTCCTTTTATCACAAGCACCCAACATTTCTCCTTGTATACTTTGTCTTAAATTGTGGTTACTGTTGGGGGGCCTGCAGATCTCTCCCATTAGTGACTTATTTCCCCTACTATTCTTTATCTCCACCCAAACCAATTCTACAGCCTGATCTCCTGAAACAAGGTCATCTCTAACTATTGCACAAACGCCATCCTTGATCAATAGTGCTACCTCTCCACCTTTGCTGAGCTTCCTATTTTTCTTAAATGCCATATACCTCTCAATATTCAGTGCCAAATCCTTGCCATCCTGCAGCCATGTCTCCATAATGGCAATCAGATCATATTTACTTCAGTATTGCAAGACATTCGCAAGAATACCAATATAAGGAGGAAAGCAACAATTTACGCTGTGTGTGAAGAGAGTGCTGATTGGTTGTCAAGTGGCGTTGCTGTGGAGAATACACCACTGATGGTGACTGACAGTTAACTGCCAAGCTTTGTTTGAAATTTAAACCAGGCAGCTTGACCCTGATTGATCAAGGTATTGCCCTGAGGAATGAGTCAATGAATGGCTGTACCTTATTTTGTTTAGCTGAAACAGTTGCAATGTGTGTACATGTTCTTTCTGTCTGCAAAGGACAGGGCCCTATGTAATAATATATGTAGCTACAAATGCATCACACTGCGAGCCCGACTGACAATCTTAAATTGGCTGTCAGTGTAATTCTTAGCACATTGAGGATTATTTAGCAAATGTTGGCCAATAGCGGAATCACATAATCACTATGTTTTGAGTTTTGCAAGCACAGGTTTGGTCGGTATGGCCTGTGCCCTGCCCGTTGCGATCAGCGGCTGGGACATGCTGTTTGATATGATCCGCCAGTCTTTGAGATGTACCATCTACACACCTAGCATCACATTGGCACTAAAATTCATATACCACATTATTCATTTGTGTGATAGGTGGAATGTCTTTTTGGCTTGACAGCAGCATCCTGTGGCAATACCACTCATGTTGCTGCTGCATTGTAGCAGCGTGAAACAGCTAGATTCACGTGTTGCTCAAATGTTTTGAGATACCTTGCGCTTCCAGGGTAAACTTAGGTAGACTGGGCGCTTTTCAGGGCCAAAAGCGACAGCCTTAGGCCCGTCCATGAATTTGCGCGATATACAGCATGAAATGATCTGATCAGGGTAGCCATTATCCTGCAGGATGCTTTTGATGCCCCTATTTCAGCATCAAGCTTGCATGGTGAGCAAATGGCTCGAAGCCTGTTTACAAGGTTGCCAATAAGACCAATCCTATAGCGTGTGGAACTGTAAGAATCCCAATGCGTGTAATAACCAATGAAGGTAGGCTTATGATAGACCATAATAGAGAACCCCCTGGCAGATTTCTCAACTAGTACGTCAAGGAAGGGGAGTTCATTTGACTGCTCCATTTCGTACATGAATTTAAGTGCAGGATGAAACCCATTAAGACATGTAAGGAAATTGTAACATGCAGCTGCAGATTTAAATGTAGTGAACTTATCATCCACACATCTGAATTATGCGAGGAGTAGGGGGAGGTTAGGTGTCATTCCATTGAAAACACGTTTCTCATGGAACCCAACAAAGATGTTTGTGAGAGCTGGGCCTAGAGGGGATCCCATGGCAACACCATCTATTTGGGCCTACATGGTGTCATTAAAACTGAACTCAACTGTGCGAGTTGCCAAGTTCATGAGCTCAATGAATATTGATTCACACAATGGTGGTGGGTCTGATCACCATGATATTGTGCTGCAGGACAAATATCTATGGCTTCCTTAAGTGGAACATTGGTGAATAGGCTAGCAGTGTCAAATGAGCACATGGACACAGCATTGCTATTGATATGCAAGTCCTGTATGGTCTTCACAAATGTGATGGAATCTTTCATCGTGCGTGTGGAAAACCTGTTCAAAACTGGTTGTAACAATTCGCCCAGCCATTTGGTCAATTCATGCTCTGCAGAACCAGTCACAGATAAGATAGGGCGTAGAGGGACATCAGTTTTGTGTGTCTTGGGCAGCCCATACATACACGGACGTAGTGAACGGTGAGGACGAGCCCTGTGTTATGATCCCTAGCTGAGGTTACCACTTGACAAGCCTGATCCCAGGGTGGAACCCAGCTTGATAGATCCTAACTTTGTTTGTTTAGGTACATGGAGCGGGATACTGAACAGTCACAGGAGTCAGCTAATGAACTTTTAACAAAAGAATAAAACATTTATTAATCAAGAAAAGATGAATTATATTACAATACTCCTTAATCCTCAACTATACCTTTACAGATATATACAGATTTGTAAGGATAACACAAATTACAAAGGCCATTGCAGTAAGTATACAGTCCATGTAAACCAATGGGTGACCTGTGGCCAGAACACCACACTCTGAAACCAAGTGACAGATGCCACTTCAACCAGATGCTATGGATCTCTCATCAACTAGCCCCAGACACTTGTCACACCGTGAGCCAACCGGTCTCACTGAACTCTGTCTTTCACACGAGGGTTTCCAATCTCCGCTCTCCAAGAACTCGCTTTAGAATCTTCTTCCAAACTGACGCTTTCTCTCAAATACCTTCTGAAAGGGGTTGCCTCCAGGGTTTCGAACTCTCCTTCCAAAGTTCCTCTTCCCTGAGCCACCACAAGCAGTCAAGGTGTCTTCCACACACTCTCTCTCACCGACTCAGCCATCAACAATACCACTGCTTCACATGCTCATAGCAAAGAGTTACAGATCCCTTCAGTTGTCTCTTTGGACCTTCTGGCCTCTTGCAAGCTGTTCTCGCTTTAAATCTGCTTTCTGCAGCTTTTGTCTCTTTAAACCTGAAGCTTGGAGCCTTTCTCTATGCCCTTACTCTTAACTTCACTTAACATGGCCTTTTCCAGGTTCCTGTCCTTCCTTTGAAGGTGGGCTTGGGACTTTCTCATTTTCCATACCCCTGGATTTTGGGGTCTTTTCTGTAGATTGGGATTGGATATCTGTCCCTTTTGCTCCAGTCTCTCCTGGCAGCTCAACTCAACCAACTCAAAACCTCAAATTACCCTGGAAAGGCAAGGCATCTCAAAAAATTTGAGCAACAGATGAAGCTAGCTGTTTCACGCTGCTACTATGCAGTAGCAACACAAGTGCTTTTCACCATGAACAGGATGCTGCCATCAAGCCAAAAAGACGTTCTGCCTATCATAAAAATGAATAATGTGGTATATGAATTTCAGTGCCAATGTGATGCTAGGCATGTAAGTCGTACACCCCAAAGACTGGTGGATCATATCAAACAGCATGTCCCAGCCGCTGATTGCAACGGGCAGGGTACAGACCATATCGAACCAGCCTGTGCTAGCAAAACTCAAAACAAAGTGTCCAACATTAGATGTGATCCTGTGATTGGACAACATTTGTTAAATAATCCTCAATGTGCTAAGAATTACGCTGACAACCAATTTAAGACCGTCAGTCGGGCTCACAATGTGGTGCATTTGCGTGTACTGGGAGCTACATATATTAATACACAGGGCCCTGTTCTTTGCAGACAAAGAACATGTACACATATTGCGCCTGTTTCAGCTAAACAAAATAAGTGACAGCCATTCGCTGACTCATTCCTCAGGGCAATGCCTTGACTAATCATGGTCAAGCTGCCTGGTTTAAATTTCAAACAATGCTTGGCAGTTAACTGTCAGTCACCATCAGTGGTGCATTTTTGACAATCAATCAGCACTCTCTTCACACACTGTATAAACTGTTGTTTTCCCCCTTATATTGGTATTCTTGTGAGTGTTCTGATGAATGCAAGATGAACAGCTTAGACATGTCTCTTTTTTTCAGCAATTCAGCAATACTCAAGTTCTGTACTATCAAATGAAAATTTATTTACTTCAATGTGCACTATCAATTCATTTACTTTGTTATGAATGCTATGTGCATTCAGATACAGAGCCTTTAGTTTTGTCTTTTTGTTATTTTTGTAACATCTAGTCTTGAATATTGGTGTTTTCTTAGGTTTAATCTCTCCGTCCCTTCCAGCTATTCTCTGACCCTCTTTTCCCATATTACTATTATGGTCTCCTGCCTTGAATCTACCCCCTGATTATCCAAGCTTATTCATCACCCCTGTTGTTTAATTTAAAGCCCTCTACACTTCACCAGTTATGCGATTCGCAAGAACACTCATTTCATCATGGTTCATCCCAACAGTACAGCCCCCACTTTCCCCAGTACTGGCGTCAGTGCCCCACAAACCAGAACCAACTTCTCCCACACAGGTCTTTGAGCCATGCATTCATCTCTCTAATCTTATTTGCCTTATGCCAATTTGTACATTGCTCAGGTAATGATCTAGAGGTGATTACCTTTGAGGTTCTGCTTCTTAATTTGGTACCTAGCTTCTCACACTGACTATGCAGAACCTCCTTCCTTGTCCTGCCTATATCATTGATACCTACATGGACCACATCAACAGGATCCTCCCCCTACCACTGCAAGTTCCTCTCCAGCCCTGAGCAGGCGTCCTGAACGCTGGCACCAGGCAGGCAACATGGCCTTCTGAACTCTTGCCCTTTGCTGCAGAGTACAATGTCAATCCCCCTCACAATACTGTCTCCTACTACCACTACATTCTTGTTTGCTCCCCCCCCAACACCCCCGCTTGAACGGCTTCCTGTACTATGGTGCCATGGCCAGCCTATTCATCCACCTTGCAGACCTCACTTTTGTCCACACAGATTGTGAGAACCTCAAACCTGTTTGACAATTGCAAATTCTGAGGCTCCTCCATTACTGTCTGCTTGTTCCCATTAACTGCCTCATTCTCCTGTCCCTCACTGCTGTCTAAAACTGATGACCCTATTCTAAGAGGTGTGACCGTCTTCTGAAATTAAGTGTCCAGGTATTTCTCCCCCTCCCTTTTGTTGCACAGTGTCTGCAGTTCGGCTTCCAGATCAATAATCCTGATCCGGAATTCCTCCAGCTGCTGACACTTTCTGTAGATATGTTTTTCCCTGGATCACCTTGGTGTCCAAAAGTACCCACATTCCACAGCTGCAGCATAACACCTGTGCTGCCATTGTTACTTTTGTTATTTAGTTAATTTAATTTAATTACACACTTAATTAACTGAGAATAATTCCTATGTCCCCCGTGCACCGAATTCCCACGTGAACCTAATTTGCTACTCACTCAATCTCCACCTCACTTCAGCATAGTTACCTATCTCCTCGCGTGCCCCTTACATTCACAATTGAAATCTGTTGGTAGCAATCCTCTTGCCTCTCTGCTCTATCCAGAACTATTTCACTAATGTGAAAACATTAACTTTCCTGATCACCAGACATCTCTGTTGCATTTCTTTAATGCACCACATAAACATCAATATATTGATGCTGTTGAGCTGTCTTAGTGCTGGGCTGCAATACGACATTCATAATTTATCACCATTGCCTCCAAATACGATATATTCTCTTTTCAGTTGAGGTTGTCTGGGCCCATGATCAATAGTACACTGGAGCCTGTGTTGAGTGAATAATAGTAATCCTGACAGGATTGACTGGCTTGTCACTTCTTCCTGAACCTTTTTCTCTCTAGTTGCCACTCAGCAATGAGTGAAGATAATAAGTTTGGACCTACATTGTGTTCATTTTAAATTCAGACCTAGCATCTGCTTCATGCATCTAAGAGATTGAGAATGAAGACTGAATTGATTGGAGAATGGGATATCTTCCTTGAAAATCTTGCAAGAACTTCAGCAATTCCTTGGTGATTTAGGGTGGTAATTTTAGAAACAAGCTAGAAAGCAGCAGCATAAAGGATCTCAAATGAACAAGTTATCTCCAAATCTTTGAAGGTGACAGGACAAATTGCTAAAGCTGTTAATAAAGTATATGGGGTCCTTAGCTTTAGAAATAGAGGCATTTAAGAATATTTAGAAAGTTATACTAAACATCTTTAAATAACTGTTTAGGGTTTTGCTGGAGTATTGTGTACAAGTATGGACACCACATTTTAGAAGTGATGTCATGGCCTTGAAGAGGGTGCAGTGGATATTTACTCGAATGGGACCAGGGATGAGGAACTTCAGTTATGTGGAGAGACAAGAGAAGCCAGGATTGGTCTCCTTGGAGAAGAGCTGGATATGGGGAGATTTAATAGATGTGTGCAAATTCATACCGGGTTTTAAAACAGTTTCCACTGGGGTCAGTAATTAAAGGAGGCTGATTGAAAATAATTATCAAAAGAACAGGGGTGGGCCATGGGCACGAAGAGGGCCTGTGGTGATGTTAATGAGGAAAAAGAATGTTATGCAACAAGTTGCTAGATCTGGAATGCACTGCCTGAAAGGGTGGTGGATTCAACTGGAATTTTCAAATGGGAATTGGGCATATATAGTTGAAAGGGAAAAATTTGCAGGATAGTGGGGAAAGAGAGGAGGAGGGCTATAATTGGATAGCTCTTTGAAAGAGCTGGCACAGAAGGAGGTCATTTGGTCCATTGTGTCTGTGCCAGCTCTTTCAAAGAGCTATCCAATTATAGCCCTCCTTCTCTCTTTCCCCACTGTCCTGCAAAGCTTTCCCTTTCAACTATATATGCCCAATTCCCATTTGAAAGTTCCAGTTAAATCTGTTTCCACCACCCTTTCAGGCAGTGCGTTCCAGATCTAGCAACTTGCTGCATAACATTCTTTTTCTATGATTCTAAGATCATCATTTTGCTACCCAAAGTGCAGGAAAAAATATCCAATTAACTTCAGTTCTCACTGAAAACTCTACTGAATGTGCCATTCAACTGCTTTTCCCAACGATTCAGTCAATGAAGCCAATGTGTAACAGCAGAAAATTCTAGGTTCACTTTTATAGGACATTGGAACATAGGACCAAGAGTAGGTCATTCAGCCCATCGAGTCTACTCCACCATTCAATTAGATCATGGCTGACCATCTACCTCAGTGCCACTTTTCCACACTATCTCCACATCCATAGATGTCATTAGTATCCAGAAATCTATTGATTTCTTTTTTGAACATGCTCAGTGATTGAGCTTCCACAGCCCTCTGGGGTAGAGAGTTCCAAAAACTCACCACCCTCCTAGGAATAAATTCCTCCTCATCTCAGTGTTAGATGGCCTGCTCCTTATTCTGAGACTGTGTCCCCTGGTTCTAGACTCACTAGCCAGGGGAAACATCCTATCTACAGCTACCCTATCACGCCCTGTAAGAATTTTGTAAGTTTCAATGAGATCACCTCTCATTCTTTGAAACTCTAGAGAATACAGGCCCAGTTTCTTCAATCTCTCGTCATAAGACAATCCCTCCAGAGTTTTGCAGAGTTAGCTGCCTTTAAAATGGCAGGAAAAATACACCCAGCTTCTAGCTCCTGATTCCTGCTCAGCCAAGGGCCAAAGTGAGGATAAAATCAACATTTGCTACGTTGCCCTCATGGTGGGAGATTTGCCAACCCTCTTACCATCTCAGCCCACAGATGAAAAATGGACATTTGAGTAAGCTATCAGAGGCCCATTAACCTGTAACCCAGGAAAATATCAGTGCAAAGAAGAGAGGGAAAAATTTCTCAACATGGATTTTTTTTTTAACCTCCCTAATCCTATCTGCCTTTAGTGGGTCCTGTGCTGGAAACAATTTTCATTGATGGCAGGTGACTTGCTCCCTGTGTCGGTGCTGGTTTTCAGCTGGAGCTGAGAAAGTGGCAATTCAGGTGACTTATCTCTCAATTTTCTCTGTCTGACCATGAGGGAGCTTTTGTCTTTCACTCAACCATTTGTTGCTGGCAGCAGGACAGAGAACAGAAACTTACTCGGTGAACATGTTGTGGTCGACTACTTGGGTTAACAACCCTCCAGGATTGGCCTTGAGTTGCTAGGGATTGAAGGTCAATCTCCAGGACACTGCTGCATGCTATCCTGGGGAAAAAAAATCATTGATCATTTTCTTTGAACATTTCTCTTTACCAGATATAAAAATATTGAAAAAGGGGGAGAAAAGTTCAGTTTAGCTGACAGTCAAGCACCATCCAAATTCGCAGTGAGTCTTTTTACTTTCCAATTGGTGTAGGAAGGCAGTGTGTCACAAGGATGGATGCATCGGTCAACTAATGACTGGAATGTGGGGGCACGTCATGTGATGAAATTTCTAGGAGTACATTTAATCACAGTTGGAAACCTTACCAACCACTCTGTGGTACAGTCTGATGTACTTACTTTCTACTGCGCATACTATTTCATTTTCTTAAAAGGTTTCTCACCATGGTTACCCTCCCTTGGAGCTATTAATTTTACAGTAGAACCTGATAGACTCCATAGTAAGTGCTTTTTAATGTGAAGTCTCTAATGGTGAAGCCCTCTTTAGTGGTGCTTACTTTTGCCGAGACAGTTGGAGAATTGATGGCCTTATGATTGACTTAACTTCTGAGTGAATCTCTGTATACAGGGTAATTTCCCACCCTGAGTCTTCATCTTAAAAACTGTTTCTGGATTCTACCTAACAGAAGTGAAAATCTATTGTGTAATTTGAATACTGCTCCCTCTCTTGACTTGATGTTATTGGAAAAACTCAGCAGATCCTGGACGTACTTTTGACATTAGGTAATAGTAAAATGGCTGACATCAGATCAGCCAGTCATTATACATCTCTCTTGCATCAGCATAATAGTTATTCCCATATACTTCCAAGATACAAGACAAGCTAAAAATGGGAATTAGAAAATCAGTTTTATAATCATTGCTACAAAATGTTGCTGAGCTGTTCAAAAATATGAATTAGAATAAATACTTTCATCTCTTGGATGGAGTTTTGTGCTTATCACATTAATATCTCTACAGCACCTTCAACTTAGGAAATATCTCAGTCCCGAGGGACAGGGGAGGGATAAATAAGGAGAACAGATGCTGAACCATGATCAGACAGGCAGAGGATGGTGGGAAGCTATAGGATTTAACCAATACTTTCCATCAGTCCTTTTGTTAGGTTTTGACACAATTAGCTGCAGAAGTCCATTTTACACCACTGAAATATAAATGGTGCTGTCCATTGCTTTTGACTTTGAGTCTCCACTTTCAACTCCTGTTAATAATCTATGAACCAGATGGAGGTGAAGAAATCCCAATATCATGATGGGCTCTGTTGATAAAAGGGTACATAGGAACATTATAAAGAGGAGTTCAGCCTTGAGCCTGCTTCACCAGTCAATTTGATCTGTGTTCTAACATTTTTACACCCCTCATCAAAGGAAATTGGTGAGTTTATGCAGCACATATGCACTAATATTGACCTCTAAGTAGTCCACTGTATTACGGTACAGTAACAGTGAAAACTATGGCAGCCATAAGGCACTGAACATCGGGCACCGAAGCAGTGGTACTTAGGAAAGACCGAGACAGTCAATTCATTTGATCATTGGTGTCAGAACCTAATCAACACTTGATCCTAACTTTGCACATTTCCTTGTTGATACTTTCACCTGGGAGAGGAGAACCAAGACTTGGTGGATTCAGAGAGGCAGAAAGTGATGGGATGTCTCCAGGACTCGCCGCTGCACAAAAGGTGAACTTATTGGACCTGATGCTAGGGCTGTTAGTGAATTGCTGCTGCGTATATCACATAACTCTAAAGTGTCAATGTAATAAATCAATCGCTTTGATATGGCAGACCATCCGCCTGCATGGTGGTTTCCAGGCCATGAGTACCCACCTCTCAAACCTGGCTGATTTCAGAACGCAGTCAGATGAAAGGATCTGTATCAACGGCTTACCACTTTCTTTGAGGATAACCTCTTGTTGAAAGGTGGGCTCAGTTTACCTCCTGACGGGGTTGAAGAGTTGTCACACTCACTGGAGAATATACTGGTCCTATGTTGGCTACAACTCATTCATCCTAACCTACCATGTCTGGTGAAGGAGAGGTAGGTTAGGAGAGGACACCGAGCTCAGGTCATGCATCGTGGCATCCATCAAGCCAGCGACCTCCCAAGCCTTGGATTCGCTGTTAGATGAGTTTCACGCATTTGCTGATGCCAGTGATCTCCACTCTACTGCTTCCTCCCTCCAGAAACATGAGACAGGTTCACCCATGCCTAACAAGATCAAAGTCTATAACTCCCAGCAAGTGTACCTGTCTTTTCACCTCCTCCCTTCTCACCATCCAAGGCCCCAAACATTCCTTCCAAATGAAATAGCGATTTACTTGTACTTCCTTCAATTTAGAATACTGTATTTGCTGTTCAGGGTGTGGTCAGCTCTACACTGGGGAGACCAAACACAGACTGGGTGTTTTGCTTTGCAGAAACCCTCCATTCAGTCTGCAAGTCTGGCCCTGAGCTTCTCATTTTAATTCTCCACTTTGCTGCCTCTCAGATCTTTCTGCCCCTGGTCTGCTACAGTGTTCCAGTGAAGCTCAACGCAAGCTGGAGGAACAGCACATTATCTTTCAACTCAGCACTCTACAGCCTTCTGGACTCAACTTTGAGTTCAACAGTTAGACCATACTGTCTGTCTCCATCTTGTTCTGTGTGTTTTTTTTTGCTGGCTTATTTCTTTCTTTATCCTTTCATGTTGCATTCATATGGCAGCCATTCACACCTCATCCAGACACAACATTTATCCCTTTACTGTACCCATTACACTCTCTTTGGCATTTGCATTGTGGAATCTTTTGTCATTTAATCTCTCCTGCCCTCCATCCTATCGCAAACCTTCCCTTTTGTTCTCCCTACCCCTCCCCCACTGCCTCCCTCTTAAATTTTTATGTTTCTTCAGTTCTGATGAACGTTCATCAACTTAGAACATAAGGACATAAGAAATAGGAGCAGGAGTAGGCCATTCAGCCCCTCGAGGCTGCCCGCCATGCAATAAGATCATGGCTGATCAGCCCCATGCCTCAACTCCTCTTTCGTTCCAGCTCCTCATAGCCCTCAACTCCCCGATATTTCAAAAATCTACCTCCTCTTTAAATACTTTCAGTGATCTACTCTCCGCAACTCACTGGGGTAGAGAATTCCAGACATTCACTACCCTCTGAGAGAAGAAATTCCTTTGCATCTCAGTTTTAAATGAGTGGCCCCTTATTCTGTAACTATGTCCACAAGTTCGAGACTCCCCCACGAGTGGAAACATCTTCCCAACATCTACCCTGTCAAGCCCCCTCAGAATTTTGTACGTTTCAATAAGATCACCTCTCATTCTTCTGAACTCTAATGAATAAAGGCCTAACCTGTTTAGCCATTCTTGATAAGTCAACCCTTCACCCCAGGAATCAGCCTAGTGAATCTCTTTTGAACTGCCTCCAATGCCAGTTTCTTAGATACGGGGACCAAAGCTGTACACAGTATTCCAGGTGTGGCCTCACCAATGCCCTGTACAGTTGTAACAAGACTTCCCTATTTTTAAACTCCAACTCCCTAGCAATACAGGCCAAAATTCCATTACTTGCTGCACCTGCATGCTAACTTTTTGTATTTCAAGCACAAGAGCTGCCAGATCCCTCTATGCTGCACTTTTTTGGAGTCTCTCTCCATTTAAATAACAGTCTGCCTTTTGATTCTTCCTCATGACCTCACACTTCCCTACATTAAACTCCATCTGCCAAGTTTTTGCCCACTCACTCAACCTGTCTATATCCCCTTGCAGATTCCTTATGCCCTCATCACAACATGCCCTCCCACCTATTTTTGTATCACCAGCAAATTTGGATACATTACACTCTTCCCCCTCCTCCAAGTCATTAATATAGATAGTAAATAATTGAGGCCCTAGGACTGATCCTTGTTGCACTCCACTAGTTACATCTTTCCAGCCTAAAAAAGAACCATTAATCCCGACTCTCTGTTTTCTGTGTGTTAACCAATCCTCAATCCATGCTAATACATTACCCCTAATATTGTGAGCTCCTATCTTGTGCAATGACCTTTTATGTGGCACCTTATTGAATGCCTTCTGAAAATCCAAATACACTACATCTACCAGTTCCCCTTTACCAACCTCAAAGAACTTCAGCAAATTTGCCAAACATGATTTCCCTTTCACAAAACCATGTTAACTCTGTTTGATTGCGTTAAGCTTTTCTAAATGTCCTGCTATTTCTTCCTTAATAATGGACTCTAGCATTTTCCCAATGACAGATGTTAGGCTGACTGGTCTATAGTTTCCTGCTTTTTGTCTCCCTCCCTTCTTGATTGAACAGGGGTGTCACATTAGCGGTTTTCCAATCCGCTGGGACTCTCCTGGAATCCAGTGAGTTCTGGAATATTTCGACCAATGCCTCCACTATCTCTGCAGTCACTTCCTTTAAAACCCTTGGATACAGGCCATCAGGTCATGGTGACTTGTCTGTCTTTAGTCCCATTAGCTTGTCAAAAACTTTGTCCCTCTTGATAGAGACTGTTACAAGATCTTTCCTCCCATTAGCTCCTTGCTTATCTGATATCTTTGGGATGTTTATAATGTCCTCCCACGTGAAGACCAATGCAAAATATTGGTTTAAGTTATCTGTCATTTCCCTGTTCCCCATTATCAGTTCTCGAGTCACATCCTCCGAGGGACCTGCGCTCACTTTAGCCACTCTCTTTCTTTTTATATACCCGTAGAAGCTCTTGCTATTTGTTTTTATATTTCTTGCCAATTTACTTTCATAATCAATTTTCTCCCTCTTTATTAGCTTTTTAGTCATCCGCTGCTGGTTCCTAAATATTCCCAATCCTCTGGCCTACCACTAGTTTTCACCACTTTTTATGCCTTAGTTTTTGATTGAATACACTCCTTGACCGCCTTTGTTAACAATGGGTGGTTCATCCTTCTCATCGAGTCCTTCTTTTTGACCGGGATAAATATTTGCTGAGCGTTATGAAATATCTGCATAAATGTCTGCCACTGCTCATCCACTGACCTTCCCCTTAGTCCATTTTCCCAGCCCGCTTTCGACAACTCTTTCTTCATATCTCTGTAATTGCCCTTATTTAAGTTGAGGACACTGGTTTGAGACCCGAGTTATTCGCCCTCAAACTGAATTTGAAATTCTACCATGTTGTGATCGCTACCCTCTAGAGGATCCTTAACTACCTCTTATTAATCCTACCTCATTGCACATTACTAGATCTAAAATAGCACTGTTCTCAATGTATTACTCTAAAAAACAATCCCTGATTCACTCTACAAATTCGTCTTCCATGTTACCCCTGTCAATCTGATTTGTCCAGTCAATATGCATATTAAAATCACCCATGACAATTATAACACCCTTTTTACACACCTCCATAATTTCCTGATTCATACTTTGTCCTACAGTGAGGCAACTCTTTGGGGGCCAATAGACGGCTCCCACCCGTGACTTCTTCCACTTGCTATTCCTTATTTCCACCCAAACTGATTCCACCTCACAATCTATTGTACCTATATCACTACTCAACACTATACTGATACCTCCGTTATTAACAAAGCTACCCCACCTCCTTTTCCTTTTTGCCTATTTTTCTGGAACATCAAATACCCTTGAATATTGAGTTCCCAGCCTTGGTCACCCTGCAACCATGCCTCTTTAATAGCTTTCAAGTCATATTCATTTAATTCTATTCGTGCCGCCAACTCATCTATCTTGTTACAAATGCTGTGGGCATTTGGATAAAGAGCTTTAAGCTTTGACTTTTTAACCATTATTACTCATTCTGGTTTCAATTTCTGCTGCACTCTTCTGCTTATATTTTCTGCCCTTTCCTGTCAAACTTTGAATATCGTTCGCCTCTTCACTATGCTGCACCTCTGCTCTCTCGTCTCTTTTTGATTTTTTAAACTTCCCTTCAATTGAACCCTCCTCCCCCCACTAATTAGTTTAAAGTCCTAACTACAACCCTAGTTATATGATTCACCAGGACACTGGTCCCAGCATGGTTTAAATGAAGTCCATCCCTCCTCCCCCAGTACTGGTGCCAGTGCCCCATGAATCAAAACCCATTTCTCCCACACCAATCTTTGAGCCATACATTTACCTCCCTAATCTTAGTTACCTGTGCCAATTTGCACATGGCTCAGGTAGTAATCTGGAGATTATTACCTTTGTGGTTCCGCTTTTTAACTTAGCCCTGAGCTGCTTGTAGTCTCTCAGCAGAACCTCTTTCCTAGTCCTCCATTGGTACCTACATGGACCACGGCAACTGGATTCTTCCCCTCTCATTTCAAATTCCTCTCCAGCCCAGAATAAATGTCCTTAACCTTGGCACCAGGTAGGCAACACAGCCTTTGGACTCTCTGTCTTTGCTGCAGAGAACAGTATCTATTCTCCTAACAACACTATCCCCTATTACCAATACATTTCTCTTTTCTCCCCCCACTTTAATGGCACTCTGTACCACAGTGCTGTGGTTAGTTCGCTCATCCTCCCTTCCGTCTGTGTCCTCATCTACAATGGGAACAGGAACCTTGTACCTATTGGACAAGGGCACTGACTGACGCTCCTGCAAAGCTAAGTTCTAGATCACCATACCTGTATCACTCGCAGGCACACCCTCCTGTCCCTGACCACGGTCCAAATTTGATGTAACTAATCTAAGGGGTGTGACTGTCCCCTGAAACACATTGTCCAGGTAACTCTCCCCCTCCCTGATGTGTTGCAGTGTCTGCAGCTTGGACTCCAGCTCATCAACTCTGAGCTGAAGTTCCTCGAGCAGCCAACACTTGCTTCAGATGTGGTCACCATGGATCACACTGGTGTCCACCAGTTTCCATATACTACAGCTGCAACACATCACCTGCCCAGCCATCTCTATTCTATTTAATTAATTTGGGTGCTAAATATTTTAAACATGAATTTCTTAACTGTAGTCTTCAGCTGCCGTTCTCCTCATGCTCTTTTATCCCGTGTCTCCGCTTTCCTCACCCTCTTTTATCCCGTGTCTCCGCTTTCCTCACCCTCTTTTATCCCGTGTCTCCGCTTTCCTCACCCTCTTTTATCCTATGTCTCCGGTCTCCTCGTGCTCTTTTATCCGGTGTCTCTGCTCTCCTCATGCTTTTTTACCCTGTGTCTCTGCCACTCTCCTCGGACTCTTATCCTGTGTCTCCAGTGCTTCCTTGTACTCTTTTATCTTGTGCCTCCGTCGCTCTCCGCAGACTCATTTATTTGTGTCACTGCTCTCCTCGTACTCTTTTATCCTGTGTCTTCGCTCTCCTCACGCTCTTTTATCCTGTGTCTCCGCTCCCCTCTTGCTCTTTTATCCTGTCTCTGCTGCCCTCCTCACGCTCTTTAATCCTATGTCTCTGCTGACCTCACACTCTTTTATCCTGTGTCTCTGCTCTCCTCTCGTTCTTTTATCCTGTGTCTCTGCCGCCCTCCTCGCGCTCTCTTATCCTGTGTCTCTGCGCTCCTCGCGCTCTTTCATCCTGTGTCTCTGTCGCCCTCCTCACGCTCTTTTATCCTGTGTCTCCGCTTTCCTCGCGCTCTTTCATCCTCTGTCTCTGTCGCTCTCCTCACGCTCTTTTATCCTGTGTCTCCGCTCACCTCTTGCTCTTTTATCCTGTGTCTCTACCGCTCTCCTCACATTCTTTTATCCTGTGTCTCCACTCTCCTTGCGCTCTTTTATCCTGTGTCTCTGCTGCTCTCCTCGCGCTCTTTTATCCTGTGTCTCCGCTCTCCTCTCGCTCTTTTATCCTGTGTCTCTGCTGCCCTCCTTGCGCTCTTTTTATCCTGTGTCTCCGCTCTCCTCATGCTCTTTTATCCTCTGTTTCTGCTCTCCTCGCGCTCTTTTATCCTGTGTCTCTGTCGTCCTCCTCATGCCCTTTTATCCTGTGTCTCCGCTCTCCTCGGTTTTTTATCCTGTGTCTCCGCCGCTGTCCTCACGCTCTTCTGTCCTGTGTCTCTGTCGCTCTCCTCGGACTCTTTTATCCTGTGTCTCTAATGCTCTCCTCGGACTCTGTCATCCTGTGTCTCTGCCACTCTCCCCGGATTCTTTTATCCTGTGTCTCCAGTGCTTTCTTCGTACTCTTTTATCTTGTGTCTCTGTCGCTCTCCACAGACTCTATTACCCTGTGTCTCCGCTCTCCTCGCGCTCTTTTATCCTCTGGCTCCAATGCTTTCCTTTTACTCTTTTACCTTGTTTCTCCGTCACTTTTCACGGACTCTTCCATCCTGCATCCGCTCTCCTCGCGCTCTTTTATCCTCTGTCTCCACTCTCCTCGTGCTCTTCTGTCCTGTGTCTCCGCCACTCTCCTCGGACTCTTTTATCCTGGGACTCCAGTGCTTTCCTTGTACTCTTTTATCTTGTGTCTCCGTCACTCCGCGCGCTCTTTTATCCTGTGTCTCTGCTGTTCTCCTCATGCTCTTTTATCCTATGTCTCTGCTCTCTTCACGCTCATTTATCCTGTCTCCGCTCTCTTCGCGCTCTTTTATCCTGTGTCTCCGCTCTCCTCGCGCTCTTTCATCCTCTGTCTCTGTCGCCCTCCTCGCGCTCTTTTATCCTGTGTCTCCGCTCACCTCTTGCTCTTTTATCCTGTGTCTCTGCCGCCCTCCTCATATTCTTTTATCCTGTGTCTCCGCTCTCCTCTCGCTCTTTTATCCTGTGTCTCCGCTCTCCTCGCGCTCTTTTATCCTGTGTCTCCGCTCTCCTCGCGCTCTTTTATCCTGTGTCTCTGTTGCCCTCCTCATGCCCTTTTATCCTGTGTCTCCGCTCTCCTCTCGGTTTTTTATCCTGTGTCTCCGCTGCTGTCCTCACGCTCTTCTGTCCTGTGTCTCTGCCGCTCTCCTCGGACTCTTTCATCCTGTGTCTCTGCCACTCTCCTCGTGCTCTTTTATCCTATGTCTCTGCTCTCCTCGCGCTCTTTTATCCTGTGTCTCTGCTCTCCTCACACTCTTTTATCCTGTGTCTCCGCCACCCTCCTCACGCTCTTTTATTCTGTGTCTCTGCTCTCCTCTAGCTCTTTTATCCTGTGTCTCCGCCGCCCTCCTCAGGCTCTTTTATCCTGTGTCTCTGCTCTCCTCACGCTCTTTTATCCTGTGTCTCTGCTCTCCTCACGCTCTTTTATCCTGTGTCCCTGCCGCCCTCCTCACGCTCTTTTATCCTATGTCTCTGCTCTCCTCGCACTCTTTTATCCTATGTCTCTGCTCTCCTCACACTCTTTTATCCTGTGTCTCTGCTCTCCTCTCGCCCTTTCATCCTGTGTCTCCGCTCTCCTCTCGCTCTTTTATCCTGTGTCTCTACTCTCCTCGCACTCTTTTATCCTGTGTCTCTGCTCTCCTCTCGCTCTTTCATCCTGTGTCTCCGCTCTCCTCTCGCTTTTTCATCCTGTGTCTCTGCCGCCCTCCTCACGCTCTTCTGTCCTTTGTCTCCGCTCTCCTCTCGCTCTTTTATCCTGTGTCTCTGTTGCCCTCATCATGCCCTTTTATCCTGTGTCTCAGCTCTCCTCTCGCTCTTTCATCCTGTGTCTCTGCCACCCTCCTCACGCTCTTTTATCCTGTGTCTCCGCTCTCCTCTCGCTCTTTTATTCTGTGTCTCTGCCACTGTCCTCATGCTCTTCTGTCCTTTGTCTCTGCCGCTCTCCTCGGACTCTTTTACCCCGTGTCTCCAGTGCTTTCTTCGTACTCTTTTATCTTGTGTCTCCGTCACTCTCCACAGTGTCTCCGCTCTCCTCGCGCTCTTTTATCCTCTGTCTCCACTCTCCTCGTGCTCTTCTATCCTGTGTCTCCAGTGCTTTCCTTTTACTCTTTTATCTTGTGTCTCCGTCACTCTTCACGGACTCTTCTATCCTGTGTCTGCGCTCTTCTCACGCTCTTTTATCCTGTGTCTCTGCCACACTCCTCTCGCTCTTTTATCTTGTGTCTCTGCTCTCCTCGCGCTCTTTCATCCTCTGTCTCTGTCGCCCTCCTCGCGCTCTTTTATCCTGTGTCTCCGCTCACCTCTTGCTCTTTTATCCTGTGTCTCTGCCGCCCTCCTCATATTCTTTTATCCTGTGTCTCCGCTCTCCTCTCGCTCTTTTATCCTGTGTCTCCGCTCTCCTCACGCTCTTTTATCCTGTGTCTCCGCTCTCCTCGCGCTCTTTTATCCTGTGTCTCTGTTGCCCTCCTCATGCCCTTTTATCCTGTGTCTCCGCTCTCCTCTCGGTTTTTTATCCTGTGTCTCCGCTGCTGTCCTCACGCTCTTCTGTCCTGTGTCTCTGCCGCTCTCCTCGGACTCTTTTATCCTATGTCTCTGCTCTCCTCGCGCTCTTTTATCCTGTGTCTCTGCTCTCCTCACACTCTTTTATCCTGTGTCTCCGCCACCCTCCTCACGCTTTTTTATTCTGTGTCTCTGCTCTCCTCTCGCTCTTTTATCCTGTGTCTCCGCTGCCCTCCTCAGGCTCTTTTATCCTGTGTCTCTGCTCTCCTCACGCTCTTTTATCCTGTGTCTCTGCTCTCCTCACGCTCTTTTATCCTGTGTCCCTGCCGCCCTCCTCACGCTCTTTTATCCTATGTCTCTGCTCTCCTCGCACTCTTTTATCCTGTGTCTCTGCTCTCCTCTCGCTCTTTCATCCTGTGTCTCCGCTCTCCTCTCGCTCTTTTATCCTGTGTCTCTGCTCTCCTCACGCTCTTTTATCCTGTGTCTCTGCCGCCCTCCTCACGCTCTTTTATCCTATGTCTCTGGTCTCCTCGCACTCTTTTATCCTGTGTCTCTGCTCTCCTCGCACTCTTTTATCCTGTGTCTCTGCTCTCCTCTCGCTCTTTCATCCTGTGTCTCCGCTCTCCTCTCGCTCTTTCATCCTGTGTCTCTGCCGCCCTCCTCATGCTCTTCTGTCCTTTGTCTCCGCTCTCCTCTCGCTCTTTTATCCTGTGTCTCCGCTCTCCTCTCGCTTTTTCATCCTGTGTCTCTGCCGCCTTCCTCACGCTCTTTTATCCTGTGACTCCGCTCTCCTCACGCTCTTTTATCCTGTGTCTCCGCTCTCCTCTCGCTCTTTCATCCTGTGTCTCTGCCACCCTCCTCATGCTCTTTTAAATTGTGTCTCCGCTCTTCTCGCGCTCTTTTATCCTGTGTCTCTGTTGCCCTCATCATGCCCTTTTATCCTGTGTCTCAGCTCTCCTCTCGCTCTTTCATCCTGTGTCTCTGCCACCCTCCTCACGCTCTTTTATCCTGTGTCTCCGCTCTCCTCTCGCTCTTTTATTCTGTGTCTCCGCCACTGTCCTCACGCTCTTCTGTCCTTTGTCTCTGCCGCTCTCCTTGGACTCTTTTATCCTGTGTCCCTGCCGCTCTCCTCAGACTCTTTCATCCTGTGTCTCTGCCGCTCTCCTCGGACTCTTTTACCCCGTGCCTCCAGTGCTTTCTTCGTACTCTTTTATCTTGTGTCTCCGTCACTCTCCACAGTGTCTCCGCTCTCCTCGCGCTCTTTTATCCTCTGTCTCCACTCTCCTCGTGCTCTTCTATCCTGTGTCTCCAGTGCTTTCCTTTTACTCTTTTATCTTGTGTCTCCGTCACTCTTCACGGACTCTTCTATCCTGTGTCTGCGCTCTTCTCACGTTCTTTTATCCTGTGTCTCCGCTCTCCTCGCGTCCTTTTATCCTGTGTCTCTTCTGCCATCCTCACGCTCTTTTATCCTGTGTCTCCACTCTCCTCACGCTCTTTTATCCTGTGTCTCCGCTCTCCTCTCGCTCTATTATCCTGTGTCTCTGCCGCCCTCCTCGCGCTCTTTTATCCTGTGTCTCCTCTCTCCTCACGCTCTTTTATCCTGAGTCTCTGCTGTCCTCCTCGCGCCCTTTTATCCTGTGTCTCCTCTCTCCACACGCTCTTTTATCCTGAGTCTCTGCTGTCCTCCTCGCGCTCTTTTATCCTGTGTCTCTCCTGCCCACCTCACGCTCTTTTATCCTGTGTCTCTGCCACCCTCCTCTCGCTCTTTTATCCTGTGTCTCCACTCTCCTCGCGCCCTTTTATCCTGTGTCTCTGCCGCCCTCCTCACGCTCTTTTATCCTGTGTCTCCGCTCTCCTCACGCTCTTTTATCCTGTGTCTCCGCTCTCCTCTTGCTCTATTATTCTGTGTCTCTGCTCTCCTCGCGCTCTTTTATCCTGTGTCTCTGCTCTCCTCGCGCTCTTTTATCCTGTGTCTCTGCTCTCCTCGCGCTCTTTTATCCTGTGTCTCTGCTGTCCTCCTCGCGCTCTTTTATCCTGTGTCTCCACTCTCCTCACGCTCTTTTATCCTGTGTCTCCACTCTCCTCTCGCTCTATTATCCTGTGTCTCTGCCGCCCTCCTCGCGCTCTTTTATCCTGTGTCTCCTCTCTCCTCACGCTCTTTTATCCTGAGTCTCTGCTGTCCTCCTCGCGCCCTTTTATCCTGTGTCTCTGCCGCCCTCCTCACGCTCTTTTATCCTGTGTCTCCTCTCTCCTCGCGCTCTTTTATCCTGTGTCTCTGCTCTCCTCTCGCTCTTTCATCCTGTGTCTCCGCTCTCCTCTCGCTCTTTTATCCTGTGTCTCTGCTCTCCTCGCGCCCTTTTATCCTGTGTCTCCTCTCTCCTCGCGCTCTTTTATCCTGTGTCTCCTCTCTCCTCGCGCTCTTTTATCCTGTGTCTCCTCTCTCCTCGCGCTCTTTTATCCTGTGTCTCCTCTCTCCTCGCGCTCTTTTATCCTGTGTCTCCGCTCTCCTCGTGCTCTTTTATCCTGTGTCTCTGCTCTCCTCGCGCTCTTTTATCCTGTGTCTCTGCTCTACTTGCATACTTATATCCTCTGTCTCCGCTCTCCTCAGGCTCTTTTATCCTCTGTCTCCGCTCTCCTCAGGCTCTTTTATCCTGTGTCTCTGCCCTCCTCAGACTCTTTTATCCTCTGTCTCCGCTCTCCTTACACTGTTTTATCCTGTGTCTCCACTCTCTTCATGCTCTTTTATCCTGTGTCTCCACTCTCCTCGCACTCTTTTATCCTGTGTCTCTGATCTCCTCTCGCTCTTTTATCCTGTGACTCAATTCTCCTCACCCTCTTTTATCCTGTGTCTCTGCTCTCCTTGCGCACTTATATCCTCTGTCTCCGCTCTCCTCACGCTCTTTTATCCTCTGTATCCGCTCTCCTCTTGCTCTTTTATCCTGTGTCTCCGCCCTCTTCGGACTCTTTTATCCTCTGTCTCTGCTCTCCTTACGCTCTTTTATCCTCTGTATCCGCTCTCCTCTTGCTCTTTTATCCTGTGTGTCCGCCCTCTTCGGACTCTTTTATCCTGTGTCTCCACTCTCCTCGTGCTCGTTTATCCTCTGTCTCCGCTCTCCTCGTGCTCTTTTATCCTCCGTCTCCTCTCTCCTCGTGCTCTTTTATACAGTGTCTCACTGAGTGTTTGGTACAGAACAGAAAATTTTGGTGAGACATTTCAGGTTTTAAGAATAAACAAAAATTTATTACAATGGAAAGCATGCATAGTTATACAAAGAGTATAATTCGCATGGCTAGATAACTCTAGAAAAGAATAGGTAACTAGTTCTTATTTCTATATGAGAATCCAGCAATAACTTACTTGGCTATAAATGTAAGAATTCTAAGAATATGTATGTGAATATACAAGAAAGTCAGTAAGTAAGGATGTCAGCAAATAAGTAAGTAAGGATATTGATATAGAGTTGATCTTCAGACAACTTTTCTTGTTGGAAACTTTTATCTTTATTTACAAGACAACAACAGCAACTACACACGTCCAAAAACTCCATAACTAAGAAGTACTCTCTCTGTACACGTTCCCTGTGCTGCTTACATATTGGTTTACACAGATCATGTGATCTTACAACACAGAATTATTCTTAAAGCTACAGTCCAACATTTCCCAAAACTATAATTACTACATTCCTCCCCTTTTAACTTTTCTGTACATTTTGTATTTACAAGGATATTTATCTCATGAT
The DNA here is from genome assembly GCF_964194155.1 of Cetorhinus maximus. Taxonomy (NCBI): domain Eukaryota; kingdom Metazoa; phylum Chordata; class Chondrichthyes; order Lamniformes; family Cetorhinidae; genus Cetorhinus; species Cetorhinus maximus. The sequence goes on from NC_135886.1 coordinate 64,733,831, forward strand.
ATTACAATATTTACAAAGGTCATGAAATTACAAGTTCAGTCCTTCAGGTGGTTTCCTGATCCGTATGGAACATCGCAGCTCCACAACTTCAGGTTCTTTTGTGGGAAACACATTCTCTTTATCCGCATTAACATCAGATATCTCATTAGGCACATGAAGTTCAGTGTCTTCCACTCCGACAAAGGCATCAGGCATGCCTGTCCTTGGTTGAGCACCTTCAACAGAAATCAATGGCTCCGTAATGGTTACAGGTGGAACAAAATCTTGCTGTGTTATCTCTCTTTTTCTTAAATGATCCACATGCTTACGGGTGATCCAGCCCCCCACTTCCATGTGGTACAACAGTGGTCCGGATCACAGAACTCACTTTACCAGGTAACCACTTCCGTCCTCCACTGAAATTCTTTATGTATACTGCTTCTCCAACAGTAAATTGTCACTTACGACTCGGTAAATCATGAGTCACTTTTTGGTTCTCTTGACTTTTCTCCACCTTCCCCTCCAAATTGGGAAGTATTAGGCTCACTCTTGTCCGAAGACAGCGCCTCATCATTAATTCTGCATCTTTTTTTCTAGGTATCTGCTTCTTTTTACCACAGAATTTAGTCTCAACCTTCTTTTAGACCTCACAATTGGCCAGACTTCTCTCAGATGCAATCTCAACTTGTTTTAGTTCAGTAGCTGAGTAACCCAAGACTTCATTATCTGCTCGCATCTTGGAAAGTCCTACGACTTTCGGTTCCAAAGCCTCCTTAGCTTCATTTAGCTGATTCTTCAGCTCTTCCGTCTCCTTCTTGCATCTGTTTGCTTCCTGTTGGAAATTTGAACATCCCCCTCCTCCTTGTTTTTTTTCCAATAATTTATATAGATTTTTCTTTTCCCACCTATTTCCATTATTTTTAATGTATTCCACCGATCATTTACCTATACCTTTTATGCCCTTTTAGTCTTATTTCACCCCACCCCCACTAGAGCTACTTGTACCTTGCTTGTCCTGCTATCCATTCTTAATTAGCACATTCTTTTAGATAATATCACCACCTTCAACATCTCTTTGTTCTTTTGTCTGTGACATCTTTTGGTTATCTCCTCCTATCACTGCTTGCTTGTCCCAACAACCACACCCCTCCTTCTCTCTCCCCCCCTCCCCCCCTTAAACCAACTTATATTTCACCCCTCTTCTATTTTTACTTAGTTCTGTTGAAGGATCATGAGGACTCGAAACGTCAACTGTGCTCTTCTCCGCCGATGCTGCCAGACCTGCTGAGTTTTTCCAGGTATTTTTTATTTTTTGTTTTGGATTTCCAGCATCCGCAGTTTTTTGTTTTTATCTCTATATTTATATATGTTTTGTTTATCTGTTTTGCAGTTTACTAATCAGAGCTTGTATTGTAGCTTATGTGCTCATGTCTTATCAAGGACTATGGAATACTGTCTTTTTAATGTATGTACTTTTTATCAGTAACTTCACATTGTTGTGAAGGGAGTTGACCATGCTTTGCTTTCAGGCTAGTTTTGAGCCCTGTTAAAATATATTTTACTGTCAGTTTACTCAATTTTTAAACTAATATTCCTGTATTAGCACCATGTTATTTGACCTTTTTCCTTCACACTGTCCCACGATGAACATTTTACTCAGATACAACCTGTCTTCATTCAAGATTCTCAGCTTCCGCGTGCTCCTTCAGGACTATGATGATGTCTTTGATCCAACATTCCCCATAGTTACGATGGCAAAGCTGGACCCTTCAAGACGAATGTCACCATGGGGCCTGTACAACCTCCACAACGCAAAGGTCACCTTCCCCAGTATACTAGAGAAATGATGGGTTAAGGTACCCCACAATGATCGCACATCTTCAAGCTGAGCAGAGACTCCAAGGTCTTCCTGATCCTCACATTTTTGGTGCATCTCAACAGTCTGTCTCTGGCTGTGGGGAATGTTGGATCAAAGACTTCATCATACTTCTGAAGGAGCAGGTGGAACACGTGTGTGCTGAGGCATGGTGTGATCCGGATCCACAAGAACAGACTCTGAAAATAGCTGATGGTGCTTACGCTTGGTAAGTGGCTGTGTCACGCTGTCCTGAGGAGGCTGAGAAACTTGGTTGCTGGGAGTGAAGACCGGTTGCATCTCAGCAAAATGGTCACTGCGAGACAGTGGGAAGGAAAAAGGTCAAATAAGGGATTTAGACTTGTCACAGCATTCGCTGATGTTGGGCGCTATAAAGCCCAATCCTCACGCAAGATTGCCCAGTGGCTACACATCATTGCAACAGATCTAATGCCTTTTACCAGATCCCATTAGTACGACCTTCCATGAAGTACTGTGGAGTGGTCACATCCTATAAAGGTGTCTGAGTATACACTCAATTGACCATGGACATGTCTGGACCTGAAACTGCCTTTGAAGAATTGCCATGCCGTGTCCTCGGTGATCTTCTAGTGGAGGGGCATCATGGTCAATATTACAGACAACATCTACTGTGGTGGCAAGAGTCCTGAAGAACTTCTTCACAATTGGCAATGTGCACTGCATAGTCTGTCATGATATGACCTGTGCCTATCTGCCCTAAGACAATGACTATTCTGGGATGGACTTGGACCCAGGGCACTTTGCAAGCTAGCCCACACCATATGGTCACTTACTTTCCACTGGAGAAGGTTTCTGGCATGAGTTCTTTCATCAGAGCCTACAAAATGCTTTTGAGAATCTTTCCTCTGTGTGCCTCATACACAACTCCCTTGGATGCTGTTATTCCCAGACGTCAGTCCAATGAAAAGATCGAGTGAAGAGAGAATCTCCCCACAAACTTCCAAATGGTACAATCTGCTCTTTCATCTGCTACAACCATTACCCTTCCCCGACCAGGCAATCAGCTCGCTGTTGTCACAGATGGTGCTGTTAAGAAGCATGTTAAGAACATCTACTCTGTATGTGACCCATGGCAACAGACTCAAGCTTGCTGTTTTATCAGTGCCAAACAGCCTGATAGCCAAATCACCTGGTTGCCGTGTGAAATTGAAGGTCTGTCCATCGCAGCTTCTGTCAAACACTTCAGCCCACATTTTGTTCAATCCAGGCATCGTCTTTGTGTCCTCACAGACAGCAAACCTTGTGTCAGGCCTCTGAGAAACTGTGCAGGGGGGAATTTTCCGCCAGTCCCCATGTCACCACCTTCCCTTCCAAAGTCAGCTGCCACCGTGCCTCTGTCAGATACCCAACTGGATCTGTGAATATCCCATTGGGTTTTGCAAGTAGCAATGTGCCTGAGGACCACATGTGCCAAATCTGTTCCTTCATACAACAGACCTCTGATTCCACCGTTCATTGGGTATCCATTGATGGCATTGTGCCAGACTCCTTAAGATTCCTTTTACCAGTGACCAGCATGGCCAGCTATCCAGTTTGAATGTCCCTCCTTCATCGCATGCATGTCCACCTGTTACAATGCACCCTCCCTTCAAAGAAGCTTATCAACATTTGCAATGTCAAACGCTACCTCTCGGTCGCTACCATTGCACAGATGGTTTAATTCATTGTTCGGCATGATGAGCCCCTTGCCTCCTCCAGAGAATGCATTATCATTCCACATATTGTCCTGGAAGGCCTTATCGTCGCTCTCTACCTACATCTTGTCATCAATTCAATTCGCTCACCCGCCTATACTTCTATGTGCTTGACATGGATACCTCCATTAAACAGTCATAGCTAGCTGCCATACTTGCTCTGCTCTCCAGGCCATCCCATACACTGTCATCTCCCAGTCTTTGAGCGAAACTCCAGAGGTGGTTGACACCTTATTTGCTGCTGATGTTATCGAGCATGAGTGACAACTCATTTTAATTGCATACAACGGTTTGCATCATTACAAACATACACCATGCCACCTTAAGGGATGCTCTCTTCTGGTTGTGCATTGGGTTTTGTTCACTAAATGGCCCCCAAGCTGTCATACAAGCTGATCCTGTCCCTGGGTTTTCTGCCCTTAGGAGACCAGCTGCGTCAGGAACATCGCATTGAGATTGAGCTCAGGAGATTGAAGAACGCCAACAAGAACCCAGTAGCAGAGAAGGCAGTACAGGAACTGGAGGGAGAGTTTCTATGCCAAGAACCACGTGGAGGACCTTTAACACCTTTGGCTCTGTCTATCGTCACTGCATGACTCAACTCATGCTTTTGTGCCCGGGGTCTTTCTGCAAGAGAACAATGGTCACAGAGGGACCTGTTCACCAATGTGCAGAGTCCATGTCCGACAGCAGGGTTGTTGGGACTCAACATGGGCTCCACCAGGTCAATCGGCTGTATGTTCAGAAATCCAAAGACCCCTGAAGAAGTGCAACCAACACTCACATCAGTTTATGTTGGTGACCTGGTCTACCTTCTCGCCGACTGCAATGAGTCACAGGTCTGTCAACTTGGTTACCTCTGTCAATGACATAATTCGTAACTTTGTCTTTCTTTTTCCTATGAATACACATTACTTTTTACAGCTTCCTGTGCAATTCCAAACATCTCTTGAAAAAGTTGGGAGATTCCTATTAAAATCTGTACCTGCTTCATTTAAAGCAAGTGCAGAACTAAACTTTAAAAGGTATATAAATTTTTCAGACTGAATGATCAAATCCCTGAATGTACCATAAAATATAGAATCTGGCACTGCTGCAATCCTGTTGATTTATCTTCCATGTCCAAGTCTTGAACACATCTGTAACTCATGTCTCTTTTGGGAGGAAGGGTGGATGAATTGCATTTAATCCTAAATTAGAAGCCTTGCCTTATAGCATCATAGAAAAGCATTGTTCTCTCCATAGAAGTCGAGAGTCTTTAATGTTATACGAATGTGTCAAGTTTCTGTGTAAACTAATATCTATACAGTTAACAATCAGTGAATCAGTGAAACAATGAGTTTCAAACTCATTCAATTTATTTGCAGTCAAAAAAGAACTCAATAAACTCTTCTTTTGTGTTTTAAGAGAAGTATGTCAAAGTACTCATTTCAGCTGGCTTTTCACAAGTAACATTATCTTGACTCCAGTTTTAGGTGTCATGGGGGTTTGTAAACTTTTTGTGCCAAACATATCATTCGAACACCATGCATAAATCATGAAACAGTCAGGGACAGAAGCCTCGAATGTACCTTCACACTCGAGAACAGCAGCTTAATGTGCTGACTGCAATTTGTGACTGTGACCCTGAAATACACTATGATCACATGGGGAATCAAGCATTATGTTGTTCCAGCATTTTGTCAAATCCACTGTATTAGCTTGTGAGTTACACAAAGGTACAGGGTAATGTCCTTGGACAATATTTGAGTACTCTAGCCTTCACATGATTGCTTATTTAGGGCAAGATAAGAACACAGAAAGGATCTCAGGGTTGAACAACTATCAAAAGAGCATTGGATGTAGACTTGAACAGGAAAGAAATTGCAGGGCTATGAAGAAAGAGTAGGATTAATTAGGTAGCTCTTTCAGAGAGCTAGCAGAGGCAAGATGGACCAAATGACCTTCTGTGCTGTAAATGATTTAGAAGATGCACTGCAGCAACTTGTCAAGATTACTTCAATCACCAGCACCTTCCAAACCTGTAAATTCTACCACCTAGAAAAAAAAGGGCAGCAGACGCATGGGAAGACCATCTTTCACACACCATCCAAACTTGGAAGTGTATCGCTGTTCAAAGAACAAAGACAAGTACAGCACAGGAACAGGTCCTTCGGCCCTCCAAGCCTGCACCGATCATATTGCCCGACAACTAAAACATTTTGCACTTCCGGGGTCCATATCCCTCTATTCCCATCCTTTCATGTATTTGTCAAGCTGCCTCTTAAACACCACTATCGTACCTGCTTCCACCACCTCCTCTGGCAGCGAATTCCAGACACTCACTACCCTCTGCGTAAAAAACTTGCCCCGCACATCTCCTCTATAGTTTTCTCTTCTCACCTTAAATCTGTGTCCCCTAGTAATTGACTCTTCCACCCTGGGAAAAAGCTTCTGACTATCTACTCTGTCCATGCCACTCATAATTTTGTAAACTTCTATCAAGTTGCCCCTCAATCTCCGTCGCTGTAGTGAGAACAGTCCGAGTTTCTCCAACCTCTCCTCATAGCTAATAACCTCCAGACCAGGCAGCATCCTGGTAAACCTCCTCTGCACCCTCTCCAATGCCTCCATATCCTTCTGATAATGTGGCGACCAGAATTGCACGCAATATTCCAAGTGTGGCCTAACCAAGGTTCTATACAGCTGCAGCATGACTTCCCAGCTTTTATACTCATTACCCCTGCCAATGAAGGCAAGTGTGCCATATGTATAAATGTGCCATTCCTTCACTGTCACTGGGTCAAAATCCTGGAACTCCCTCCACCACAGCACTGTGGGTGTACCTACACCACATGGACTGCAGCGGTTCAAGATGGCCAATAAATGCTGGCTTTGCTAAAAACCCCCATATCCCATAAATAAATAAAAAAAGGAAGTCTGCGCTATTAGGGGGACAACTAGCTCATTAAGACACAAGGTAAAATAGATTCTTTAATTTACTTTAAGACTTTGTTTCACACTAGGTCCCCGCTTCCTGTAAAGACTCCATCCCATTCTCTCAGTTCCTTCGCCTCCGTCGCATCTGTTCTGATGACGCTACCTTCAAAAACAGCTCCTCTGACATGTCCTCCTTCTTCCTTAACCGAGGTTTTCCATCCACGGTCGTTGACAGGGCCCTCAACCGTGTCCGGCCCATATCCCGCGCATCCTCCCTCACGCTTTCTCCTCCTTCCCAGAAACATGATAGGGTCCCCCTTGTCCTCGCTTATCACCCCACCAGCCTCCTCATTCAAAGGATCATCCTCCGCCATTTCCGCCAACTCCAGCATGATGCCACCACCAAACACATCTTCCCTTCACCCCCCCTGACGGCATTCCATAGGGATCGTTCCCTCCGGGACACCCTGGTCCACTCCTCCATCACCCCCTACTCCTCAACCCCCACTTATGGCACCTCCCCATGCCCACGCAGAAGATGCAACACCTGCCCCTTCACTTCCTCTCTCCTCACCGTCCAAGGGCCCAAACACTCCTTTCAAGTGAAGCAGCATTTCACTTGCATTTCCCCTAACTTAGTCTACTGCATTCGTTGCTCCCAATGCGGTCTCCTCTACATTGGAGATACCAAACGCAAACTGGGCGACCGTTTTGCGGAACACCTGCGGTCTGTCCGCAAGAAAGACCCAAACCTCCCTGTCGCTTGCCATTTTAACACTCCACCCTGTTCTCTTGCCCACATGTCCGTCCTTGGCTTGCTGCATTGTTCCAGTGAAGCCCAACGCAAACTGGAGGAACAGCACCTCATCTTCCGACTAGGCACTTTACAGCCTTCCGGGCTGAATATTGAATTCAACAACTTTAGATCTTAAACTCCCCCTCCCCCCATCCCCACCACTTTTCTCCACCCCCCCCTTTTTTTTCAATAATTTATATAGATTCTTCTTTCCCCACCTATTTCCATTATTTTTAAATCTAAAACTAAAACCTTGTTAGTCTTTTCCACCCCACCCCCACTAGAGCTGTACCTTGAGTGTCCTGTCTTCCATTCTTAATTAGCACTTTTCTTAGACAAATATCACCACCTTCAACACCTCTTTGATCCTTTTGTCTGTGACATCTTTTGATTATCTGCTCCTATCACTGCTTGCTTATCTCCACAATCACCACACCCTCAACTTCTCTCTCCCCCCGCCCCCCCCACCTTAAACCAGCTTATATTTCTCCTTTCTCCTAACTATGCTTCAGTTCTGCCGAAGGGCCATGAAGGCTCGAAACGTTAACTGATTTCTTCTCCACCGATGCTGCCAGACCTGCTGAGTTTTTCCAGGTAATTCTGTTTTTGTTTTGGATTTCCAGCATCCGCAGTAGCTTTTAGCTTTTTGTTTATATCTCATTCTGTTCTGAGCACTTATAGCTACTACAGTGCATTACCTCTGTAAGAACAAATGGAACACCGCGTTTTCAACTATTTTTTTCAGAATGTTTAACTCCATAAAAGATTAGTTCCTGCTTGGCAGTCAGTTAAATTACATTATTTAACAAAATACTAATGTCATTGTTATGATGTAGACTTTATCCCAGAACTTTCCATAAACAAACTGAACCTCCTGTGAACTGAAATCTCCACTTCTGTGCATGCTGTGAATATGATAATGTGCCATCAGGTTGCTAATTTATCTCTAATTATGGTAGAATGCAGCCGACCAAATGTGTAGTGCCCACCACACTCTCCTGTCGATTTCAAAAATCAATAAATTTCATTACATCCAGGCAAAAATTACGAGGCAAAAATTACTAGTCAGATTTATATATTTTACATGATTAAATAGAAATAGAAAGGCACAGCAAGGTACTGATGGTACAAACCTATTTTTGTAATAACTAAGGTTTGAATCACACCACATACGATTGCAATGGGCGGAACTTTCCATGCCCGCTCGCTGCGGGCAAGATGGGTGGCGTGCGTGGACAATATGGTGCGATCGGTTTCATGACAGCGGAAGGCAGGTCGCGTTCATCCGCTCAGCCCGCCAATGGCAGGCCGCATTTCCCGCCAACGGTCGTCAGGGAGCTCATTGTAATACATTAGCATATCATTAAAAGGCCATCCTGCCAGGTTAGTGAACCCCGCCAGATTGCCCATCCACATCGGCGGGAAAGCACGTCAACGTGTTTCACAGCAGCACATAGGCGGCCTTCACTTTGGGGAACTGAGGTGAGTGAGTAGCAGCATTCGCCACAGTTCACCCATTGTTTACAGGCCTCAGGGGTGCCGGGGGCCTGGGTGAAGTGCCACCCTGCCATGGAGGCGACAGTTTTCAGAGGCTGGGGGGGGGCAGTGTCCAGGGGCAACTGCTGCCCTGCCTCAGAGGAAACTGTTTTTGGGAGGGTGGTGTCCAGGGGTAACTGTTGGCCTGCCACGTAGGGGCGATTGGGGGGGGGGGTGGGGGGGGGGACACTGCTGCCCTGGTGTTGGATCCCGTGCACAAGAAATCGAGGTGGGGGGCAAGGTCGGTGAGGAAAATGGCCATGCATTCGGGATACCTGTATAATCTGACCATGCCTCTGCAACTGAGACAGATCCGGCGCAGCCACAGTGATATGATTGAGGTCGGGCTCCTGGCCTGGCCACCCACGCAAGCAACGCGGAGGCACAAAAGGGCCACCAAGTGCTCCAGACCTTACCCTGCGTGCCCCCCAACCATCCCGACAGAGACTGTGAGTCCATGATCACTTTACTGGACTGCGGAGCTGGATGGCTCTGTTTTCAAAGTCCATGAGGACCTTGATTTCGGGCATTCCACCATCGCTCTGCTGCCTCTCTCTCTTGTTGTGCGCCAGCTTGTCCTGCATGGACAGAGATGGAGAAAATTTAAGCAGGACGCCTGCTGGGCCAGATGATAAATGTGCCTGGCCTGTGTGGGGGGGTGAGTGGTCCCATGGACGGGATGAGGACAATGAAGGTGCACGTGAGAGATTGAATGGTGATGTCCCTTGAACCAACAGTGAGTGAGAGCCCTGTGGGTGTGTGATGGGTTTGTGAGTGTGTGAGTTGAGAGTGATGAAAAGAGTGATTTACTCTGGCGGAACAGAGGAGATCATTCAACCTCTTGCAACACTGGGTGGCTGTCCTTTTTCGAAGGGCGTTGGTGCTGACCACCACTGCCACCACTTCCGAAGCCAGGTTGCTCATGTTGCTGCCTATTCTGCGGCCAGAGCGGAGATACAGGACATCCCGATGGGCATCCGCGGCATCCAGCAGTTGCTTGAGGGACCTGTCATTAAATTGGGGGGGGCTGTGGTCTCTTTCCATTTGCTGGCCATGTCTCCCGGGCAGCGGTGGTGAGCTGGTAGCGATGAGCTGGGTGCTGGCGACTGCCTTTTAAACATGGCGCAATGGCGGGGTGATGGCGGGAGGCTAATTGAGAGCCTGCCCGGCCGCCATGGAAACAGCGTGTTTCCTGGGAATGCATAAATAATGTGGCAGGTTTGGGATGACACGGTGTGAAAACCCACCATCGCCGTCAGCAGGTAGGACGCCCGCTACTGCACTTAGTGCAAATTTGGGAAAATTCCACCCAATGTTTTCTTTGGGAGGCATTTCTTAAATAGCCTAAACATCTGCAACAATTTTTGAGGACGTAGACTTCAGAGATTTTGTGATGGAGTGTTTGTACATGCCTGTCGTACTATTTCTGGTTGCTGTACTGAGGCCAAGTGCTAAACCAGCTATAGATATTGAGCACTGAATGGAAAATGAGTAGCAATGACTGCATATTTATGCCAAAAGAAACCTTTCATGTTAATCTTGAAACATTAACTATCTTCATCTCCTAACACCGCCTGATGAATGGCCCATTACACATAATGAAATTGCCTACTTTCCCTAGGCTTCAATCTTGCATCCATTTACATTTCAAGGAAATAGAGGTTCCACCATAAAATAATGACCCAATTACTTCTTTAATATAGATTGTGTCACCAACTAAGGAACCACCTGGTTCTTACTGAAGTCATGAGTAATCAGGTCAGTTTCCTGATCCTCAATTGCAAAAGAAGTCTTTTTTCAGCTATAGGTACTAATTCTTTAATCATACATAACTTCTAAACTAGAATACCAAAATCTTTTTGAATCACAGCTAGAGTATTGCGTGCAGTTCTGGAATCCGCATTATAGGAAGGATGTGATTGCACTGGAGAGAGTGCAGGGGAGATTTACCGGGATGTTGCCTGGGCTGGAGAGTTTTAGTTATGAGGAGAGATTGGATAGACTGGGGTTATTTTCCCTGGAGCAGAGGAGATTGAGGGGGGGACATGATTGAGGTGTATAAAATTATGGGTGGCATAGATAGGGTAGACAGGAAGGAGCTTTTCCCCATGGTGGAGGGATCAATAACCAGGGGCATAGATTTAAGGTAAGGGGCAGGAGGTTTAGAGGGGATGTGAGGGAGAATTTTTTCACCCAGAGGGTGGTGGGAATCTGGAACTCACTGCCTGAAAGGGTGATAGAGGCAGAAACCCTCATAACATTTAAGAAGTATTTGGATGTTCACTTGTGATGCCATGGCATACAAGGCTATGGGCCTAGTGCTGGAAAATGGGATTAGAATAGTTAGGTACTCGTTTGACCGGCACAGACTCGATGGGCCAAAGGGCCTTTTTCTGTGCTGTAGACCTCTATGACTCAATGAGAAAGAAAACAGCTTTCTCAGTCATATTAGTGAGGTGCTGTGCTGTTTAAACTTGCTCTGTATGTTCCACACACTCTGAACACATTGATTCGAAGAGCTCTGTGCACAGTCACATTCTTTGTTGTCAGAATAGCCTCATTAACTGAGCTGAGTGATTCGCAGAGTGCGCTGTGACCAACTCAAACTTTCAGAGCAATCTTGTTCTGTGAACTCAGCAACATCAAAACTAAAAATAACTTCCAAAAATAAAATCATGGTGTATTTTGAGGAGCATGCTATTTTCAGAATTCTCATTGAACTAAAAATCCAAGAAACTGAGGGGAATTAAGATATCAGTCAACATCCACTAATGAGGAGTCTCCTAGTGCTGCAGTTTAGATTTAAGCTGAAGAGAAAGGACAGAGATCTAACTACATGTCCTACCCATCTACTTTTCCACGTATACGAATATAAGGTGCATTCATATGCAAAACTGCATCTGGTTGAACAGCAGAGAAATAACATCCCCCTCTGTAAGATTATGTGCATGGTGATAACTCCTTCTTAGTTTCTGCTGAGTCACAATGCACACCTTTTGTCTTTGGTTTACTGTCAAACCTTCCAAACCCACGACCTCTACCATCTAGAAGGACAAGGGCAGCAGATAGATGGGAACACCATCAACTGGAAGTTCCCCTCCATGCCACGCACCATCCTGACTTGGAAATATATCACCGTTCCTTCATTGTCGCTGGGTCAAAATCCTGGAACTCCCTCCCTAACAGCACTGTGGGTGTACCTGCACCACATGGACTGCAGCGATTCAAGAAGGCAGCTCACCACCACCACAAGGGCAACTAAGGGTGGGCAATAAATGTTGGCCTAGCCAGCGAAGCCCACATCCCATGAATGAATAAAAAAAACAATCATTTTAACAGTCATAGCCATAGGAATAAAAGAGTTCACAATCTGAGAGTCCGATTTCATTGTACTGCCACTGCATGACCCTGTGTTCTGTTGTATATTTTTAAAAATTTTAATCCATGATAAAAATTAAGCTGATTTGGGTAGATGATATAGTAGAGTGATTCCTTGATCTGGATTGGGGAGTGGTGGGGGGTATGCAGGGGCCTGGTATGGAGAGGTTCAGCATCTTTAGAAATTGCAGACACAGAGCATGTGATTTTTCCACCAATAAATTTAACATGGTGGGCTGTGTGGCCACAAGTTCCCAAGATTTCCATTATTGTGAATGTCACTCCCTACTGAGAGCCCCAGATCAGAGTCATCCGCCCCATCTCTGGCACGCACTGTATGAAGTCAATGCTGTCTGCTAGGAATGTCAAATCACATAATCGTTACAACCATGTCAGTGCTGAACTTTAAATTTAAAAGTTTGGAAAACAATGTTGGTGATATTATTGAATAAACTCTCAATGTGTTCAGGTGAGTTTACTCTTTGCTGTTTCAGGATTGGCGTATCCCATTAAGAATAATGGACAGAGGGACCTCATGTTAGCACATGAATCACATCAGTGACCCCTTAAGCCTGTCCCGCCATCAAATAAGATCATGGCTGATCTGACCCAGGCCTCAACTCCTCTTTCGTGCCAGCTCCACATGACCCTCAACACCCCGATATTTCAAAAATCTATCTCCTCTTTAAATACTTTCAGTTATCTAGCCTCCACAATTTTCTGGGGTAGAGAATTCCAGATATTCACTACCCTCTGAGAGAAGAAATTCCTTCGCAGCTCAGTTTTAAGTGAGTGTCCCCTTATTCTGTAAATATGTCCCCTAGTTCGAGACTCCTCCACGAGTGGAAACATCTTCTCAACGTCTACCCTGTCAGGCCCGCTCAGAATCTTGCACGTTTCAATAAGATCACCCCTCATTCTTCTAAACTCTATTGAATAAAGGTCTAACCTGTTTAGTTGTTCTAATGATAGTGATATGATATCGAAACTAAAGTAATTGTAGCAGTGAAACCTACTGGCTGAGCCCATTGCGAAATTTAAGACTTTAACATCTACTTTAACATTTACCTTTGCCAAATCTATCAGCATCTTCCTCCTTTGATTAAATCTAACTATAAGCAAAGACCCTAGACTTGTAGAAGATTGAAGCATTTGTAGATTTTCAGCGAGGAATGTGTAACTTTTAAAAAAAAAACAAATATATGTCTCCAGAGATTCAGACTTGGCTTTTAGTCACTACAGCAACTTTTTATCGTAACATTATTTTAAAATGTTTCAACTTTGACAAGGTGTTCATCACTTAATCATAAGATATATTCTAGGTCAGTTTTAAAATGGTGCCAAGAATGCTAGCCGCAGGGCCAGTGCATCTGGTATTCCTCTGTTTATTCCCCCTTCACTCTTAAAATATGTACATTTTAAATTGAATAAGAACTGGGAGGAAAAGATTTACCGTAAGCCATGATTGTCGAGTGGGGTTGTTTCTCATCAATAACATAGATCTAAACTCAGGAACCCAATGCAAGTTGTTTTAATTTGAAAATGAAACTAAATTTGGTGGGGAGAAGGGATGTCACTGATGAAGCAACCAATGAAGTGCAAAAGGATTCAGACAGAGTTTGCAAGTGGCAGATCTACAGGAGGAGGAATCCACTACAGATACAAGGTGTTGCACATGGCAAGTAAGATATATTAATGTTGCAAATACCAAGAGCAACTGTACAGGCCTCTCCCCCACAAAACTTCCAAGGTCCTCTCTGCTGCCATTTGAAGGCTGCATGCAAGAGTCTCACAATTGGCCTCTTGCATTCAGGTGTTAGAATTTTTTTTTATAATTATGTAGAAAGAGACTGCACTCATGTCTGTGTGCCAAGAATGCATTTGAGACATAGAATTAAAGAGCTGGATATTTATTAAGATTTAAGTGAATGTTGACTCACGGCCGACCTCATATTATAAGGTGTGTCTCTGCAAAAGAGGACAAGAAGCAGTCATTTAGGCTCAACTCTGTTTCCCCTTTAGCCAATTGAGTCTGCAATGTTATTTTGGCAGCTCTTTACCTCTTCTTCCTGGTTAGGGCAGGTGGTGGTGTAGCGGTAATGTTACTGGACTAGTAATCCAGTATATCCAGGCTAATGCTCCAGGGTTCAAATCCCACCACAGCAGCTGATGTTATTTAAAGCCATGAAGCTATTAGGTTGTCATAAAAACCCATCTGATTTCTGTAGTAATTGTAGCTGGAAGGAATGTAGTGACAGTAGCTTTAAGACTTACTTGTTGTATAGTATCACATGACAGTGTGAACGAACGAGCTCTAAATGCAGAGAACCTTAAGAGTGGGAGTCCTTCTTCTAGCTATGGAGCTTGATGGAAGATATAGCTGCTGCTGCAGCCTGTAAATAAAGTTCAATGTTTCTAATCAGAAACCTGTCTGGAAAATCAAGTCCATAACAAACTGGCGACGAGGATGGTATTGGGTCTGGCATTGTCCTTCACCCAGTGACAGTGAGTATCTTGTTTAAACAGAAGCGCTGTCGTTTTAAGTTTTAGAAAAAAGGCCCCGATTCAGATGGCTGAGAAATCTCCCGGACCACTCCCGCCATTTAAAAAAACAGGACCTGTAGAGGCAAAAATAGAAAGAGAAAAGAAGAATCTGTACTTACATTATAAAATAGGTGGCAGCCCTGTAGGCTCAGTAGGTTCGAGAAGCTGGTACATAGCTGCAGGTAAAGAAAGGTTTAAAAACAACCTGCAGTGCACAGTAAAAAAAGACTGTAGAGTTAAAAATAAAATAAAAGCTTGCTGCAGAGTTGACAGCTTGCAAGTTAAAAAGAAAGGGCAATCGGAACAGAAAGCAGTGCTGCAGTTTTAAGTTTAAAGAAAAAAAATGGCCCCGATCGGACCACAAGGCCGCTGGGTCTCCCAAAGTGTGGGATGCCCGACATCAAAAGAACCTGTGGAGTTAGTAAACGAAAAGAAAAAAACCTGTAGAATCACCCAGAAAAGGGAAAAGAAATCGCTGCTGTGTTTTTTTGAGCAGGAACAAACTTTTACAAAGTAAGAAAAAAAAGCAGCCACGTTTGCTGGTGAGCCTGCCAAAACATGAAAAGTGCAGGAAACTCAAAAACAGCACAGAACAGCTGACAGCTGCAAAGACAACCTGAGTGAAAACAAAAGGTGACTGCTCTTAAAGCGGCAATACATTTAAAGTGGTAAATACAAGAAAAATGGCTATGGACAGAAAATTAGAAGAGACCCCAGAGAGGGGGCAACTCTCAATACAGGTCCATTGGCAACAGGAGACCCCAGAAAGGGTTCAACTCTGCCAAGGGCAACAGAGGGAGTGCAACCAGAAAATAAACAGTTAAAAGAACAGTTGATTGTCCTTTAAGATAAAATGCAAAAGGAATGTGTAACCATTCAGCAACATGAAGAAATAAAGGCTGTCTTAAACAGTAGAATGGAAGCACAGCAGAAGAAACTTGAAGAGGGCTCAGGGGAAGACATGGTAATCAGAGAGGGCTCAGGGAAGACCTGGTAATCAGAGAGGGCTGACTCACAGGAAGCCCTGGGAGTTATATGTAGCTGGATACGGCCAGGAGACAGGAGTTTGGAGAAACTCCAAGGCAGTGCCAGCCCAGTGAAGCTAGCTGTCCAGCAGAGAGATGAAGAATCAGCTGAATGAAGCTAGAGAGGTATTGAAAGGAAAAGTCATATAACTTTCCAAGATGCGAGTAGTCGCCTGGTGTAATAGTTTTTGTGACTCGACCCTTGTTGTACCATGTAGAATTGGAAGGCTGGATCACCTGCAAACACGTGGATCATTCAAGAAGAAGGGAGAAACCCCAACAAAATGTTTCACCTGTAACCAATGTAGAACCTGTGGTCCCTATTGAAATTGTTCAGCCAGGGATAGACATACCAGATGTCTCTGTTGGAGTAGATAACACTGAATTGCCTGTGCTTAAAGAGGTACCTGACGTTGCTGAGGTTCCTGTAAGGGGATCCTGTAAGAGAGTCAAAAGTTGTGGAGCTACGACATTCCACGCGGATCAGGAAGCCATCTGAGAGACTGAACTTATAATTCCATGACCCGTGTATATTTGTAATGTCATGAAGGTAGATGTTCTTGTAAATACAAACTGTACAAAAAAATTAAAAGGGGAGGAATGTAGTAATTGTAGCTTTAAGGAATGTAGTGACTGCAGCTTTAAGACTTATTGTGTTGTATAGTATCATGTGACAGTGTGAACAGATCAGCTCTAAGCATGGGGAATCTTAGAGTGGGGGTCCTTCTTCTATTTGTGGAGCTTGCTGGAAGCATGTAACTGCTGCTGCAGTCTGTAAATAATGTTCTATGTTTCTAATGAGAAACCTGTCTGGAAAATCAAGTCCATAACAGTTTCATTAATATCCTTTAAAGAAGGAAATCTGTCGTCCTTACCTGCTCTGGCCTATATGTGACTCCAGACCCACAGCAATGTTGGTTGACACTCAACTGCCCCCTGAAATAGCCTAGCAAGCTAAGTTGTACCAAACTGCTACAGAATAGTTGACAAGGAATAAAACTGGACAGAGCACCCAGCATCAAACAATGCACCAGAAGCAACAATGGAACTCCCCAGTGAGTGTACTTACACCACAGACACTGCAGCGGTTAGGAAAGATGGCTCAGCATCACCTTTTAAAGGGCAACTAGGGATGGGCAACGAATGATGGCCTAGCCAGTGACACCCATATCCCAGAAAATAATTTAAAAGAGAAATCCCAGTCCTTTCTCCATATCCCTTCCATGAAAGTGTGCCAAAGAAAGAGAAATTAAGACATTGTTAAAAGGGGGCTGTTGATGCTTGTTACATTTGTTCCTGCCTAGTAACAAGGGCAAAACCCTCTTAAAGTGTTTGATAGGTCACCAGACCCATTCAAGGGTCAGTGAACAGCACTTCTTGAACAGTCAGTTGGAGTCAGGCAGGAAATGGCCAAAGACAGGGACAGGAAGATGCCCCAGCTAAGTTAAAAAGCATGAAATTTGTTGCAGTTAGCAGACTTTAAGTGAAGTGGGCTCGAGAGATCCACGAAGGCAGCAAAAGGTTGTTGACTCTGTGCTGTGGGCTGTTGAGGCAGAAGTGCCTCTTTGGAGCAGAGGTGTTCAGCTTGGCATGGCTGAAGAATTGAAATTGCGCTTGTGAGCAAGTGTTTGAGTCAACGCAGGAATCCAGGGGAACGGAATCCTGGAAGGCGAGATTGAAATGCTGCAAGGTGGGCCGTTGTCCAAGTCGGCCAAGTTGGAGTGACTTTTTTGGAAAGACTTTTAAGGCAAAATCTTCAAAGGTGGAGATTGGAAACACTCATGAGAAAAATAAAGTTTCAGTGAAATTGGTTGGTTCACAACGTTACAAACGTTTGGGTGGGTTGTTGAGCAATCCATGGAGTTGGGTTTGGTCGCACTTGGCATTTACTGTGTAGTGTGGTGTGTCCAACCACAGTTTGCCTGTTAATTCACATGTACCTCATACCTACCCTGAATGTGAAGAGTATAAGAGAGATATTGTAAACTGTTTTATCTTTCTGACCTTGTATAGTAAAGTTTATTTTTGTTTGTACAAAACCCATGGGGCAGAATTTTCTGCCTGTCGGGCAGGCGCTGTGGGAGTGGGCGCAGGCGGGCACAGACTCAATCACCGCCGGCGATCAGGTCCATGTCGCCATTTTACGCGGACGGGCCAATTAAGGCCCGCCCAACATGAATCATGGCTCCCGAGGACAGCGGGAGTGGGCGGGCGGCGGCGGGATTGCAATGACCACTGGGTCCAATGGCAACCCGGCGGCCTGTTTTAAAAAGCTGCTGCAGCCTTTCCAAGGCTGTGAATCATGGCCAGTGGAAGGGCTCCCCAGAGCGCTGCTGGTGAGCAGGCCAGGCAGGGGGGTAGGGCACGAGGGGACACTGTGCCCCTTGTTTTTCTGACGATTGCCTTGTTGCCCTCCTCAAGGAGGTGGCAGCACAGCAGGAGGTCTTGGTACTCCAGGATGGGAGGAGGATGCCCCCCAACATGACGAAACGTGCCTGGGAGGAGGTGGCGGAGGTGGTGAGCTCCTGCGACGTGGTGCGGCGCACCTGGGTCCAGTGTAGAAACCCGCTTCAATGACCTGTTGTG
Organism: Cetorhinus maximus; assembly: GCF_964194155.1. Taxonomy (NCBI): domain Eukaryota; kingdom Metazoa; phylum Chordata; class Chondrichthyes; order Lamniformes; family Cetorhinidae; genus Cetorhinus; species Cetorhinus maximus. Next base: position 64,752,185 of record NC_135886.1, read on the forward strand.
CTTGGGAAGGGTGAGTATCATGTTGACATTGGGCATTTAACCCAGCAGGTAGGCTTTCCCTCCTGGTGCCCCACCCCCCCAAGTCTGAGTGTAGTGACTGTATTGAATCATTGACGACATGTGTCCTTCGCTGGGTGGGCCAGCAGATATTGCCCATGCTGAAGTCACCCTGAGAGGGTGGTGAAGAGATGGGTTCTGCCCCCGCATCATGTGGTACATTCAGACCCACATTACTGTTTTGGGGGCAACCTGGAGGAGCTGCACCTAGACGCAGTGCTGGAACTCCAGGACATGTCCAAATCATGGTGATGACATGCTGGGAGGGGAGCTTCAAGGTGGCATTGGCACCGATCGATCTGCTGTTCTCTGCGCTCCACGTGCTTGAGCCTCCTTGGAAGGTTAAACTGTGTGGCGCCTAATGTGGCCAAGGAGGTGGGTGGGGTGTTGGAGGGGCGAGGTGGGGGGGTGGTGGAGGAACAGGCCTGGCATCTTTGTATGAGTGTTCGGCAGCAGCGGGGTGAGGAGGTACTGGAGCCCTGCAATGTCCAACTCTGGTTGGGGTGGGCCGTCCGCGAAGAGAATCCAGGTACAAGTAGCACTAATCAATGCTCTTCTCTCCTTTTCAGGAGAAGAATGTACATAATGCTGGCGAGCGGGTGAGGACTGGCGAAGAGCCGGCCTAGTTGGCGATTCTCAGCCGCTTCAAGCAGGAGGCCCTAGATTTGGAGAGGCGCCATGCGCCCACGTCCACTGGTGTCGGTGAGGCTGGGGTGCCATGGGCAGGTATGTATGCCCAGCAGTGAGGTCACCATTGTTCTCTCAGCAGCCATGGCATTGCTGAATGTTAATTGATTTAATTTTGCAACATGGCTTGGCCATTGCTTATGGAAGGATGAGTGCATAATGATCCGGGGGACAGGGATACACATTGACATTGTCTCCACGTCAACTGATCCAATGTCCTTGTTCTTCCTTTCAGCATTAGCGGAGCAGGGCCTGGAGGAGGAGCAGCAGAGGCCCCCTCTCACACCTGAGGGCCCTGAAGTCTTAGACTCACCAACGTCACACCATCTCTTCCAGGTAGGCACCAGCGCAGGCACTAGCACCTCGGTGGGAATTAGAACATCGGCTAGTGTCCTGGGGCACAGCGGTGACGGCACTTCACAGTTGCTGGAGGAACTGGCAGAGACAGAGAGTGCCCATGGTGCCAGCAGTCGGAGGACTGCAGGGGACCAGGCACATGCTCAGTCGGTGGCTGATGATGTGCCTCTGGAGTTGTCCGTGATGCAGCAAACGCAGGAAATGAGACAGGGTGTGTGGGAGCATCTGGTGGAGATACATGAGGCTATGCTTGGCTTGGTGCCCGTGGTGGAGGAGTCTACACAAACTCTCACCGATGCAATGAATCTCATGGCTGAGCACCATGCGTCCCCCATGGAGAGAGTGGTGACTGTCATGGAGAAGCTCGTCCAGGAGACCCATCGGGGCTTCCTGGGGATGCACCCGGAGCAGCAAGCCCTCACATTGGCATTGACCTCAGCTGCTCAGTGCCAGTGTGGGAGATGGTCTGGGCACCAAGTTTCCCAGCTCGGTGCCCATCCATCTACGGTGAGCAGGGAGGTCCGAACCAACCTCACATCGGCACTGCAGCTGTCTTTCATCTCCGCGGGCTCCTCTCAGGGCGCTCCGGATGAGGGTGGCAGCTCCTCCGCGCCCCCCCTGCCAGTGACCGTTGCATCCAATGAGGCTGCGACGACTGGGACGATGCCAGATGTGGAACTGGCAGATCCCTCCCAGGCAGGCCCAGCACAGGCTCCATGGGCCAGAGGACGGCCACCAAGGTCATCGAGGCCAACAGAACAGCAGAGGCAGCAGGCTGTTTCAGCTGCCACTCCCAGTAAGAGGTCAGCACCAAGGCGTAGCACCCGAAAATGTAAACATAAGGCACCTTAGGCACACCTCGGGTTTATCACTGGTACTTTTGTGTTAGCCCACAATGAGGTCTTTATGAGTTGGTGTGATGTTTAACACCTTTGTCGTTTTGTTTTCTTATGTTCCTTTGGTTGTAATATTAAATTCAGACATGTCACCATGGCTGAGGGTGTCTCTTTTCTTCTGCAGGTGGATGGTTACCAATAATATTATGAATGATTTGTTGGACATTCAGTTTTATTAATAAGGTCCTTAGTGACTGTTCTTAACCTGGCAGATTTTGCACTTAGGTATTGAGTATGGAGCCTGCAGTCCAGGCTTGTCCTGGGGGTCCATATATGGCATGATAGCTGAAGGTTCATTGGATTAAAGCCTCCCGGATGTCCCTGCCTCCCTGGAGTATGCCCGGGTCAGCGTCTACCCCCTCAGCATTTCCCTGTGCGTGCTCATCTTCGGACTCACTGCTGGACTCATTGTGTGCAGCTGCAGCCACTGCGTCGACATCTTCATTGTCCACTGCGTCCCCCCTTTCCAGCACAAGATTGTGGAGAGAGCAGCATGCAACCACTATCAGCGACACACGATCTGGGGGGTATTGGAGTGTGTCCACTGAGCGGTCCAGGCATCGGAAGCGCATCTTGAGAAGACCGATGGTTCTCTCCACCACAGCCCTTGTGGAGGCGTGGCTCCTATTATACCGCTGCTCAGCTTCTGTTCTTGGATGGCGGAGAGGCGTCATGAGCCACCTTCTGCGGGGGTAGCCCTTGTCACCCAGCAGCGATTCATCCAGCCGAGCCAGAGCACTGATGAGCCCCAGCACCTGGGAGTATCTGAGGATGTAGGCGTCGTGGGAGCTGCCTGGGTATCTTGCACAAACTTGTAGAATCTGCACCCTGTGATCACACACTATCTGCACGTTCATGGAGTGGAAGCCCTTCCTGTTGTCGAAGGCACCGGGCTCACCTGCTGGCGCCTTGATGGTCACATGTGTACAGTCTATAGCACCCTGGACATGGGGGAAGCCAGCAATGGCCGCAAAACCTCTGGTTCGCTCAGTCTGACTGGCCTCATCCCAGCTGTAGTGGATGAAGGTCAATGCACACCTGAACAAAGCGTCTGTAACCTGCTTGACACAAGTGTAGACAGCTGATTGGGAGACACCGTAAAGATCACCCACTGAGTCCTGGAAGGAGCCAGAGGCATAGAAGTTGAGGGCAGCTGTGACCTTCAGAGCCACTGGCATGGGGTGTCCTCCCACACAATTAGCGGAGATCTCAGGCCCAATTACCTGACAGATATAGTTCACTTTCTCTCTTGATAGTCGGAGCCTCCTTCGTCACTGCACCTCAGTCATATTGAGTTAGCTGTTTCACTGCCTGTATACACTAGCAGCAGGATAGCGGTGTCTTCTGTGGGCCCTTCCACCTTGGACTGCCTCTTGGTCCTGTGCCCCTTGTGCCTGCGTCTGTCCTCCCAAAGGTGGCTCCCCTGAAGGCTGAATGGTGCACTCTTGGCCTCCTCTCCTTCTAGCCCTCCCTTCCTCCTCAGAGGAGGTGCCTCCAGTGGAGAGTTCAGCTCTCATTCCCAGGCTAAGGGAAGGCTTCCTGAAACCTGCAGGCCCAAAAAAGATTCCTCACTGCAGAGTGCTGACCTGAAGGTTAAGAGTCCAGACCAAGCAGCTGGTAAGCGTTTTGAAGTATTGCAGATCACATAGGCAAGTATCAGTAACTTTGAAAAATCAATATTTGACAGAGCACACTCACGACCCCACTGAGCCCCCTTATCCCGCCCATGGATGAGGTTTATACCCGCCTGCCCGTTGCGCCTGTGTGCCGACCCGAAGATCGCACGGGCGCCAAAAGATCATCATTGATTGGCGCCTCAAGGGCCTTAAGTGGCCCGTTAATTAATGGCAGGTGCACATCGGAGATCAACGTGTGCCCGCCCAACGAAATATCGTGATGGCACGCGGTGATGTTGGGATACTCGCCCGACGTCACTGCGCATCATTTTACGCATCAGCGTGCGGGTCCTGCCCCCCCCCCACCCCCCACCCCCAACGCCAATGGGAAAACTCTGCCCATGGAAACTTGTGATTTTATTCACTGGGTAAATGTCTTGAATCTCAAACTTTATTTACTTTAAACCAAATGTTATTGATCCCTAACTGGATCTCTCCCTAACAATTCGGGCTCCAGCCAAGGGTCGTAACAGATTATAATCAGGTAATCTGATTTTTAATGATGTCGGTTGAGTGGTCAAGATTGACTAGGACATCAGGAGAGATACTCCTCTCTTCAAATACTGGTGTGCACTGAGAGGGCAGAGGGTCTTCACAAGAACATAAGAATTAGAAGCAGGAGTAGACCATTTGGCCCCTTGAGCCTGCTCCTCTATTCGATAAGATCACGGCTGATCTGATTGTGGTCTCAACTCCATTTTCCTGTCTGCATCCTCCAATAATCCTTGACTCCCCTGTTGATCAAAAATTTATCTAACTCAACTTTGAACACATTCAATTACCCAGCCTCCATATGTCTCACCCAAACGACAATACCACTGACAGTATAGCATTCGCTCAGCACAATACTGAAGTGTCAGTCTTGTTTTGTGCACAAGTCCATGAAGTAAGGCTTGAACCCACAAGATTTTGACCAGGGGCAAATATCCATGAGCCATCGGGATAAGTAGGCTTAGCAGGGCATCTTAAAAGTGGGAAAAGCAGGCTGTAGGATGGATGAGAGTACCGAGTTAGTGAGGCCACAGAGGGATTTGAACATGAAGATGAGAATTTCAAAATTGAGGCACAATAAAATTGAACTGAAATTACACCATAAAATACCAACATAGAAATTTTCATATGAAATAAAGACGTGTATTTAGATCGGACTTTTCAAATCCTCTGGATATGCTCAAGCACTTCCAAACCGGTGAATTACTTTCTGAAGTTCAGTCACTATTTCAGTCACTGGGGTTAAAGGCTGAAAAATCCACAGGGCCTGATAATCTACATCCCAGAGTAGTAAAGGAAGTGGCCCTGGAAATATTCAATGCATTGGTGGTCATCTTTCAAAATTCTATAGACTCTGGAGCAGTTCCTACAGATTAGAGGGTGACAAATGTAACCCCACTATTTAAAAAAGGAGAGAGAGAAAAAACAGAGAATTACAGACCAGTTAGCCTAACATCAGTAGTGGGAAAATTGCTAGAGTCTATTATAAAAGATGTGGTAACAAAACACTTGGAAATCATTAATGGGATTGGACAAAGTCAGCATGAGTTTATGAAAGGGAAATCATGCTTAACTAATCTAGTGGAGTTTTTTGAGGATGTAACTAGTAGAATAGATAAGGGAGAACCAGTGGATGTGGTGTATTTGGATTTCAAGAAGGCTTTTGATAAGGTCCCACATAAGAGGCTAGTGGGCAAAATTAAAGCACATGGGATCGGAGCTAACATACTGGCATGGATTGAGAATTGGTTGACAGACCGGAAACAGAGAGTGGGAATAAGTGAGTCTTTTTCAGGATGGCAGGCAGTGACTAGTGGTGTACCGCAGAGATCACTGCTTGTGCCTCACCATATATGTAAATGACTTGGATGAAGAAACCAAATGCAATATTTCCACGTTTGCTGATGACACAAAACTGGGCAGGGTTGTGAGGAAAATGCAAGAAGGCTTCAGGGCGATTTAGACAAGTTGTGTGTGTGGGCAAACACATGGCAGATGTAGTGTAACATGGATAAATGTGAAGTTATACGCTTCGGTGTGAAAAACAGAAAGGCAGAGTATTATTTAAATGGTGATATATTGGGAAATGTGGATGTACGAAGGGATCTGGGTGTCCTTGTACACCAGTCAATGAAAGTAAACAGGCAGGTGCAGCAAGCAATTAGGAAGGCAAATGGTATGTTGGCCTTCATTGCAAGAGGATTTGAGTTTAGAAGTAGGGATGTCTTATTGCAGTTATACAAGGCCCTGGTGAGACCACACCTGGAGTATTGCATGCAGCTTTGGTCTCCCTACCTAAGAAAGGATATACTTGCCACAGAGGGAGTGCAGCAAAGCTTCACCAGGCTGATACTGGGGATGGCAGGCCTATCATATGAGAAGAGATTGGTTCGACTGTGCCTGTATTCACTAGAGTTTAGAAGAATGAGAGGGGATCTGATTGAAACGTATAAAATTCTAACAAAGACGAGATGCAGGGAGGATGTTTCCCCTGGTTAGAGGGTCTAGAACCAGAGGCCACAGTCTCAGGATATGGGGCAGGCCATTTAGGACTGAGATGAGGAAAAATTTCTTCACTCAGAGGGTGGTCAACCTGTGGAATTCACTACCACAGAAGGCTGGGGAGGCCAGGTCACTGAGAATATTCAAGAAAGAAATTGACAATTTTTTGGATATTAGGGGCATCAAGTGGTATGGAGAAAAAGCCAGAATATGCCATTGAGATAGAGGATCAGTCATGATCATACTGAATGGCGGAGTAGGCTCGAAGGGCCGAATGGCCTACTCTTACTCCTAGTTTCTATGTTTCTATGTAATGTGGGTTAACACAACACAATATGAAAGTCCCACATAAAGCCAATGGAATATATGGTCTGTTAATCTTTCCTGATGATGATGATTGTGGGATAGATATTGGCCAGAGAACTGAGAGAACTCCCCTGATATTGTTCAAATTATGCTGTGGGATCTTTAAGTCCATTTGAACTAGTAAATGTGGTCTGGGTTTAACAACTCATCCAAAAAACAGCCCTTCCAACTGTACAGCTCTCCCTCAGTACTGTGCTGGAGAGTCAGCCTGCATATTAATAGATAGGACATTCAGACAAATGCATTAAGCATTTCTATCTTCAGTGTTAACTTTAGATCTACTGAGAATTAATATGTATCTGCAAAAATGTAAATAGAGAATTATCTTTTATCAAGGTCCCATTTTAATGGCATAAGCTATTCCAAATGAATTTAGTTATATCCTACAAAGAACATTGCACAATTCTGAAGCTTTGTGAGTGAATGTAAGGTTAATACCATGTCATTTATCACCTCTCATGCTTTCAGAATCATTAAAACCAGGCAGCTTTCTTGTGGGGCCAGTTGCCAATTTTTTCCTGACCGCTGATTTTTGTGCCCACATCTAATTATGTTGGTATTAAATTACACAACAGAGAAGCAAAAAGGTTTATACATGATTCCATTCCATCTGTTCAAAGCTGACCTCTGCATTTTCTGCCCATATTTCAGGTTACAGGATATTAGTGCTTGTTAATGGTGTTAACATATATACAGGGCAACCAATCTTGGCAAGTGGGCCTCAAACAGGCCCTTGGCTCCTTTTCCGCAAAGGCCCTCATACCTATTTCAGCTGTGGGTAAAAGGCACATTTTTTTTTGTCCTTACCCAATTTGACAAGCTGCATGACTCAGGCCTTATTTGTGCAGACACTTCCTGCCCATCAAATAGGCCTTAATAGCCCAAGTTATGCCAAAAAACAGGTGTGGCATGGATAAATTTCTAGGCCGTTCCGTATAACTTAAGTATGATGGCTCACTGAAGTGGGGTAGTGTGGCATTTTCCTTTTTTGCACATTATTAAACAATTTGAATTGACGGAAATAAATACAAACGATCAGAGCTGTTATCCTGTAAATTCAATTTAGTGTCAGCCATGGTACAGTTGGTATCGCTCTTATCTCTGAGTCAGGAGGTTGTGGGTTTAAATCCCACTCCAGAGACTTGAGCACAAAAATCAAGGCTGACACTCCAGTGTCTTTCAGCTGACAGGTTAAACTCTGACTCCATCTGTTCTGGTGGACCTGAAAGATTCAAAGGCACTCTTTCAAAGAAGAAAAAGGAAGCTATTCCCAGTTTCCTGGTCAATATTCATCCCTCAATCAACATCACTGGATAAAAACAGATTATCTGCTCATTACTGCATTGTTCTTTGCGGGAGTTTGCTGTGCGCAAATTAACTGCTGCGTTTCCTCCACTAAAACAGTGACTACACTTTAGAAGTACTTAATTGACTGTAAAGAGTGTTGGGATGTCTTGAGGCCATAAATGCAAGACTTTTTACGAAGCAACTTAATGATTCATATCAAAATTTGTGTCATCTTGTGGTAATTCAGCCGATCACTGGAAAGATTGAAGAAATACACGTGAGGAGGATGCAGGCATCAGTTCCAAATCACAATGTGTTATTATTCCAGCCCTGTTTTGCACTATTGATGAAATAGATTTCAAGCAGTGTGAATCAAGTTCCATGACAGTGAAACAATGGCCTGCATTTTGCTATCAGCAGTGAAGCAAGGGCACTTGCCACTGACCTTGAACAAAGCTGCCCACAAAGGTCCAGTGATCTCTGTGATGGGATTTTCCCCTTTCTCTGTGGCTATTTAAATCTTGTCTTGGGGTGCAGCAGCAGTGATACCAGCAAGTAGCAACCAACCACATTGAAATATTTACACACAACAAACCAGAAAGTTAAAAGAAGGATTTAAAATCCTTCGCTGTTCATTAAAAATTCCAGATGTCGAAGTATTAAATTAGAAGCTAAAATAAAGATGAACTGACTTAAAAAAAAATTTTGAGTATCGCTGAAAAAGACACAGGCTGTTGAAACTTTTTGTCTTTTACTCATCAGTACAGTTTGCAAGAATACCAAATGTAAAGGGAACAACAATTTATGCTTCATGAGAAGAGGGTGCTGATTGGTAGAGGAGATGCCATAGAGAATGCACCAGTTAACTGATGACTAACAATTAACTGCCAAGCTTTGCGCGTGCTTCAACTAAACAAAATAGGCGAAAGCCATTCTTCAGGGCAATGCCTTGACCAATCAGGGTCAACCTGCCTAGTTTGAATTTGAACAAAGTTTGGCAGCTAACTGCCAGTCATCAGTTAATAGATGCATTCTCCTCTACCAATCAGAGTCAACTTGCCAACCAATCAGCACTCTTCTTATGAAATATAAATTGTTGTTCCTTTACATTTAGTATTCTTGCAAATTGTCCTGATGAGTGCAAGACAAAAAGCTTTGACAACATGTGTCTTTTCTCAGCAATACTCTAGTCCTATATAACTAAATGACTATTTAAAAAAACATATTTTTGAAATGCAGAATTTTTAATCATTGTGGAGAAATTTAACATTCCACAGATATAGAGTTAGCTTTTCAGGGTCACAGAGGGTGTTCAACAATAAATATAAGTTTAGTACACCATTAAATACCAGGTTACACCTCATTCAACAAGGTGTAGCTTTTTCAAGGGCTTTTGCAGTGAGGCTAGCAGTGTAAAAGTGAAAATTCTGATCAATTCATGATTGCGGTGGAGGCCACAGTCTGTGGTCAGTGCACCCTATACAGGAGACTTACTGACAGCAACTCCTGGATTTCGGTGTAATCCTGCTCGTGTGTGGGCTGCCAAAGTTGCTGTTAGTTTCAGTGGGGTACTGTTGCTGAATGCATACACTTTCACCATCATTACCAAAGCAACATTTGGGCCATTGACACCACTTTGTGGGAGCAATGCAGGTCTCTGAAAATTCTCTGGCAGGATTGAGGTTTAACAATAATGTTAACAAATAATTGTCACCTTAATAAGTTCTGAATGAATTATTAATAGGAAATTGACTAATGTTTTCTGGGGCTAGGCAGTAAAATGCCACAAAATAATGGCATTCTATCAATGTTCTACATCTGTACTATCCTAAAGGGAAGAACTTATTGATCTAGGAAAACACAGGCCAGTGATCAACTGCACAAACAGTACACATGTGACTAGCACATGAATGAAGACAGGTTAATATTGCAGCTGTGTAAATCTGCAATGCCAGTTCTGTTATAGGGCCAGTGATTGCAGAAAAGAATTGTCATTAATTTCTCCCTTTGTTTGCAGATGTGCAAAGTGAGTTGGACTCGGGGTTGGGACAAAAACCATTCCCATGAGCGAATCTTCACTCCCTATGAACCAGTGTGTGGCTTTGCACCTCAATACCTGAAAATTGTTGTGAGCCCTTAAATGGGACCGAAATGCTGTTAACTGACCTGCCCTCATGGGCAAACTTTGGCTTTGGAAGGTGGCTGAATAAGTGCTGTAACGGATTATGACTTAGGTCATGAACTACTGAATGAATTTAATAGCAGAAAATAGATAAGTCAACAATAGCAAGATTTCAAAGCCCAGAATTTGATCATCCCTCCTTGGAATATGGAAAATTGCATCACCTACATTACAAGTCACAGGAAAATTAGATGGAAACATAATTCCTCACTGTAACTTTACAAAACTGGATGTTCTAACCTTCCAAGGAGTCTCTTGTTTGATGACTTCAGAAGGATGACAATTTCTAAAATTCTTTGACGTTTGGCTAGAATGAAGAACAGTAAAAATAAATCTTTCAAACATAAATGGAGGTGCCCATCAAACATTCATTTTGAAAGACCCAATAGATGTTTGCATGTGAATTTAATGACTTGATCCCTTCCTAGGATCTTTAACCCATTTCAAACACTTTACTGCACCATCACCGTAAGGACTGTAGTGGTTCAAGGAGATAGTCTACCATCAACTCAGGGCAACAACGGATGGGCAATAAATGTTGGCCTTCTAGATCTGAGAACTGAAAAAAGGTAACTTGTGAGATGTTCACTCACAACAACAACCTTTTGGAATTCAACTGTAGGCACTTCAGGTGAGATTTTAACTCATTCAAAAACCCATTCACTTACACAGAATTAAAATTGGGCCTGAAATTCATCTTTGTTCTTGTATTTTTTATTCATTCATAGGATGTGGGTGTCATTGGCTCCCTAATTGCCCTCATTCCGAGGGCATTTTTAAGAGTGGGTAAGGATGGCAGATTTCCTTCCCTAAAGAACATTAGTGAACCACTTGGGTTTTTGCAACAATCAGCAATTAGACTTTTTTAATTCCAGATTTTTACTGAACTCACCATCTGCCATGGTGGGATTTGAACCCAGGTCCCAAGAGCATTACCCTGGGTCTCTGGGATACTAGTCTAGTAACAATACCACTATTTTTCACTGGGCTGTGAAGATTAAGGGGTGACCCGATAAAGACAATGAACAATCATTCCTACAATTTTTAGGACTCTAACACTTCATTGTGTATGAGGCCTACCCAATCCCTCCCCGCCTTTATGTTTTAACACCGGGCCATTTGGCATTTTGGTGAAAATGACATACATTCTTTCACTTTGTTTTTCTCTCCCACAAGAAGTTGTTTTGCAACTACCCCTTTAATAGATTAACAACCCTAAGTTCTGTTGCGTTCTGTTCCTGTGGGGTGATGGCAAGACCAAAGTGATCATTTCAGTGTTTCTCATCTCCCCTTCATCTTGAATGAGCATTTAAACATTTCCCAGCTCCATCTGAGACCAGACACCAGACTAACCTCCTGGCCAATGTGAAGCATATCCTCCTCTCCATCACAACTCACTTTTTTTATTCCTTCATGGGATTTGGGCATCACTGGCTAGGCCAACTTCATTGCCCATCCCTAATTGCCCTTGAGAAGGTCGTGGTGAGCCACCTTCTTGAACCGCTGCTGTCCATGTGGTGTAGGTACACCCACAGTGCTGTTAGGGAGGGAGTTCCAGGATTTTGACCCAGCGACAGTGAAGGAAAAGCGATATATTTCCAAGTCAGGATGATGAGTGACTTGGAGGGGAACTTCCAGGTGGTGGTGTTCCCATGTGTCTGCTTCCCTTGTACTGCTAGATGGTAGAGGTTGCGGGTTTGGAAGATGCTGTTGAAGGAGGCTTGGTGAGTTGATGCGTGCATCTTGCAGATGGTACACACTGTTACCATGGTGGTAGAGGGAATGGATGTTGAAGGTGGTAGATGGGGTGCAACCAAGTAGGTTCCTGGATGGTGTCAATCTTCTTGAGTGTTGTTGGAACTGCACTCATCCAGGCAAGTGGAGATTATTCCATCACACCCCTGACATATGCTCTGTAGATGGTGGACAGGCTTTGGGGAGTCAGATGAGTTACTTGCCACAGAATTCAAAGCCTCTGGCCTGCTCTTGCAGCCACAGTATTTATATGGCTAATAAAATTCAATTCCTGGTCAATGGTAACCTCCAGGATGTTGATAGTGGGGGATTCAGCAGTGGTAATGTCATTGAATGTCAAGGGGTGATAGTTAGATTCTCTCTTATTGGAGATGGTCATTGCCTGGCATTTGTGTGGTGTGAAAGTTACTTGTCATTTATCAGCCCAAAAATAACAACAATATAGTTTGTTTAACATAATAAAACATCCCAAGGCACTTCACAGGAGCATTATAAAACAAAGTATGACACCGAGCCATCATAGGTCAGATGACCAAAAGTTTGGTAAAAAGATATGATTTAAGATAGATTTAAAGTAGGAATGTAAGGTAGCGAGGCATAGAGGTGTAGGGAGGGTTCAGATCTAGGTAAGTGAAAGCACGGATGCCAATAGTGTAGAAGTTATAATTTGAAATGCACATAAGGCCCAAACCTGAATGTTGTCCAGAACTTGCTGCATATGGACATGGACTGCTTCAGTATCTGAGGACTCAGGAATGGTACAGAACACTATGCAGTCATCAGCAAACATCCCTACACCTGACTTTATGATGGAGTGAAAGTCATTGGTGAAGTAGTTGAAAATGGTTGGGAATAGGACACTACTCTGAGGAACTCCTGCTGTGATGTCCTGGGACTGAGATGATTGACCTCCAACAACCACAACCTCTTTGTTTATGGTAAGCATGACTCAATGGGGAGTTTTTCCTCCTGATTCCCATTGACTCCAGTTTTGCTAGGGCTCCTTGATGCCACACTCTGTCAAATGCTGCCTCGATGTGAAGGGCAGTGACTCTCACTTCACCTCTGGAATTCAGTTTCCTTTTTCATGTTTGGACCAAGGCTGAAATGAGGTCAGGAGCCGAGTGACCCTGGCTGAACCCAAACTGAGCATCAGTGAACAGGTTATTGCTTCTAACTGCCACTTGATAGCGCTGTCAATGACATCTTCCATTACTTTGCTGATGATTGAGAGTAAACTGTTGATACGGTAATTGGTCAGATTGGATTTGCCTTGCTTTTTGTGGAAAAGACATACCTGGGCAATTTTCCACATTGCAAGATGCCAGTGATGTAGCTATTGGAACAGCTTGGCTAGGGTAGCAGGTAGTCTGGAGCACAAGTCTTCAGTACTATTGCTGGGATATTGCCAGGGCCCATAGCCTTTGCAGTATCCAGTGCGTTCAGCCATTTCTTGGTATCCCGTGGAGTGAATTGAATTGTCTGAAGACTGGCATCTATGATGGTGGAGACTTCAGGCGGAAGCTGAGATGGATCATCCACTAAGCACTGCAGGCTGAAGATGGTTGCAAGTGCTTCAGACTTGTCTTTTGCCATTCATCCTATTAACTAAGCCTGTTAACGAAGAATATTTTCACAACTAGTAACTCGATCCAAGAAATGTTGACACAAAACAAAGTAGCTGTTGAGTTGTTAGAAATCACCAATTTACGTAATCTTTACCGAGAGAAATTATTTCTCTTTCTATCTTACCTCGACTTACTTTTTTCAGAATTATCCTCTAATCATGTGACCACTCAAAGTTTTATTCAAAAAACTGCCAGAGAGTTGATGAAATACCAGAAGATGTTAAATCAATTAGAGCTACTTGAAAAATCTCTGTACAATTTAATGCTGATAATTAATTCTTCCATGAAAAGCCTAGAGGAATTTTAGTTGCCAGTGCCTCATTTTGAATCCTTTGTGGTGATGCTTTGGGATGGTAAAGGCGCAAAGTAAGGAACATATCTTTTTATTTTCTGTGGGACTGTTGTAAAGAACATATCTTTTTATTTTCTGTGGGACTGTTGTAAAGAACATATCTTTTTATTTTCTGTGGGACTGTTGTAAAGAACATATCTTTTTATTTTCTGTGGGACTGTTGTAAAAAGAACATATCTTTTTATTTTCTGTGGGACTGTGGATTAGAATTACAATGGCTACAGGTTGAAAAGCATGTTCACTGGGACAGGATGAGAGATATATACAATGTTGCAGCCCTGGAACAGAGTTTGTCATGAAAGACAGAATGGTGCCAGAAGGGAGTCCTGAACCAAGGGAACTGCCTGACAACAGCATTTTAATTGGCTCCTGACCAGGTGACCAGGTTTTGTGTGAGAAGCATAGCAGCAGAATAGCTCCTAGCCTGAAAGGAACAAGACCTAAAACCTCTTTCTCCTGTGCGTGGAAGATTCCAGTAATTCCACAATAGTTAGCTGGCTTTTTCTTCTCGTATCTCTATAACCTACTCTCTCTGAAAACCCCTGACAAGAGGCAAAGGGGAAAATCACTTTTAGAGACATTGAAAGGCAAGTGTTCAACCAGTGAATTAAATACAGAAAGTGCTGGAAGACCACCTCGTGTCATCAACATGAACTGAAAGAAATTTGGAAGACATCAATCAAAATCAACCCATCGAATCCTGTACTCCGGAACTGTTTTATGCCACCCTTAAAATCATGTTTTTGTGTGTAATCTGTGTCTTGTATGTGTGTGTATAGGGATTTAAGGAGGGGGTAGAATTTAAGTTATAGTGTTAGAAGTTAGCAGCTCATATTGCTTTCTTTTGCCACTGGTTAATGACAGTTTGTTCAATGAATAGTTATTTATTTATTAAGTTTACAAACCTGGTGTTTGTATTCTGCTAACCTAAATTAAACAGTTCGATAGAATTGGGGCAATCTGGTGGTTTGATCAAACTTTTTCACGTTTGTCGCGGCTCGGGGAACAGTGGGGCTGATATTACAGTGCACTATCCCCAGTGAATCGTGACAAAGTTTGAGGGCTCAGCTCTGGGATATTTTGGAACAAAAGACAACGACGATTTGGGTGTAGATTTAGTAAGTAATAAAAGCTAAAAGGAAACACCAGGTTTGTACTGTCAAAAATAAAATGGCACTGGAAACTGCTAAAGCTTTTCTGCAAGTGGAAGAGATATCCCTGACAATTTTACACGGGATCCCAAAAGCCAGGTTAATTAAATTGGCAAGTAAATTAAGAGTAGGATTGCCTGCCAAAGCTAGGAAGGCAGAGATAATCGAAGAGGTGGCACAGCATTTTAAATTGGAAGGGATGCCCAAAAGACCAAGTTCTCCAAGAGGTGGTTCATTGGAATGGGCTCAAATTCAGTTGCAAATACAAAAATTGGAACTAGAGGCAGCAGTAAAGGACAGAGAAATGGAAATGTGAAAACTTGTTTCCCAAAGGGAGTTAGAAATGATGAAGTTGGAAAAGGAGGAAAGAGAAAAAGGGAGAGAATTCCAGCTTAGAATGCTGGCAGCTAAAAAAGAGACACCAGTCAGTGAGGCAGGACTTATTTCCAGATCAGAATCCAGTGGGGAGATATTTAAATTTGTACAAGCTCTTCCAAAATTTGAGGAAAGGAATCTTGAAGCATTCTTTATTTCATTTGAGAAGATGGCTGAACAGATGAACTGGCCAAAGGAAAACTGGACATTGCCCATGCAGAGCAAATTGACAGGTAGAGCACAGGAAATGTATGCTTCACTGTCAGTGGAGGTTTCTAGGGATTATGATGTGGTGAAAAAGGCCATTTTGAGTGCACATGAGTTGATCCCTGAAGCATACAGACAAAAGTTTCGAAAGAAAGGAAACAGCCTGGGCAAACTTACATTGAATTTGAAAGGATGAAGCAAAGTAGTTTTGACAGGTAGATACGAGCATTAGGAGTTGAAACTACCTATGAAGTTCTCAGAGAGACCATTCTCTTGGGAAGAACTTAAAAACTCCCTACATTCTGCAATGAGAACCAATTTTGAAGACCAAAGGGTTGCAACTGCTAGACAGGCAGCAGTAATGGCTAATGATTATGAGCTGACCCATAAAACTAAACCTTTTTTCCATCATCCCCATAAATTTCAAAAGGATAGAAAGTGGAAGAGTGAAAGGAAGGCAAGTAGCCAGGGTAAAGAATAGATAGCTGGGAATACCTTGAGATCTCCTCCCCAGATCAGGAAGGAAGATACTAAGGATGGAGGTGAAACTCGAAGGCCTAAGTGTTTCCATTGTGTTGCAAGGGAAGCCCATGAAACTTATTGGAGTTTGTAAGAGTGAGTCCAAAAAAGGAACTCAAAAAGAAAATGCCACAGATCAAATTGTAGCTTTAACTACAAATAAGGGTCTGGAGCTAAGCACTACTGTAATGCAGGTGAAGTGAATAAGGTAGATGAGAGATATAAAGGGTTCTTATCTAAAGGGAAGATAACTCCTTTTTCATCAAATCATGCAGCTAAACCCATAACTATATTAAGGGACAGAGGATCTACTCAAACTCTTTTGCTGGAGAAGGATCTAGATTTCCCTCCAGAGAGTTAAATGAAAGTTGAAGTATTGGTAAACGGGAAAGTGGAGGGTATGGGCAAGAATCTTACCTTTGTCGGGCGGGCTGGGGCGGGTGCAGAGCCGATCGCTGCCCGCAATCGGCTGCGTGCCGCCATTTTATGCGGGCGGGCCAATTACACCTGCCCAGCGTAATGTGCATTCCGTAGTGCTTGGCGTTACCTGTGCGCGGGTTGGGGGAGGAGGGAGCATGCGCGCAAAACAACGCAACAATCTCCTTGATGCATGGAGCTGCCTCAGGGAGATTGAATAGACAATAAAAATTTTAAAAATTCAAGTAAAAAATTATTTACACATGTCCCCTCATGTGACACATGAGCTGGGACATGTTTGTCAAGTTCACCAAACTTATTAATTTTATAAAACCTTCAGGAAACCTCATCCCGCCCGGGGAAGAGGTTTCCTGGAAAACTCGAAGGCCATTTGGACTCCTCACCTGCCCACCACGTAAGGTTGGACCGGCAGCAGTGTTAATGACGTTAATGACTTTCCTAATGGCCTTAATAGTCCTTTGACAGTTCGGCAGGTGCGCAGCCGCCTCCGGTGCACACCCGTCGAATGCAATATCGAAATGACGTGCGACGATATCGTGACATATGCCCAATGTCATCTCATGTCATTTTACGTGTCAGCGTGTCGGGCTCGCCCCCCCCGCCCCCCCCACCCCCCTGCACACCGATGGCAATATTCTGGCCTACATCCCGGTTCCATTGTACAAATTGCAACTGGAGTGTGATTTGTTGTCTAGATCGGTGGTTGTAGGAGTGGTTAAGGAGTTACCTGTGGATGGAGTTGATTTACTCCCGGGGAATGATTTGGCAGGAGTGAATGTTTTAACTTCGCCCATAATTACAGAAAGTTCGAGAGAGGAGCAGTTACAAGAACAAGTACCTGGTATTTTTCCATCGTGTGTGGTGACCAAAGCAATGGCTAAACAAAGTCCATCACCAGAGATCAAAGGAATATCATGAGCAGATGTTACAGTAGCTGAAACCTTGTTTAAGAATGAGAGTAATTCAAAGGAAGTATTTGGCAGGTCTTCATTAACTCACATAGAAAGATTTTAAAATGAACAAGGACCTACCTTTGAAACCACATTTGGAGTCTACAAGAAATAATTCGCGAATGTAAAACATACGCTGGAATTTTCCGTCTCATTGGCGTCAGGCGTCATGGTGGGTGTGAGCAGATAATATGGTGGGAAGGCCAAAACTTGGTTTCGCACTGCCGTGAAACCAGTTTGCAATTGTCCGCTCCAGTTGTCAATGGCCGCACGTCAGGCATATCAGTTTAATACATCTGCATCTGATTATAAGCCCTGCTTGCCGGAATTGTCCTCCCACGTCAAATTTACCGCCCCCGTCAGCGGCAAAACATGTCATGACAAGTGTGACATGCAGAAGTCAGGACTTACCATTAGGGCCTTGCTCACATCATGGCTATCCCAGGAGCAGAAGATGCTGGAGTCCTCCAGCTACTGGACCCTGGAGGAATACGTGCATCGCATACTGGGTGGATTTTCATGGACATGGTTCTGCCACGAAGCAGCTCACGGAAGGTGGAAGGTCACTGTTGAGGGTCTGCTTTGGGACATCAGAGTCTTGGCCATGGTCTGCTACAGATGATCATCAAGGGGGGCAGTGGAAGGTCTAGGTTTGACTCGGAGAGGAATATATGCCAGGGTATGAGGTTGGGAGGAGGGAACGATGGGGTGGCGAGGTTGGGAAGGGGGAGGCAGTACAGGGTAGAGGAGGGTGTAAAGGGGGAGAATGCGGCAAAGGAAGAGGTAGGTGTAAGGGGGGAGGAAGGTGTAAAGGCAGGAATTCGGAGGGGGGTAGAACTTTTGGGGCAGGAAGGAGTTCGGAGGGAGATAGGAGTCCAGGTGGAGGAAGGAATCTAGGAGGAAGGAATTCAGAGCAGGGAAAGAGTGCAGGGGGAGGATGGAGTTTGGGGGGGTGGTGGTGGAGTCCGTGTGGGAGGAAGGGTTTTGGAGGGAGGAAGGAGTCCAGGGGGAGGAGTAAGGGTGGAGGAAGGGGTAAGGGTGGAGGAAGGAGTAATGGGGGCTTGTCCAGGTGAACATGCAAGGCAAGGGTCTGTGGAGTCGATGACTGCCTCCTGGGGAGCGAACTGAGGGTGGGAATGGTGGGTTTGAAAGAGGGCAGAGTGAACTGGTAGGGTTGGAGAGCGAGGGTGTGATGGATGCGATAGAAGGGGCGGCGAGGGTGGCTCTTGGGTCTCGGAGGCAGACACAGGCCCCGGGGGAGGGTAGAAGGAGGTCCAAGAGATCAATGGGGGTGGGATTTTCGGAAAGGAAGGAAACGTGCACACTTACCTAGTCATGGTGGGGAGGTGGAAGGTGATGCTGGGGGGGTTCAATAGTGATGGGGGAGAGGACATTGGCGACTGGGGGAGGGGAAAGGATGGGGGAGCGGTAAACATACTTAACCACCACCATGCTTCTGAAATCGAAAGTAAGCAGAGCCTCGTGTTGGAAGGGCATAGGTGCAGCATGGGAGTCTTATCAGTGGGTGGGTGGAGATGCAGGTCAGCTCAGCTGGACAACTGAAAGAGAACCTCAGCAGGCAGCATTGAAAATGCTTGGGACATTGAGATGAGTGTGATTTTTAAAAAATTATTCATTCACGGGATGTGGGCTTCGCTGGCTGGGCCAGCATTTATTGCCCATCCCTAGTTGCCCTTGAGAAGGTGATGAGCTGCCTTCTTGAACTGTTGCAGTCCATGTGGTGTAGATACACCCACAGTGCTATTAGGGAGGGAGTTCCAGGATTTTGACCCAGCAACAGTGAAGGAATGGCGATATATTTTCAAGTCAGGATGGTGAGTGACTTGGATGGGAATATTTAGGTGGTAGTCTTCCCATCTATCTGCTGCCCTTGTCCTTCTAGACGGTAGCGGTCGTGGGTTTGGAAGGTGCTGTCGATGGAACCTTGGTGAATTCCTGCAGTGCATCTTGTAGGTGGTACACACTGCTGCCACTGTGCGTCGGTGGTGGAAGGAGTGAATGTTTGTGGATGTGATGCCAATCAAGCGGGCTGCTTTGTTCTGGACGGTGTCAAGCTTCTTGAGTGTTGTGGGAGCTGCACTCATCCAGGCAAATGGGGAGTATTCCATCAAAATCTTGACTTGTGCCTTGTTGATGGTGGACAGGCTTTGGGGAGTCAGGAGGTGAGTTACTCATAGCAGGATTCCTAGCCCCTGACCTGCTGTTGTAGCCACAGTGTTTATACAGCTAATCCAGTTCAGTTTCTGGTCAATAGTAATCCCCAGGATGTTGCTATTGGGGGATTCAATGATGGTAAACATCCAGGGGCGATGGTTGGATTCTCTCTTGTTGGAGATGGTCATTGCCTGATACTTGTGTGGCACGAATGTTACTTGCCACTTGTCAGCCCAATCCAAGTCTTTCTGCATTTGGACATGCACTGCTTCAGTATCTGAGGAGTCGCGAATGGTGCTGAACATTGTGCAATCATCAGCGAACATTCCCACTTCTGACCTTATGATGTCATTGATGAAGCAGCTGAAGATGATTGGAACTCCTGCAGTGATGTCCTGGAGCTGAGATGATTGACCCCCAATAAGCACAACAATCTTCCTCTGTGCTAAGTATGACTCCAACCAGCGAAGAGTTTTCCCCTGATTCCCACTGATTCCAGTTTTGCTAGGGCTCCTTGATGCCACACTCTGTCAAATGCTGCCTTGGTGTCAAGGGCAGTCACTCTCACCTCATCTCGGGAATTCAGCTCTTTTGTCCATGTTTAAACAAAGGTTGTAATGAGGTCAGGAGCTGAGTGGCCCTGGCAGAACCCAAACTGTGCATCAGTGAGCAGGTTATTGCTAAGCAAGTGCCACTTGATAGCACTGTTGATGACCCCTTCCATTACTTTACTGATGATCGAGAGTAGACTAATCGGACAGTCATTAGCCAGGTTGGGTTTGTCTTGCTTTTTGTGTACAGGACATACCTGGACAATTTTCAACATAGCCGGGTAGATACCAGTGTTGTAGCTGTACTGGAACAGCTTGGCTAGGGGCGTGGCAAGTTCTGGAGCACAAGTCTTCAGTGCTTTTGCCGGAATATTGTCAGGGCCCTTATCCTTTGCAGTACCCAGTGCCTTCAGCTGTTTCTTGATATCACGTGGAGTGAATTGAATTGGCTGAAGACTGGCATCTGTGATGCTGGGGACATCCGGAGGAGGCCGACATGGATCATCCACTCGGCACTTCTGTCTGAAGATAGTAGCAAATGCTTCAGCCTTATCTTTTGCACTGGTGTGCTGGGCTCCTCCATCATTGAGAATGGGGATATTTGTGGAGCCGCCTCCTGCAGTGAGTTGTTTAATTGTCTACCACTGTTCACGACTGGATGTGGCAGGACTGCAGAGCTTAGATCTGATCTGTTGGTTGTGGGATCGCTTAGCTCTGTCTATCACTTGCTGCTTATGCTGTTTGGCATGCAAGTAGTCCTGTTTTATAGCTTCACCAGGTTGACACCTCATTTTTAGGTATACCTGGTGCTGCTCCTGGCATGCCCTCCTGCACTCTTCATTGAATCAGAGTTGATCCCCTGGTTTGATGATAATGGTAGAGTGGGGGATATGCCAGGCCATGAGGTTACAGATTGTGTTTGAGTACAATTCTGCTGCTGTTGATGTCCCACAGCGCCTGATGGATGCCCAGTCTTGAGTTGCTAGATCTGTTCGATATCTATCCCATTTAGCACAGTGGTAGTGCCACACAACACGATGGAAGGTATCCTCATTGTGAAGGCGGGACTTCGTCTCCCCAGTGACTGTGCGGTGGTCACTTCTACCGATACTGTCATGGACAGATGAATCTGCGGCAGGCAGGTTGGCGAGGATGAGGTCAAGTATGTTTTTCCCTCTTGCTGGTTCCCTCACCACCTGATGCAGACCCCAGTCTAGCAGCTATGTCCTTTAGGACTCAGCCAGCTCAGTCAGTAGTGGTGCTACCGAGCCACTCTTGGTGATGGACATTCAAGTCCCCCACCCAGAGTACATTCTATGCCCTTGCCACCCTCAGTGCTTCCTGCAAGTGGTGTTCAACATGGAGGAGCACTGTTTCATCAGCTGAGGGAGGGGGGTATGTGGTAATAAGCAGGAGGTTTCCTTGCCCATGTTTGACGTGATGCCATGAGACTTCATGGTGGCCGGACTCAAAGTTGAGGACTCCCAGAGCAACATCCTCCCAGCTGTAAAGCACTGTGCCGCCATCTCTGCTGGGTCAGTCCAGCTGTTAGGACAGGACATACTCAGGGATGGTGATGGTGGTGTTTGGGATGGAGGAAGGATCTGTGTGTGTGAGAGAATTCTTACATGAGGTTCTGAAAGGCCCTGCCACACACACACACTTCTCCAGAATCACTTGTGGGCCAGCTGAACAGCTAGTGAGGGGCAGGGGGGATGTAGGGGGAAGACTCATGAAGCCTGGAAATGAAGCTGAAAGACACCATTACACATTATTCAGTGAAAATGATTATACTTTCAGATTCAGAAGTGACAAAATGTGTTCACCCTTGCAACCATTTGTGATCAGAAATTTTTACTTTTTCTATTTCTACCACTTCTTCTAGGTGCTGCCCTGACATCCGCAGCAGGGGTAGAGACAGCCTTTGCAATGGTTGGCTCTGTTGCCTCTAATGACTTTGGCGTGGGTCCTCTGGAGAGGCGAGGACCTGAGGGCCCTGGTTTGCTTTGGCTGTCCTCCTGTGGGCCAGCTGCTCCCTCTGGGGTGACAGAGGATGAGGTTGAGGGGGTCACAGGCAAAAGGGACTCAGAGGGAGAGGACAGCCTCTGAGATTCCTGAGTGGATGACGCAGGAGTGTCCAGCTGCGGCTCCCCCTCCTTTTGTGTGCCCGAGGGTCCCGGCCTGACTCCCTGAGGGGAAGGGCACCTGGAGGGACGTAATGGTGCCCAGTTTCCCTCTCGCATTGCCACTGCAGGAACTCACTGATGGAATCAGCGATGGAGTGCTGGCCTGTGTGCATCTTTGCATTCTGCTGGACCAGGGTCTCCATGACATCTGTCATCCTTCCCTAGGAGGCCTCCATACACATACATGTGGGTACCACTTCATCAGAGAGCAGTTGGGTGTACTCCTCCAACTCATGTGCCACTCTATTGAGGGCTTCCAACAGCCCTGCGTGATGTTCCCCCACCATCTGCTGGCTCTCCACGATCAGCTGGAAGGCCGAATCCAGAGGCTCATCATCTGACATGAACTTCACAGTTGCTGCTTCCCCAGCAGTCCTCCTAGTGCCGGGGAGCTTGGCTGAACCCACCTCCTCCTGCTGCAGACACGTGTCCGCGTGGTGACCACCAGATTGTGAACCCTAGCCGGATCTAGTTCGAGGTCCCACCGAGGTGTGTGTCTCTGTGCTGGTGGAGGGTGTGAGTAAGCGCTGTGATGGGTCTTCCAAGCTGCTTATTTCCAGCTCTTCAATGGAGCAGGAGGCCTCTTGCCTAGAGGTAAGGACCTGGATGGAGCTGAGGGACTGGCTGGCTGAAGGTGTTGCTTGCTTGGCAGAGCTCCCTGTGAACCAAAGTTGAGATAATTAGTGCATGGCAGCAGAGTCAAAAGCAGGAGAGAGCGCACTCACAGCTGTGTTGAGAGAGAGATGATGTGGTGCAGGATCCTCACTGGGTGTTCGCTGCTGACCTCACGGTTGCAGGCACGGTCCATGTCCTCACCAGTCAGCACGATGGCACACTCCTCGAAGTAAGTGAGGGGCCTAATGTGGCCACTCCACCCCTGGTCTGGGACCTCTCCTTGCTGATGTGAGCCAGCTTCTCCTGCATGAAAACAGATGGAGAGAGTGTGAGCAGGACACATGGCACAGTCTGAAATGATCGTGTGGTGAGCGGGGCCATGGACGGGATGATGATGTGAGCTCCAGAGGATATGAGCCTGATGGAGATGTGAGAGTATGTGTAAGGGTTAGTGGTGTTGTCCCTTGAGGTGTGAGATCTCTGTGGATTTGTGATTGGTTTGATTGTGTGTGATGAGATTGATGAGAAGAGTGACTTACCCTGGCAGAATGGATGAGACCATTCATCCTCTTACTACACTGGATGGCTGATCTCTTTTGTAAGGCTTTGGTGCTGAAAACCGGCCACCGGCTCCTATGCTGGGTTGGTGACCTTGTTTGCTGGTCTTCACCTAAAGTGGGGTAAAGCACTTCGCTGCGGGCTCCACTGCATCCAGTAGGCTTTCGACTGAGGCGTCCCTAAACCTGGGGGCAGCATATTTCCTCTCTTTGGCAGCCATCAGTTCCCAGCAACTTCCTACCCCTTGAAGGGTGTTAACTCTGTGCAGGGGCAGCCTTTAAATATGGCGCCCGCTTTACTGAAGGCCTGAGGCAACGGCGGGTGAATCAGAGTGGACCCTGCTAGCGACCTGGCGTGTTTCTCAGGAATGCATAATTAATGAGGGGGGAATGGGATGATACGCTGTGAAAAGTTGCCATTGCAACCGGTGGCTAAAATGTCCTTTTTCTCGCCCGCTACTGCACTTAGTGCAAATCTGAGATGATTCTGCCCATTGTTTATTGCAGGTAATTTTGATCAACCTTTCTTGACACTGTTTGCTAATGGTCTGAAATCTCTAGTATGCTTTCTGCTGTTTATTAACGGCCTTCCTATAGGAACATCATCCCTCTCTCAACACGACTGTGAGTGCTCTCTCTCCTGCTTTTAACTCTGCTGCCATGCACTAACTATCTCGACTTTGGTTCGCAGGGAGCTCTGCCAAGCGACCGACACCCTCAGCCAGCCAGTCCCTCAGCTTTATCCAGGTCCTCACCTCCAGCCATGAGGAGTTTATATTCTTGTACAGAACCTTGATCCAACCCCAGCTAGAGTGATGCATTCAGTCCTAGGTTCCGTAACTCAGGAAGGATCTCTTGGCCTTGGAGGGTGTACGACTCTAATTCATGATTGCAAGGTTTAGAGGGTTAAATTCTGAGGACAGGCTACACAAATGTAGTTTGTATTTCCATTAGTTTAGAAGCTTGACAGATGATCTGATCAAGGTTAAAAATGTTGAAAGGATATTTGATAAGGTAGATACAAAATATTGCCACTGCTGCTGGTAGAAGGATCAAAACAATATAATCATAAATCAGCTTCAGTAAATTTGTTATATTATAGTGACTGGTGAACTGTTGTCACAGGAACATAGGAGGAGGTCAATCAGCCCCTTGAGCCTATTCCACATTCTATTAGATCCTGGCTGATCTGTACCTTGTCCTCATTTAACCACCTTAATGCCATATGCCTTAATAACCCAATTACCCAACAAAAATCTATCAATCTTGAAAGCTCCAATTGTTTCCTGGCATTCACAGTCATTTTGGAGACAGTTCCAGATCTCCATAAACCTTTGTGATGAAAAATAGAGCCAGGCTGTTCAGCACTTCTTCATTTTACACATCGTACACTTCACTATATAAATGACAAACTAAGGAACACAGGAACAGGAGGAGGCCCTTTAACCCCTCAAGCCTGTTCCACCATTCAATCAGATCATGGTTGATCTGCAACCTAACTCCATTTCACCCGTTTTTGCCCCATATCCTTTAATATCTTTGGATATCAAAAATCTATTAATCTCAGTTTTAAAATTGAGAATTGATTTAGCATCAACTGCTGTTTGCGGAAGAGAGTTTGGGAGTTCTATACCCTTTCTGTAGAAGTGTTTCCTAATTTCACTACTGAGTGTTCTGCCTTTAAATTTCAAAATATTCCACCTAATTCTAGACTCTTTAGACATTTCTCTGTATTGCTATGAAAATGTTATATAAGATATTAATTTATAATGTCATCGTCTGGACCTACACATGCATTGAACTTTTTAGAAATAAACACTTCTCCTAAGCAAAGAACAATGACTACAGCAGCATCTATGTTGCATTTGTGAAGGACACAAGCTGCTTTCTGGAGAGTCTATGGAGGTCTCAGAGAGAGGTCAGGTGATCCAGTTCTTAGGTGTGAAAACGATACTGGATTTTTGGATAGTGAGAGAGACTGCCACAGGGGCAACAGCCTTACCCCATCTCTCTTTCCTCTGAAATCTCTCTCATCAAAGCTGAGCTGTTTGTGATTTGAAAAGCCCATCAGAAGACCTCGGTGCCACAAGCTAAGAGTTCTTAAAGGAGAATTTTGAATCAGCACCAATATCTCAAGTGAGAAACGTCAAGAACCAGCTGTTACTGTAGACCGGGACCCTTCAGCTATAAACAAGCCTCTGGATACTTGTGATTTTTTTTTACTGACTTTACTTGTTACTTAGCCAAGTTTTTAATATCTGATCCTCTGCAGAGTTTAACTTCTTTGTTTTGCATGCTTGGGGGTCATTGTGTGTGTTGTTTTTGCATTAGAGAGTAGTTGGACATTTTTGTACATTTTAAATCTTTTGTTAATAATTTCTGCATCTTTACCTGTGAGTTTTAGCAATAAAGTTAACTCTTTACTTGTTAACTTAAGCAACCTGGCTGACTTATTTCTTGCATTGAGTTATACACAGTTAGACATATATTAAATTGGTAAAATCACCTCCCTTGTAAATTCAAACTCTGTTATAACCAACTCAGGAGTGGGACAAGGAGAGGAGTCAGTTCACCCCTGCTAACTTGGTCATAACACTCTATCTGTTCCATTTAATATCTTGAACACCACAAACAAATCATTGCTTAACCTTTTAAATTTAAGGGAATACAACTCTAGCTGATGTAATGTTTCTTTGTAATTTAACTCTTGGAGTCCAGGTATCATTCTGGTCAACCATTGGAAACCCTCTAAGACCAGTATGTCCTGCCTAAGGTGTGGTGCCCGGAACTGCTTAAAATATTCCAGGTGATATCTAGCCAGGCCTTTGTCTTGCTGAACCATGACTTCTATCCCCTTGCATTCTGGTCCTCTAGGTATAAAAGCCAGCATTCCATTTGCCTTTTCGATTATTTTCTGTACGTGTTCATGACATTTTAATGACCCATGTGCCTGGATCCCCCAAGTATCTTTGAACATCCACTGTTTCTAGATTTTCACCATTTAGAAAGCATTCTGTTCTATCCTCCTTTAGGATTAAAGCGGAAGACCTCATATTTGCCGACATTGAAATTGATTGGTCACTATTTTGTCCATTCACTTAATTTATCAAGATCTCTCTAATGTTATGCTTCTATCTACACTGTTTACCTGTATTTGCATCATGGGCAAACTTGAAAATGTGTCTTTCTATCCCATTGTCCAAGTTGTTAATAAATACAGTGAATAGCTAAGACCCAGATATAAAACCTTGTGGGATACCACGAGTCACATTCTGCCAATTAGAGTACGTGCCTATTATCCCTACTCTCTGTCTCTTGTCACTCAGCCAATTTCCTAACCAAATTGATAATTTGCCTTCAATTCCATGGGCTTCAACTTTAGTAACAGATTCTTATGAGGAACTTGCTAGTACCTTCTGGAAGTCCATATAAATAACATCCATCGACATTTCCCCATCCACCTTAGTCACCTCTTCAAAAAATTCAGTCAAGTCCATCAGGCATGACATACCCTTTATAAATCCATGTTGACTCTCTCTGATCAGCTGAAAATTTTGAAGATGTTTAGACCCCCTATCCTTAATTATTGACTCTAGTGATTCCCAAACAGCAAATGTTAAGCTCATTGGTCTATAATTCCCTGATTTCCCTCCCTCACCTTTCTTCCTTTCTTAAATAGTGGAGTGACATGTGCAATTTTCCAATCTAATGAAACAGTTCCTGAGAACTTTGGAAGATTATCTGGAAGTTTATCTTTGGTAGGCATCCGCAATGCCCCTACTTCCATTAAAACCTGGGGATGGAAACCATCTGGTACTAGGAGTTTGTCACCCGTTGGTGCAATTATTTTTTTCATTACTGTTATTTTGGTTATATTAATTTTGTTGAATCCCTGATCCTGATTCAATATTAGTTTCTTTGGGATGTCTGACAAGCTGATGTCATCTTCTAACATGTGTACTGAAGCAAAGTAATTATTCAACATGCCTATCATTTCCTTACTTTCCTGGACAATATTAACATTATCAGCTGTTAAAAGGGCCCACATTGCTCCTGATCACCCTCTTGGATTATAAAAAATGAGGCCTCACAGGTATAATATTCCAGTGCTATTTAACTATGGGCAGAATTTTGCCAATGGTGAGCAAGGGGCGGGGCCCACTCGCCGACGCGTAAAATGACGCGGGATGACGTTGGGCAGAACCCCCGACGTCACTCCGCCCTATTTAAATTTTCAGGAAGGCGGGCCCCCCGACCTGTCAATGGCCAATTGAGGCCATTGATAGGATCAATTATACAATTAATGGACCTGCCCGTCCAACCTTAAGGTTGGCAGGTCGGCCAGGAGCCCTGGCGGCAAATATTAAAACATGAAACCTCATCCACCGGCGGGATGAGATTTCATGCAGGGTTTAAAAAATTTTAATAAAGTTATTATGTAAATTATGAACATGTCTCATCTTATGTGACATTGTCACATGAGGGGGACATGTTAGGGAATTTTTTTTTCTATTTTTAATATTTTTCAACGTGGAAGCGATCTCCCTGAGGCAGCACTTAGCCTCAGGGAGATGTGTGCTCTTGTGTGCGCATACACGAAAGAGCGCACTCTCGCTTTTAGGGAATCCCACCCCCGCCCCCCCCCCCGCCTGCACAGGAAGCGCATAGCGCTTCTCGCCAGACGTCACGCTGGGCGGGCCTTAATTGGCCCACCCACGTAAAATGGCGGTGCAGCCTGCTTCTCTGGCAGGGATCGGCTCCCCGCCCACCGGAGATTGGGTTGGGCCCGCCCGCCCAGCAGAAAATTCTGCCCCATAACTTGTTTACGATGCAAATAACATTGTCGTTAACCCTCTTTTTTTCCAATTTTTACTTCATAAAACTTATATTTTTATGTCTCCTCCATGCTGGATTTTTAATATTTGCATGTATTTTTCCCTTCTCCATTTCTAAATTGTTCCCTCTTTTCTCAGTTATGTGCAAAAGATTTTTTTCTCTCTCCTGTTTAATTTCCACAGCAGGTCTGTAGCTCCTGTTGACAATATCTTTGATGTTGCCCTGTTGGAAAGCTTTTTCTCATTTGGCCTGAGAGGGACTCTGTTTAAAAAGACAGAAAGCTTTGTATTTACATAGCAACTTTCACAACCTCAAGATGTTGCAAAACACTTTATAGCCAATGAGATACCCTTGAAATGTGGCCACTGTTAATGTAGGACATGCAGCAAACAATTTATGCACAGCAAGATCCCACAACAACAATCTGATACACACTTGATAATCTGTTTTAGTGGTGTGGGTTGAAGGATAAATATCAGCCAGCACACTGGGGAGAAAACACCAACTTTTCTTTGAAATGACGTCATGGAATCCTATATGTCCACCTGAGAGGGGAAATGGAGCCTCAGTTTAACATTTCTACCAAATGATGGCACTCCCTCAGCACTGTTAACAAGATTTTGCGCCCAAGTCTCTTGAACCCATAACCTTCTAACTTGATCAGAAGGAAGAGTGATACCACTGAGGCATCTATTTATGTAATGTTATTGATACTAATATCAGCGGAGATGGTGGTGTTGTGGTAATGTCACTGGACTGGTAGTTAAGAAGCCCAGGTTAATGCCCTGGGGGCATGGGTTCAAACCCCACCACAGCAGCTGGTGGAATTTGAATTTAATTAATAAATCTGGAATTGAAAGTTAGTCTCAGTGATGGTGACCATGAAACTATCATTGATTGTCATAAAAACCCATCTGGCTCACTAATGTCCTTGAGGGAAGGAAATCTGCCATCCTTGCCTGACCAGGCCTACATATGAATCCAATTCTACAGCAATTTGGTTGAATTTTAACTGCCCTCTGAAAGCCACTCAGTTCAAGGGCAATTAGGGATGGGCAACAAATGCTGGCCTTGCCAGTGATGCCCACATCGCATCAAAGAATAAAAAAATTACATCAGATTCAGGTGACAAAGTGTTGAATCCCAAGGATACACAATCTCTTTGGAGTTTTGGTTTGGATAATTAGGTAGGACCCTCAATGGAACAGCTATTAAATAAATGCACTTTTGCATGTGCTGTTAGCTTTGAGACAATGAGGTGTCATTGGGTACATTCCCAACTTTATGGTGGAACAATTTTTTTTCATTATACCCAGCAGAAGGAGCTACCTAAACGTCTATCACAGGTACCATGAGATTTTCCATGGGATGAGGGAGAGAGATGTTCATTCAGGATTGTACCTTCAATTGATGCTCGACCTACCAACCCTTGTCAGACATGATGAAGTGATCAGAGTATAGCCTTTTATCTGTCTCTCTGGAGAGAATAGTGAGGCAGTGAGAAACACAGGGAGATCGTTATGTCTCGGCAGTGAGAGTAACTCACTCA
Source organism: Cetorhinus maximus (assembly GCF_964194155.1). Classification (NCBI taxonomy): domain Eukaryota; kingdom Metazoa; phylum Chordata; class Chondrichthyes; order Lamniformes; family Cetorhinidae; genus Cetorhinus; species Cetorhinus maximus. The sequence goes on from NC_135886.1 coordinate 64,782,030, forward strand.
GAAACTCAAAATCTCTAGTGTGACAGAATCGAGCCGTAATCATTGCAACCAAAAATAAGTGCAGGAACATATAACTTATGAGATTAGCATTTAGCAGAAACATATGGTATGAGGATCATTAGAAAATGGGTCAATTCTCACTGAAAAAACACAGTATTTTGTGCAGTCGTCTGACTCACAGTGTCTGCCATTGTTCAATGGTAGCATTTTCAACTCTGAGTCAGATAGTTATGGGTTCAAGTCACACTCCAAAGATTGGAGCACAAATTATAGGCTGGCACTCTACCCTCTTTGTTCTAAGTATCACAAAAGCAGATTACTAGTTATTATCACATCGCTGTTTATGGGAGCTTGCTGTGTGCAAATTGGTCACCATGTTTCCTATATTATAGCAGTGACTAGAATTCTAAATACATCATTAACCATAAGGATGCCCTGAAATCATGAAAGGTGCTATATAAATGCAAATTTTCTTTGCTCGTTTCTTATCCCTCCAATTGAACAATATCCTGTTTCTGTGTGCCTGTCCAGTTCTCCAAAACTTTCATCACACTTTCCTTCAAGCATCTCTCTAAACTCTTCCTAAATGTTGACCAGGTCCTTGTTTCATTCTCTAACTCTGGTCATGTATTCCACAGCCTTACAACCATCTGTGTAAGACCGTTTCTTCTTCAATCTATCCTAAACCTCTTACATTCAATCTTATATCTATATCATCCCATTGCAGACTGCTCAGTCACTGGAAACAGTCTGTTTCCACCTGTATCATTCGTCATCATTTTAACACCTCCATCAATTTACCTTGTCATTTTCACTGTCTGACAATCTTATTTCTGATCTGAATATTGTTAGTGACCTTTCTATAGCAATGAAAGTAAGTTTTTTAACAGAAGTTTAGTTGCCTGAACAACCAGCATCACCATTGATCAGAAACTCAACTCGAGCAGCCATATAAATATTATGGCAATGAGAACTTGCCAAAGGTTGGGCATTCTGCAGTGAGTGGTCAAATGCTGACTCCTCAAAGCTTCTGCAGCATGTACACGGCACAAGTCAGGAGTGTGGTGGAAGGCTCTCCACTTGCCTGGATGAGCGCAGCCCCAACAACACCCAAGAAGCTCATCAACATCCAGGACAAAGCAGCCCACTTGATTGGACCCATCCACCACCTTAAACATTTACTCCTTCCAACACCAATATATAGTGGCAGCAGTGTGTACAAAGACGTGCTTGTAAGCCAATGTGTTATTTACCTTTTTAATGTGCAATCACTTTTTAACCTTGTAACTGTTTCTTTATTTCTCTTGTTTTAATTTATATAGGCCGGTTGTGTTGTGGCTCCGTGCACGGAGTTCGTCAGGTGGCGGAAGTTGAAACATCGAGGTGAAAGAAGAACCCGAGGCCGAAGATATCTAAGAACTGTGTAGTATGGGCATGGGGAAGAGCATGATGGTTAATTTAGCCAAGACAAAGCCTTGCTAGCAAAGTACATGTTGCAGAATGAATTGAACTGTAAAACTGCTGGCATCAGGGAAAAGATACAGACTTCACTTTGTTAGGCATGTCTCCTTCTCTCAGCTCTGGAGATTGGCAACAGTGTTAGAAATAACAAAGTCAAACTGGCTTTTTTACTTCAGGCAAGGCCTTGGGATTCCTGCACGTGTCTCAGCCAGGAGGCATCTGGAGGAGGAACAGTGAATCCACTGACTTCCATTGGGAAGGACAGTGAGGTAATTACAGACTAATTAAAGGAGTTAAAAACAGCTTTTACCTTATATAGCACAAGGCAGGGCCAAAAGCAATAAAGCAAGAGCACACAAAGACATTGTTGTTGCAGTACTTGGGGTGACTGGTCAGTCACCCGGAAGTAGTGTACAGAAGGCTATCTGCGGGATTGAACACCAAGACAGGCTCCGGCTTGCAGGGAAACCAAGCAGTTATTATCATCGTGCAAATGTACTGTTGATTAGTGATTTAATAAAGGTGTACTACATTAGTGGAACAATATCCAAGTTATTGTGTGCCATTGATACCTCTAGTAAAGGCTAGAACTTTTAGACCAGTAGATTGTCTTATACACTGCAGCAACTCACCAAGGTTCCTTGACAGCACTTTCGAAACCCATGACCTCTCCCACCTAGAAGATCACCATGGGAACACAACCTTTCCAATTTCCCTTCCAAGCCACACACCATCCTGACTTAGAGTTATATCACTGTTCCTTCACTGGGTCAAATTCCTGAAAATCCCTCCCTAACAGCACTGTGGGTGTACTTACACCATAGACTGCAGTGGTTCAAGAAGGCAGCTCACCACCTCCTTCTCAATGACAATTAGGGATGGGCAATAAATGAATGCCTTCCCATTGTTGCCTAAATCCTAAGAACAACAAATCAAAAGGACCTCCTTGATATTCATACTTGCATTTGATCTTCTAGGCTGAATGTCAAACTGTTTCTCTTTGACCCTTTCAGACATCATGTGCAATATCCACCAGGCTAGTCTGAATTACAAGACTACTTAGTAGTATAAAATTAAACACATAGGGCAGGATTTTCCCCTCGGCGATTTGGGGGCGGGGCCCGCTCGCCGAGGGGAAAATGACACGGGATGACGTCGGGGGGAATCCCTGATGTCATCCCAGTCCCCTTAAATTTTTAGGAAGGCGGGCGGACAGCGAAATCAGCTGTCCGCCCGCCGACCTGTCAATGGCCAATTGAGGCCATTGACAGGCTCATTAAAATAATTAAAAACCTGCCCGTCCAAGCTTAACATTGGCGGGCAGGTCAGGAGCCCCAGCGGGCTTCAGATTATTCATGAAACTTCATCCACTGGCAGAATGAAGTTTCTTGTCCATTTTTTAAAAATTTAATAAATTTTATGTGTTTATTATTAACAAGTCCCACCTCGTGTGACATTGTGACATGAGGAGGACATGTTCATAATTTCAATATTTACCTATTTTTAGACTTTACTTACCTGTCACGAATCTCCCTGAGGCAGGACTTTGCCTCAGGGAGCAGTGCGCCCTTATGCACGCATGCACGAAAGAGTGCATTTTGACAGATGGGGAATCCCTCCCCCCCCACACAGGAAGCGCATAGTGCTTCCTGTCAGGCAGGCCGCTGGGCGGGCCTTAATTGGCCCGCCCACTCAAAATGGCGGCGGGCCCCGTGTCGGTGGTGGGGGTTGGCTGTCCGCTCGCCGCCGAGCCGGTGGGGCCTGCACGCCATCTGAGGGCAAAATTCTGCCCATACAGCTCTGTATGTCCCAATCTGGATGCATTTCAACATTTTAAATTAGTTCAAATTTGAAATTTGGTTTTACAGCTGATTAGATTTAGGACACTTACAATATCACTGAGGCCAATTATCACAGAAATTTCAGTTCCATTTAGAGAAACTCCTTTCCATGCAGTGAATATTGCAGGCCACCATACATGAGGTTGGTTTCGCAGGTTCAGATCTTGTATTAAACGTTAGAAAACATTTGTTTCTCAGATGATTTATTTCCACAGAGCTTGTTTTATTTTCCTTTATTCATTCTTGAGATGTTGGTGTCATTGGCAAGGTCAGCATTTGCTTCCCATCTCTCATTGCCTTTGAACTGAGTGGCTTGTTAGGGCATTGCAGAGGGCAGTTACAAGTCAACCACATTTCTGTGGGTCTGGAGTCACATGTAGGTCAGACCAGGTAAGGACAGCAGATTTTCTTCCCTTTGGACATTAGTGAACCAGATAGGTTTTTATGATGATCAATGATAGTTGTCATGATCACCAGTATTGAGACTCAATTCCATGTTTATTAATGGAATTCAAATTCCACCAACTGCTGTGCTGGGATTTGAACCCATGTCCCCAGAACATAGCCTGGGCCTCTGGATTACTAGTCCAGTGACATTACCACTATTCCACCATCTCCCATGTTTAATGTAGGAGTCTCTTGGTGTGGAAAGAAATAGTCATTTCTCTCCAAACCATTTGGAACATTTGGCTAATGTCACGAAAATGCCCCCTTATTTTCAAAACATGACTTTAAAAAAATCTTCCAATTGACTGGAAATTTGGTACTTTAAAAAATGAGAGCAAACTGCTTTAAAATGTGAGGCCACCTTCCGAGGTAAAGGTGAGAAAAGCCAACAAGAACCCCTCCGAAAGGGAGTGTGAGGAGAGAAATGTTACAAAAGAAACCTACAGACATGAAAACCCAACTCTCTAACTAAGGAAGGGATTAAAATTGCAAAGTGCTGAATTTTAATCAACAGCAAAGACAATGGGAACCGCTAACCAGTCACATACACTGAACAGACACTTAACCTTCCTGTGGAGGATGAAATAACCCTATCTTCTCTTGGTTTCTATTATCTTGAAATGCGTCAAAGATTTCTGAGATGAAAGATCAAAATACGATTACTTGTTCCACAACTATGACTGCAAGATATGTTAATTGAATCCCTTTTTGGGAATACAGAGACAGGAGGATTTTAAGAACTGGTTTTGCCAAGCCAGACACAGGGAGAAGTTATCAAAGTCATCTGGAAAAACTGCTGAAGGGAGCAGTAAGCAATCTCTCTCTCTCTCTCAAGAAAAACCCTATCTCTAGTATAAAAATCCAACCCAAGAGATAGTGACTGTCCATCATAAAGAACCTCAGGAGAAACCCATCGATTTCTGGGAGACGGATCATGGAATTAAAAAGAAGAAAATTGTCTCCAGCAAAATGTAGTTACCTGGACTTCAAACCAACTCCAGGATTTTAAAGGGAACCAGCTAACTTCAAATGGCCGCAGCATTCAACAATCTACACCTTAAGGACAAGCAAAGGACTTAATCGTATATTATTTTAACTTTTATTTGGACTCAAACTTTTCTTACTTCTGATATTTGTGTGTGTGTCATTGTATCTTTTATGATCTTTCCTTCGTTTTAGTAGCTAATAAATTTATTCTTTGACTCAAGAAAACCTGGTTTGATTTGGATTGGAAAAGGCATCTATAGGGATAATAAATTTTAAAACCTTTGTTGCGACCAACCAAGGAGGCTGAATAAAGAGCAGCCAGTTCATCCCTCCTCATTCAGCTGTAACATTAAAAATGTGTGTTATGGAATAGGAATCACTTTTTATATCTGAACATGTGTCAACATACAAAAATGACAGACAGAAAGAGAAAGGTCTAAAAAGTCTGCCCCACATTCATGATGACCTGAAGCATCCTGGCTAGACTCTTCCAACCATCCTATCCCCTACCTCATATCCACCTGCACAGCCATATAATCTCCTGAAAGAGGCAAAAAAAAAACCATAAAAATTCAGGGTTCAAAAAGGGAAAAGGTCTGTAAAATTCCTCTCCGAACCCCGCAGATAGTCCAGGAGATCACATGGACCCCAGGTAATTTATAAATCATCAGATGGGGTGATTTCTGCCCTTGGTTCAGCTCCCTCATGAAGACAGGGAGAAAGCACCCACTACACCAGCCAGCAATATATTCCACACCCTCACTAATCTCTGGGGAAAGAAGAATCACCCAACATCCAGTCTGTTCCCACACTAATATAGTTTGAACTCATGTCTCCTCATCATTCCCAATTTGTTAAACTTGCATTATCTCTCAATAGGACGGTATCCATCCCTTCAATTATTTTATAAACTTCTGTAAACTTTAAATCTGCACATCTCCAAAGTAAATAGCCCTGGTCCTTGAACCTATCTGAATAGCTGCTTCTTTAAGATGGGGGCCATTTCTATGATTCTCTGAATCTTTTCCAAGGCCACTACATTACTCCAATTGTTACTTGTTCATTTTTTTTCTTTTTCCTGTATGGATTTAATGCTTCTTATAAAATATAATTTAAATTGTAACTCCTACAAATATGATTATTATGTTAAAAATGCACTGCTGAATGTTTGACTAATGTTGCTGTCGAGTTCTCTTACCATATATGTCAAGGGTCTCAATGTAGTCCTCAGGGGACCTGACTCTATGCTAAGCAAGATGTTGAGACTGATGAGGGTTCTGGTTGAACACAATTACATGAATTTTATCACTAGCAACAACTGTCTACAGCAGTTAGTTCCCCTTTCAACCCACTGAAATTAGTTAATTGTACAACTATATACAGTTCTGCATAGGCCTTGATCTAGCCTGGGTTCTAACAGTCACATAGGCTGATTACTTGACTATATGCCTGACTCATAAGGTATACATAAAGTCTTACTGTTACAAAGTCACAGGCAGTAGTAAACATGTGCAGTAGAGATCACAGGCAATAGCTAACATCTAACATGGAGGTTGTACTTATATCCTCCAGCCTTACACACGGTGATGTCAGGGTGATGTCACCATGCAGCTTCTTAAAGGTACATGCCATTGTCTACATTGGCATGCATACAATATCACAATAGTTACATTAAGAGTTACGACATGGAAAGTTTATTTTGCATGTGAAAGCTAATGTTTTAATCATGCTACATGTAGCTAAATAACAACCATATTGTGTTGGCCACTCATTGCTGCAATTACCTGAACTCTACTTTCTTGCTATTGTTTGAAGAATTGAGAAAAGGAAATTAATGCTTAATGCTAAATCAATGTCTGTGCTACAACATGTTTGGTAGATTAGGTAACCAAATTGGCTTGTAAGTACTTTTCCATCCCATACACAATCTTTGAAATTATAGTCATGAATCTTCACTAATGATCTTTGCATTGCTTAGTGCCATTAATTCCTGTAGAGGTCTAACTCTCCAATTTGATTCTGATTTATCTGTACTGTTTTCTCAATGGATTTTTTAAAATCTCAGTGATCTGAAAGATCATTGTTCAAGTTGCCTTACAACAAAAGGAGAAGCTACAGGTGAGGAATGGTTGCCAGATACATTGTACCTTCATTTTCCTCTGTCTATTTTCTCAGGAGCATTAACCCCTTTAAAATGTATTCATTAAATCCTGTGTTAAAGAGATGTTAGAATTGAATTGAATTTGTGATGTGCTAAGCTGCTAATATCACTGAAAAGAAATGGCAACAGGTCATGTACTGCTCCATGTTACATTTCTGGATTATTTATCATGTACTTTTTCTTTATTTCCAATTCATCGATTTTTTTGAAGAATTAATGATTTAACTCTGTCTATGCTTCCTTTGATACATTCCCTTAATCCTGGGCAGAATATAATTAACCTGTGCATTACCCAGCTTGCATTTAAATATCTTCTATTGTTACTTAATCTGCCATTTTTTCCAACTAAGCCATCCGAGTTAGTTCCCCTTTTAACCCACTGAAATTAGTTAATTTTGAGTGCTATATCATCATCTTACGTTCCTCTTTTTAAAAAAAACTTTATCTGTTTTCAATGTTAACTTAATTAGATTATGGTCACTATTTCCCAAGTGTTTGCCTACTTTCAAAGTCTTATCCTGTTTATTTATCCAGAATGAAAGGAAACATAGGAATAGGAGGAGGCCATTCAGCCCCTTAAGTCTGCTCCACCATTCAGTTAGCTCACGGTTGGTCTGTATCTCAACTCCATTTATGCGCTTTAGTTCTATAGCCCTCGACAGCTTTACCCAACACAAATCTATCAATTTCAGTTCTAAAAATTCCAATTGTCCCCATAACCTTTAGGGGAGAAGATTCTGGGTGTTACTATCATATATACTCATGTAAAAGCCTGATTTTGAGACTAGATTTTTAGGCAAAACATAGGGGGTTGACTTTTACACAAGTAATGCATTCAAAGGGTTGAGATCCATGCCAGTTCTTGGGAACTGCTGAACTGCCAATAATGAAACTGTCTCAGAGGTTGCTGACCGAGGTGCTGAACTCCTAGGCTACCTATTTCTGATGGTTTAAAAGGGAAAAGAGCAAGTGTGAAAAAGACTCACTGGAATGTTCCTGCCAACCCCGCTCCCAAAACTAGCACAAGGTATGTGAAAAATGAAAGATTTTTGGGCCAAAAGTCAGGGTTATACATGTGATATATAAAAAACTAAGGATTTTGGGGCCACAAGTCAGGCTTCAACTCATACACGAGATGGACTGTTACTTGAGTGTATACGGTATATTTTATATGGAACAGCACTTCTTGATTTCCCTCCTAAATGGCCTAGCACTATGTTTAGGGTTGAGTCGCTTCATATTCTGATTCTCCTACCTGCCAAAATAGTTTCACTGTATCTATTTTACTGAATCATTTCAACATTTAAACACCTAAATCAAATCGTCCCCAATCTTCTATATTCAGAGCAGAGCCAAGTCTATTCAACCTGTCCTTGCTGTTTAACCCTTGAAAGCCCGGTATTATTTCTGATCAATCAGGTCTAGTGCTGCAACCTTCCATGTTGGGCAAGCGGCATACTGATTAAGGCAAGTCTGGAAAGGCATTTCCAGAACTGCTGCCCATTTTGACCACAAAATTTGTCCATTGCCAATACACCATAGGTATTTAAAGTCCCCATTTTATTACAATCGTATTATTACTGCAAACCTCCCAAAGTTGTTTATAAGTCTCATCTTCAATTTCTTTCACACCATTCAGTCATCTATAATGTATTCCCAATGTGTAGACAGATCCTTGATTCTGTCTTAGCATTGCCTATAGTGATTCATTCTAAACCTCACCATAAAAGTCTCCTTCCTCTGGCTAAAGCCATGTTTACTTATTGGGCCAGTTGCCCCACCAATGGAACAGATCCTACATCAGAAAAGTTACTTGCCTAGTTAGATTCCTCAATCTACAAGTCTCTATGTATCACTCTACAGTTAATTAATTTGAACTATTCTCACTTATCTGCTTACAGATCCAGACCCACCTGTCTCTGAGTCAAACCCTCTTACTGTCTCTCAGGACAATGAGCCTTTGGGTTAGTGGGAGCATTCCTGCCTCAGAAATGTTGGGTTTCAGCCTCACTCCTGACACCCCCAGCAAGTGGAGATTATAATATGATCTCAAAAGACTGTGTTGATATTCAGTGAGGGGGTACTTGTTTACATTTGGCTTACTCCACACTGCTGCATTTCTATATTTGCTTAATACATACTTATCAATCTCACACAGGACTGGTAAACTAAATGTAGGGTTAGTTTATTTAAAGATGTAGTACAGGATTACTCAGCAGATAGATTTACTATAAAGATTCAACAACAATTGTTAATGGGAAAGTACAGCTGCAACTCCTTAACACCACATGCTACTAGCTAAACTGAAACTCCTCTGAACAATGTCTGGTTTACATCCTGGCTACTTACTCATTAGCATCTTATCTCTTAAAGTGATTTCACAATACCCACCATCATTAGAGATAGGTGAGCTCTTTAATCTTGGTTGCAGCACCCCTAGGACAACATACTCTGAAGATAAAACCATCAGGAAGGCAACAGGAAACCATCCCATCTATTCTTCTCTAGTAAGTGACTCAGAATCTGATGTGAGACTTGAATTAGGGCCTGCCCTAGAGTCAGAAGACACCAGACTAGTCGGCTTTCCTTCCAAGTAAACCCACTCAGTTGGCCTCTTGCAGCACATCTGACTGAAGTCATTTCAATGGAACAATCTATTGAGATATAGATATTCACTACAATCTAATTAGACCTCAAAGCCACCTTGGCTGGCTAACAATTGGCATAATAATTCTATCCCACTGCCAACTGTTGTGCTTATACTATACGTCTTCTAACTTCCCAGTGAAATTTTATGATTATGTATGATTTCCTATATACATATATATGTGCCTTGAGACAAGAGTAATCATAGAGTCATCATTGTACAGGAGGCTATTCGGCTCACCAGTCCATGTTAGACAATCAGGATGCAAAGCAAATATTTGACATAAAATATTACAGAATTTCGGGCATGAGTGAGTTGCATTCATATGTATAATATCCCAGCAGCCCCTTGGTCTTTTAAAATTATCTATTGATCTCTCTGCCCATACATTTTTACCTGTAATAATGGCCTCTCCTTCAAGTTACAACATTTTCTATGTGTGAGTTTCCTGCTATTGCAATTGTTCAGAGGCTCCCTTCAAATGACAGCCAAATGTTCAGGCTCTGCAGGAGACAAAGCCATTTTTCTGGTGATCTCTTGAAAAGTCTTTACTTCTTTGAAAATTTAAATTCACTGATTCCTGAATTGTATTTCATTGTTTCTTTTAATGGCTCGGATTTTGCTGTGGGCAACATAGGAGCAGCATTTATTGTTCAACTCATGTACAGCGACCCACAGGCTTTTAGTGGGCTTGTTAGTGGAGATGGGAATCTGTGGTGTCTGTGAGAAGGACAAGGAGAAAGCAAACCATTTAACCAATTAGTTTGAAGAATCATTATGCAGATAGCAAAACAGGAAGTAAAAAAATAGGAAATATATAAGTGGATCATCCTCATCCAGGTACCTTTCCCTAAGAGGGTATTGGTAACTGGTCTATGATTATGCCTGGCAAAGTACTGGAGTATGTCTGACCAGGAAACTCTCCTGCTTTTTAACAGCTGCTATCAGGCATATGGAAGGATTTACAAGCTGATAATCAACCTGTTTGATCATGTTATAAAGACACCTTCTGTGACCATCAAGTCCCGAAGTGGGACTTGAACCCAGAGCTTCTGTCCCAGAGCAGCAACCCACTGCACCACAAGACCTCCTTTAAGTAACCAAACAGGAGCAAAAATAAAGATTGGCACATATTCATGGAATTAAGGGAAATACATAATCGGGCAGAACAAGAAAACCACAAAAATTTTAAATTTAATATTTTTTTAAAATCTGCAACGTTAATTTTCTTCTGAGTGAATGAGATTTCACACTTGTCAAATTCATTTTTCAGGATCAGAGAGGTAGTTCAGCAATAATTATCACTGCCAAAAACTCAGTTACTCCTGATTGAGCAAGCCTGAAGTTTTTCAGCTGTTTTAAATGGAGAATTATCCCAAATTCATGCCATGACAGTAATCTCTGTACAGATTCTATCTGCTGAGATTGCAACAGTGCACCCTGTGGAGGAGTGTAAATTATGGATTTCTGCATTTAACTGTGCCTACTTGGAAGGCAGAAGTTGCTGTCAGGGTAATGACAGAGACATTGACAGGCTCATTGTTATAAGTACAGCAAAGTTCAGACCATGGTATCTTAATGGCATCAATACAGACATATAAAATATTAAAAAGCTTCCACAATGACAGGTTCTCAACATGTTGTGTCTGATATGCACGAATGATGATTAAATGAATTGAAACTTTAATTTTCATGCTTGCAGAAGAAATATCTGGGGCAGAATTTTATGCTGACCCGATCAGACGTGAAATCACCCGGGATGACGTCGGGCGAGTGTCCCGACATCATCCCGCGCTCACGTAATATTTTGGTCGGCGGGCGCACGTGGGTGTCGGAGCTGCGCCCGCCATCAATTAAGGGGCCAGCTAAGGCCATTAAAAAGGCAGTTGACCAAGATTTCATGTTTCCCATGCGGCTTCGCACTCATCGCACGGGCAAAATTGGCAGGCGGGCAGCCAACATTTTGCCAAACCTAATCCAAGGAGCGTTGGATCAAGGTGTCCCTCATGTCCCTGTCTCCCTGGAGGTTACCGAGGTCTGGCTCCATGTCCTCAGCATTCTCCTCACCATGCTCCTCTTCTGACTCACTACTGGACTCATCACCTGTGGCCCGTGCAACTGCGTCAAGATTTTCTTCCTCCAGTGGGTCCCCCCTTGCCTAAAAAGGGTCTGTGCCATTGCCAGTGTGAGTGGTGAAGTGTTTTGGAGATAGTTTGCAGCTGGTTGCTTATTGGTACTTGGGAGCTTCATCTCTGTTTGGGGTTTCATTATTAGCATTTCCAGGATGCATGTGAGGACTCATTGGTGTCTCCAAGGCCCCCAGAGGATTCAGACCATGTGGACCCTTCCAAGAATCAGACAGTCTTCTCTAACCCTGATAATGGGGATTGTGGTCTCTGCTGGAGGCACCTCCTCTGAGGAGGAAGAGAGGGGCAGAAGGGAGAGGAGGCCAGGTGTTCCAATGCAGCTTCCAGGGGAGGGACCTGTGGGAGGAGAGGCACAGGTACAAGGGACGCAGGAAGATGCCACCATCAGGAGGCCAACAGGAAGTCCAAGATGGAAAGGGCCGCAGAAGATGCCACCATCCTGCTGCCAGGGTTTACAGGCAGAGATGCAGTTACCCCAATATGTCCGAGGTGCAATGCCAAAGGAGGCTGCACCTCTCCAGGGAGACAGTGACCTTCATTTGTCAGGCAATTTGGCCTGAGATCACCTCCAACTGTGTGGGAGGACACCCCATGCCAGTAGCTCTGAAGGTCACAGTGGCCCTCAACTCCTATGCATCTGCTTTTTCCAGGGCTCAGTGAGGGACCTGTGTGGGGTCTCTCAATCAGCTGTCCACAGTTGCATCAAGCTGGTGACAGAGGCTCTGCTCAGGCAGGTAATGACATTTATTCTTTACTGTACGGACAAGGCCCGCCTGGCTGAGCGAGCCAGAGGCTTTGCAGCGATTGCTGGGTTCCCCCAGGGTGCCATCGACTGCACACATGTGGCCATCAAGGCACCAGCGGGTCAACCGGGTGCCTTTGTCAACAAGAAGGGACTACACTCCATGAACGTGCAGATAGTGTGTGACCACAGAATGCTGATACTGCAAGTCTGTGCAAGGTACCCAGGCAGCTCCCATGATGCATACATTCTGATACACTCCCAGGTGCCAAGGCTCTTCAGTGCTCCAGCCCGACTGGATGGATGGCTGCTGGATGACAAGTGCTAATCATTGAAAAGATAGCTCATGACGCCTCTCTGCCACCCAAGGACAGAGGCAGAGTAGCATTACAATATGAGTCATGGCTCCACAAGGGCGGTGGTAGAGAGGACCATAGGTCTTCTGAAGATGCTTTCTGCTGCCTGGACTGTTCAGGGGGTGCACTACAATACCCCCCAGGATGGGTGTCACTAATAATGGTTGCATGCTGCGCTCTCCACAATCTGGCACTGGCAAGGGGGGACCCACTGGAGGGAGAAAATCTTGACGCAGTTGCACAGGCCACAGCTGATGAGTCCAGTAGTGAGTCAGAAGAGGAGCATGGTGAGGAGAATGCTGAGGACATGGAGCCAGACCTCGGTAACCTCCAGGGAGGCAGGGACATGAGGGACCCCTGATCCAACGCTCCTTCAGCTAGGCTACCAAAGATCTGCTTCCACCTCATGCCAGGGCTGACGGCTCCATCCTGAATGTCTGAAATGACCCTTTCATTTGAACACAAAGAACACTCAGTGCCTGTGCAATAAAGTTTAGAGCCACTCACGTGCAGCATTACATATCGGTGTACCCTGCACTAAAAATAAAAGGTGAAGCATACTCAGGCCATCACAACAAAAGCAAATTCTTGTCTCATTGACATAACAATTACTGATGTTGATGTCCACACCAGTAGACATATAAACCAAACATAACAGAACAGAAGATCACCCGTAAACTGTCCCTCTTGTGCTTATGGTGCCTTAAACTTACATTTGCGAGTGCAGAGTCTAGGTGCTCCCCATTCGCTGGCACCAGCATTGGAGACAGCCTGCTCACTCTGCTGTCCTGTTGGCCTTGATGACCTTGGTGGTTGTCCTCTGACCAGTGGAGGAGTGAAAAAGGTAAAATTCTTATATTGCATTATAATGAATTATTGAGGTAAAAGGATGTCAAAATCCCCTGTACACAAGGAGATCACGAGTGCATAAATCAGTACTTAGGATCCAAGCTATTTGATAGGAGGATTTCTTGGTCTTTAATAATGGCCCAAGAACCAAAAGTCCTGGTGGCCCCATTATGCACTTGGTTGGTAGAAGACATCAATTACCATTCAGTTATCCTAATGCTTCACTTACAGCTTCATGGGCTTGAGTGTGTAAAGTGGCTATATTCTTACATTTTGCTGTTATTTCAGTAAACAAGTGGTCCATCTATGGGACAGATGCCTTCGGGAAACAATGAGAATAGTTACTAATGATTGATTTGGAGTAAATTGAAATTGATTAGGATTTTTAAAAAATTCAATTTCTTTAGAAAATAACATTTTGAACAATTTGAGAGCTGACATGTGGTGAGTGTAATGTGTTTGGGAGGAATAGGTAACATTGGACTTATGGCTCCCCAAACTCTCCATTACTGGGGTTTTCTTCACCTCGTGTCTGGGTCTGACCAGAAGTTTCTCCCAATTAAATATTTGAAAGGACAAAGCCATTGGGGTCATTTTGGGTTGGATAGTCAGTTAAGAACAGAAAACCTGAGACAGAAACAGTTTGAACCTGCCCATTTAAATTTTAACACAGACAGGATGAGGATCAGGCAATAAATCCACTTGTAAGAGGTAGGTTAGTCCTTGGAACATTTTAAGGAAGCTCTGTGCCTTCATTTTAATCCAATGGCTAAAAGAAGTTGGGAAGGCTGACTCCATGAGGCTAAGTGCCTTCATAGCACCAGCTTGTGGGCCAGGAGGAACAGGAAGCCCAACAATCTTGCCTCTATACTCACTTCTAGTGATCTGTCAGATCCCATAACCTAACGCCCATGACAATCTGCTACCTCCCCCCACCCACCACCATCTGCTCCCACCCCACATGATTGGATGCCTCTGATCCATGCTACTGGGTTTCCAGTCCATAACCCCACACACATATCAAATTCACCTCAAAAGTAAAATCATGGTCATTAACTTTGTTCCTCGTCATTACTTCCACTTCCTAGTCACTGACACCTTCCCTCTCCTTGGGCACTGTCTGTGACTGACCAGACTCTTTGCAACCTTAGCATCCTATTTGATCTGACCTGAAATTCTGACCACTTATCCTTTCCATCTCCAAGAAAGCCTACTTATACCTCCATAACATTGCCTGACTTCACCCCTGCCTCAGCTCATCTGCTGCTGAAACCCTCATCCATGACTTTGTTACCTCTAAATTTAACTATGCTAATTCTCTCCTGGGCAAACTCCCACCTTGAAGCCTCTATAAACTTGAGCTCATCCAAAACTCTGCTGCCCATATCCTAACTTGCACCAGTTGTGTACACCCATCAGCACTGTGCTCCCTGACCTACACTTGTCTAGCAAAGACTCGATTTTAAAATTCTCATCATTGTTTTCAACTCCAGCCATCACCTTGCCCCTCCCTATCTCTGTAATCTCTTCCAGTTAGATGTTATCCACTAATTCTGGCTTCTTGAGCATCCCCTGATTTTAATCATTTCATCATTGGCAGCTGTGCCTTCAGTTGCCTAGGCCCCAAGCTCTGGAATTCTCTCTAAAACTCTCCGTCTCTCTAACTCTCTTTCTTCCTTTAAGACACTTCTTAATACCTACCTCCTTGACCAAGCTTTTGGTCATGTATCCTAATATCTCCTTATGTGACTCAACGTAAAATAATGCCTGATAATCACTCATGAAGCATGTTGGTACATTTTCTATGTTAAAGGAGCTATATAAATGCAATGTAATGTTGTTTTGTTGTTGGTTGCTATGATTGATTAATCCAAATAACCTGATGATTCATTTGTTTTTAGTGCAAAGAGATGATGTTGTGTTACCAGATGGTGTTAGTGATGACGATGTTCAGGGTCAGAGTGATGCTTCAATTTGAACATAATCTTGGATCGCCTGCTTATTGGAAATCGACCTTTATTCATTACTATCGATTTCTTTAATGGGACCCAAGCCACACTGCCAGTTTAACTCTCCCGTGGTCAGTTGAAACATCCTGAAGTATCAACGCCAAAGAATGAGCTCTACATCGGTGGAGTTCTTAAATGCAGTCTTTATTTTATATAAAACCTTGAGTGCAAGATCAAAAGATCAGTGATTGATGATAGCTTCAGACCAGTGAATAGCCTCATTGATTGATAGTGACGGCGCACAGACTATAATCTAGGAAAATTAAAATATCTAAGCCATATGCGTATGTCGAGATACACTAGGGTAATCCAAGTTCAGTCACATTTATCATGATTTAGAAAGATTGCTACATAAGATAATTATACTGTACCTTTTATAAATATATAAACATTAGACTTTGGAAATGCAAAATTAAGTTTTCTTCAGAAATCGTTCTCTACTGCTTAGAAAATTGGCAGCTGACTTGGTTGTTTTAAACATTTGCCTAAATTCAAGCTCATTATAAAGAAGAACAATACATAGATAATCTGCTTTAATAGGGGAAATCATACAAAATGCTCGTTCATCTGAGGAAGATTAGACATGGGTTTAGTTGGCTTGAAGTAAATTGCTTCCTTTTAACTTTCTAGTCAACTAATTAATAAATTTCTGCACTAATGTGGGCCGACTCCCCATTCCGCCAGTTTCGGGATCTCAAATTGAATTCACAATCGACTTCAGACTCTGGGCAATGTAACAAACTAGACGGACAGACACTGAAGCGAGCTTGGTTGCAGTGAGCATAATCCTTTAGGCAGAGACTTCAATAACTGCTGTAATATTTATCAGTTCTAATCCATACTCTCTCACAAAGCAACATATAATGCTTAAACTAATGCCAATAATTGGGGATGTATTGGAAATGAATAATTTCAACTGGGGGTTGTTCAATGTTCATTTGTGAAGTGGCAGGTGGTTTAAAAGCATGTTTGGAAAGACTGAATAGTTGGACAATCTGACTGTATTGTCCTTTGAATTCCTAGAATGACTAAGATTCTTTAATTCCACCAAATATACCCAGCTTTTGCATTTTTGAAAATACATTTTCTTGCCTTCCTGCAGGGATCAAACCCATTTAATTACTGGATATGTTAAATAATGAGCTAAAAAATAAGCCATGGGCTCAAAAAGGCAAGTTACGCCTGACCAAGTTGTTTCTTTTAGATGAGATATTAAACTAAGGCCCCGTAAGATTGACATAAAAATATCCCATGGTGCTCCCTGATGTCCTGATCAATATCTGTCCCTCAGCCAATTTGACTAAAATCAGATGATCTGAATATTTATCTGATTGTTGTTTGCATGCAAATTGGCTACATTTCCTATATCGCACCAGGGACTATACTTTAAAAGCATTTCAGTGCTTGCGAAGTACTTTGGGGCTCCCTGAGTTTGCGGAAGATTTATCTAAATTCAAGTCTTTCTTATAGCACTGGACGAATGCTCAATCCATCTGTGTGGAATTGCTGTCTCTGCTATTTTAATGGCTGTGACAACCTGCTTATTTTTCATGGGTTAATACCTCCCCTGTGACAGGAGAAAAGGATTGTCATCCTTTAAAGGTTCATCTGTTGTTATTGCAAACATTCATTTCTGGTCTATTGTTTGTTTTAAATTACAACTGGTCAATGTATTGATCAAGTGCTCATCCATTAATCAGAGGCTTGAAAAAATAATTACAGACCATCAAAACTGCTGGAATGAAAGCAATTCTAAAGTTTAAATGTTGCTGAGGAGAACATTGGGTGATTGGGTTACTTTGAGGGTCATTGCTGAGTGTTGCCTAATTTCATGCACAGAGCTATCCCGGATACCAGTAAGAAATATCCCATTATTACCTAATGTACCCAATAAGCAACATGTATAAAATATTTAAAGTTATACATTATGGGTGGCATTTTATGCCCTTACCGGGGGCAGGTTTGATAGCAGTGGGACAATTAATCAGGCGGGAGGGTGGTGGCTGGGTCTGACCACCTTCCCATCTATGCCCCGATTAAGTCCGTGGTGGGAAGATCCCTGGACAGATTTCTTGCCCCGCTGTCAGTTGAGGCTCTTAATTGTACAAATAATGCCCACTTCAGGGCCTCATGTCACCATCGCTGGTATAAATCTAGTAGCAGATAGGGTCTGACACTGAGGGAAACCCAAAAAGCACCAGTATCCCGACTCGGTGCCCATCCATCAGTAGTGAGCAGGGAGGTCAACAGCAACCTCACGTGGGCACATGAGCTGCTCGTCGTCTCTGCGGGCTCCTCTCAGGGCAGTCTGGATGTTGGCAGCAGCTCCTCCATTCCCCTGCCAGTGACAGTGGCATCTGATGAGGCTGCGGCGAATGGGGAGATGCCAGCTGTGGCACTGGCCGCTCCCTCCCAGGTGGGGCCACCACAGGCTCCATGGGCCAGAGGACGCCCGCCAAGGTCATCAAAACCTACAGGACAGCAGAGTGAGCAGGCTGTCTCCAATGCTGGTGCCAGCGAGGGAGGAACACCTAGACATAGCACCCGTGAACTAAATTTAAAGCACCTTAAGCACAAGAGGAACTGGTCACAGGAGATCTTTTGTTCCCCTATTTTCTTTTTCTTTTTCTAATGATGTGACTACCAACACCTGATATTGTCCCGTTCAATACTATGTGAGTTCCAACATTAAATTACATTTGCTTTTGTGTTATTGGCCTGAGTATGTTTCATTTATTTTGTAGATGCAAGGTAGGCCAGTATGTAATGCTGGACATGGGTGGCTCGAACCATTATTGCACAGGCACTGAGTGTATCTTGGAGGCCAAGGAAAGAGTCATTTCTTCGATCCAGGATGGAGGCGGCAGCCCTGGCATAAGGTGGTAGTTCTTATTTGGCAGCCTAGCTGAAGAAGCGTTGGGATCAAAGCAATCCTGGTGTCCCTGCCTCCCTGGAGGTTATCGAGATCTGCCTCCACGCCCTCAGCATTCTCTTCACTGTGTTCCTCTTCTGACTCACTACTGGGCTCATCATCTGTGGCCTGTGGAGCTGCGTCAATATCCTCTTCCTCCAGTGGGTCCCCCCTTGCCAGTGCCAGATTGTGGAGAGCGCAGCATGCAACCACTATCAGTGACACCTGCTCTGGGGGGTATTATAGTGCTCCCTTTGAATGGTCCAGGCATCAGAAGCGCATCTTCAGAAGACCTATGGTCCTCTCTACCACTGCCCTTGTGGAGGCATGACTCGTGTTGTACTGCTGCTCTGACTCTGTTTTTGGATGGCAGAAAGGCATCATGAGCCACCTTTTCAAGGGTTAGCCCTCGTCACCCAGCAACCATCCATCCAGTTGGACTGGAGCACAGAAGAGCCTCGGCATCTGGGAGTGTCTCAAGATGTAAGCGTCATGGGAGCTGCCTGGGTACCTTTCACAGGCTTGCAGTACCTGCATCCTGTGATCACACACTATCTGCACATTCCTAGAGTGGAATCAAGGCACCGGGCTGACCCGCTGGTGCCTCGATGGCCACATGTGTGCAGTCGATGGCACCTTGGACGTGGGGGAACCCAGCAATCGCTGCAAAGCCTCTGGCTCGCTCAGCCTGGCTGGCCTCGCCTGTATGGTAATGCATGAATGTCAATACCTGTCTGAACAGAGCTTCTGTCACCAGCTTGATGCAACTGTGGGCAGCTGACTGGGAGACTCCACACAGATCCCATCCCCACCTCCCCCCACCCGACCCCTGGAAAGAGCCAGAGGCATAGAAGTTAAGGGCTACTGTGACCTTCAGCGCCACTGGCATGGGGTGTCCACCCACACAGTCGGAGCTGATCTCAAGCCTGATCATCTGACAGATGGAGGTCACGGTCTCCCTGGAGAGACGGAGCCTCCTTTGGCATTGCACCTCAGACATATTGAGGTAGCTGCATTGCCATCTGTAAACCCTGGCAGCAGGATAGAGGCCCCTTCCGCCTTGGACTACCTCTTGGCCCTGCGTCCCTTGTGCCTGCGCCTCTCCTCCCACAGGTCACTCCCCTGGAAGTTGCATGGGGACACCTGGCCTCCTCTCCCTTCTGCCCTCTCTTCCTCCTCAAAGGAGGTGCCTCCAGCAGAGACCACAATCCCCATTACCAGGGCTAGAGAAAAATGTCTGATACCTGGAAGGGACCACACGGTCTGAACCCTCAGGGGGCCTGGAAGACACCAATGAGTCCAGAAATGAAGCCTAGAAATGCTAAGAATGAAACCCCAATCAGAGATTAGGATGACAAGTAGCAATAAGCCACCAGCAGCAAGATATCTCCAGACTCCTCACTACTCACATTGACAATGCTGTTGGTCCTTCTTATCCCACCCGTGGATGAGGTTTTGCAAATTGTGGCTGCCCACCTACCCGTTTTGCCTGTGCATCAAGTGAAAAATTGCATGGGCTACGTTAATTCACTGTCATTTGGGATGTCAAGGGCCTTAACAGGCCTCTCAATTAATGGCGGGCACGGCTCTGACTCCCCCGTGCACCTGCCAAGCGAAATATTGCGCGAGTGCACGATGACGTCGGGACGCTCGCCCGATGTCATCGCCGTCATTTTACGCTCATTTGGGTCGGGCATGCGCCTGCCCGACGAGCAGAAAACTCTGCCCTATGAATGTGACCTCCTTGGCAGGTTTGATTGACCTGAAGGAGGAATCAGAGAGAAATTTTCCCGGATATATTTAACCCCTTGTTGGCCCTGGGTTTTCTCTTTCTCACTGACTGCGATTTTTAAATGGGTTGGGGTTGGGATCGGAGGCAGGCGGGTGCAATTTGGCACCGATGCTCTCCCGTGCTGGTTTGCTGCCACGACCCTGATGCTGAGCCATTTTCAGTGAGGGTGTTAGGTCGGCTGCCCGCTGGAAAGAGCCAATTAAGGCCACTTATTGTAAATTGCGTCCTGCACTGACTGGAATTTCCAGCCCATGTTGACATGGCAGGCTCAGAGCAGGAGTGGGGTTTGGGACACGAAAGATCAAGCAACAGATCTCCCTGACCTCCTCCACCCCTCATCTATAATGGCTGCCAGGTCAAAGCTGCGGAAGCGCTGGTGAGGCTGCCCCTCCAGGATCACGGCCAGGCAGCTGCAGCTTTTCAAAAAGTAAAAATCTACTTACCTTCACTTCTCCCTCGCAGCTTCCATGTTCACGTTGACAGCTCCTACCTCAGCTGGTGGAGCTGCCGATTACTGAGTGCTGGAGGGCCTCCCACGGGCTGTTCCTGACTTTGAGGCGTTCCCACTCCCTCGCCTTTAACAGACTGGATCATTGGAGATCGCAGCGAGCATGCCTGAAGAACACTGTTCGGCCAGGACCAGGAATTAGCCCTCATGTTGGGTTCCTGACCCCTGATTGAGAATCCAACCCTTTGCCTCCTGTCGCTGTGGGGATTGGGGTGAGGTGGTGGAGGGGAATTGTCTGGTCACAATTTGCCCCAGCCACCATGAAGTGTGGGCCAGGCTTGATGGACCAACTGGTCATTCCCCAGCCATGAATTTCATATGATCATACTGTTGAAGTTGAGGAAAAGAAGCAGGGTTGCTTTCCTTGACCCCTTTCTGTGCCCACTTGAGGATGGCATAGTGCACCCTGAGTGAGCTGTTCCTATCCAAACCAGATGCAGCGGAGCTTGGTGAACCAGACTGTTCCAGGTTAGATCTTTGGTGCCAACCTTGGCCCGACAAGACCCCATGCTGACAGACAGGACGAGGAAAGAATCCAGCTCTAGGCCTCAGAGCTGCTTCTTAAGGCTCCAAGGAAAACATGATATGACAAAATTTCCTTCCTGATCCTCTTCAGGCCCTGATGCTGTTTGCTGCCATGTTTCTTTGCTGCTGGTCGGGACTGGTGCTCGTTAAGGTTGAGTTGCAATCCTAATTGCATTAATTTATAGCCTCCCCTCCCCCTCCTAGTAGTGAGCTCTTCTAACAGCCTCCAGAACTCAGGGGTTAAACTGGCTGCAGAGAGAGTGAGGTGAAAATGGACAGATGTGTGTTCTGTCTATTATCACTTCCTCACCCTGCCCCACATGGGCCGTTATCAGGGCGGTGTAGGTGATTAAATTAAATATTCCCTGTCTGGAGGCATTTGGACACTTTCTGCTAGGACGCCCCAGAACCCCCAGGCGACACCTTGAGCAAGAAACAAGCCTGCAACCAGTGGGGATTGAGGACTGAGGCCAAGAATGCCCCTTTGTGCCTCATTAACGTCAGAACATGGGCATATAGTGGGCACCCGACAGAAGCCCAGCGATCCCAGAGTAATGGGCTTCAAACTGGGTGGCAACTTAGCATTACAGGTTTTTGCTCTCCTCTTGACTTTTGCATCCAGGGAACGGACATCCCCTGAGGACAAAGGGCAAGGAAGTAACAACGGTGAGTTTTTATTAAGAATAACACTGAGGTTGCCAACAATACGTTAAGGAAGGCACTGCAACAGGTTAAATAAAACCCATTGATCTTTCTTGAGTTCAGTAAAGGGTAAAAATATAAACAGAAATATACACAGCAATAATATTTCATGTTTGTCCTGAAGTACCTGAATTATATATGTGCATTCAGGATAATTTAATTTGATGAATACTTCACTAGAAATTTAAAATTTATGCAGTCAATAATTTTTTTGTTGCTAATATTTAATTGAAAAGTACAAGGGCTGAAAAACAATCTTATCGTACCAATGCTCGTTGCTGTGGTATCAAAGTCCTCCAGGCACTATTTTTATAGTAGTGCCAACCCATCTACTCTAAATAGGTTTGCAACTCTCTTTCAAAATCAGGCAGAGGACTCTGATTCAAGCAGTTTAAGCATTTATAGATAACACTGGCAGCAGTAATCTCACATTGATTTGCACTGTACTCATCAGTTCACTGAAACATGGATCAATTGAAAAGGATTAACAGTTTTTTCAAAGGGAACACTTTAAACCATATTACTTTCTTTGGCCTTGTGCTAACACATAAAGGGGCTTATAAACAAAGCTATTTATTAAAATAAAATATAGTATCCAGATTAAGAAGAATCTATGATCCAGATTAAATCCAGATTTACCAAAGAAGAATCTATGATCCAGATTAAATCCAGATTTACCGAAGAATCTATGATCCAGATTAAATCCAGGTTTATTAAAGAAGATTCTATGATCCAGATTTTAAAGGAGAATCTATGATCCAGATTAAATCCAGATTTATTAAAGGAGAATCTACAATCCAGATTAACCCAGATTTTTTTAAAGGAGAATCTAAATCTAGATTGAATCCTGATTTATTAAACGAGAATCTACAATCCAGATTGAATCTAGATTTACTAAAGGGGAATCTACTATCTGAATATCTATATTGATTAAGTAGATAACTCAGATGATTTAATGAGTAATAGGTGCCATCTTTGAAAAAAAGAACTTGAATTTATGTAGCACCTTTTACGTCCGCATGCAATTCCAAAGCATTTTACAACTAATAAAGCACTTTTGAAAAGTAGTCAAGTGCAACAGCTAAGTTGAGCATTGCAAGCTCCCACAAATGGCAAGTTTAATCAAATGTTTTCGTGTTTTTGGCTGAATACAAATGTCCAAAGAGCTCACAGCGGTAGAGGTCGCATTGGTAATTGGTGAAGTTTCAGTGTCACTGGAGATCAGGATGGGGGGGAGACCAAAGCCAGCTGGAGACACGATTAAATATCAGCCCCATGTTGTACTGTGCTCAGCCATGTTGGCTGGGTTTCAACAATGAGTGAAGCATGACCATGCTTATAATGATAACTTTCAACATAATCCCACCTTGTCAGGATGGTCTTTATCCTCTACAGGGCCTGCATGCCTGCAGCAAAAGTTGATGGACTTGTTGGGTGAAGAATCCTCTGGGGAGCTGGGTCCTTCTGAGGATGCACTGTAACGGTGGTGTGGTGGTAATGTCACTGGACTATTAATCCAGTGGGGCCACAGGTTCAAATCCCACCATGGCAGCTGGTGGAATTTAAATTCAATTAATAAATATGAAATTATAAACCGAGTCTCATCTGGTTCACAAATCCCTTGAGAGGAGGAAATCTGTTGTGCTTACCTGGTCTGGCCGACATGTGACTACAGCAAATGCTTTCAGCGGCACTTCCCTTCCTCATGCCAGGTCCTTCAATCAGGCATAGATTGTCTGACAACAAGGAATGGACGATCCTCCACCCACCACTCCATGAGGCCGCAGGCAAACCCAACAGAGTTTGCTGGGCGGTTTTCTGGAGGCAGGAGAGATCTGTGCAAATTTGGGAGAGTCCCTAAGCCATCATCAAATTTCACTGGGCCCGTGGGTAATTAGCTCTAAGTGCCTTATTAATAAGGCTAATTGCCTTCCTGCCATCAGCAGGCTGGATGCCTGCATCAGACCCTTCCCATCAGCAACCTAATTGGGGACAGTTTTCCCAATGTCAGGAATCCGATATGGATACTCCTGCCTGATTCTCCCGGCCGCCTCCCGTGGCCCGCTGCCCCCCCCATCAGCATGCTCGCTCCGATGGGCTCTGCTGTATCCAGCCCAGTAGATAGCATAGCCAGCACTATATCTCGATGACTGAGCCTACCCTGCACATGTTCAGATGGGGCAGTCTTTGGCGTGGCCCTCACACCCAAAATCCAGAGGGTGTCGACTAAGAACATCTCAACAGTCGGAGTGGTGATCTGAGCTGCCTGTCGCTACCTTTTCAGGAACCACAGGGGCTGCACCATATTTTGTGGTAGAAAAAGGAAGCATAAAGCTTTGTAGTCACACAAGGGTCTGACATTGGTGTACCTGGAAATTTTATTTAAATTTCTGTTTTACTTTATGTCGCGTAAATATTTTGTACCACTTTCCTGCATTGTCTATTCTTGGGTCCTGGGTATCAAGTTGCTTTATAATTTGCTTGATAATCAATGATTTAGGTGGAACCATTGTGGGAGGTTGGGGGAGTGGGGGGGCAGGTGGGGGATGTTCAAGGGATGGGTAGCTGTTTGCAGGACTGTTTTGTGCCACAGACATTGATGGGTGGGGGGTGGAGATGTTGTGGGGCTGGGGAATGGTGCCTGATGTTGGTCCACTGGTGCAATCTAATGAATCTTACATTTTATAAGGGCATCCCTGACCTCGTGAACAGCAATGTGAACAGCTGGAATGTGCATTTCCCTCAGCCTTACCTCCTTGCCCTCTGAATTTTCTGAAGAGACTCTCTGCTCTTTGCCTTGCTCCTTCTGCAGGCTCAAGACTCACTGTTGCTCAATGTTGTGCAGAGCACAGCACACTTCAGCCATTCCGCAGACACTGGCTGGTGTGTACTGAAGGGGATATCCAGATCTGCCTAGGGAACCTAACACTCATCTTCAGATGCCGACCTCCTGCTCAATCACAGGTATGTTGGTTATATGGCTTTCACTGTAGGGTTGTTGAGGTCCATTGCCTGGATTTCTGATGGGGGTCTTCAGTCAAGGTTTAAGTAGGTACCCCTCGTTTCCTAGCAGCCACCCTTAAGACATTCAAAAGCATCAGGGTGCTTGGTCCTACCTCAGGGTGAAAGATCCATGGCAGTTCCCAGGAATCTAGCACACACCTGCAGAAATTGGTGGTGTGGAAGTTGCTGTAGGTGTTGAGTACGCCTAGGTGATTGGGGGTGTGTGGATTGCTATAGCTAGCAAATAGAAAGTGGCAGCCACCTCTCCCTAGGGAGTAACGTGCACATAGCCTAACACACTGGAGTGGGATGAGGAAGTCATTGGGTTGGAGCTAGCTTCCTGGTGTGCCATCAGTTACACCAGTTTCTCCCCGGCCTCCATCCGCTTCCAAACTCAGGCTGTCCTGCCGATTAAGTTTCAGCCCTAGGATTCTCGGATGTTGTCCTTTATTTGCCAATGTATCTATCTTAGGTTTGGCTCAAGTAGGAATCTGCGAGAAGGAATTTGTCTGCTGAGATTTAACGGCTGTAGTGTGAATGATATTGTTAAATTTTAATAAAATTGTTCTTTTGCAATTCAACCAGGGATTACAGGGAACGCTGAAACCCAGAATACAGTTTTATGTGAAAATAACAATTCCTTGTTTGGATCAATACTCACAGGCTTTTATTATCATACTGAGATATTTCGTTGCATCCACGGTTACAATCTGAAAGGAAGTGTTTGTTTGAAAACATTGGGCAGGATTTTCCAGGTGATGAGGTTTCCCGCCACTGCTGAAGAAGTTGCCGCAAAACTTGCTCCTGCTCTGATGGGCTGAGCCGCAGCCATTTAACGCTCTGAGGAGCGTCAGCTGGGGAGGAAGTCCTGGCTCCAAGAACTGCCGGAAAACCTGATTGACTGGCACATCTCTGGTCCCAGCAGCGCCATCAGGACTGGTGACCACTCCTAGGACTGCATCCAGCCCCAAAGAAGAAGAGCCAGGATCCAGGTGGAAGATAGGCTAGGGCTGTTCTCAGCGGGTCAAGGATAGGAGGGCTTGTGGTGGGGGAGTGGGTGGTGCCTGTGGGATGGAGGCCTGGGTGCACAGGCCAGTAGGGGAAGGGATACCTGGAAGGAGGCTGATCTTGCGGGGGGAGGGGGGGGCTCCAATTGGAAATGGGCACCTATGAAGGACCCACCAAGACCCAAACAAGCTATCCTGCCGAGCTTCTCTCATGTTATCGACCTTCTCCTGCCAAATGAACAACTGCGGCTGGGCAGGAAGTGGCTCTGAAGAGGCCATTAATTGGCCGCTTAAGGGCCTTAATTGGTGCGAAGGTCGGCAGGCTGCCCAAGTCCTTGTCCATTGACCCCCTCCACCTCTTAAATCAGATGCAATGTCACAAATTGCCTTGCTGATAGATTTATCAAAAATGGTGCAGAAATCAGAAATTCAAAGATTTAATTCTAAAAATCACAACTTCTAATGCTCCAGAGAAACTGGAGATTGAAGAAATATCTGGCGATTCAGCATCTTTATGGCAAAGCTATCTTTGGAACATATAATTTGTTGAAGTAAATTAGCATTACTGAATTTAGCCAGCAGCAGGATCTGCTCTCATCAGCAGGTTTCCCCTTCAACCAGTTCATCTAGATATTTTTAACTTGTGTTTGGGATTTCTTCCCTGAAATTAAACTGTTGACCAATATAGACATGTTAATGGCCCTGACTTTCTACAGGATTCTTCCGATTTTCTGCAGTGACTTCAGGTGTTCTGACAATCTGCTATGAATTTACTTCCTTTAGAAATGGTAATGAGCTTGAAAGGTAGTACGAGACAGAACAGAAGATTTTAGCATTTTTCAGACAATAGATGTCAGCCCTTCTGAGACAGCGTGGGTAAAAATTGGGGTGAAAATTGATGGTCGATCAGAACAAGCAATTGATGAACCAGTAGCCTCTTAAACTTGAGCTCATCTAAAACTCTGCTGTCCGTATCTTAATTTGCACAAAGACCCGTTCAGCCATCATCCTGCATTTGCTGACCTACATTGGCTCCTTGTCCAGCCATGGCTCAGTCTTAAATTTCTCACCTACAAGTTCAAACCCTTCCTGATTATGGCCATGTGGTGCACCTTGGGATGTCTAACCATGTTAAAGGTGCTGTACAAATGCAAGTTGTTGTTGAACACTCCACCTATTTTCTCTTGACTTCAATGCTAATTTTTTGTTACCTGTTCTGCCCTACCACCCAAGACCAATTTCCCCTCACCCCATCCAAAATTGCTCATGTGACTATTCTTTTATTTATTAGGAGGCAAATTGCATTAAAACAAAATGACTGAAAGTCCCATGAATACAAACTCATTCTGTTGTTCAATAAAACAGACCCACAGGTAAAGGCTCCTTCACCTCCCACAAAAAAAAAACACACTTTGTAATTGAAATCTGGACCTTGTGCCATCACATCCACTATCTCATTGTCGGATCTTTTGACTTGAAACAAATAAAGCTAAACCAGAAACGGAGAATAATAGAAAATAGACCAGCGTTTAATGAATATCTGGCAGTGTCTCTAGTGGGCTATGATGGATGATAATTGACCCTAATAAGTTATTAAGACTTTGGGTTTCAAACATAGGCAACAGAAAAGTCCATCATAGCTGGGAGCACTGCGTTAAAGTTTAATATTGTCCAATAAATGTTTAATAACAAACACTCCAGGGCAATTTGTTTTACTGTTTGATAAAAAAATTCAAATTATGTTCTTGTCATGCTTGTATTTAGTACATACAGGATTAATTGCCTGCATGGGTACAATAAAGCTCCTTGTTTAGGAAGAGCTTCACCATCTGCAGTTCAGGCTTCATGCCTGTTGGAATGTGATTTTGTAGGTCATACAAAGACTTTGAGATTAGTACTACATAAAGTTTATTTTCTGTAGAACCTGGATTTATATAGATCCTTTCACATCCCAAGGAATGTCACAGGCCGTGAAGTGTTTTGCAAACATGGGTGGTGATTTGAACCTTGAGGCTTGATGGAAACCAGACTGATGTGAGGTCGAATTCACTCCAGGTACTTACCCACCGTGGGCCTGGCAAGGCTTGCTTTCTATCTGCTCCCCAAAGCAGGCAGTTAAAACACCCTCCTTTTTGACATGTGTACATCAGGCTCTGCTGATAACATTGGGAACTGATTGCAATTTTTACTCAGTGACCTGAATAGGCCCAACCCACCAACAAAGGACTGGGGCCAGAAGTGGCCCGAAAAGATAAGTTGTTACATTTTTTTAAACTTTCCTTGTGGCGTCAGGAGGAACAGTGTAGTGTATTGAAAATTACATTGTGAATTTTGTCTACTTGAGGCTACCATACACACATGTACAAGCAGAGGGAGTCTACAAGGAAGAGATAGTAAAGGATCTATGTTTAACAGCTTGTGCAGTTCTAAATGTCCCTGGCTGGAAATGTATTGTTTCTGTCTCAGGAACTTCACAAACAGGAGTCCCCATCACACATGAAAATCTCACCACTTCCTAGCTATGAACTCACACACTGTATCCCCTCCCGATTGGGGGAGCTCTGGGGGACAGCTCAGCTATCAATCCTGACACTTACCCACTGCTGATATGCAGCCTCTGGGCCAAGCATTTTCCATTGCTTCCTGAACATGGATGGGAAGTGTTCGAAAGGTGGCCGAGTTGCTACTATTGTTTATAGAGTTGATCTGCGCATGCTTCTTGGGTGGAAACATTGGGCTGGATTTTGCCGTCGGTGAGCAGGGGGCGGGGCCCGCTCGCCAATGGCAAAATGACGCAGGATGACATTGGGGGAACCCCCGATGTCATCCTGCCCCATTTACATTTTCAGGAAGGCGGGGGCACAGCGAAATCAGCTGTCCGCCCGCCGACCTGTCAATGGCCAATTGAGGCCATTGACAGGATAATTAAAACAATTAAAGGCCCTGCCTGTCCAACCTTAAGGTTGGTGGGCAGGCCAGGAGCCCCAGTGGGCTTCTGAAAAAACATGAAACCCCATCCACCAACAGGATGAGGTTTAATGTAGGATTTAAAAAAGTTTATTAAAGTTTCAGTGAAATTTATTAACATGTCCCATCTCGTCTGACATTGTCACATGAGGGGGACATGTTAAGGATTTTATTATTTTTCTATTTTTAAAGTTTATACAGCTGTCAGCAATCTCCCTGAGGCAGCACTTAGACTCAGGGAGATGTGCTCTCTTTCGTGCGTATGCGCGAAAGAACACACTCTCGCATTTGGGGAATCCCCCCTGCCTGCACAGGAAGCGCATAGCGCTTCCCAGCGGACATCACGCTGGGCAGACCTTAATTGGCTTAAAATGGTGGCGGGGCCTGCTTCTCCGGCGGGGATTGGCTTCCCACTCGCCGGAGATTGGGTTGGGCCCGCCCACCTGCCAGACAGGCAGAAAATTCTGCCCACTAAGTTTATTTACAATGTGCTGAGCAGCAACTACTTGTGTGCTTTCAACTCAAACTCAGCTCTACACTGACTGCTGAGATAGCCCATGCTACTCTCTGATTGGGCACTACAGATCATGTGATTTTCCCCTAACAAGTATTATTCTTAAAAGTACATTACACACTAAAAAATACAAAATTATTACGTTCCTTCCTCTTTAACTCGGCTATACACATTTTTACAATTCCATATACTTCAAGACAACATAATATTTACACTGGGTAAGGAATTTACGAGTTCAGACTTTCAGGTGGTTTCCTGGTACGTGTGGAATGTCACAGCTCCACAACTTCAGATTCTTTGTCAGGAACCTCCTTTTCTGGAGTTGCCTGAACATTAGTTGCTTCAGTGGGCACTTGTAGTTCTGTATCCTCAATTCTTACAGGAAAATCAGACATGTCTGTCCTGTGTTGAGTATCCTCAACAGGAAACGCAGATCCGGCCATGGTCACTGGTGAAACCAAATCTTGGTGATTTGATTCTTTCTTCCTTAAATGATCCACATGTTAGACCATAAGACCATAAGACAGAGGAGCAGAAATTAGGCCATTCGGCCCATCGAGTCTGCTCCGCCATTCAATCATGGCTGATAAGTTTCTCAGCCCCATTCTCCCGCCTTCTCCCCGTGACCTTTGATCCCTTTACCAATCAAGAACCTATCTATTTCGGTCTTAAATACACTCAATGACCTTGCCTCCACAGCCTTCTGTGGCAATGAATTCCATAGATTCACCACTCTCTGGCTAAAGAAGTTTCTCCTCATCTCTGTTCTAAAAGGTCTTCCCTTTACTCTGAGGCTGTGCCCTCGGGTCCTAGTTTCTCCTACTAATGGAAACATCTTCCCCACATCCACTCTATCCAGGCCTTTCAGTATTCTGTAAGTTTCAATCAGATCCCCCCTCATCCTTCTAAACTCCATCGAGTATAGACCCAGAGTCCTCAAACGTTCCTCATATGTTAAGCCTTTCATTCCTGGGATTATTCTCGTGAACCTCCTCTGGACCCTGTCCAGGGCCAGCACATCCTTCCTGAGATATGGGGCCCAAAATTGCTCACAATATTCTAAATGTGGTCTGACAAGAGCCTTATAAAGCCTCAGCAGCACATCCCTGCTTTTATATTCTAGTCCTTTCGAAATAAATGCCAAGATTGCATTTGCCTTCCTAACTACTGACTCAACCTGCAAGCTAACCTTAAGAGAATCCTGGACTAGGACTCCCAAGTCCCTCTGCACTCCAGATTTCTGAATTCTCTCCCCATTTAGAAAATAGTCTATGCCTCTATTCTTCCTACCAAAGTGCATGACCTCATACTTCCCCACGTTATATTCCATCTGCCACTTCTTTGCCCATTCTCTTAACCTGTCTAAATCCTTCTGCAGCATCCCCGCCTCCTCAATACTACCTGTCCCTCCACCTATCTTTGTATCATCTGCAAACTTAGCCAGAATGCCCTCAATTCCTTCATCTAGATCATTAATGTATAAAGTGAAAAGTTGTGGTCCCAACACTTGCGGAACTCCACTAGTCACCGGCCGCCATCCTGAGAAGGACCCCCTTATCCCCACTCTCTGCCTCCTGCCAGACAGCCAATCTTCTATCCATGCTAGTACCTTGCCTCTAACACCATGGGCTCTTATCTTACTGAGTAGCCTCCTGTGCGGCACCTTGTCAAAGGCCTTCTGGAAGTCCAAGTAGATAACATCCATTGGCTCTCCTTTGTCTAACCTGCTCGTTACTTCCTCAAATAATTCTAACAGATTTGTCAGGCATGACCTCCCCTTGATGAAACCATGCTGACTTTACCCTATTTTACCATGCACTTCCAAGTATTCTGAAATCTCATCCTTAATAATGGACTCTAAAATCTTACCAACGACCGGGGTCAGGCTAATCGGCCTGTAATTTCCCGTCTTTTGCCTCACTCCCTTCTTAAACAGGGGGGTTACATTAACGATTTTCCAGTCCTCTGGGACCCTCCCTGACTTCATGTTTATGGATGATCCGGCCTTCCACCTCCACGTGGTAAGATAGAGGTCCAGTCACCGCATTTATTTCACTCGGTAACCATTTTGGTCCTTCTCTGAAATTCTTCACATATACCGGCACTCCCACATTAAATTCCCTCTCGCGATTATGCCAGTTGTGTCTAGTTTTCTGGCTTCCCTGACTCCTTTCCACCTTCCCCTCTAAATTTGACATTATTAATCTCAATCTCGTCCTGAGACAGCGTTTCAACAATAACTCCGCAGGTGTGACGCCTGTTTTTGTGTGAGGGGTGGTCTTAAAATGAAAAAAAAAGCGTGCTAGCTTGGTTGCCAAGGAATCGCCAGTTAGCTTTTTCATGCCTGTCTTGAACATTTGAACCGCCCTTTCGGCCAGTCCGTTTGAGGAAGGGCGGTACGGTGCAGCTTTCACATGAGTGATACCGTTGAGGCTGATAAACCATTGAAACTCAGCAATCGCAAGTGCTGTGCCACTATCGGAAATGACTACTTCTGGTAGCCTGTTAATGGCTAAACTTTCATGTAGTTTCTCAATTGTCGCAGCCGGCGTTGGTGACTTCACCTCATGTACGTCCAACCATTTTGAATGGGCATTGACAATGAATAGAAACATTGTTCCCAGGAAAGGTCCAATGTAGTCAATGTGTAACCACACCCAGGGTCTACCTGGCCACTCCCATGGGTGTAATGGAGCTGTCACTAGCAACTTTTGCAGTTCCTGACATTGCACATAGTGCTTTACTAAACTCTCTATTTCACCATCCGTCCCAGGCCACCATAGATAGCTGTGTGCTATAGTCTTCATTCGGGAAATTCCTGGATGAGCACTGTGTAGATCAATTAAAAGTGGCTCTCTTCCCTTTGGCGGAACAATCACTCGTGCTCCCCACAATAAGATGCTCTCCTGGCTGGTTATTTCATGTCTCCTGTTAAAGTACGGTTTAATTTCATCAGGCATGGGCTCCTGTGACCAGCCCTGTAGCACTTGTTTTCATACCTGAGATAGAACTGTGTCCCAACTGTCCAGTCTCTGATCTGTCGAGCACATACCGGTGAGGAATCTAAGAAATTTAACAGTAAAACAAGTTTGTGTGGAGCTGGGAAGTGCTCATCATTTTCTTGTAAAGGCAAACGACTAAGGGCATCGGTGTTTGTGATTTGATTGCCAGGCCTATGTCCGAAAGTGTATCCGTATGCTGCCAGAATTAAAGCCCTATTAGAATTTCTGTATCTTCTTTCTATGTACCTTCTTCTTTCTAGCACAGGCTTTAATCTCGGCCTTCTTTTTGACTACGCTATTGGCCAGATTTCTCTCAGATGCAAGCTCAGCTTGTCTGAGCTCAGTGGTTGAGTCTCCCAAAATGTCATTATCTGTCTGCTTCTTGGAAAATTCTGTGACTTTTTCTTCCAAAGCCTCTCTGGCTTAATTTAGCTGGTTCTTCAGCTCTTCCATCTCTTTTTATTTGTTTGCTACCTCCTGGAAAATTGAGCATTGTTGTGACTTCTCTGCCAACTCATCCTTCAGAAGTTTATTCAGAGAAGTGCTGAATTATTTCTGATTCTCTTCATACTTTTCCACAGTTACAAACTCTGACTTGAGGGAATCTTGTAGTGTGTGAAGCTCTTTCAACAGGTTTCCTTTTTCCCTGTGAAGGCCGCTCACCTCATCTCGAACTCTGTCATCAAGCAGGGTCTCTTCAAGTTTCTTCTGCTGTTCTTCTAGGTTTTGGCTAAGACAGCCAGTATTTCTTCAGGTTGTTGAGTCCTTACACAATCCTTTTTCAAATCAGGAATCTTCCAGCTTCCTTTTGAAATCTCAGTGGCCAATAAAGGTTGATTTCCCTTAGCCAATTTCTCCCTAGAAGGCTTGGTCCTCTGCCTCTCAATACCAACACTGGTAACTTTGCCGATTGGCTTCTGTAATGGACAGTTACTCTGCTTTTGTCTTTTACTTGAATGTCTTCACTCGTATATATTTTGAGCTTGGCAGCTGTTTCTTCCAAGCTTCATTGATGTTCACCATTATTCAAATATCTGAAGGTATGTTCCCCAATTACTGTAGTGGAAGCTCCCGTGTCCACTTCCATTCTAACAGGTTTCGTCATTTACTTTCACTGTGACAAATATTGGTTCTGTCTTTCCAACTTTCAGATTAAACAGTGAGTAAATGTCTGAATTTGTTGTTTCAGGCTCTTCTACATTGTAGATTTCATTGGGCTTCTTCTTTTGTTTACAAGCCTGCTTGAATCTTTCCTTGCATTGCCTCATTATATGTCCATTTCTGTGACAATAGTAGCATTTGATTTTTTTAAACTGCCAATCGCTAAGACTGTTTGTTTCTACCTCTATGAAAATTATTCTTTGATTTCGCTGCTATGTTATTTTTCTTTTTTCTTCGGCTGTTTCCCGCATCTCGGCAGAGTCTCGTCTTTTCGCGCCCTTTTCGGCTGAGGTTTCCCGCCCGATATGGAGGATGGTGCCATTTTGCGCACCCTGTATTGCTTTTGAATCTCTTACTGCACCTTCCATGGCCAGCGCTATCTCTAGCGCCTTCTTAAAATCCAGATTCACTTTGGACAATAATCTTTTCTGAATAGAGTCCTCATTCACAGCACACAGTAAATGATCTCTGAGCATGCTTTTCAGAGTCATACCGAGCTCACAATGCTCTGTTAGCTGTTTCAGATTTGCCACATAGCATGCAATTGTCTCACCCGAGGCTCTATTTCATGAATTAAACCTGAGCCCCTGCATTCTGACTGAGGCCTTTTGTTGAAAATGACCCTTCAAAAGGGCTTTGGTTGAAAATGACCTTTCACGAGGTCCACTCATTCATCAAAATTCTTTGAATCTGGGACACTGGGGGCCATAAAACTTTGAATCAGTCTGTAAGTTTTACTTCCACAAGTACACAAGAGGATCGCTTGCCTCTTCTCTTTCCCCGTAATCCCGTTCACTTGAAAAGAGAACATGAGCGTTCTATGTAATGAGAACAATCATCTGTGGCTGGTTAAAAAGGATCAATTCTCCCAAATTCTGGCATTTTGCGAGAGGATAACTTCTTCAGCTCTAACGGAGCTTGCTACTTACAATCACTGGGCGAGTTATAGTGCTGATTTCTTTCTAACTTGATTTCATCTGTTCAATCCTGTTTTATCTGCATTGCCAGTTTGTTGTAAAGGTGGCCAAGTTGCTACTATTGTTGATAGAGTTGATCAGCAGACACTTCTTGGGTGGAAACATTAAATTTATTTACAATGTGCTCAGCAGCAACTACACATGTGCTTTCAACTCCAACTCTAACTCTACACTGACTGCTGAGGTAGCCCTCGCTACTCTCCTATTGGTTACTACAGATCATGTGATCTTCCCTAAAAAGTATTAACTTCCCTAACAAGTATAAGCCATAATTACTACAGGAAGTTAGCTGGTAGGCTTTAACGGAGACTTGGGAATTATTGTGCTCCAGGCACTATTTCTGGAGTAGCCAATGAGTTTTTGTCACATACGCATCACCACTTACAGGCTTAAAACCTCACTGGAGTTAAAAGTATACTGTAATTCAGGAAACATGACAGCTAATATGTGCACAGCAAGATCTCACAAACAGAAATGTAGTAATATTCAGAAAATCTGTTTCATGTGTTATTGGCTGAGGAATAAAATTTGTCAGGACAATTGGTGTTAACTCTCCTGCCCTTCTTCAAATAGTGTTAGGAACCTTTTACAGCCACCCCAGAGGGAAGACGATTGAGGCTTTGGTTTCACATCTCATTCAAAAGGTGGCACCTCTGACAGTGCAGCGATCCCTCAGTACTGCACTGGAGTGTCAGTCAGCCTGGTTTTTGTCCTGAAGTCTCTGGAGCGGGACTTAAACCCACAACTTCTGACTTGGAGGCAAGAATGTTACCAACTGAGCATGGCTGACACTTTGCTTCAGATCAGCTATGGTGCTGTTTTTTTCCTATCATGAAGAGATCCACTGGCTAAAACTTGCAGCTTCACTGATTCTCATTCAGTCACCAATCTGTGATTTGTAAATGATGTTGCTCATGGTCAGCCAGGTGATACACTGATCGATAAAGACAAGAGTATTATACTCACAAAATGCACACAGTAGTGTTCTGTTACTATCGAGTTGCTATGTTTAACTAGGCCAGTCGATTTAACACCACTATTTAATTGCTTCAGATCCTGAAGCCA
The DNA here is from genome assembly GCF_964194155.1 of Cetorhinus maximus. Taxonomy (NCBI): domain Eukaryota; kingdom Metazoa; phylum Chordata; class Chondrichthyes; order Lamniformes; family Cetorhinidae; genus Cetorhinus; species Cetorhinus maximus. The sequence goes on from NC_135886.1 coordinate 64,817,811, forward strand.
GTGTTAGACGAGGGATGTTTATTTATAATTTACTCCTCAAATCAATAAGGTTTTAATCAGGTGTCAGAGATTTGTTAAGTTTACAGTACCTGCAATAATACTTACAACATATACATAAAAGGTACATCCTGTCAGCTGCTCAACCTCACAGACCCACTTACAGGACAGGAGATTGAAGCTGCCAGTTTGTTTGGAACCCCTGCCTCAACATTGCTTGACAGCAAGATTTCAAAGATCGACTACTGATTATTATCATCTTCACAGCCCGTGAGTAAGAGTTTGTAACCATGCCAACTGATACTGATGGTTTGTTGGGGGTTGTCTAATAAACATATTACCATTCTGAGGTCAGTATCTTTGGCCTTGACAAATCCAAACATCCATCACTTAATTATCTGAAGTCAAAAAAAAGCTCTATATAAGATAGTAGAATTGACTTATCCCTTATCAATCATTTTAGTTTCCACAGTTAGCAAGCCCTTCTTTCCATGGACTGGTACAACATCTTTACTTCCGTATCTTATTGACAGTTTCACTCCTGTTGCATATAATTACTATTCCACCAAGTGAAACTTTTAATTATAAGTCTGTCCTTGGGATTCAGTTCCACTCAGTACCAGTCAATCTCCTGCTTCTGCAGAAGTCCCAAATTAAAAGGGTGGCCTGTGCTTAGATGTTTTCTTTTGCAGAGCTACTTGTTTTTTCAACACTGTAATCAAATGATTCTATGCCAGTCTTTAATTAAACCTCTTATTACTGCCCTTTGCTGCAGGGTTAGCCCTGATACAATAGTCCAGGTGTAATTTAAATTGTCTTCTACTGAAAACAGGCGGCAAAAGCTGTTTTCTCCCCCCCACTCCTCTCTCTCTCTCGAAAGCATTGTGCCTGGATTTGCAAAGTAACCATCTTGAGAAGAGACACCTACTGCAAACTGAGATCTTTTGGGAGTAAAACGTGGAAATCTGCTCCACACAACTACACGCAGGAAGAAAACTGAACAAAACGGCGCAGCGTGGAATCACCACATCGAGACCAGCCAAGGAACAGCTAACTGTATATTGCTTTGTTTTCTCTTTTTCACAAACTGTAAAAAATCCTTAATTTATCTTCTTATTCTACATTCTGTACTAGTGTGTGTGTGTGGGCCCAGGGATTATGAGTGCCTTAGGAATGGTGGTTGCGATTTACCTAGTTTTTTTAATTTGGAAAATAGTTTCAATAAAGCTATCTTGTTTTTTGTTTAATCTCAGAAAATCTGTCTGACTCATTCCTTACAATCTGAAAGTGTAAATAGTGAGACTCCTGCAGTATAGGCCAAGAACATCCTCTCTAAATTCACCATAAAACCCTGTTACAGTCAGACCTGGAGGGGGAGAATAGCAGAATCATTTTTACCCCTCCTCAAGTGGGTGTAACAATGTAAAGAGATTTGGAATAGAGATCAATAGAAATGTCTTCAGACGGAATAGTGAGGCCATGGAATTAGTTGCCAGGGTTAGAAGATGAGGCAAAAAGGATGTTGACATTCAAGATTAGATTGAATCTAGAAAAGGGGCTAGAGGGATATGAGCATAGGGCAGATAAATATGATTTAAATTATTTGGAGGAGAAACGCTAACATTAGCTGGTTGGATTGAATGTCCTGTTTCTGCATTGTAAGTTCTATGTATTCCCATGTACTTTGAAATGTGAAGGAATCAATATTTCAAAATGCTGGTAGATCTTTCAGAGTTTTGCTTAAGTGGAGAATAAGACCACAAAGACGAATTAAGTAGGCCACACCTCAGAACATCCTGGGCAGGATGATATGGGCTGTGTGAGAGTAGGAAATGTGACATGCGGAGTGACTAATTTGGCAGGAGCCAAAATTTCAGTTTCATGTGGAATGGGGTTGGGGACACAGAGGTGTGGAAGAGGGATCCAGGGGAGGATTGAGTGTGGGGTCAGGAGCAGGAGGAGGGGATGCAACAATGTAGAGCTCCTGCCAGCCAACAACAGAGGCCGCAAAGCTGGCAGCAGGCAGCACCAGAGCAGGAGGCTGTTCAGGATGCAGCCATCCAAGGAAGGCAATGTAGAAGACTGATGCATCCCTGCATCCTCAGAACTAACTCCACACAGATGTCGAAGAGGCAATGCCCGAGAAGGCTGAAGTTGTCCCAGGAGGTAGTAAGTGAAATATGTGGTATTGTGCGACAAGACCTGCAGCCACATGGATTTGGCAGGAACCCCATGCCAGTAGCCCTCAAGGAAACTGTGGCGCTCAATCCTTTCACCAGCATTGGCTTCCAGGGTTCCAATGGCGATACATGTGGCATATCACAGGCTGCCACACGCAGGTGCATAGAGATGCCCACTTCTATTGTGTGAATTCATTCATCAATTACTCCACAGATGAGGACAGCCAGGCGGCATGGGCATTGGGCTTGGTGGCCATTGCTTGATTCTCTGGAGTGCAAAGGTTCATCGAATACACTCGTGACCAGCAGCAGCATTTGTGAATCACACAAGGACTTTCACACTTTGAGCAAGTACCTGGTCTGCTACCACAGATAAAGGACCATGCCTCTCTGTGATTGTTTGCCAGGGAGCTCTCAGGACTCATACATTTTCTGTAACTCGCAGCTCCAGAGGTTTTTGAGGTCCCAGCCCAGGTTGCGGTGCCTTCCACCAATGAGTACCTACCCCCGCCACGTGATCTCAAGGGTCTACTATGCATGCTGCCAGCACTTTGAACTTTAATTAGACGTACGTGGGACTCTCTTTCGAAAACAACATGCCACGGATAAAATACCACCCAATGAGTTTAATTGTCATTTGTCCATAAACTTTCAAATTGGAATGTGCGTGCCGGCTTGGTAAGAGTGAGGTAAGTCAGAGTTAATTAATCTTCCAGCTGGAGGTCAGAGTTCAGGATGAAATGTTTGCTTCCTCTCAGGCATGATTGAGAAGATTGATTTTTTACATCATAGACACAGACATTCTGGCTCTTGTGCTAAGGTATTTTCAGTCGGTGTCAGAATTACTCTGTACATCACACTGACTCACCCTGTAATTACAATTTTCCATTCTCTTCTTTAAAAAAGGATTGATGGAAGAAATTTGCAAATAAACTAATCAACTGCAATAAATTATGTTTAGAATAAATATGCTTATAATGAAGTGCACAAGGAGCAAACACACACAGAGACACAAAACAATCACTTTATTTCAAAACATGAACACACATATTTCCCAATAGCTTTCTTGATCTTGGGGAAGACCTTGTGGATGAAGAATCAACTATAAATATCAGGTATTCAGGACAGGAGGTGGGTTAATTTAAACAGCACCAATTTCTCCTCTCACCATCTGTTTGTAGGCAGAAAGTTGTTTTTGATTTGTCTCCCCCTTTATAAGCAATAGCGTATTTCCCAACTCCTCGGTTTTTGTGTGATCCAATTTTCTACTAACCCCACAACAAACTTGAGATGGGATGAACAAAAAGGGGTTAGTTTATTGCACACATTCAAAATGTAAAAGGAGGATTGCAACGTTGTCTCCACACTCCGACAGTAAAGAGAAGGATAGAGAAAAGAATGATTTACAGTACAGACACCACAGAGAAAAATTAACATTGGTTCACATGAGGTCCAGAGTCCAGAATCAAAATCCAGTGAGGCATTTCTTCACGGAGGGCGGCGGACTGAAAACCGATGTCAAATTCCCTTTTCCAGTGGTGTTAACTTCACACGATGAGATAAGCACAGAGAGATGAATCAGTCTTGTAGGTGATGGCACAGAGCTTCCAGCAGAAGCAGGGTAGATGGGGCCAAGTCTCAAACCTGGGCCAGAGTTCCTTTGGTGTGGCCTGCTAATCAGATGTTAAACAGCAGATTGTACTTTTCAGTTCAGCAAGGCAATATTACTTGTTCCACAAGTCAGAGGCCCATATCACATGACTGCCACCTCTCCACCATCTTTGAAAATGGATGCGTATCCATCATCTGGAGTCCAATGTTTGTTAAATGCCTCAGCCATTAGGAATTGAAAGGATGGTTGTGAGGCCTTTGTCTTAGCAGACAATCCATCTCCTTCTGGCCAGCCTAGGTTATTAAATGTAATCCACAGGGGGTCATTAGTGTCTCCTCAGAGATAATGAGGTGTGGGGTTTCCTAAAACTGCCAAACGGCTTATTTCGTTCCAGGGTCACAGACATATACAGTTGCAGCCATTTTAAAGGTCTTTGTTCAGTTTAAAAAAAATGGAAATAGCGATAAGCCTATCTATATATATTTTATAAAAATATACAGTATGAGGTCTTAATCCCTCACACAGGAAAAACAATTGCCACCTCACAAGTGACCATAAGAGTCATTAACAAATCTGTAGACTTTTTATGGTGAAAGAGGTTCTTTGTAAACAGGACAGTGTATGATTTATTACATGGTCTCGTGTACCTGTTATTATAAAAGTGACTTTTCTGCAACTTACTATGTAATGGAATTGTTGCAAAATCAACATCTTGGCTTTTGTTTCATTTTAAAATTCAGATGAAAAAGAAAACTTAAAAAGTAGCCAATCAATCAAAAAGTGTAATGTCAGAGCGTGATAGAGGAACCATTTTAACATAAATACAATTCAAGTACAGGTTTATGTGCATCTGGAAGTGTGCTTTGTTTTAGGACTTGAGCTGGATCTTCCGTGATGTGGTAATCATCGTCGGATTGTCAATTCGCTCAAATTTTTCCACGCCCCAATGCTGCTCCAAATGTCTTGCTGGCTCTTCCAAGCCTAGCTTCTCCAGAATTTCATAGTGCAGTGTCCCTCTGAGAGCACCATCAAGAGTAGCATTGGGAGGAAGACAAGACACGCCTTTTTACAGCACTAGCTGCCATTCGGTAAGTTTAAAGGTCCCAGTGTGAATGTTAGTGAATGGGTGAACGAATGAATGGGTAGGGTGGGTGAGGTAAGTGGGTAAGTGTATGGGGTGAGTGAGATAAGTGGGTAGGGTGGCAAGTGGGTGAGGTTGTAGATGGGTGAGCTGGTGGGTGGATAGAGTTGCAGGTGTGTAAGGTGGTCAGTGGGTGAAGGGGTAGTTGGGTTGGGCGGTAGCTGGGGGTTGGGGGTGGTGGGGGTCTCAGTGTGAATGATTGTGGGGGTCAGTGCTGTAGTTACCCAGGAGTTAGACTAGGTTTTAATCTGTCTAACATTTCCTGGGTAACTATCCAAGTAAGTCCTGTGGAACTGTCCAAAGCTCTGACTCTAGCTCAGAGTCGAGGACTTTTGCGGAGGGTTCCGGAGAGCAGGGTAATTGTCCACTGGAGGTTCAAACTTCCTGGGCAATTCCCACTGGGGTCAGTGCATTGGGACTTCCGCAGGGTCCCGATGTGCATCTTGGGTCATATGTTGGTCTCCAATGATCCGGAGACTGGAAGATCTGGTCCAATGAAATCACCCTTGGTAATTTTGCAACATGTTAAGCTGGATGTTGTACTCCTATCTTTACAAATCACTGCGCAAATCACAGCCTATTATTTTGCTGTTGATGTGGACCTCTATCCCTATAAGGCCACATGCCTGTTGATGTTAAGTAAACACAAGATTACAGATTAGGAGTTGTTGATAAATGACTGTATTTCTTTTACCAAAAGATTTATTTTGTATATGCAACAAAGTGGAATGTCTATAACAGAAGGATTCTAGATGTAAGATTTGTACATATATTTGCATATGAAGTATATCCATATTTTATTATGAATGTACAATGACACATGGTTCCCATCTGTTGTTTGCTAGCATTATACAGCTTTCAATCAAAAATCCACATGAGCTGAATTTTGTGGGTAACATGTAACTCCGGTCACTGGGGCCATAAGCGAGAGTTGACCACCCCCTCCCACCACCTTTGGTGAGTGGCAGGACACGGTGTGGAATATTGGCAGCAGCGGCCAGGAAGGTGGTCTGCTCCCAAGAGTAGCCAGCCCAATCAGAGGGTGGCCATTGCTGAGGATACATGACCAGAGACAATAGAACAACCTCAAAGTTTGGTTGGGGGAAGCTGGGGCCTAGCAGCCTGGCCCTGGTGGTCAGTGGGGGACGGTGGTGGGGTTGTTGGGCACTGGTGGGCTGGCACTGCAAGGGTGGCCATTGTTACCGGGGGCCCCTCTCTGAACCAGAGGTGGTGGTGGGGGGGGGGCACCCTGGAACCTGCTGGAAGGATGTCAGAGTTTACTTGGCGGTCTAACCACACGGCAGCAGGCATTCTCAATGTGATTGTGAGTGGCCCTTAATTGACCAAACACTAAGTTTCCCACTGCTGCAATATGGCATGGGGACAGGAAGACATCGGAGTCCCCTTCCTGACCCCTCACCCCACCATTTTGCCAGCCCTCCCACTTCCCAGCCTGTCACCAATGGAACAGGAGAATTCAGCCCTAGGAATCAGAAGGAAGCCCTGTGGCCCATTATACCTGTGCTGACTCTTTGAAAGACCTAACCAGTGAGTCACACTCTGCTGTTTTTTTCTTCAATCATTGGATGTGGGCATCGCTGGCTAGGCCAGCATTTATTGCCTATCCATAATTGCCCTTCAGGAGGTGGTGGTGAGCCACCTTTTTGAACCACTGCAGTCCATGTGATGTAGGTACACCCACAATGCTGTTAGGGAGGGAGTTCCAGGATTTTACCCAGCGATAGTGAAGGAACGGCGATATATTTCCAAGTCAGGATGGTGAGTGACTTGGAGGGGAACTTTCAGGTTCAAGGTGTTCATGTGGAACATGGTGTTCCCATATACCTCCTGCCCTTGTCCTTCTAGGTGGTAGCAGTTGTGGGTTTGGAAGGTGCTGTCTAAGGAGCCTTGGTGAGTTCCTGTAGTGCATCTTGTAGATGGTACTCACTGCTGCTACTGTGTGTTAGTGGTGAAGGGAGTGAATGTTTTTGGATGGAGTGCCAATCAAGTGGGCTGCTTTGTCCTGGATGGTGTTGAGCTTCTTGAGTGCTGTGGGAGCTGCATTCATCCAGGCAAGTGGGGAGTATTCCATCACACTCCTGACTTGTGCCTTGTAGTTGGTGGACAGGCTTTAGGGAGTCAGGAGGTAGGTTACTCGCCACAGGGTTCCTAGCCTCTGACCTGCTGTTGTAGCCACAATATTTATATGGCTAGTCCAGTTCAGTTTCTGGTCAATGGTAACCCCCAGGATGTTGATAGTGGGGGATTCAGCAATGGTAATGCCATTGAATTACAAGTGGCGATGGTTAGATTCTCTCTTGTTGGAGATGGTCATTGCCTGGCACTTGTGTGGCGCTAATGTTACTTGCCACTTGTCAGCCCAAGCCTGGACATTGTCCTGGGCTTGCTGCATTTGGACATGGACTGCTTCAGTATCTGAGGAGTCGCGAATGGTGCTGAACATAATCATCAGCGAACATCCCCACTTCTGACCTTATAATCAAAGAAAGGTCATTGATGAAGCAGCTGAAGATGGTTGGGCCTCGGACGCTATCCTGAGGAACTCCTGCAGTGATACCCTGGAACTGGTGGAACCCAAACTGAGCATCAGTGAGCAGGTCATTGCTAAGCAAGTGCTGCTTGTTAGCACTGTTGATGACCCCTTCCATTACTGTACTGATGATTGAGAGTAGGCTGTCGGGGCAGTAATTGGCCGGGTTGGATTTGTCCTGCTTTTGTGTACAGGACATACCTGGGCAAGTTCCTCACACTGAATCGATGTCAAATCCTTCAGGTAGGGATAGCTCTGCAAATTCCTTCTTTTTCAGTTTTTATGCGTTTCTCCTTTCTAAATTACGATCAAATCTCTTCCACCAACATTACAGACAGTGCATTCCAGATTATAAGAACTTGTGTGTACAGCAAATAAACGTGACCTGCCCCCACTTCTTTTGCCAATTGCCTTAAACCTGTACCCTCTCCTTATCCAGTGTCTCTGTCAAAACCATTCATGCTTTTGAACATCTCTATTAAATCTCCCCTTTAATCTTCTGTACTTCAAGGAAAACAGTCACAGATTCTCCAGTATCCCACATAACCAAAGGCTCTTATCCCTGGTAAAAGCAAAACACTGCAGATGCTGGAAATCTGAAATAAAAACAGAAAATACTGGAAAAGCTTAGCAGGTCTGGCAGCATCCATGGAGACAGAAACAGAGTTAATATTTCAAGTCTGTATGGCTCCTCAGCGCTTTATTGGGAGTTGCCCCCTCTCTGGGGTCTCTTGTTGCCCTTGGCGCTTTATTGGGATTTGCCCTCTTAGTGGGGTCTCTTGTTGCCCTTGGTATTTTATTGGGAGTTGTCCTTTCTCTGGGGTCTCTTGTTGCCCTCTGTGTTTAATTGGAAGCTGCCCACTCACTAAGGTCTCTTGTTGCCCTGGGTGTTTTATTGGAGGTGTGTTAGATCACTCTTGTGTCTGGTGTAGCCATTTACTTATCCAAAATGAGCTTGGCCCTTCTAATTTTCTGCCCATGGCTGTTTGTTTTTTCTTGTACTTACAGCTTTAAATGTTGTTGCCCCTTTAAGGTAGACTGTACAGTAACCATTTATTTCACTTCAAGCTGTCTGCTGCTGTCAGTTTTCTTTGTTGTGAGTTCCCTGCACTTTTCTGGGTTTTGGCGGGCTCCCCAGTGATCATGGGCCTTCCTTTTTTAAACTTTATGAACTTTTAAAACTGGGGACCCAACAGAAAAGGAATTCCTTTTCCAAACTCTGCAGGCTTTTCTTTACTCTTGCACCCTGGGAGGCTTCTCAGCCATTTGGCAATTGGCCTTTTTTAACATAAAGCTGCAGCACTGCTTTCTGTGTGCTCGGCATGCCTTTTAACGCCAGGTTTTTTAACTTTCAACTGTCTTCCAGCTTCTCTGTGGAAATGCTGAGCTGTGGGGCTGCCACCTGTCCTATAATGTAAGCACAGCTTTGTTTTTGTATTTTTGCTCACTGTCTCGTGAACGAACCGGGTCCTTTGACTTTGCGTCATCCAGGGTCTTGCAATTTTTATAGTCTTGTGATTTAACTAAATGTCTTAGCTCAGCATCACTCAGGGTCTTGTAATTTTTTGCAGTGTTGCTCACCCATCTTGTGATCTAAGCAGTTTTTTTGCTCTGCATCACTTAGGGGTCTCACATGGACTTCCACTCCTTCTGGTGGATTCCTCAACTTCTAAGTCTGTAGCAAAGCTGCTTCAACTGTTTCTTCAATTTTTCTTCTTGGGTGCACGTCTCTCTCTAGTCTGGCTTCAGCTGCTTTTAGTTTTTCATACTTTGCAATACTGTTCTGGGTTCATCGTTTAAAAATTCCACCTTTCATATCACCACTGATGTGATATCTTTTAGAAGTGATCACCACTGCCAACCACGTTGTAATATGAGTTCTTTAGATGTCTCAATGATTTGATCTTTAGACTTTCACATTTAAACATGACCCCTTTATTGTTAATCTTTAACTATTTGCAGATCTCAGGTTATTGTCATGCATGGTGGTGTTGCCATGCAGGAAAGTTGCTTCCAGAGTGTTCTCTTTAGACTGTTCTCTCTAGACTGTTCTCCATGTCTGTTACCATATGACTCTATGCATCATACCATGGGCGGTGCAATTCACCAGTCCCACATTAACTCTTGATCTGCAATGTGTCTGCATGCCATCTACAATAGCATGCAGACACATACAACATCATACAGCACCTACGACTAGTATTATGTGAGTCACTTTAAATAAGTCAGGGAAGAGCAAAATCAGGTGCTCCTGTGGAAATATAGTTTTATTGTTAATTAAAGCACTGTTAAATTTTTCAAAGCTGCAATTGAGACCTTTTGGTCAATTGATTTAATTATGGATTCTGAATTTTATACATTGTGCATTGTCTAATTTGATGAGTGGAGTGTGCCTTGTGTGTTATAATGATGTAAAGGCACCAATTGCTCATAAGACATTGTGGATTCATTTATTAATTCTAGGCACATGTGAACAGATATACATGGATAGAAAGCTTGAGGACATCAGAATTGTGTGTGCTGTGCTCTGCTCAAGGCCAAAGTGAAGCTGAGGCTGGATCACATGACATACTTCCCTAAAAGTGATGGCATACTGCTATCCCTTAAAGGCATGTTATAGCAGAGTGTTAAATGCTTTGTGTGTGTGGAAAACAGCCGCCTTTTGTTTAGCTTTGGCACTAGGCATAATGGATTCAATCGCTTCGGGTTAAAGTGAATAGATTAAATCCAGGTTCACTTGCTCGTTCTCAGGAAGTTGTAGCTTCACTCATGAGCTGTAGACCTTTCTTTCTCTTTTCTCTCTCTTTCTTGTCTAGTTTTCATCCTGTCTTTCTTTCATTTCTCTGACCCTCCCTTTTTGTCGTGTATGCATGCGCTCATGTGAATGTTTTTCTCTTTTTTTCCTCTTTATCCTGTTACTTTTTAAATACTGTACATCTGTAATGCCTTTCAGTTTAGTTAGGCCACAACTAGAGCATTGCATCCAGCTCTAGTCACTGCACTTCAGGAAGGATGTGACGGCCTCTGAGAGGGTGCAGAGGAGATTCACCAGAATCACTCCAGGGACGAGGGATTTTGGCTACAAGGTTAGATTTGAGAAGCTGGGGTTGTTCTCCTTGGAGCAAAAGAGATGAGAGGGAGATTTGATTGAGGTATACAAAATTATGACAGATTTAGATAAGATGGACAAAGAAACACTTCACTGATGGTATAACGACTTGGGGATACAGATTTAAGGTTTTAGGCAAGAGATACGGAGAATGTGAGGAAGAACATTTTTAAGCGGTGAATGGTAATGACCTGGAGCTCACTGCTTACAAGGTAACAATTTTGAAAGAAAATTGGATAGACATTTATGGAAGATGAGCTTGCAGGGCTCGGTTGACTGTATCATGTGACCCGAATGGATGACGGCCCCATCCCCAAAGACATGCCCTGTGGCGAGCTTGCTAACAGCACGAGACCAACAGGTCACTCACATCTGCGATACAAGGGTGTCTGCAAGTGAGACCTCAAATTGACCAGTATTGGAATTGATGCTTGGGAAGTCTTTGCTGCTGAGTGGAGTGCCTGGAGTCAAGCAGCCAGGAAGGGTGTGGAAAAGCAGAGGACACAAGAAATGACCAGATGGCGGAAAAGAGAGCCTGCTAGAAGGAAAAAAACATCAGTCGGCCTCAGGTAAATGCTATTCACCTGTGCCAGCTGCTGAAAGGACTGCCATTCGTGAATCGTCCTTTACAGCCACAACAGATATTGTTCAATACAGATGTGACATACGCCCTGGGCACAGTCCATCGTCTTCTGAGACAGATGGATACCTAGCATATGCTTGCAAGGCTCCAGGAGGTGCAGCAGCCTCACCTCTCGGGCCTGGGAGGCCGTCGCACTGCAGGTCAGTGCGGTTGGCAACCGCCCGTCCGAAACGCCATCCAGCACAGGAAGAGGGTGAATGATCTCATCATCCTTCAGGTAAGTCATCCTTCAACTCCCTCCAATATCAAACTCTCATCATGGCATCAAGCACTCAACCTGCTACTCTCTTCAGGGAGCTCATACAACCATTAGCAGGAGACACATATCAACGCTCATTCTCTCACCGAGACTTTCACATCACTGCCATCCCATCTATCAAGTTGCTCACACTCCATCCTCTGGCCCTTCTGGGGAGGGCTCACCACACAAAGGTGACACACATCTCGCCCAGTCTCTGCTCTTTCCCTCCTCATCACATGCTTTTCTTTCTTCTTCATACAGGCCAAGCTGGTGCACAACAGGCGCGAGAGATCACAGACCGGGGGAGGGACGGCTGACATCATCGCCCTCAGTGAGTTTGAGGAGTCTGCAGCCAAGCTGGCTAGGGAGGACAGGGATTGCTCCTGTGGGGAAGGGGAGATCGGCTTCTCTGAGCAACCTAGTACGGATCACAGCTCCATCACTTCATCAAATCCTGACAATCACAGTGCTCATGCTCATTAACTGAAACCCTATTTTCTATTTTATAAGTACCAGCAAATCAAGGCCCACAAGGCAGTTGAGCATCAGCTGAGCCCCCAGACCATGTCTGAAGAGGAAGCTCTGGAAGAACCGTCACAGCGCTCACACACACCCTCCATCAGGCCAGAGACACACACGTCAGTGGGGCACAGCTGTAGATTAGGCTCAGGCTCACTTTCTGGGGAACACTCACTGACATGTCCCCTCAGCAGTCAGAGGGACTGCCCAGGTCCCCAACATTCGGACGGCTGATGGGGACCAGCCCCCCACTCAGTCCAAGTCAGATGATGAGCCTCTGGAAGCAGCTGCCAAATCAATAGTGGAGATGCAACGACAGGTGGTGGAACATCAGGGGGACATTTGACAGTCACTCAGCAGACTGGAGTGAATGATGGAGGAGTCCGTCCGCGTTCTGTCTGATGGTGTGGCTCCGAGGTCCGAGCGCCTTAAGGTCACCATGGGAAGGTTGGCGACCGCCATGAGACTTTGGTCCAGCAGGTTTTGTTGGATTTGAACTGGGCCCTGGAGTCCAGGTCACACACTCTGATGGGTACCATCAAGATGTAGGTGACATGGGACGAGGCAGCTTGACCTCCTCCAGGTGCACCATCTCCTGAAAGAGTCAGGACACCCACAGGGAGGGTCAGCATCAGCCGGACACCCTGGAAGCCTCCTCTCAGGACACTCAAAGGGTGCGCAACCGCTCACAGCCCCCTCTGCCTGTGAACCCATCCACTCTGGTTGCTCAGGCCGCCGAGGGCGCTTCTGCCCCTGAGCAGGTGACCCTTATCAGGCCGGGGTCCTCCATGTCTTGGGCCAGCAGAGGACGTCCGCCAAGGTCATCACAGACATCAGGACGTAGCAGTCAGCAGGCTGCCTCCACCTCTGCTGCAGATGTTGGGGCTGCACCCAGGCATAGTGGTAGATTTAGGAAAGTTAAGAAAAATTGATGTCACTTTTAGGTCTCGGGTATGCTAGGCATGTAAAGAAATTGCACTCTTGATAATACATTTGATGGTTATGTGAATGTTCCTGTCAACTGAAGGCATTGTGATTCTGTACTTTGGAATCCTCTTATTTCGAGGTTTAGCCTTCCTCCCACTCAGTGATAGTGTCTCACCATGAGATTCACATTCCTGTGATGAAAACCTCAGTTGAACTAGTCTCCGCACCCTTGTGTGATGTCAGGGAGATGTGTTTAAATCTTTATGTGTGACGTAAGCGTTTCTCACCCTTCTTCCCCAAGGAACACCATTGAGTGAGGGCAGCTCATCAGCATTGATATTCTAGTGGCATGTGTGTCTCCTCAGTGTTAGTGGCAGAAGAAAAGACATGCACAGGATGGGGAGATCCCTAGGCAAGTCCACATCTCAGTCACAGCAGCGTTTGCAACATTAGATGGCAGTGAAGGATTCAAATTTTCTCTCATATCGATCTTGTTCCTAAGTGGACTCTCAGTTCCCAGAGTGAGCTCACTCACAGGGCCCACGGATCAAAGCAAAGCTCATGCAAGATTCCATTTCATTGAAAATAGTTGGACATCCCTTGAGATGAAAGGGAATGGTATTGAGAGCGAGGAGAGATGTGGCCATATCCCCTCACTTAACTTTATTCTTCCTGGAACCACTCAGCGATTAACGTATCACGGGCATATCTCCCACGTCTTCCTTCTTCCATGGCGTGATCACGCTCATACTGACCCTCAGCAGCCTCCTGAGGTTCCTGGGCCTCTGGATCTTCATCCTCCAATGAACTCTCATCCTCCTCCAGTTCATCCTCTGGAAGGGGTTCACCTCTTTGCATTGCCAGATTGTGAAGGGCACAACACACTGTGATGATGCGGGAGACCCTGTCAGGAGAGTACTGGAATGAACCACCTGAACGGTCCAAGCATCTGAAGTGCATCTTCAGAAGCCCTATAGTCTGCTCTATAAGGGACCATGTGGAGCTGTGACTTGTATCTCTCCTCGGAACGACTCTGAGGGCAACACACTGGTGTCATCAGCCAGCACTTCAGTAGGTACTCCTTATCCCCAAACATCCATCCCTGCAGACTTAATGTCCCGTTAGAAATCTCAGGCACCTGGGAATGACTCAGGATATAGGAGTCATGGCAACTCCCAGGGTACCATGCACAAACATGCAGTATGTGTTTCCGGTGATCACACACCAGTTGTACATTGATGGAATGGTAGCCCTTGTGGTTTATAAACATTAGGGCCTGCTGCCATGGAGCCCGTATAGCCACATGGGTGCAGACTATTGCACCCTGCACTCTTCGGAAGCCTGAGATGGTGGTGAAGCCGGTGAATCTCACAGCCTGGCTATCTTCATCCAGAGCAAACCTGACAAAATGATTGGCCTTCCTGTAAAGGGCATCTGTGACCTCCTTAATGCATCGATGTGTTGCGTGTGGACTGAAAGATTCCGCACAGGTCACCTGTTGATCCTTGGAAAGAACCAGAGGCCAAGAAATTGAGTGCAGTGGTCACCTTCAAAGCCACTGGCAGGGGATACCCTCCAACTCCACGTGGCATCAGGTATTCACGAAGAATGTGGCATATGTGATGTACCAGAGCTCGGGATGAGCACAGGCATGCACGGCATTGATTTGCTCGCATTTGCTCTCACGGCTCTCATTCATTTGTAAATAGGAGACTCTTCTATGTTAAATCCTAGGCCTGGCAAGTTGCCCCTGTTGTCTGGGTCTCTCTCACTGGCCCTCCTGTTCATGCTCTGGCTCTGCTTGACCATATCCCTCAGGTGTGGTCTCCTGCTGAAGCTGCGTGCGGAGTCACCTCTCCCTCCTTCGCCTCCTCTATTGCAGTAGGACCCTGACAAAAGCGGCATTGAGCGCTGGATCCATATGTGCTTTTGCCTCCTCTCTGAAAGGAAACATTGAAGACATTAATGATTCCAGGGGCAAGAAAGTGAAGCTCAGAAGATGAAATATATTGAAACTGAAAGGGTGCATAATTTTTCCTGCCCTACTTGCATGATGGCTGATGCTGCTTTGTCCCTGAGACACTAACACACATCGAGGTGACCCAGATAGCATCGCAGATATGTAACATCTTGAGCCCTGTGTGGGATGCTATGGTTTAATTGAGATGAGTGACCCAACATAGCTCTGTGCTCCAATCTCTGACGTGGCATAGTAATGACCAATCAGTTGCTCATGGTCAAGGAGTGGATGCCCTTTGGCCTGTTAGGAATATCAAATCTGGTGAACATGTGACAGGCCTTCATTGGTGGAATACTATATATGATACAGCTATTGCCTGTATTCCCAAATTCTACATTCCTCTGTGTTACTCTTGAGATATAGTGACTGTGATGTGAAGCCACCGAGTTCTGAGTAGCCCTTTAACAGTGCTAATGAAGCCATTGGCTTTCAGTGGCGTTCATCGCAAGGAGGTCTTCCTCCTTTCTTCCTAAGCAGACTCCTGTTAACCCTTGCGGCAACAATAAGTTAGAGGGCAACACCAAAATGGCCCATTCATGTTCGCCCTTCCCCTCACTGACATTCCACAGCCTTCCCTCCCCATTGCCCCCTCATGTTCACCCTTCCCCCTCACTGCCATTCCACAGCCTTTCTTCCCCATTCCCCTCCAGGAGGGTCCCAGCAGATTGGAAAACCACTAATGTGACACCCCTGTTCAAGAAGGGAAGGAGACAAAAAGTAGGAAACTATAGACCTGTCAGCCTAACATCTGTCATTGGAAAAATGCTAGAATCTATTGTTAAGGAAGAAATAGCAGAAATCTCCACCATAAAACCAGCTGTAGGTCGGTTGGGAAAATTCCGCCCTATGACTCTATGATTCTGAAGTCAAGCCTTTACCTAAAATGTAGATTTCTGTACTCACCACAGATGCTGACTGAATGTTTTTAGCATTTTTTGTTTTTGTTTCAGGTTTCCAGCTTTTGTTATTTATTTTAATGTTTTTGTTGGTTGGTTGATATGATGATCAGTATACCTATATATCAGAATACCAGTATACCTACTGTTCCATTGTACTGTCTGTGTAAGCTGTGGATAAGAAACCAGCATTCTGAAATATCTAAATCATAAAATAGAACAGAAAAATGCTGAATAGTAGCAATTTTTACATCAGGACATGTCCCCGAGATACCTAATCCTTACTGTGATCCGCTTCAAAGCAAACAAATTAATTCGTTGAGTTACTTTGCCTGAAATATTCCCGTCTCCCTCTGCCATAGATATTTCTGCCGCAGTCTAGGAGGCTCAGTTGCTAGGGAGACCATAAGCTATGATCAGGAAATGAGCTGAAGAAGAATTTGAAAATTAAACAATTGTTCATGCGTGCCTCTTTTCAAAATTTTTATTGGTGAATTTTTCCTTACATATTTGGACAACCACCAGCATGTTTGTTAGTCCCCTCTGTCCTTCTGATTCTGTGGTTTGTAAAATATTTAGTGTCTTTAATAACCTCTTATTTAGCAAGGCAAAATTTAGGCATCTTCAGACTGCAGTGTTCATCATTCCACTTTACCCAGGCATAGGTTGGAGTGAGAAAACATTGGGACTCAGGAGGAAATCATTTAGCCCCTCACGTCTATTCTCTCATTCATTCCCACCCGTAGATGGCTGCACCCATGGAGAAGAAGGGCGAAGGAGGGAACAACCTCCCCACATTTGAATGCTAGACATCTATTAGGATCAATTGTCACTGGACATTGATCCAGAATCTTTCCCCACCACCTGTATCTCTCTGCTTTTCCATGTCTCTTTTCTCCTTTAAGTTGTTCCTTAAAATGTACCCATTTGATCAAGTTCTTTGTCAGCTATGTCACAGACAGAATTTATGTGTTTCCTTTTTGCCTTCAGTGATCAGTATGTTTGTAGGTAAGAGGTGTGTGTTTTCTTACCCTCAGAGTGAGTGCCCCAATTAAATAATTCCATCAGTAAGCATTTTGTGGATTTAAAAATAAAGAAGGTTATTTATTATCATACACTTATCCCAAAATTGATACAATGTTTCACTCGATCATCGCACACACATACACATAAAGATTAGGTACAGATGGGGGTAATATACTGTTACAGCTTATAATTATCTCAGTCTCTTTCATGGAAAGTCTATCATTTCTTAGATGAAGTTGATGCTTTAAAGTTGAAATGAAGTCCTTGTAAAGTGATGGATACTCAGCAGGCTGTGAGGTTTCTTGTAGCCAAATTTCTCGGAAGTTAGTTCTCAGATGGACTTTAACTGGAACAGGTTGGGGAATCCTTCCCTAGGGCGGGGTCTCTGACTTTTAGAGGATTGTTCTTAACTATCTTGACTGCTTGCTGACTTATAGCTATGTCAATGGCTTTTGGTGGAACTTTTTGCCTGGAAGCAGCTTCTTGCTGATTTTAAAAGAAACCAACAAAATGGTCCCCTCATCACGTGACTTTCACAAGTTCAAAGTCCTTTTTCCAAACAAAGGGTGGTGTGTACGTTAATTCCAATCACCCTGTGTTGCTGTTTGACACTTTGAGATTCACCCAGATTCGTTTGGGTGAAGGAAATGATCATAATACAGTGGAAGGTGTATAGGATCCATTCACATTCATCTTACACACATTGAATTTCGATGTTCCCTTTATCCAGGGTGAAACAGGGAATCAGGTTGGCTGGAATTCTATAGTCCTTTTGTGTTGGTCCATCCTTAAACAAAGGGATGTGTGAATTCCCCAGATGGCTGTGCACATCCATATTTGATTTGCTATTCACTAATCATAGGACTTTTTGCAGCTCAAATGCCAAAGGTCACATGATTTGCAGTGGCCATTTTAATAGCTTTTTTGTGTCCAATTTTGAAAAGTATTGACTGAAAATTCATAATATACTGGGATATAACAGCTTTTATCTCCTTCTTTGCTTTGGTATCAACCTTTGTCTGAATATACACCTGTAGAGTGTCTTGTGACATTTCTACATGAAAGGCGCTATATAAATGCAAGTTGTTGTTGAGAACTGTTTAGTTTGAAGGAGAGCTGGACCTCCTTTAGATCTTCCTTTCAGCACTGCGTCACACTGCGTGTTGTAAAAGCCACATTGATTAACTTGTCTGATTTATAGCGATCCAACACTTTATTAGATTATATGTATTTTTCTAACAACTCATATTCCAGTACAGGAAAGGAGGTGTGATTAATTACTGACCCCATTCTTGCTTTAACTCTCACATCCTGTATTTGTGCAAGATTAAGTGCAAATCCCCATTTACTTTTCTTATTCCAGGATGAAGACAGCACAGCCTGTCATTAACTGATCATTATAATTATCTGAGCTATCAACTGGGTTGATTGGATGTTTCTTTTTTGTTTTATTTAATGAGTATCAGGGAATCATACTCCTGGGGCCACATCACTAGAAAGAAAAAGAAGGACTTGCATTTATATAATGCCTTACATGACTTCAGGACACCCACTAGTGTTTTATATCCAATGGAGTACTTTTTGAACAGTAGTCGCTGCTGTAGTATAGGAAAATTGGTACTCAATTGGCACTCAGCACACTCTCACAAATAGCAATGTGATAATGATCAAAGTGGTGGTCCTGTGGTGGAGTGGGTAGTGTCCCTGCCTCTGAGCCAGAAGCTCTGAGGTCAAGCCCCACTCCAGGTCTTGATGGCCAAGGAGGGTGTGCTAATAATGAGGCCAAACAGGTATCAACTTGTAAATCCTTCCAAGATGCCAATGGCAGGTGATAAGAGCAGGGGAGATTCCTGGTCAGCCATGAAATGGAAAGAAATTAAAACCTCTACCATCATTGTCCATAGTTCCAGGCTACAACATGCATGTAAAAATGAATGTTGCCACAGAAACGTGGACCCCTCTGGAGGCAGGGCAATTGGCTGGGTAGCCAATGTAGATCAAATCGGTGCCAACAGCATGTGGTTTGTTCCCCTTACTGGCTGGGGCGGATGTGGGACCTGCCTCCTTGCCCTACCTGTGGTGGAGTTTGCGGCACTGTGGGTTGGGCCTGCCTGTGGGCAGAGAACTGAAGAAGAAAAGTGTGTTTGGTGTTTTAATCTGTTTTGGTGATGATGTTGTTTGAGGGATAAGTGTTGACCAGGGTAACAGGATGAAATCCCCTTCTCTTCTTCAATACAGTATCACTTTTACATACTCGAAGAGGATAGATAGGACTTGGTGTCCAGGACCTGTTTCCATATCATTTGCCTTTACGTATTAATGTGGAGAACTTGAATTATTCATGTTGGTTTTCAGCTTTCAATTATCACTTGGTAATTAGGAGCGAACTTAGAAAAGAGTTGAACTGGAAATCTGTAGACGAAACAGTAATTTGATTAATTGACTTGAAATGAGTGTTGTAGTGCGATATTTATCAAATTAGCTTGTTTTGAAAATGAAGGGGACTTCTATAATCACAAAAATAAGAACTACAATTATATTACCCTGCTTTCATGTTATTCAACTGGGGCCATTTTTGTTAAACTAGAGGAGATGAGAGTGTGATTTTCTTGAGGAGCATTTAAAATAATGACGGGATGAGTCAATGTCGAAAGAAAAAGACTGTTCATAGTGATTGATGGGTCTACAATGAGCAGACATAGATATAAGATTTAATGTAACAGCTTTAGGATAGTGAGCAGGAGATTTGTTTTTACACAGAGGGCTATGAGGCCATCGAATGCACATCTGGAAATAAATCTTATGAATGGAGTGTTCAAATCAAAACAAACTTTGAAATAAAAAAACACTCACTTCCTTATTTCACATCAACATGAGGAGATTTTGTGGAAGTGTTTAAAATTATAAAGAGATGGGTACAATAGGACTAGCAATCCAGAGGCCCTGAGTAATATTCTGGGGACCTGGGTTCGAATCCTGCCAGGCCAGATGGTGGAATTTGAATTCAATATAAATCTGGAATTAAAAGTCTAATGATGACCATGAAGCCATTGTCAATTGTTGTAAAAACCCTTTAAAATGTCCTTTGGGGAAGGAAATCTGCTGTCCTTACCTGGTCTGGCCTACATGTGACTCCAAACCCACAGCAATGTGGTTGACTCTTAAATGCCCTCTGAACAAGGGCAATTGGGGATGGGCAATAAATGCTGGCCTAGCCAGTGACACCCATATCCCATGAATGAATGTAAAAAAAAAGGTAGTGCCCAGTGTCTAGAATAACTAGAATTAAGGGATATAGTTATAATATTACATTTGTAAAAAGAGCTATATCAATGCAAGTTGTTGCAAAAGGTTTAGGTCAGAGAGCAGGAGAAACCTGTTTACAGAGGCATGAATGTAATTAGTAATCGAACCAGAGCGCCAACATTTAAGATTAGATTTGGTAGTAGTTTAGGAAAGGGAGATTAAAGGAATCTAGGAACAGGGTGGGCACTTGTGACGATGCCCATGTGGAGGATAAACGACATCGTGGGCTGAATGACCTGTTTCATATTGTTTGTCTTTACTATTAATGTGGAGAACTTGAATTTTCACATTGATTTTATGTTTTTCTTCATCACTTGGTAATTAGGAGCGAACTTAGAAAAGAGCTGAACTGGAAATCTGTAGACGAAACAGTAATTTGATTAATTGGCTTGAAATGAGAGTTGTAGTGTGATATTTATCAATTTAGCTTGTTTTGGAAATGAAGGCAACTTCTATAATCACAAAAATAAGAACAACAATTAAATTACTTTGTCTGCACAACATGTGTCCTAATATTGAACAAGCGAATGGAAATAGAAAATGTTAAAATAGACTTTAAATTGATTTATGAAGGTCTGTGATTAATCAGCTGAGGAATGGTTACAGACGTAATTTGAATTCTATCATTGCAGGTCTGCTTCCCTATCTGCAAAATCAGCAGTGGCTTAATTTGTTGCAGTTTGCTGCTAATTAGCCCATGCTTAATTTAAAGCCACAGTATGCTCTTTCTGCATTAGTATGAATGCAATGTTAAGATGTTTAATCCTGGCCTCTTTAATTGCACATTAACCATGGGTTTGGAATGCAAAAATGAAAATGATGTTGACTCTAACACTGGAAGACACAGCAGTTTAGGGATTGCATGAATCTCTCTATGATTAATAAGAAAGGAAACCCTTTTTAGCAACAGAATGTAAAGACCCCGGCCCCTGGGTGTTATTCACGAGCTCCATTCGACACTCATCCATGGACTTTGATTAGCCTCAACAACAAAAACCCTCCAACATAAAAACAGAAATTGCTGGAAATACTCAGCAGATCAGGCAGCTTCTGTGGAAAGAGCAGAGCAGAGTTAACATTTCAGGTTGATGACCTTTCATCAGAACTGGGAAATATCAAAGATGTAATAAATGGGAAGGTTTCTGATAGAGTGAAGGGCAGGAGAGATTAATTGACTAAAGGTCTCATGGTACAAAGAACAATGGTGTTGTAATGGGACAAGTAAAGAAACAAAAGGTATGTGTAGAGAAGGTGGGCATTCCTGGAAGAGAAGTGACAGTGAATTAAACACTAGTAAAAAGAAAAATATTGTGGCTAATGGAAATCTGAAATAAAAATTGAAAATGCTTGAAGAATTTCTACTCTTCTTTCCAGCAGGGTTCCTATTTGTCTCTTCTATCTTCTTCACCTTAATTGCTTTCCGTATTATGTTTTTTCAGGTGCCTACGAAAACCTGCTTTCACAGGCAGATCTCCACAGTGACTCTCTCAGTCCCCGAGCATGACCCTGAACTTCCAGTCACCTGACATTTCAATTCTCCACCTTGCTCCTACTCTGACCTTCAATCCCTCTACACCTCCATCCTCCACCAGGATGGTCTGAGGGCCCTTAGCTTCTTCCTTGAACAGAGGCCCCAACAATCCCCATCCACCACTACTCTCCTCCGTCTGGCTGAACTTGTTCTCACACTGAACAATTTCTCCTTTAACTCCTCTCACTTCCTCCAAATAAAAGGTGTGGCTATGGGTACCCGCATGGGCCCCAGCTATGCCTGTCTCTTTATGGGGTATGTGGAACATTCCTTGTTCCAGTCCTACTCCGGCCCCCTCCCACAACTCTTTCTCCGGTACATCGATGATTACTTCGGTGCTGCTTCATGCTCTCGTCGGGAGCTGGAAAAATTTATTAATTTTGCTTCCAATCTCCACCCCTCCATCATCTTCACATGGTCCATCTCTGACACTTCTCTTCCCTTCCTTGACCTCTCTGTCTCAATTTCTGATGATAGACTGTCCACCAATATCCATCACAAGCCTACCGACTCCCACAGCTACCTCGACTACAGCTCCTCACACCCCGCTTCTTGTAAAGACTCCATCCCATTCTCTCAGTTCCTTCGCCTCCGTCGCATCTGTTCTGATGACGCTACCTTCAAAAACAGCTCCTCTGACATGTCCTCCTTCTTCCTTAACCGAGGTTTTCCATCCACGGTCATTGACAGGGCCCTCAACCGTGTCCGGCCCATATCCCGCGCATCCTCCCTCACGCTTTCTCCTCCTTCCCAGAAACATGATAGGGTCCCCCTTGTCCTCACTTATCACCCCACCAGCTTCCGCATTCAAAGGATCATCCTCCGCCATTTCCGCCAACTCCAGCATGATGCCACCACCAAACACATCTTCCCTTCACCCCCCCTGACGGCATTCCGTAGGGATCGTTCCCTCCGGGACACCCTGGTCCACTCCTCCATCACCCCCTACTCCTCAACCCCCACTTATGGCACCTCCCCATGCCCACGCAGAAGATGCAACACCTGCCCCTTCACTTCCTCTCTCCTCACCGTCCAAGGGCCCAAACACTCATTTCAAGTGAAGCAGCATTTCACTTGCATTTCCCCTAACTTAGTCTACTGCATTCGTTGCTCCCAATGCGGTCTCCTCTACATTGGAGAGACCAAACGCAAACTGGGCGACCGTTTTGCGGAACACCTGCGGTCTGTCCGCAAGAAAGACCCAAACCTCCCTGTCGCTTGCCATTTTAACACTCCACCCTGTTCTCTTGCCCACATGTCCGTCCTTGGCTTGCTGCATTGTTCCAGTGAAGCCCAACGCAAACTGGAGGAACAGCACCTCATCTTCCGACTAGGCACTTTACAGCCTTCCGGGCTGAATATTGAATTCAACAACTTTAGATCTTAAACTCCCCCTCCCCCCATCCCCACCCTATTTCTACCCCCCCCCCCACCCCCACCCCACCACCCCCCCCCTGCTTTTTTTTTCAATAATTTATATAGATTCTTCTTTCCCCACCTATTTCCATTATTTTTAAATCTAAAACTAAAACCTTGTTAGCCTTTCCACCCCACCCCCACTAGAGCTGTACTTTGAATATCCTGTCCTCCATTCTTAATTAGCACTTTTCTCAGACAAAACACCTCTTTGACCCTTTTGTCTGTGACATCTTTTGATTATCTGCTCATCTCCACAATCACCACACCCTCAATGTCTCTCTCTCCCCCCACCACCTTAAACCAATTTATATTTCTCCCTTCTTCTAACTATGCTTCAGTTCTGCCGAAGGGCCATGAAGGCTCGAAACGTTAACTGATTTCTTCTCCGCCGATGCTGCCAGACCTGCTGAGTTTTTCCAGGTAATTCTGTTTTTGTTTTGGATTTCCAGCATCCGCAGTAGCTTTTAGCTTTTTGTTTTTATCTTTCTGTCCTTGGCCTGCTACGGTGTTCCAATGAAGCATAGCAGAAGCTCGAGGAACAGCACTACATCTTTTTACTGGGCACTTTACAGCTTTTAGGATTCAACATTGAGTTCAATAATGTCAGATCATAACCTCCTCCCCCATGTTGTTTTGTTTTTCTTTGCTAGTTACTTTTTACTCGCCCTTGTTTCTTTCTTATTTAATTTTCTTTGCACTTGGATGACAGCCAGTCAGGATCTTGCCATTCACGCTTTCTAAAGACACATCTTTTGTGTCTTCACTTGTACCATTATCACTCCTTTTGGCCTAGCACCACCAATGCTATTGTCATTTAATATCTCCTGCCTTCCACTCTATCTCAGACCTTCTCTTTTGGTCTTCTTCCCACCCTCCCCCATTTCACTTGCTGAAAACCTATTATATTTCTACAACTTTTCCGAGTTCTGATGAAAGCTCACAGACCTGAAACATTAACTCGATTTCTCTCTCCATAGATTCTGCCTGACATCCCCACTCCACCCCATCCCATCCCCTCCCCACCCTGCTGAGTATTTCCAGCATTTTCTGTTTTTAATTTCAGATTTCCAACATCTACAGTATTTTGCTTTTGTACCAAAAACCCACTTCATTGTTGAGAATACCAATTGGAATGGTTCAGGTGAATATCATGGATGCAGTTAAGGGGAACCTAGATAAGCACATAAGGGATGTTATTTCTGATCACCTTTCAGATTTTAAAAATGTGTTTGTCTTGCACATTGTTGAAAGTGTGAGTTCATAGCAAGGCCAATGTTGTATCTGGGACCTGAGTGAACAACGGAATTGATGCAAAAAAGAGAGAAAAGTCAGGAAAAGGATGGTGAATTAGAGTCAAATGGTGGGTATATGTTTGCATCGGTTGCTGTATCTCTTAGATGACCAAATGTCTGTGCATGGAGAAGGGAGTCGGAAACAAAGCCTTACATACCTCACACTGGAATAGTCTGTCTTTCGAGTGTGTCTTTTGTTATTCTTGTACATGTTTCTATGAGCAATTACTATTCCGCAAGGTTTGGATTTGTAGGGTTTGTCTTCAACTGAGCAATCCTTAAAGTGTCCTGGTGCTTTACCTTTTCTGATGGTATGCACGTGCTGAACCTCACTCTTAGGAAAAGACTCTTCCACGTGTTGAACCAATCAAGCCTTTCTCAACAACCTACTATGATGCTTTCTTTTTCAACAACCTACACACCTTTGCAAAATGATTCCACTTTAAGCATGAGTTGCACCTTTTCCCCATGACCTGAACCTGGTGTTGTGGTTCGATGAGCATTTCCACAATCTGGACACAGTTTTGAAAATATCTGACCATGCTGAAGCACATGTTGATGAGATTGCTGAGATCGCTTTGTCTGTAATTCTTGCACTTAAGTTGGTTGAACAAACTGTGTCTGCAACCCTGAGTTTAAGGGTGCATTGCTGTGTAACCTCTTGGAATCTACTTTGGCTGATTTGATTTGGACAGTCGAGATCATGGATTTTTCCAAGGTTAGATCATCATCCTCCTTGAGGAGGCATTCCCTAATTCATGGAATTGAAGTCTTTTTAATTAATTGATCATAAATTAGTTTAGTGGTTAGTGTACCAAATTTACATATAGAACCCAATTGCTGCAATGCTGCAACATTTTGTTTAATTGACTCACTATTTCCCTGGGGTTTCTGACTGAATGTATAATCATTCAATCATCACACTTTTCTTTGGCCCGAAGTATTTTTTGACAGCACTTACTGCCGTATCAAACGTGGACATATCTTCGGTGAGCTACTTGAATATTCACTGACCTTCTGTTCCAAGACAATGTACACGTATTGCTTTCTTACAGCTCACTGTCACATCCAAACTGTCATCCCTGTAGCAAGCAAGTAGATCTTGAACCCTGAAATCCATTGTTCCCATAACATGGAGTGGCCTCTCGCTGATGAAAGAAATTGTTCTGGAGCTGGTAAAGTTAAACTTTTCTCAACCATCCCCATGGCCAATTTTTGTTATGTTTTCACCTGGTTGCTGCGTATTTTAGATGACTGAATTATCGAAGAACAATGCAGTAATGACTCTGGCTCTAATCCTTATTTACGATACTTCAAAACATCTCAGAACTTACAGGATTTCCAACATGCATAGAATCTTTGCTAGATCCCAGATCCTTTCCAAAACTTCCCAATCTGGTGTCAGTACTTAACTCTCTAGCCCCATCCACAGGCTTAAACAATCAAGCAAGTGTCCAAGGATCAGTGAACCAGACAAACCAATCAAACATAGAACAATTAAACCATTGAACACGACAGTAGGGAAGAGTGAACAAAGAGAGAAAAAAAGACAGAAAGGAGAAGTAAGAAAAAACATTATTTTGTTTTAATTTAGAAAACCTCTAGGAACAATTGATTCACTGTATGAATGGGATTTCACAGTTTCAATTGTTCCCTTTATGTGCTTGAATTATTGAATGGCATTACAGGAACATAAATCTCCTCATTAATTAGCTCCTTATGCTGTTCTGCTCAATAAATAAAGATCTGTGGAAGAAAATCGAGGCCTTTGAAATGTGGATGCTCAGTCATATGCTTAAGATTCCATATACAGACTATAAGACAAATGAAGAGGTGTTTGAAATTGCAAGAGCAAAAAGAACTCTGAAAAATGACATCCAGAAAAGAAAATGTCAATATTTCAGCTATTTTATCAGAGCTAAAAATCTACATAGATCTTGTCTAGAGGGAAAAGCGGAAGGCAGCAGAAAGAGGGGTTGACCTAGGCGTAGTTGGATGACGGATGTCACAGAGTGGTTGCAGATGAGCTACAGTGGATGTGTGAGTTTGGTGCAAGACATGTATGTGACATACCATGACAGCAGATGTTCTGGTAGGAGTAGCTACAAGCAGCACAGCAGTGTTAAGTACCAATTCCAATTTTCTGGGGCAAGTTTCATTCCTATTAACAGTGTAAAGCAAGGAATGTCTTGATGACAAGCTAACGGTGAAGCTACACAAATAACACAACATTTCATGGCAATTTGCAACTCATGGGCCAGAATCTTCTGCTTTGTGTGTGGGGCGGGCCCCGCACGCCGACTCGTAAAATGACACGTGGTGATGTCGGGCATGCGTCATTCTGATCTTCCATTCGGCGGGCGCGCACCGGAGTCGGCTGCATGCCCACTGAACTGTCAAAGGCCTGTTAAGGCCATTAATAATCTAATTAAAGTAATTGTTAGGGCTGCCCGTCCAACCTTAAGTTTGGCGGGCAGGCAAAGAGCCCAGGCGGCCTTCGCATTTTTCATGAAACCTCATCCACAGGCGGGATGAGGTTTCATGAAGGGTTTATAACTTAAATAAAATTTTTTATTAAAATTCATAAACATTTCCCAGCTCATGTGACACTGTCACATGAGGGGACATGTCTGAATAATTTTTAAAATTCTTTTATTCAATTTTTCATGATGAAATTAATCTTCCTGAGGCAGCCCAGACTCTCCCTCCTCCACCCACCTGCACAGGTAGCGCTGAGCACTTCCGGGGGCGCCTCACGCTGGGCGTGCCTTAATTAGCCCCCCCACGTAAAATGGCTGCGCACAGCTGATCGCAGGTGGTGATCAGTTCCGCGCCCGCCCGTACCTGCTCCCAACCAGCCCGCCTGACGGGGAGAAAATTCTCCCCATGAGGTAGCCCTTTGTTGCCTCAAATTGCTGGATTATTTCAGTTCTAATAATGGCAAGCACATTAAATGCACCATTATTTTCCCAGCTATTTCTGGGCCATTATTGATTCAAGGCAAGTGTGTTTTATCCATCATGCAACTATCTCATGACTTGTCTCATACTTGAATTCATTGAATGGAATTCAATAGTCATGGCAGTGAGCCGGTCGTAACCCCACTGTAGCTATTTCTGGGACCCCTGTCTGGATTCAATCCCAATTGGGCAGCCTGATGACTACCGTCAGGGTTCCCAGTTCCACCAGTGGCAATTTCCCACTGGACCTGTTGATGTCCCACCTCTGAAAGTTGCCGGCTAATCAGAAACTAGCAGACCTCAAGTACCAGCAATGACACCATGAGCGGTGGCCACTGCTGGTACTACAGTAGGTCTGAGGTGGGGGATCATTGCTGAAGCCCTGGAGCCATCATCAGCCGGAAGTGCTGAGTGGATGATCCACCTTGGCCTCCTCCTGAGGTCCACTTCATCAATGATGGGAAGCCCAGCATATCAGTGCAAAGAACTAGGCTGAAGCATTTGCAACATCACAAATTGCAGTCTTCAACCAATTCGATTCACTCCACATGATATCAAGAAATGGCACTGTATATAACAACGGCTACGGGCCATGACAATATCCCAGCAGTAGTATTGACGACTTGTGCTCCAGGACTAGCCGCACCCCTAGGCAAGCTGTTCCAATACAGCTACAACACTGCTTGACAGCATGAAAAATTAACTAGGCATGTCTTGTGCACAAAGAGCAGCACAAGTCCAATCTTTGCACCCCATTATTCTACCCTTATTGTCAGCAAAGTGATGGAAGGGGTTGTGGAAAGTGCTATAAAACCTGTTCCCTGGCGCTCAGTTTAGGTTCCACCAGGGCCACTCAGCACCTGACCTCATTACAGGTCCAAACATGGGCAAAAGAGCTGAACTCCAGAAGTGAGGGCAGAATAACTGGCCTTGACATCAAGGCAGCAATTGGAAGAGTGTAACATAAAGAAACACTAATAAAATTGAAGTTAATTTTGAACCGGAGAAAAGCTCTTCACTCAAACCTAGCACAAAGGAAGATGATCGTGGTTGTTGGAGGCCAATCTTCACAGCCCCAGGACATCACTGCAGGAGTTCCTTAGGGCAGCTTACTAGGCCCAACCACCTTCAGCTGTTTTATCAATGACCTTCTCTCCATCATGAGATCAGAAGTCAAGAGGTTCACTGATGATTTCACAGTGTTCAGTGCAATTACATCTCCCCAGATACTGAAGCAGTCCATGCTTGCATATAGAACACCTGGACAATATTCAGGCTTGGGCTGAGAAGTGGCAAATGTCAGGAAGATATAATAATTTTCATATAGTTATTTGGAATTTATTGTAAAGTAGAATAATAGTGGGGACTGTGTCTATGTCTGTGTGTGTGGGACTTAATTGAATTAAAGGCAGCTGGTCTGAAGGCTTTGATGAAAGAAAAGAAGCTAGGTTTGAAATGCTAAACAGGTAAACATGGGTGAAATTTTGAATGTGAGGCGTAAACGGAACATATGCATTTTTAAATAAACCAGAGTAGCTTGAATTCAAAAGAGGGGGTGAAATGTTTCACCTAGCCAGGAGAAGTCAAGAAACAGTATGTTTATTTTTTCCCAAAGATTATTGGTAAAATTAGTATTATGACAGATTTTCATTATAAGAGAGGTAAAGTCCAAAGACAAAGGGAAGAATTTTCCCCAGTTGGGGGGAAAGTTCAGGAGCAGGCACGTGCAGACACACTTCCGATCGGCGCCCCTGATTGGGTGCCATGTTGTGTGGGCGGGACAATTAAGGCCCACCCAACGTGATGTCCGCCAGGAAGCACTATGCGCTCCCTGCGCAGGCGGGGGGAATCCCTCAGCCGGGAGTGCGCTCTTTTGTGCATGCGTGCGAAAGAGCGCACACATCTCCCTGAGGCTAAGTGCTACCTCAGGGAGATTAGCGCCAAATTTAAAATCGGTCAGTGTACAAAAAT
This sequence comes from Cetorhinus maximus, assembly GCF_964194155.1. Classification (NCBI taxonomy): domain Eukaryota; kingdom Metazoa; phylum Chordata; class Chondrichthyes; order Lamniformes; family Cetorhinidae; genus Cetorhinus; species Cetorhinus maximus. Next base: position 64,847,152 of record NC_135886.1, read on the forward strand.
AAAATTTCCCTGACATGTCCCCTCATGTGACACTGTCACATGAGTTGGGACATGTTCATCACTTTTAATCAAACTTTTATTAAATATTTAAAAATCCTCATGAAACCCCATCCCGCCCGTGGATGAGGTTTCATGCTTTTTCTAAAGCCCGTCAGGGCTCTCGGCCTGCCCGCCAACCAACCTTTAGCTTGGACGGGCAAGTCCATTAATTACTTGAATTAGTTTTTAAATGGCCTCAAAAGGCCATTGACAGGTCGATGGGCGCACAGCTGATTTGGCTGCGCCCTCGCTGACCTGAAAATTGAAATGATGTGGGGTGACGTCGGGAGTTCTGCCCGACGTCATCCTGCGTCAGCATGTGGGCCCCGTCCCCTGCTCGCCAACCTAAATATCCTGGCCATAGTGAAACAATGGGAATTTGCATTCAAAGGGGAAAATATGTATAAAGGAGAGAAGGCTGTGTGTAAGGGCAGGAATTCTGAGATCCAACAAGTGTGAAAAGCCTCCAACCTCTAACACTCAAGTTGCTGTCTACACGAACTGAAATGAAGAATACTCACTTTCTATTTGACTGTTCAGGGTATCGTGTTACTTTGTCTGGGTCTTTCAAAATCTATATTTTTATTGTTGTCTTCATGGAGTTGTAACTGGGAGTTAGATTAACTAGGGGAGCTAGGAGTTATCATAGTAATAATTTGTAGAACTATGGGCAGAATTTTGCCCTTGGTGGGCTGCCGACCCCCGCCACCGAAATGGGGCCTGCCGCCATTATGAGTGGGCGGGCTAATTAAGGCCCGCCCAGTGGCCTGCCCGACAGGAAGCACTATGCGCTTCCTGTGGGGGAGGAGGGGGAGGGATTCCCCAACTGTCAAAGTGCACTCTTTTGTGCATGCGCGCGAAAGAGCATACATCTCCCTGAGACTAAGTGCTGTCTCAGGGACATCACTGAAAGTCTAAAAAACTTTAAAAATAGAAAAATAAAAAAATTATTAACATGCCCCCCTCATGTGACAATGTCACACGAGATGGGACATGTTAATAAGAAGCACAGAAACTTTATTAAAGTTTTTAAAAACGGACATGAAACCTCATCCCGCCAGTGGATGAGGTTTCATGTATTATCAGAAGCCCGCTGGGGCTCCTGGCCTGCCCGCCAGCCTTAAGGTTGGACGGGCAGGGTCTTTAATTATCTTAATGACCCTGTCAATGGCTTCAATTTGCCATTGACAGGTTGGCGGGCGGACAGCTGATTTCGCTGTCCGCCCACCTTCCTAAAGATTTAAATGGATTGGGATGATGTCGGGGATTCCTCCCGATGTCATCCCGCGTCATTTTCCTGTCGGTGAGTGGGCCTCGCCTCCAAATCGCTGACGGGAAAATTCAGGCCTATGTATGTGCTTAACATTATTTATTTTATTAATAAATGTTTAATTTACTTTGTAAAATCCCTCTAAGACTTGGTGGACTTATTACTACTGAATTCAAAGCACGCACCACAAAATAAATACAAATTGCAAGTAGATGTGGCAGCTGCTTCAAGTTTCCCTCTGGGATTTGAACAGCTTGGCATTTATCATCCACCTGCCATAACACAAGTAACATTTGCGTCACACAAGTGCCAGGCAATGACCATCTCCAACAAAAGAGAATCCAACCATCTCCTGTTGACATTCAACAGCATTACCATTGTTGAATTCTGCACCATCAACATCGTGTGGGTTACCATTGACCAGAAACTGAACTAGATCAGCCATAAATACTGTAGCTAGAAAAGCAGGTCAGAGGCGAGGAACTCTGAGGTGAGTAACTCATCTGCTGACTCCCCAAAGCCTGTCCACCATCTACAAAGGCACAAGTCAGGAGTATGTTGGAATACTCTCCCACTTGCTTGGATGAGTGCGGCTCCAACAACACTCAAGAAGCTCAGCACCATCCAGGACAAAGTAGTCCACTTGATTGGTACCCTATCCACCAGCTTAACATTCAATCCCCCCACTACCGACACACAAGTGGCAGCCAGGGTTCAGGAGAGGGGATGCACAAGATGCAAAACACTGGTGCCCGTGTCCAATGGGTGCCGGGCTGAGGCAAATAACTTCCATACTATTTTGATCTGAGGTGTATTTTGGTGACTCAATCTGATTGATCAGTTGCCCCTAGCCTGTTGCTATGACACAGGGTTCGTCTACCTTGCTGTGGTCCATTCTGCCGCAGTCAGACGCATTGCATTGATATGTTCCGAGCTCCATACAGTCCATAACTCTTACTGTTAGGAAGATTTCCAGACCAAGTTTCTGCAACACCCATTGGAGGTGAGCCCACAGCAGCACAGTCCAGTTAATGCAAGATGCCGTGAAATTGTTGCACAGAATTCTTGACTAATTTAATAAAACAAAAAAATGCCACAGAAACATTATAATTAAAAAATGTGTAAAGTGTATGCTGTGTTAAAATAGTAGCTTTGGTTTGTACATCAAAGCAACATGTACCAGTTCTGGTTTATAAGTGGCCTGCTCATGGGAAGCAAGTGATTAACTAAGGAACAAAATACTGTTTAAGAGATATAACATTTATTTTACAATGATTAACATCCTTTGTGCTATGTAGATACCACACTCCTATATTTAGTTTTGTATAATATTTTACAGTTATTAAACTTCCAGAAAAAATTATATATCTTGTACTGCTTCTGTGACAATATAAGTCAGGGTGGAGAATTTAGTTTTACATGGACAGGAGTGTTACACCCTGCAATGCAAACATGTTATTCTTTATAATGTTAAACACTCTTCTCAAGTAACCCCAAAATCTCCTCTGTACCAATGAAAAGACAGCTTTAGCTTTTCAAGTCTTACTTCATAATTTATATTTCCTCGATCCTTGTGAATCTGTGCTGTACCCACTCTCTCACTTCAACAGATCTCTTGAAGCCCAAAACTGCATGCAATACTCCAACTGTGGCCCTGTGGAGGTTTTATATGGACTCACTATTAGATTTCTACTTGTATATTCTATACCTCTTATCACAAGATTAATTAGGCTTATCTGCTTGAGATGCTGCTTTTAATATCTTGTGAATCTGAATCCTCCAAATCCCTCCACTCTTCTGCATGACTCAGACAACCCTGGTACAATGTACATAATTGTAAGCTGAAATGTATCAGCTGACATTGAATTGCATCTGTCCATTTTTTAGCGTATTCCTCCACCTAGAAGGACAAGGGCAACAGGCACATGGGAACATCACCACCTGGAATTTCCCCTCCAAGTCACTCACCACCCTGATTTGGAACTATATTCTGACAGTTCCTTCACTGTCACTGAGTCAAAATCCTGGCAGCACTGTGGGTGTACCTACACCATGTAGACTGCAGCAGTTCAAGAAGGCAGCTCACCATCACTTTCTCAAGGGTAATTAGGGATAGGCAATAAATGCTGGCCCAGCCAGCGATGCCCACATCCCGTAAATGAATTAAAAACATCTAATCAGTATTCTCTTGAATACTCTATCCTTTGATCCTCTGAATTATTTGCTATTATTTTCTACAAGCTTGGTCAGCAATGTTCAGCACAATCATTAATGTACATAGTGAATAGAGGCGGGTGCAGAACAGAATTCTATGGGACACAACTACCATTTGCAACCACTCTGAGAAACTGCCCTTAAGTCTTATTCTCTATTTCTCCTAAGTGGTTATTAGTCAAATTTGCTGTCTTTCACTAGTTCCCTCTACCTTTTTTCCCCAGCAGTCTCCTTTTGTAGCACCTTGTTGAAAGAATCCATTATATTTCTTCCGTCCATTATAATTGTCAGCTCCCTGGAGAGCTATCAGCTTTAAGCATGATCTTCCTTTCTGAAACCCACATTAGCCGCTATTGGTTATTTTCTCTTTATATAGGTATTCATTGATTTCATCTTTAATCAAAGATTACCCAGGTTAGCTCTATCTTCCCTGCTGAAAACGGGCACCATGTTAACTACTCTCAACCCTCTGGCACATGTCAATTCTCAATAGAACTTTGGGGTGGTGAGGGAGGGATTGGGCAGCTGATCACCTTGGCTTGGCTGGGGCTGTCATCGCTGGTGAAATGCAGGGACTGAATCCGAGTCCCAGGTAAGTGGGCAGGGATATTCTCCTGCATGAGCCATCTCGGAGCAGGGCAAACCATAAATCAAAAATCAAACGAGTCTCAAATACAGGGGAGTGAGAGGTGTTGGGGGGCATTGAGGAGTCTGAGTTAGATGTTGGGTGGGGCCATTGGAGTATTATGTTCAATATCATTTGAAGATGTAACACTTTTAAATTTACGTAGATGCTGGTGTTGTGGTAATGTCACTGGACTAGTAATCCAGAGGCCCAGACTAATGCTCTGAGGATACGGATTCAAATCCCACTATGTCAGTTGGAGGAATTTAAAATTCAGTTAATAAATCTGATTATAAAGCTAGTGTCAGTGATGGTAACCATGACAACTATCATTCATTGTTGTAAAAGCCCATCTAGTTCACCAATGTCCTTTAGGAAAGGAAATCTGCCACCCTTACCCAGTTTGGCCTACATGTGTCTCTGGATCCCCGGCAATGTGGTTAGGCCCTTTGAAGTGGCCTAACAAGCCACTCAGTTCAAGGGCAATTAGGGATGGGCAACAAATGCTGGCCTTGCCAGTGACAGCCACATCCCATGAAGGAATAAATAAATTTTGAGGTTTTGGCTTGTGTCACTGGACATTGACTCCCACCTGAAATTCATATTTATGTTGTTGAAATTCTACTGATGGTGCTTGCCACCAGTTTGATATGTTTCTCCTTATTTGCAAAATGTTTTCTCCCTTGGGGTGGTGGGAGGGGTGGGGGGAAGGGAGATCATGCAGGAGGGAATTCACCCGGGATCCTAGGCCTCAGGTGGGATTGGGGCTTTCCCTGAGGTTCTCATGATGCATGTAGGACTCCTGCTCTGGTATCTTGTTGCACTTTTGAAGATGAGGGAAATGTGGAACAGTAAATACCTGCGGAGCCCCCGTCCACGTCATTGGTCAACAACATTGTAGTATAAAGGGTCAATAACTATTATGCTAATAGCTACAGTGCATCATCAGTGATGTCAGATGATGCCAGGTCACATGTAAGTGGAACCTGAGGGAAGAATGTTCTAACAGAGTCCTGCTAAAATCCATCTCTGTAAATAAGCCAATAAATGTTTACTAGTTTGCAACAACTTAGTTTTCAGCTTTATTCTTTCGAAGACTCCCCGAGCCCCGGTCTTGATAATATTACAAACATGAGTCATCAGGGTGATGAAGAACACAATAAATTCCAAATACATCAATCGGATGGATGGCTCTTTAAAAAAGAAGTTGCGTCATTTAAAGGGATTGTCCTCCTGAAAAAAAGTGACATGCAAACATTTTTTTCTGATCTGATCTAAAGGGGCCTGGAAACAGAGAAGCACCAGGACCCATGATTTTCCCCCGGACTCTGGTGGCAGCAGTGTGTACCACCTACAAGATGCATTGCAACAACTTAGCAAGGCTCCTTTGACAGCACTTTCCAAATCGGCAACCTCTACCATCTAGAAGGGCAAGCAGATGCGTGGGAGCACCACTACCTGCAAGCTACCCTCCAAGCCAAACACTATCCTGATGTGGAGCTATATCGCCGTTCCTTCACCATTGCTAGGCCAAAATCCTGGAACTGCATTCCTAATGCCACATGGACTGCAGTGTTTCAAGAAGGCGGCTCACCACGACCATCTAAAGGGCAATTAGGGATGGGCAATAAATGCTGGGCTAGCCAGTGATGCACTTGGAACTTATAGCACTAGCTAAACCAAACATGACCTGCTGAGATGGTAGTTCTGATAGTGGAAACTTGAAAATAGAAATGAGCTAAAGATGGGTCTTGAAGATTTCCAGTGATGGGACTGTGACCATTTCCTTTGGTAGCTTATTCCATTGTGGGATTGTCCTTGGGAAGAAAAATTGTTGATATACTATCCAGGAAACAAATCTTTGTAGTTTGTGTGGATTTGTCATTGCCAGAAGGCACCAGGTACTTGTTTCTGTCAATTCCCACCAGTCCATTCCATATTTTATTGAACATGGTCAGTCTATATTTTTCCATTCTTTGCTGTAGTGATTCCCATTCCAAATTTTTGATCAAGGATGTGGCACTGTTGTATTTCCCAAACTGAGTCATGCAGAATCAAACAGCACATCTTTGGATCACTTCAGACTTATTTTTATTATATAAGGATCCCACCCACAACTTGCATACTCCAGGATTGTGTGAACTTTGGGGAGTCAGCAGGTGATCAGGGTGTTTACTTCAGAATAACATTCAGAATGCAGAACAGCATTTGCAGATTTATATCTTTCCAAAAGTGGCCAGCATACTAAATGTAGTAAAACAGTGTGTGTGTACACACATATGTATTTGTCCCACTCCAACCCCACCTTTAAGAAAGAGTTGGTGGACCACCAAGTTTTCATTCTAAGTGAGGGCCATTCATTACACCAGCAAAACAGAACTCTTAAAGATCTCCTATTCCTGTTTCCAGTTTATATCATGTGCCAGTCTGGTTGGGACATGATCTCTAAAGACGATGATCTGCACAACACTGCGAGTTGTCATCCAGTTGTGACTATCCTTCAGATCCCGTTGTGAATATGCATGATACAAAATGAAAGGACATTTGTATAAATGGTTTATTCCAAGAATGGCTTCCTCTTTTTTCTAACCTATTCTCCAGTGCTTGTACATACCATGCATTCTCTAATCACATACAAGACTTCAGGGGACTGAAGATAGATTAAGATTATATTAAAATAGCAACATGGTGCTATATAAAGGAGCATAAAAGAGGCCAGAGCCTGCAGAATGTGATGCTCTCTGAAAACGATTGAGAAGGTCACGTGTTGCACTCATGCAGATTAGAAAGTGGTCATTTGGACCATCGAAGCTCCTCCTCATTTATTCAAGCAGACTTTACTCAGATTGACAGCACCTTAATCCCAAATACAGCTTCCACCAGAAGTAGAACAACCAATGGCTCTTATCTATGGCCAGGTTAAGGGTGATTCTACTGCTGAGATATCTTGCTTCTCCACTTCAAGACACAACTGGCTAACAAATTGACATCAAAATCAGTACAGCCATAGTGAAGGTGTCCCTTCTCCACTTAAGTTCACAATAAAAACTGTGTTTTCATAAGAATATTAAGAACATAAGAAATAGTCATTTGGTATATTGTGTATATCACTTGCTAACCAATCAGCACTTTCTTCTCATACATTATAAATATTTTGTTTCCCCTGACATTGGTATTTTCTTGCAAATTGTCCTGATGAGTGCAAGATGAAAAGCTTCAACAAAAATGTCTCTTTTTTCCAGCAATACTCAACATAAGAAATAGGAGTGGGAGTAGACCATTTGGCCTCTCAGCCTGCTCCATCATTCAATATGATCACGACTGATCTTCTGCACTTTCCTACCCTTCCCCGTATCTCTTGACTTCCTGAGAGATCAAAATCAATCAATCTCAGCCTTAAATAACTCAATGATGGAGCATCCACAACCCTCTGGGGTAGAAAGCTCCAAAGATTCACAGTCCTGAAACAAAGGGAGTATGTTCAAGCCTTGCACCTTCTATGGATTACCCAGAAGCTTGGCAGCCTTTAGTTTCCCATTGCTTTCTCCATGGCAATTCCTTGGCCAATCAGAGTTGATTTGCCAACCAATCAGAAACCTTTCCTCCTATGGTATAAATTGTTGTGATTGTTTGAAACTTGGCATTCTTGCATTTGTCCTGATGTGCAAGATGAAAAGCTTCAGCAACATGTCCCGCTTTTCAGAAATAAACAGCAGAAGTTGTAGCTTGGGTTCCAGTGTTTGAGAGTCAGCTGACCTCAGAAGCAGTAAAAAGAGAAAGACAACACATTTCTAGTGCATTTTTCACAGCCTCAGGACGTCCCAGAGCACTCGACAGCTAATTAGCAACTGTTGAAATGCAGAGCAGGATTTTGGTTTTAGGCCTGGACATTGATGTTGGGTCAAGCGGGGGTTGCAATGCCACAGTCTGTGGGAAACAGTCACCTGGCACTGATTTTCCCCAAAATGGACAATTACTGGTTAGAGGATGGGCTCTTGAAGCTGAAGGGCCAATAGGAGGATCTCCAACACTGAAGTAGATGAAGCTTGCAGGTACCCTCTCTCCAAAGTACTAAACTTTTAAATAAAGGACAGAATCAGCAGCTGAGCCACCATTGCGGAAGGGGAACCCCTCGTACAGGCGGCCAATGGCCTCAGCTGTGGCTTCTTGTTCCACTACCTCCAGGCAGCTGGCCTCATCCCTGGTGTCTCTGGGTGGAGAGAGCCGGGGGAGCTGGTGGATGCCTGGAAAATTCCACTCGGCTTTTGACAATAAATAGGCCTTAACTGGCCTTTAAACATCCTTGGGATTTGGGCTAGCATTGTCATTGCTGGGTGTCCTAATTTCAGAATCAAGGCTTCCAAAAGGAGCCTAGGAAGACCAAGAGTTTCAGAAGATCACAAGAGCACAGGAAATAGGAGCAGAAATGGGCTATTTAACCCCTCAAGCCTGCTCCATCAATCAATAAAATCTAGGCTGATCTGATTGTAGTGTTAGCACAAACTTTCCTGTCTGCCCCCTCATAACCCTTGACTCCCTTGTCAACCAAAAATCTATCTAACTCAGCCTTGAATATATTCAATGATCCAGCTTGCTAGGGAAGTGAATTCCAAACACTAATGACGGTCTGAGAAAAGAAATTCCTCCTCATCTCCATCTTAAATGGGAGACCCCCTTTTTTGAAACTGTGCCTCCAAGTTCTAGATTCCCACATGAGGGGAAACATCCTCTCAGCATCTACCCTGACAAGCCCTCTCAGAATCTTATCTGTTTCAATAGGATTACCTCTTAATCTTCTAAACTCTAATGAGTGTAGTTTGAAGCTGCTCAACCTTTCCTCATAGGATAGCTCCTTCATTTCTTGGACAAGCAGCATCAAGGGATGGATGAATATAAGCTGTCAGGTATCGGTAAGCACAGCTCACAGTAGAACACAAGAGCACAAGAAATAGGAGCAGGAGTAGACGATATGGTCTGTTCAACCTGCTCCGCCATTCAATATGATAATGGCTGGTCTTTGACTTTAACTCCACTTTCCTGCCCATTCCCCATATCCTTGGTTCCTTGAGAGTCCAAAAATCTGTCTGTCTCAGCCTTAAGTATGGTGCATCCACAACTCTCTGAGGCAGAGAATTTCAAAGATTCACAACCTTTTGAATGAAGCAATTTCTCCTCATTTCAGTCCTAAATGATCAGTCATTTCTCCTGAGACTGTGCCCCCGCATTTTAGATTCCTCACCCAGTGGAAACAATCTCCCAGTAACTATCCTGTCAAGCCCCTCCAGAATCTTTTTTTTACAATTCTTTCATGGGATGTGGGCGTTGCTGGCAAGGCAAGTATTTGTTGCCCATCCCTAATTGCCCTTGAACTGAGTGGCTTGCTAGGCCATTTCAGAGGGCAGTTAAGAGTCAACCACATTGCTGTGTGTCTATAATCACATATAGGCCAGACTGGGTAAGGATGGCAGATTTCCTTCCCTAAAGGGCATTAGTGAACCAGATGGGTTTTTATGACAATTGATAATGGTTTCATGGTCACCATTGCTGAGACTGGCTTTTTGATTCCAAATTATTAATTAAATTAAAATTCCACCAGCTGCAATGATGGGATTTGAACCCATGTTCCCAGAACAATAGCCTGGGCTGATCAATGAGATGAGGTCCAATTTTTCTGAACTCCAGAGGAATATAGACCCAATTTATTTAGCCTCTCACCATAGGGAGGTGAAGCTACAATATGTTAAGTGGGGGACCTTACCGTAAATATCATAGGACCCTTGTGTACCTGGTCCTGCCAGGTTCTTTGATCATTTTCAGGCCCACCTGAAGCCTCCTCACTGCCCCATAAATACCTGGGCCACTGTGTCAGTATATATGCATGAATTGTTTGTAACAAGATTCAATTGTATAACACCAAGTTTTCAATCCCAGAATGACCTCTGCACCTTAGATGAAGATTCCTGATGCTAGCCGTACCGGATGCTAATTTAGGTACTCCATTAGTACGGTTTGGGGGACAAGCTCTGGAAATTTGAAGAATAGACAGATTGTGACTTCAGCCAATGAGTAATGCTGATTTGATGCTGTCACTGCCATCTTCAACCTCGCTGCTCCAACTAACGCCCTCTCTTAACATCGCAGAGCTGAACATGCCCTCAACAGCAGGAAAGACCTGCCACTAGCATTGCTTAAAGGGGTCACTAACTAGGTTAGCTGTTGATAGATTTCTAATTGCTATTGTTGAGTTAATAGAAGTGTTTGGTGGTTTGTCCATGCTGAAATTAACAGGGAATATTGTAACATGTAGTGAAGGCCTTAGCTCTGATTTCAAGGGTTTTGGTCAGGCCTTGTTTCCAGTCAGGGGTGCTATGGTTCTATTCCCTTTGTCAGAGGTGAAACAGAAGAGGACAAGCTGCCGGAAGAGGGAGGAGGAGGAAGAGGGCAAAGGAGGTGCTCTCAGCTGGATGCCATATCCACCTGGTTGTTCAGGGAGGATTTCCTCTACCTCACCTTCAGTAAGAAACAGTGTTTATCACCTCTTTGCTTTCACTAAGGAGGACCTCACTGAAATTTGGCCCCTCTTGCAGGCAAACCTGCAGCTTCAGAGCAGGGTGAGGGTGGCACTGCCAGTGGCTCTGAAGGTGACTGTGGTCATGAATGATTTTTGCTTCAGGCTCTTTCCAGGCTAGACCAGGTGATATTTGCAGCATCTCGAAATCCTCATCCACTGTTCCATGGGCGAGGTTACTGAGGCTCTATCTTTAAGGATAGCTGAATACTGAAGGTGGGCTGAATGAGAAGGTAGACAATGCAAGTGGCTTAACCAGGATAGCAATCTTCCCCACGGTGCAGGGTGCCATGGACACTTTACTTGTTGGCACCATACGTAAACCCAATCAGAAAGGTTTCCATCCCTCAGTGTCCAGCTAATGTGCTGTAATATGCTGTATCAATGTAACTTGCAGCTCAATGCCTAGTGTCCTGGTAGCAGATGTAATGCCTTCATTTTCTGGCCGTCTGCTGTGCCATCTGCATTTAGCCATCATGAGAAACCAAGTGGTGTCTATTGAATGACTAGAGCTATCTGTTGACCACCTGGCTCATAATTATCTGCACAACCCACGCCGGCAGTGTACATATAAGAAAGGCTGTGCTGCCACATGAAATGCAGACCATTGGGGTGCCCAAACATTGCTCCCACTGCCTGGATCAGCCTGTAGGAGTCCTGCAATACCCTCGGAATAAATGGCACCACTCATCATGAACAGCTGCTCAACCCTGCCATCAAGTGGGCACAGCCCTTACCTCCAGGTATGTGGTGAGCAGCTGAGAAGGAAGAAGAAGGGGAGGAGGAAGGGACAATGGCTGGGCTTTCAGTGATCAGCTCACCTGATTGTGATACCAGTGATCGCAACTCCAATTCCCCATTCAACAATTGACCCATACCTTACCATCCCTCTGTTACTGACCTCACAGTATCCTCTTGGTCACAATGTTGAAATAAAAGCCACCACAAAATAAACATTTCAAAACAACTTTGTCTATCAAATCATCCAACATCCTGTATAAAAGGTAACCAGTCACACTTGTGCATTCCCTTAGTCTTTTTCTTCCTGTGCCTGTCCTGGTGCCCATACACAGCGCTATCTCAGTAGCTACAGCATGGCTAGTGGAAGGCTAATGATTTTCACTGGGAGAGACTGCAGATGGCCTTGCTGGATGACCTTGAGCAGCTCTGGGCCTTGAGAACCTGGCTTCAGACTGCACCACCTTGGCATGGACGGCAGGCATCTAAAATGACTGTTGGAAAGGTCAACAACAACAATAGCAACAATTCATATTTATATAGCACCTTTAATGTAATGAAAATCTTCACAGGAGCATTACTGAGCAAAGTACAACACTCAGCCACAGAAGGAGATATTGGCCGGGATTTTTCAGCCCCGACACTTGCGGGCATCGTTGTGGGCAGGATGGGAAAATTTGGAAAGCTGTTAAAAGTCAACGACTCTCCCAATTTTCCTGTCCTGCCCACGTCGATGCCTGCCAGCTTGGGGGCTGGAAAATCCCAGCCAATAGATCAGGTGACCAAAAACTTGGTCAAAGAGAAGTGTCTTAATGGAGGAAAGTGAGGAGAGGACGAGAGGCCTAGAGAGGCTAATCCAGGGCTTGGGGCCTAGGCAACTGAAGGCACAGTCCCTATAATTGGGAAAACACAAGAGGCTAGAATTGGACAAATGCAGATATCTCAAAGGGTTGTGAGGTTGGAGAGAGTACAGTGACAGGGAAGGGCGAGGCCATGGAGGGATTTGAAAACAAGGATGAGAATTTAAAGATCAAGATGTTGCTTGATCGGAGACAAAGTAGGTCAGCGAGCACGGGGGAGACAGGGGAATGGGACTTTCTGCGAGTTAAGACATAGGCAGCAGAGCTTTGGGTGATCTCAAGTCTATGAATGGTAGAATGGGGAATACCAGCAATGAGTGCATTGGAACAGTCAAGTTAAGAGGTAATGAAGGTGTGAAGGAGAGTTTCAGCAGCAGATAAGCAGAGACAGGGGCAAAGTTGGGTGATGTTACAGAGGCGCAAATAGGTATTCTTAGTGATGGAACAAATATGAGGTCAGGAGCTCATCTCGGGATCAGACTGGCTTAATCTCAGGCTGTTGCCAGGGAGAGGGATGGAATTGGTTGCTAAGGAGCTTGGAACAAATCACTGGCAGAGTAGCAGTGGTGGGAGGGCAAATACTGTCATCTTGAGCGAGGACAGCAGAATTGAGGACCATTGAACCACTGCCACACCCGTGGGGCAGTGTATCAGCAGCCTTGAGTAATCTACTGGAGGACAGATTGCCGGACTGATCCAAGAGCCTGTAAGTCCCTTTGGACACTGAGATCTGCAGCCATGATGGGAGAAAAAGGGTTAGATAGGAGCATACTGTCATTTTCAATGGTTTCAGCTCCACTGCTGGCAGTGTGTGCAAGCTGTGAGATATGGGTGTGAGACTTGCAGCAGCGCTAAGTGTGTGAGGGTGGGGTGAAACTATAAATGTTAGCTGTGAGTCATGGTTGATAAAGATTGTTGGTAGTTGAGTGATAGGGTGTGGTACATTGAGCAGCATCTGAGGTTAGTGATGCAGTTGGTGGGATATGGCATTTGAAGATAAATTTACTGATCTTGACCACTCGTGTGAGATATCAAACTGCTTTCAAGGCTGCACCCATGTTCTTGGGGCTACAGTCCTTGCATTGACTTGCATGGCTATCTGACCCCATTGGCTTCCCAGAGTTTGTCTGGAGGGCCTGCTGTCTCCCTGGGGAATAGAGAACCTCTCTCCTTCTGTCCAATGCCTGCAACAGGGTCTCCAGTGCTGGGCTGGAGAGCCATGGATCTACCTCTCTATCCATGTATGACATTATTCAATGTTCTTCTGTTCAGGCACTCTTTTCCAGCGACTTCCATAACCTGCTTTCCCTTTAAGAGGTACAGGCTTAAAAGTGGAGCTAGCCCCCATCATACAATTTTGTGCCCCTCCCCCACCTTGCTCAGGCATGCAGCCAGTCAATAGTGCGTTTAGCACAGATTTCATGCTACAATCATGGTAATGAGTGGGTAGCACGAAGTTTGGGTGCTGCCTGCATCGGAAAGAATAGGCGCGGGTTAATCCCTCATCATGATACCCATTTCCATTTTCAGGGACTATCCAATTTTGACCCGTTTGAGTTTCAAGATTGCCCCTTCACGTGCTCAAGTGTTAACTCAACACTGCACTAAGTCAATTGGAGGAATTGAACAGTCTGCAAGATGGAATTTGTAAATGAACTCCATACAAAGTTGTTTTCAAACCACTAAGAAATCTATTTTTTACTTTGATCACGCAATGCTGTATTATTAGAAGCTGCACCAAGCTATAAGCTAAGTACTAAACCCACAGGAAGTTGTGAGGCAGTTAGAGGTAAGTGTGATAGTTACAGCTGGTGTTTGCTATCATTGCACAGTTATTTGGATTTATTTTTAAACTACTGGTAGCATGTGGGAAAGTCGCTTTGCTTGGGTTATTTTTAGGATTTGGATTTAATTTCATGTTCTGCACAAATTGGATTTGTCACATGGTAACCATAAATTACCTCAATTAGGTATGATAGAAAAGAAATCCAGTAAAGTAAATTATTTCCCTGTAAACATCAGCTTGAAATCTGTCCTCAACACAAGTTGAGATGAAGCTGAAAATATTGCCGCAGCATCCTACGTGTCTGCAATGCTTGCTTGATCTCCTTAACTTTGGTGTTTCCACAGCTTTTCCTCTGGTTATACTGACTTAGTGGGAGATTGCCCCATTCTCACCCTGAGTTTTAATGTGTAAAGTGCTGATAAGAAGCAGTCCAAGATCGGTTAATGTCGTCTGTTAGTAACTCCCCATAGGGAGGCAGAATCAGCCAGCCCAATGGCCTAGATCTTCTGGTGAGTAGCAGCAATGGTTCATTACTGCTGACTGCGAACTTGTTACTGACCTGATGGTGCTGCCCATTTCTCCTGGGATCTTCCAATCCCGGCTGACACAGAAATAGGTAGGATAGCATCTCCTGTCTAACTCCAGTGAGCAGAGTAGAGTTGGGGGAAGGAGAGTACATACTCCCTTTGCACAGCACTAGCTGCCGTATTCAGGTAAGCTTTTAAAGGTCCAGTTGTTTAATGAATGGGTGAGTGGGTAAGTGAGTGGGTGAGCGGGTGAGGTGGGTGAGGTGGGTAAGTGGGTAGGTGGGTAAGTGAGGTGGGTGAATGGGTAAGTGAGTAGATGAGTGGGTGAGGCGGGTGACTGTATAAGTGAGTTGGTAGGTGGTTATGTGAGTGAGTAGGTGGGTGAGTGGGTAGGTGGGTGAGGTGGTAAGTGGGTAGTTGGGTCAGACTGTTGTTCAGGGGGTAGTTTGGCGGTTGGTGGGGACGGTTGTGTCAGGTTGGGGGTTAGTTGGGGGGTCCACAGAGTCCTGATACACATCTCCCGACATACGTCCCATCTCCGACAAATCGGAGACTGGATGATTTTGGTCATGGTGTCAGGATATTAAACTTCCCTCGATACACAATGCTTTCACACATTCTTAGGATGTGGGTAAAAACAAAAAACTACTGCGGATGCTGGAAATCCAAAACAAAAACAGAATTACCTGGAAAAACTCAGCAGGTCTGGCAGCATCGGTGAAGAAGAAAAGAGTCGACGTTTCGGGTCCACACGACCCTTCAACAGATCTGTTGAAGGGTCATGTGGACCCGAAACGTCGACTCTTTTCTTCTCCACCGATGCTGCCAGACCTGCTGAGTTTTTCCAGGTAATTCTGTTTTTGCTTAGGATGTGGGTGTTGCTGGCAAGGTCAGCTTTTATTATCCAACTCTAGAAAGGTAATGGACCTTCTTCTAACAGTTTTGACACAACTGAACGGTTCGCTTGGCCACTTCAAGAGTCAGTTTAGTGTCAACCATGTTGGTGTAGGACTAGCATCACATATAGGCCAGACAGTGTTAAGACAGCAGAAACGCTTCCTAACAAGACAACAGTGAAGCAGCTGGATTTTTACAACAATCATGTTCACTTTTACTGATCCCAGCATTTTAATTCCGATTTGATTTGTTTTTAAATCAAATCCACATTCTCGAACTATCTTGGTGAACATTTGACATCCTTTGTTCATGAGTCCAATAACATAGTTACTATGCTTTACGCTTGCTGGCCTCCAGAATGCTTGTGTGAGAGGACAGAGGTGCAGCGCTGTCCTCTGGATGGGAGAAATTTATCATAGAGTCATAGGCCAGAATTTTCCCGTTGGCGATTTGGGGGCGGGGCCCACTCGCCAACGGGAAAATGACGTGGGATGACATCAGGAGGAACCCCCGACATTATCCCATTCTCTTTAAATTTTTAGGAAGGCGGCGGACAGTGAAATCAGCTGTCCACCTGCTGACATGTCAATGGCCAATTAAGGCCATTGACAGGCTAATTAAAATCATTAAAGACCCTGCCCGTCCAACCTTAAGGCTGGCGGGCAGGCCAGGAGCCCCAGCGAGCTTCTGATAATACATGAAACCTCATCCACTGGCGGGATGAGATTTCATGTCCGTTTTTAAAAAGTTTAATAAAGTTTATGTCATTTTTATTAACATGTCCCATCTCGTGTGACATTGTCACATGAGGGGGACATGTTAATAATATTTTTATTTTTCTATTTTTTAACTTTTGTGCACTTTCACTAATCTCCCTGAGACAGCACTTAGTCTCAGGGAGATGTGCGCTCTTTCGCTTGCATGTGCGAAAGAGCACACTTTGACAGCTAGGGATTCCCTTCCCCCCCTGCACAGGAAGCTCATAGCGCCTCCTGTTGGACAGGCCGCTGGGCGGGCCTTAATTGGCCCACGCACTCAAAATGGCGGCGGGCCCTGTTTCAGCGGCGGGGGTCGGCTGTCCACCCGCCGCCGAGCCAGTGGGCATCCGAGGGCAAAATTCTGCCCATAGAAAGTTTACGGCATGAAAGAGGCCACTTGGCTCATCGTGTCTGTGCTGGCTGAAAAACGAGCCACCGAGCCTAATCCCACTTTCTAGCATTTGGTCTGTAGTCCTGCAGGTTGCAGCACTTGAGGTGCATATCTAGACACCTTTTAAATGAGTCGAGGGTTTCTGCCTCCATTACCCTTTCAGACAGTGAGTTCCAGAACCTCACAACCCCCTGGGCAGAAAAAGTTTTTCCTCATCTCCCATCTAATCTTTCTACCAATCACTTTAAATCTATACCCACTCTGACCTCTCCGCTAAGGTATATAGGCCCTTCCCATCCACTCTATCCAGGCCCCTCACAATTTTGTACATCTCAATCAGAACTCCCCTCAGCCTCCTCTGTTCCAAGGAGAACAACACCAGCCTATCCAATCTTTCCTCATAGCTACACTTTTCCAGTCCTGGTAACATCTTCGTAAATCTCCTCTGTACCCTCTCTAAGGTAATTACATTCTTAAATTACATCCTTATGTTCAAGGGTCAATTAAGACAAATTGGTTGCTGAGGTTGAATTGGACAGAGGGCACAGTGAGCTGGCTGGTTGAGGTCAGTGGCCTCAGTAATTTGTTCCTTTTTGCTGGGGAGATGTTCCTTCTGCCCCTCACATGTACACATCTCAGCTCCAGCAAGAGGCCCAAGACAATCAGGTGCTCCCTCTGTTCCAGGGGCAGGCTTAATATCACATACATAGGTTACCGTATCCCACAGATGTTCCTGAATGTCTTTGCAATGAGGATACTGGCATCATGTCCTAATGGGGGTGCACCTCCTTGAAGTCAGCAGCAATGACCATGTTGGAGAGGGCCAGTATAGTAAATAGGCCCAATGGGTATGAGGCTGAATTAGGTGTCAACTTTGATTCAGTGGGTTGTCATTACTGTCTCTCAATTCAAGGATGACATCAGGAAGGAGACAATGGTCACTGGATGAGTAACCTAGAGGCCTAGGCTAATGCTCTGGGGCATGGTTTCAAACCCCACCATGGCAGCTGGTGGGAATTTAAATTCAATTCATAAATCTGGAATTGAAAGCTGATCTCAATGATGGTGACCATGAAACCATTGATGTAAAATGAGAACATCTGGTTCACTAATGCCTGGTTAAGGAAGGAAATCTGCCATCCTTACCTTTTCTGGCCCACATGTAACTTCAGACCCACAGTAATGTAGTTGACTCTTAACTGCCCTCTGAAATGGCTGAGCAAACCACTCAATTCAAGGGCTGTTAGGGATGGGGAACAAATGCTGGCCTTGCCAGTAATACCCACATCCCATGAAAGAATAAATAAAAAGGGTCACAAGTTTTTACCACGGGTCTTCATGTGACTGACACAAATGAGACAGGATGTTCCACGAGGTAGTGGGATCCGGAGTGCGGGACTTGTTTCCTTTTCTTTTAGTAGTACTGGACTTGAATATTGCTGCAAAAAGATGTTTTGTCGAAGCTTTTTGTCTTGCACTCATCAGGACAATCACAAGAATATCAATGTCAGGAGAAGCAACAACTTTACACTGTATGAGAAGGGAGCGCTGATTGGCTGGCAAATGGGCTCTGATTGATAGAGGCATTGCCATGAAGAAAGGACCAGTTAATGGTGACTGGCAGTTAACTGCCAAGCATTGTTTGAAATTTAAAGCAGGCAGCTTGATTCTGATTGGTCAACGCATTATCCTGAGGAATGAACCAGCAAATGGTTGTCACATTTTATTTAGCTGAAACAGGTGCAATGTGTGACGTGTTCTTTCTGTCTGCAAAGAACAGGCCCCTGTGTATTAATATATGTAGCTTCCAGTACACGCAAATGTGCCACAATGCAAGCCTGACTGACAATCTTAAATTGGTTGTCAGTGTAATTTTTAGCACATCGAGGATTATTTAGTTAACGTTGTCCAATAGTAGAATCATATCTAATGTTGGACACTGTGCTTTGAGTTTTGCAAGCAAGGGCAGATTGGGTACTATCTGTACCTTGCCCATTGTGAACAGTGGAAGGGACATGTTGTTTTATATGATCAGCCAGTTTTTGGGGCGTATGGTCTATGTACCTAGCATCACACTGGCGCTGAAATTCGTATACCACATTACTCATTTGTGTGATAGGCAGAATGTCTTTTGGCTTGATGGCAGCGTCCTGTTAGTGACGAATACCACTCGTGTTGTTACTGCATAGTAGCAGTGTGAAACAGCTGTTGCCCACATTTTTGAGATACCTTATCCTTCCAGGGAAATCTGGGGTAGAATGGGCACTTTTCAGGACTGAAACTGACAGCCTTGGGCCCGTTCATGAGTTTGCGTGATATTCAGCATGAAATGATCTGATCAGGGTAGCCATTTTCCTGCAGGATGCCTTTGATGCCCCTATTTCAGCATCAAGCTTGCATGGTGAGCAAATAGCTTGGGCCCTGTTTACAAGGTTGTCAATAAGGCCAATTTTACAGCGCGTAGAGCTGTAAGAATTCCACATGTTTATTGACCAATGAAGGTAGGCTTGCAGTAGACCATGGTAGAGAATCCCCTGGCAGATTTCTCAACTAGAACGTCAAGGAAGGTGAGTTCATTTGACTGCTCCATTTCAGAGGTGAATCTGAACGCACGATGGAGTCCATTAACACATGCAAGGAAATTATTACATGCTGCTACTGATTTAAGTATAATAAATATATCATCCACATACTGGAAATATGCAAGGGGTAGGAGGTTAGGTGTCATTCCATTGAAGACACGTTTCTCATGGAACCCGCCAAAGATGTTTGTGAGAGCTGGGCCTAGAGGGGATCCCATCCAACACCATCTATTTGGGCTTACATGGTGTCATTAAAACTGAACTCAACTGCACGAGTTGCCAAGTTCATATGTTCAGTGAATACTGTTTAACACAATGGTGGTGGGTCTAGGTCGCCATGATATAGTGCTGCAGAGTGAATATCTATGGCTTCCTTATGGAACATATGGCCAATTCATGCTGTGTAGAACTGGTCATAGATAAGATAATGCATAAAGGGGCATCATTTTTGTGTGTCTTGGGCAGCCCATACATGCACAGATTCAGTGAGCCATGAGGACAAGCCCTGTCATATATCACATGGCAGCTCATTGCTCTTACACAAGTCCAGCAAAGTTTTTTTTTAGCTTACTTTTGAGCAAGGCTGCCCTGTCATGTTGAGCGACAGGTCCAATGTGTATGACCTTGGAAACATGTTTATGAATGGCGTGCATTTTGTTGATATAGTCACATTTGTTAAGGATGACTATTCCCATCCCTTTGTCAGGTTTACAGATGTTTATGTCCAGGTTGGTCTTAAGGGTTCACAACACTGTAAGACATTTGTGTTGCATGTGAAAATCAGACAGGTCGTTCGGAATCCTGCAATATGTGTGCATTAGATCAGCCAGGCGTGCTTTCAAGGATTCAGCATCTTTGGTGGATGCTGGTTTGTGGTGAGATAGTTGGCAGTGGAGGAGTATCATGAAAGTATAACAATTCCCATAATATTATTGTGATTTATTGTAAAATTAAGTTAATGGTGGGTTTCGGATAGTTTGTGTGTGTGTGTGTGTGTGTGTGTGAGATTTAATTGAATTGGAGGCAGCTAGCCTGGTGGCTTTGACTCATCAAAAGAAGCTAGGTTTGAAATGCTAAATACGTAAACATGGCTGAAGTCTTAGAATGTGAGGTGAGGAGAATTTACATTTTTAGATAAATCAGGGTAGTTTGAATTTCAAAGAGATAGTAGGAAGTTACACCTAGCCAGAGAAGCTAGGCCAAGCAGTGTGTTTTTTCCCCAAAGGTTAATGAGAATATTAGCAGCATGAAAAGATTTATATTATGAGAAAGGTAAAGTTCCAAAGACATATGGGAACAATGGGATTTACATTAAAAGGAAGAAACGTGTGTAAAGGAGAAGAATCTATGTGTCAGGGAAGGCATTGTAGGACCTACCAGAAGTGCGATAAGCCCCCAGTATTTGTACATCAAGCCTGCTGTCTACAGAAACCGAAGCTGGGAAAAGCCATTTTGAATTCTACTGTCCAGAGTATCGTGTTGACTTGCCTGAGTCTGTTTAAATCTATTTTTTTATGGTTGCCTTCGTGGGGGTGTAACTGGAAGCCAGATTAATTAGGAGTTTTAGGAGTTATTATGGTAGTAATTTGTAGACCTATGTATGTGCTTGAAATCTTTTCTTTTGTTAATAAACATTTAATTTAGTTTTCTAAAACTCTCTGAAGTCTTGGTAGACTTATTATTTCTAAATTCAGGGCATGCATCTTGAAACAAAATACAAATTGCAAAATCGTTGTGACCGTGTGCTCAAGTTTCCCTCATGGATTTGATCCGCCTGGCACACATCATCTGCTCTGTCATAACAAGGAGTTTGAGCTCAGAAAATACCTCCTCCCATTTGATTTGGGATGAAGGCACAGCAAAATTGAAACCGTTCGTAAGAACTCCTCCCTTTCTGAGAGTACATGGTCAGAGAGATTTGTTACGTGTTTAGTGGCAATGTTAATTGCATTATATCAAACAGCATGTCCCTTCCGTTGTTCACTAAGGGCAAGGTACAGACCATATCCAACCAGCCCGGGCTTGCAAAACTCAAAACACAGTGTCCAACATTAGATGTGATTCTGCGATTGGACAACACTTGCCACATAATCCTGAGTGTGCTATGAATTATGCTGACAACCAATTTAAGGTTGTCAGTCGGGCTCACAATGTGGCACATTTGCATGTACTGGAAGCTACATGCATTAATACACAGGACTCTGTTCTTTGCAGACAGAATGAACATGTACAAACATGTACAGGTAAAGAAAATAAGTGATAGCCATTTGCTGGTTCATTCCTCAGGTCAATGCCTTGGCCAATCAGAGTCAAGCTGCTGTTTTAATTTTCAATCAATGCTTGTCAGTTCACTGTCAGTCACCATTAACTGGTACATTCTCCATGGCAATGCCTCTACCAATCAGAATCCACTTGCCAACCAACCAGCAGTCTCTTCTCATACAGTATAGAGTTGTTTCTTCTCCTGAGATTAGTGTTCTTGAGATTGCCCTGATGAGTGCAAGATGAAAAGCTTTGACAAAATGTCTTTTTCAGCAATACTCAAAAGTTCTGTACTACCAAATGACCATTTGCATATTTGAAACAGAGATACAGCAAAGACCAAGTTCGGGATATCAACAACTTGGTTTGACTTACAGGTAAGTTAAGAACAGGTAAGTTATCCATCAAATTTCTCTAAGAGTGTATTAAACCCAAGGTTGTGCCAGTTTTCATTTCCAAATGTATCGATTCTGCTCAAGTGAGACACAGTCCCACGATTGAGTGAATGTTTATGCGAGGTGAGATTGGGATGGGCAACAAATGCTGACTTTGCCAGCATTCCTGCATCCCATGAACGAATAAAAAAAAGTCAATTCTGCCATGCTTCAAGGAGAGCTTCAGACTGTCTTTGAAGCATTTTCTTGGAGTTGCCAATTCTCAGATGAGATGTTAAACTGACTCTCCATCTTCCCTCTCAGATAGGTGTAAAAGACCCCATGGCATTTTTCAAAGAAGAGCCCCTCTTGCGTGGGACACAGTGTTATATATAATATGTAACAGCAGTTAAAGTAAGAGACCAAAGAGGAACAACAACTGCTGTTGGATGAAGTGTATTCAGAAATATGGACACATTCCAAAGAAAGAGATATTGTTGGAAGAGGGGAGGTCCAAAAGCCTAAGCAAACATGTGTGTTTTAAGGAGGGTGTTGATGGAGTCTAGACTGCAAATGGCATGGTGGGCAACGGTGGACAAGGGGAATGAATGATGCACAATAGGCCAGGGTCAGAGTAGCAGGGAGTTTGAGCGGTGATAGAGCTGGGGATGCCTACAGGGATGGGTGTGAAGGATGAAGCCATAAAGGTATTTAATCGTGCAATGGAGATTTTTGAACTTTAGGCCTTGGGGACCAGAAGCCAAAGTAGGCCATTGAGGATAGAAGTAATGAGTGAACAGAACCTGATTTAACATAATGTTTCAGCAGCAGAGTTCCTAATAAACTGATGAGGGTGGAGGATGTGAGGTTGGCCTAGAGAGCATTACAGTTGTCGAGTCTGGAAGTAACAAATGCATGGATGAGGGTTTCAGCGACAGATAAGCTGAGGTGGGGGCTGGGGGGGGGGGAGGGGTGGGAGGGGCAATGACATGGAGCTGGAAATAGGCAGATGGAGGGATGTGGGGTCAGATGCTCAGCTTAGATTGAATGCTACAGTTGAAAACTGAGTCTTGGTCAAAATGAAAAGGGAATTTCATTTCATTGGCGGGTAAGGGGGGATCTAATAGAGCAGCACTTCTCAAAACTATTTTCTAATATGACCCCATTTTAATGCAAGGCAATTAACCAGGTATCAACAGAAACTAAACAGCTTTGCTTCACAGTGTTGTTTGAGAGGAGGGGTAGAGTTGTAAGTTTATTTGTCTCTACCTCCCCACGTATTATCTTAATCGTATTGATTGCAGCAAATAAAGTCAAAGTTTCCACAATCATGAAAGGCCTCTTTGCCCATGCAATCCAATAGCTTACCTCAAGCAATGCTCTTTGAGCTTGTTTGGAGATGGTTCAGGCCCTCTTGAATTGAACTCATTGCTGCAAAAGCTCCTCTTTTTAACATTGGAAAAATGGTTCCCCGACATATTCCTTGTAAACTGTCTCCAAGTGTCACTTAAGCTTATTTGGCTTCATGATTTCACTAGACAGTACTTGGAGACAAATGAAGCATTTTGGCTTTTCTTTGGATTTGGCACAGACACTCATAAACCCATATTGAAGGAAAGCCTCACTGTATTTACAAACATGCTTCTCACTTTCTTGTTTATCATTTGCAATGGAGTCAGAAGGCTTACTGCTGGAGGCAGTAGCTCTGCATTGAAATATGTCCATGGCATGAAGGGCAAATTATAAAAATAGCTCTTAGGCTGTTGAGCTGCAGGGCAGAGGTGAATCAGGAGCTCTGGAACTTTGGACAGTGGCTCCGCCTCAGCTCAGCTCCTACCCTAACACTCCACAAAAGCAAAAGAACACAAGGAATTGGAGCAGGAGTAGACCATATGGCCCATTGAGCCTGCTCCGCCATTTAAGATGATCATGGCTGATCTTGGGCTTCAATTCCATTTTTCCATCCGCTCCCCTTGTCCCTTAATTCCCTGTGAGACTAAAAATCTGTTTATCCCAGTCTTAAATGTATTCAACGATGAAGCATCCACAACCCTCAGGGGTAGAGAATTCCAAAGATTCACAACTCTTTGGGTGAAGTAATTTCTCCTCATCTCATCCCTAAATGATTGGCTCCTCATCCTGAGACTGTGCCCTCATGGTTTAGATATCCTGACCAGCAGAAAGAATCTCTCAATGTCCACCCTATCAAACCCCTCAGAATTTTGTAGGTTTCAATGAGATCGCCTCTCATTCTTCTAAACTCTAGAGTATAAATCCAATTTACTTAGCCTCTCATCATAGGACAGATCTATGAACCTTCTGATGAAGAGTCATACGGACTTGAAATGTTAACTGTATTCCTCTCTGCAGATGTTGTCAGACCTGCTGAGTTTTTCCAGCTACTTTTGCTTTTGTTATGTATGAACCTTCACTGTACTGGCTCCACTTAAGTATAAAATCCAATCACAGCTTCACCTGCTCCCCACTCACTAGTCCTCCAATCATAGGTTCCCCTCTTTCCTGCCATTCAAGTTGATAGATGTGTGCTGCCTGTGTGACCCCTGCCTAGCCACCCGCCCCCGACTCTAACATTTGCTGAAATGCTTGAGGGCATGCGTACTGTGCACTGATGGAGGCAGTACATTGCTGCAAAGGGACACCATCAGTCTCAGGGCTTCGGAGCTGTTACCGTCTGCTCATCCCAGCGACCCCAATCGCTCTAATAGAGCTTTTCAAAATGGTAAAGGTCTTCAAAAGAAGTAATGAGAGATTGTTTCAATTATTTGGCAAATTGTAACATATAAGTTTGGGGAGAAGGTGATGTAGTGGTAATGTCATTAGACTAGTAATCCAGAGGCCCAGGCTAATGTTCTTCAAATCCCACCATGGCAACTGGAGGAATTTAAATTCAATTAATTAATATGGAATTGAAAGTGAGTCTCAGTAATGGTGACCATGAAGCTATCATCGAGTGTTGTAAAAACCCATCTGGTTCACTAATGCCCTTTAGGGAAGGAAATCTTCCATCTTTACCGGGTCTGGCATACACGTGACTCCAGACTCTTCAAAAACTTTAATCCTTTTAACTTCTCATAAACCTGTCAATCAAAACAAATCTCACTGTCCATGGCAGCTGTACCAACAACCCATGCTGAGGTAAACCCATTAGTGGAGCTTGGAGCTCAAACAAGCATTCATAATGGGTTTCAATAGCACAGCTCTGTCAACAATGCCTCTAGAGCTGAATGCATTAAAATCTTTTGAAATAGTGGAGCAGATGATCATTCAAAGGATGAACATATGACTGGGCCATCAATCAAATAAAAGGTTAAATCACAGGGGAAAATTGACACATTAAAATTTTAAGCTCAACATTGTTGAATGCAGAAGAGCACTTTAGCCATGGATAAAGTACTCTAATGAAATTGAACATTTTCACAATGCTGGTTTTTGAGAACAAAGCCCTCTAACATTCTTAACTTATGACATGTGAAGTTGTCAACATCTTTTGAACTTAGCTGTCAAAATATTCCTGACTCCATACTAGGCTTCCCCCATGGTTCATGGCCCCTCTAAGGTGCAGTGAACCATGTCTTCTAACAAAATGGGCCCAGCTCCATGATGGGTATACCCCACCCCCACCCTGCCTCCTGCAATAGAGCATTTAATGGTGGGATTACAACATGTGGGCTTACTGCCCGCACCCCTATCCCAGGGTCATAACACAATGGAATTGGGGTGGGAATCCCAGAATTGGGCCCCGCCCACCAATTTTAAATCCTCCTCTCTCCCCAACCTGGGCCTCCAGTCCGGCACGGATGGAGGCATAGAAATCTGGCCCACAATGTCCACCACCTGAGTATGGATAATACCAGCATGGCAATTTTACCAATATCCTGTAAAAGGGAATTGAAAGAGTACAATATGGGAATCTGTTTGGAAACAGCAGGGAAATGGGATAACAGCAGTTGAAAAATCAGTTCCAGCACATGAACAATGGACTCTTCCTGTGCGGTAAATTGAATGATTCTTTGAATTTTTGATTGAAAGATAATAAGTACAGATGGGAAAAGGCCATTTTCCCATCAAAATTGCTCACTGCCACAGAATTTATATATTTCACATTGAAGCACCTGATCAACGGTTCCATCTTTAGCTATTCTTTGACACATTCGTTCTGTTACTGCAAATAGAATGGATTTGTGATAATACTTCATCAAAAATGGCTAACACTCAATATACAATGTACAAATGTTTATTTTTTCACTTGTAAAGGCAGCTGTCTTTAATGAAAGAGTTGCCTGAATCATTGCAAAATAGCAACCTTTCTCAGGCATAATTCCAGTGAGTTGCAGTTCCTTATTATAATACATCAAAAGAGTTTCATTAAAAAGCCCATAATTAGACTATCAAGATTAGTCAGGTTTTCATATGTTAAAATAATTATTCTGGTGTACTTTGCATGTTGCTTTATGTAGGAACCAAATCAATCTTTATTTGGAAAATTACTTTTTGACAGCTTCAATAGATTTGTGACGGAGAATTTAATAGCATTTTTTCCTTCAGTCTGACATCATTCTTGGTAAATAGCTGTTACTTCAGTACACTGAATTGCTAAACTTTCCTCATCCACTGCATAATCCCTCTAAAATAAACTTGCATGGATTTACAGAAAGATTGTACAAATCTCAAGTACCCCATTTCCTTGAGTCCACTCAAGCTTGCATTAGGAACATGGGAATAGGAGGAGGCCATTCAGCTTCTCAAGCCAGCTCTGCTATTCAGTTAGACCGTGGCTAATCTGTATCTTAACTCCATCTACCCGCCTTGGTTCCATAACCCTTAACACTCTTGCCAGAAAAAAAATATCCATCTCAGTTTTCAAATTTTCAGTTCACTCCTAGAAGGGGAGACTTCCAGGTTTTCACTACCCTTTTGTGTGAAGAAATACTTCCTGACATCATCTCTTAGCAACATAACTCTAACTTAAAGGCTATTTCCCCTTGTTCTTGACTTCCTCGCTGGAGGAACAAATCTCTCTCCACCCCATCTATTACTTTACTCACCTCACATACATCATTTAGATAAAAGCTTAATCTTCTAAACTCTAGGGAATACAAGCTTAGTCTGTGCAACCTGCCCTCATAACTTAACCCTTCCAGTTAATATATTTAAAGAATAATGCTCTATGAATAAGAGATATTCTTATCCAATTTGCACACAGCAAGATCCCATAAACAGCAAAGAGTGAAAAGGCTGGATAACCTGTTTTGAATTGTGTTGTTTGAGGGAGAAATGTCATCCATGACACCGGGAGATGTCTCTGCTCTTCGAGTATTGCTGTGGAGTTACTCATACCCACCTGACAGAGCAAATGGGTCCTCGAGTTTAACCTCAACCCTCTTTCAGTACAGCACAAGGCTGGCTAAATGAAAAACGCAATTTTTCCAATAATAGAGTATTGTCCTGTCCCTCCCTATATTTGTTACCTCAGGCAGCCTGTTATCCCTCCCTGATTATGACTCCAGCCTCTTGTGATCTTTGCCCTTTGCTGCACCATTGACGATGGAACCTTCCGCCCTCTGGGCCCCATTTTCTGGAATCCCTTCCCTAAATGCCTCCACCTTTCCACCTCCCCTCTACCTCTAGGAACCTCCTAAACCTGTTTTGAACCAATATTTTGTTTGCTTAATCTCATCCTTTAAACTCGGTGTTATGCTTTATGCCTATCTGTGAAGTGCCATGGGGCATTGTCTATGTTAAAGGTGAATTGGTGCAAGTTGTTACTATATCCTTGCCTTAGCTGATAGCATTCTCACAAGATTGAGACAACAGAGCTTGGGCGCAGATACTTAGACTGAGATTTCAGTACAGTGGTGAGGAAATGCCACACTGCTATAGGTGCTATCCTACAGGAAAGATGTTAAGCCAAATCTCCTGGCAATGAAGAGACAACAGGAAGCGAAGAGAGAAAATAAAACACCCATTCATTACCGATCCCATGGCACTGTTTGAAGAAGAGAAGCAGGTTTTCATTTCATCTTTCTATCACCTGCCTGCATACTTGTACCTTAGCTTTCCTGTCACTCTCCCTCTTCAGCATTGGGAAAGCTGATTAATCTGTACTCTTTCTAAATTTCTGACACTTTCTGATAATTTTTCTCTTTCCTTTAAAATTCTTTTGAGTGCAGTTTGCTGTTCCTACCACTAGTGGGCGGGCCCAGAGCTTCCCTTTGCTGGGGTAGGTCATACCCAGGAGATGCTCCAGGAGATGTGTCTCCGCCCCCACCCCAACACCCGCAAGTCCTCACGCAAGTACTGCATGAGAATTGCCCAGGAAGTTTATACTTCCATTCGGCAATTACCCTGCACTGGGAACCATCCGAAACTCCGAATTAAATCACAGTCTTTGGATGATGCAGGCTCGCTTTGTAGAATAGTTACCCAGGAAAAATTAGAAGAATTAAAACCACTTCCAACTCTTGGGTAACTATAGTACTGACCCACCTCCACTGGCCCCCAATTGGACTCCCGACTAACCCCCCACCCCCCGACTACTCTCCTGACCCCTGACCAACCCTAACTACCCTCCCAGCCCCCAACTACTTCCACTACCCTCCTGACCCCCCAACTGTCCCCACCCTTCCGACCCTCCGACCAACCCCAGTTCCCTACCGGCCAGCCCCTGGCTAACCCCCACCCTCCCCTGACTGCCGTCCCCACACTCCCCCGCCCTAACCCTAACCCTAATCCTTCCTACTCCTGGACTACCTGCACACCCCTGCTGCCTAGCCTTCCACCCTCCCCAACACCCTCGACTACTCCCCCACCCCTTGGCTACACTCCTACTCCCTCTGTCTACCCCCCTGACCATCCAACTCAGCCCCAACCACCTGACCTCCCCAACCACCTGACCCTGGTCACTCCCCCACCCCACAATCCCCCCTGTCTACTTACCTTACACACTTATCTTCTTCCTGGGTTCTCAAAGTTGCTGGGACATTTGACCTTACCTGGTTTACAGCAGCTAGTGCCATAAAAAAGGGGTTGTGGCTTCACTTCCCCCTGTGCTGTTGGCCTACACAGAAGGGACTCCAGGAGCTACTGTGCTGCACATTTCTCACCCTCCCAGGTCAGAAGATCAGGCAAAAAATGTGCAGCTCCCGACCTGGGTAAGTAAGAGGGAGCGGAGTAGCAATCTGGTGCCAAATGCCTCTCCACGAATGTTCTGGCCATTGTGATGTTGGGCTGGAGTAGTCTCAATAACTCCCAAAGACCCTTAGCGGCAAACACTCCAACTCTATTATAACATCTTTACAGTTATGAGAATATTCCCTTACTCAAGCTTCTTTCCATGAATCTCAGATCACCTGAGTATATGTCACTGACAGCGCAGACTATTACAGTTAACCCTCTGTGGGACTTAGTCTAAGATGTTGCATTATACTGCAGTGCACTCCCTGCTCCAATCCAAATCTGCACCTCAATCTATGCCAATGAGCTAAAATGCAAACTAGAAACTTCTGTTTTAAAAAACACCTATTTCTGCCTAAACTTTGCCACCTTTGGAAGATATAAACTTGCCGGTGACATAATTGCTTTTAATTGTAAAAGTTTAGGCAGGAGTGGGTTGACTGGTGGAAACAGGGGGAGGGTAAAGCAAAGGGAGGGAGGGAAGGGAGTGGATGGGGACGGGAGGGGAGGGAAGGAGTTGTGAGGGGAGAGGAGAGGAAGTGTGAGTGGAGATGGGGATGGGGTGGGGCATGCAGCTAAAGAGAAACAGTGAAATTGGAAAGACAAGGTGACAGAGGCAGGAGGGCAGTGGGTTAGCATTAAGGGAAATAGAACATGGAGAAGGAGAAAATAGGGAGGTGGAAGGCTGAGGAGAGTGTAAAGGTGGAGTGACCAAACAAAAGGAAAGGGGGAAGAGAGGAGGAAGCAAAATGAGAGGGGCTGGGAGGGGAGGAGACAGAGTGAGGGGCTGGGGGAGAGGAGGAAGCAGCATGAGGGGTTGGGAGGGGAGGAGACAGAGTGAGGGGCTGGGGGAGAGGAGGAAGCAGCATGAGGGGTTGGGAGGGGAGGAGACAGAGTGAGGGGATAGAGAGAGGAAGAAGCAGCATGAAGGGCTGGGGGAGGAATTAAGGAAAACCCAAAGGGGTTTTTTATATTTATAAAGAGCAAGAGAATAACTAGGGAAATAATAGGCCAATTAGGGACCATAGAGGTAATGTGTGTGTGGACCTGGAGACTGTGGGTGCAGTCCTCAATGAATACTTTGCATTGGTCTTCACAATGGAAAAGGACAACACAGGTATAGACATCAGGGCGGAGGACTGTGAAATATTAGAGGAAACTAACATAGAGAGAGAGGAGGTACTAGTGAGTTTAGCGGCCTTAAAAGTGGATAAATCTGCAGGCCCGGATGAGATGTATCCCAGCTGTTGAGGGAGGCAAGGGAAGAGATATCCGGGGCCCAGACAGTAATATTCAAATCCTCTCTGGCCACAGGTGAGGTGCCAGGGGACTGGAGGATTGCCAACATTGTCCCATTATTAAAAAAGGGAGGAAGGGATAGACCAGGAAATTACAGGCCAGTCAGTCTAACCTCGGTGGTGGGGAAGTTACTAGAAAGAATTCTGAAGAACAGAATATATCTGCACTCGGACAGACACGGATTAATCAGGGATAGTCAGCATGGATTTGTTAAGGGAAGGTCGTGTTTGACAAATTTGATCGAATGTTTTGAGCAGGTAACCAGGAGCGTTGATGAGGGTAAGGTATTTCATGTGGTCTACATGGACTTTAGCAAGGCTTTTGATAAGGTCCCTCATGCTAAACTGGTCAAGAAAGTAAGGGCCCATGGGATCCAAGGCAAAGTGGCACATTGGATCGAAAACTGGCTGAGAGCAGGAAGCAGAGGGTGATGGTAGAGGGACGTTTCTGTGACTGGAAGTCTGTTTCCAGTGGGGTTCCACAGGGCTCGGTGCTGGGGCCCTTGCTGTTTGTGGTGTATATAAATGATTTGGACTTGAATGTAGGGGGTATGATCAAGATGTTCGCGATGATACGAAAATTGGTAGGGTGGTAAATAGTGAGGAGGACACTTGTAAACTGGAGGAGGATACCAATGACTGGTCAGGTGGGCAGAGCAGTGACAAATGGAATTCAACCTGGAAAAGTGTGAGGTAATGCACTTGGGGAGGGCTAACAAGGCAAGGGATTAGACTATGAATGGTAGGACCCTGGAAAGTGCTGAAGATCAGAGGGATCTTGGTGTGCATATCCATAGATCCCTGAAGGTAGCAGGGCAGGTAGTTAAGGTGGTTAAGAAGGCATTTGGGATACTTGCCTTTATTAGCTGAGGCATAGAATACAAGAGCAGGGATGTTATGCTGGAATTGTATAAAATGCTGGTTAGGCCACAGCTGAAGTTCTGGTCACCACATTGCACTAGAGAGGGTGCAGAGGAGATTTACTAGGATTCTGCCTGGGATGGAGGGTCAGAGCTATGAGGAAAGATTGGATAGGCTGGGGTTGTGTTCCTTGGAGCAGCGAAGGTTGAAAGGGGACCTGATAAAGGCTTTTAAGATAATGAGGGACATAGATAGGGTGGATAGGAAGGCACCTTTTCCATTAGCAGAGGGGTCAATAACCAGGGGGCATTGATTTAAGGTAAGAGGTAGAAGGCTAAGAGGAGAATTGAGGAGAAATGTTTTCATCCAGAGGGTGGTGGGAGTTTGGAACTCATTACCTGAAAGGGTGGTTGAGTCAGAAACTCTTGTAACATGTAAGAAGTATTTAGATACTCACTTGCGTTGCCATAGCCTCCAGAGCTATGAGCCAAGCGCTGAAAAATGGGATTAGCGTAGTCAGATCTTTGTTGACCCACGCAAACACAATGGGCCGAATGGTCTCCTTCTGTGCTGTAACTGTCTATTAGTCTATGAGGCAGCATGTGGGGTTGGGGAAGGGAGGAGACAGGGTTAGGGGCTGGAGAAAGGGAGAAGACAGGGTGAGGGGTCCAGGGAGGGGAAGAGACAGGGTGATGGGTTGGGGGAGGAGATGAGGCAGCATGAGGGGCAAGAGGAAGGGAGGAGACAGGGTGAGGAGCTTGAGGGAGGGGATGAGGCAGCATGAGGGGTTGGGGAGAGGAGGAGACAGTGAAGGGATGAGGGGATGATGGAGGGGAGGAAACAGGATGTGGACGGGGAAGGGAGGAGACAGGGTGAGGGGTTGGGAGAGGGGAGCAAGCAGAGTGAGGGGCTGGGGGAGAGGAGGAGGCAGATTGGTTAGGTGGGGAATAGGAACAGGCAGCATGAGTGGCTGGGTGAGGAGGAGACA
Source organism: Cetorhinus maximus (assembly GCF_964194155.1). Lineage (NCBI taxonomy): Eukaryota > Metazoa > Chordata > Chondrichthyes > Lamniformes > Cetorhinidae > Cetorhinus > Cetorhinus maximus. Next base: position 64,879,384 of record NC_135886.1, read on the forward strand.
GGGTGAGGGTATGGGGGAGGGGAGGAGACTGGGTGTAGGGATAAGGGAATGGAGGAGACAAGTTGAGAGGTGGGGAGGAGAGGAGAGAGGGTAAGGGGCTGGGGGAAGGGATGATACAGAGTGAGGGGATGGGGGAGGGGATGAGACAGTGTGATGGGCTGGGGGAGAGAAGGAGACAGGGTAAGGGACTGACGGAGTGGAGCAGACAGGGTGAGGGGCTTGGGGAAGGGAGAAAACGGAATGAGGGGCTGGCGGAAAGGAGGAGACAGGGTAACGGAATTAAGAAAACAAGTGGAGGCTGGGTAAACAGGATGGAGCAAGACGAATGCCGATAACTTCCATTGTTTCCAAACCCGATCCTCTGAAACATCATATGCCCTTGCACCTTCTCCCACTAGCCCTATGTATGCATCTATCCCCAATCTTCCCCTATAAATGCAGTTGCTGCCAGACCTCTCTTCTTTTGAGTCAACAAAACAAACTAAATTAACAAAATGAGGGACAAAATAAAAGCAGCTCCTAAATTAGGGAAACTGCAAAAACAAAGACAAAATTTAAAGGAAATTTACAAACACTAAACCAAAATGTGATTAAAGGGGGTTGATAAAAACACCCCAGTCCCCACGGTGCCCACCGGGCACGGAAGGCCTTGATGGTGCCGGCAGACACCACGTGCTCCCTCTCCAGGGACACCCGGCCGCGAACGTAGCCACGGAAGAGGGACAGGCAGTCGGGTGGGATGATCCCCTCGATCGCCCGCTGCCTGGACCTGTTAATGACCAACTTGGCCAGGCCCAGGAGCAGGTTCACGAGGAGGTTCTCCTCCCTCCTGGCCTCCCTCCGCACCAGGTGCCCATAGATCAGGAGCGTGAGACTGAAGTGCAAACAAAGCAACAGTAAAACGTTCTTTAGATAACTACAAAGGGAGTGCAGCCTACAACACCCTATATAAATGTGGTCTACGGACTCCACAAGACTGCAAAAGGTGCAGGTATCTTGGGAGTCTGTGAACTGACACATCCTATGGTTGTAGGGAACTGCTGCGTGCGAACAGGGGAATGCTCAGATGGAAGACCACCATGTACCTGGGCCACCTTGAGACCCAGTATAACGTCGGGGCTGAGCATGACCATTCTAAGGTCTTGAATGGCATTGGCCGTGAGCCAGACATCCATGGGCGTACGATACGCCAACTCCTGCGGAAGTATCCAGCCCACTCCTCCACCACCCAGCACGTCCCCGATCCTGGTCACCCGGCAGCCACAGCCCTCCTCTCCGCCAGCCACTGAAAAGGACGGAGGGGCGGATTCCTGAGCAGCGGCTCTCTGACGATAGCCGCTACTCCTGACTGCGGAGAGCTGCGCCACGAGGCGACCGTGTTCCAGACTTTGATCAGGTCCTGGTAAAAGACGGGCAACGCCTGCAAGGAGCCATGAAGGCCCCTCAGGTCTATAAACAGGAGCTGCACGTCATAATTCAGGCCGTGCACTTGGCGGAAGAAACACGTCGCCAGGGCAACCATCTCGAAGGGGGCTCGATGTAAAGGTATCGCTGCAGGGCCTGAAGGCGGAAAGTCACCATCTGGGTGCATAGGCACAGCAGCGCCTGACCGCCCTCCCTAAGCGGGAGACTCAGAACCTTAGCAGCGACCCAGTGCAGCCTTTTGTTCCAGAAGATGTCGACGAGCATTCTCTGGATTTTCGTGACAAATTCTGGGGGAGGGGTCAAAGTGACCAGCCGGTACCACAACATGGCGGCAATCAGCTGGTTTATGACCAGAACTCGACCCCAGTAAGATAGCACTCGGAGCAGTCCTGTCCAGCGCCGCAAGCGAGTGGTGACTTGGATCTCCAGCTCCTGTTAGTTCGCCAGCCAAGATTCCTCAGCAGGGTAGAGATGGACCCCCAGGTAGAGGGGGCTGGTCCTGCTCCAGGTGAAAGGCCTGAACTCCTCGGGTAGGGGATCCATCTGCCACAGACCAACCTGGAGTCTGGAACACTTGCCCCAGTTGATCCTGGCAGAGGACGCAGCAGAGTAGACCTCCTGGCACTCGCGCATCCTCCGCAGGTCAGCCGGGTCGGTGAACATGAGAAGCATATCATCGGCATAAGCCAAGAGGACCACCCCGATGCCCGGCCCGCGCAGAACCAATCCCGACAACCTCCTCCGCAAGAGGCGCAGGAAAGGCTCCACACAAATAGAATACAACTGGCCAGACAGGGGGCAGCCCTGACATACCCCTCTCCCAAAGCGAAGGGGCGCCGTCAAGGACCCATTAACCTTCACTAGATGCTCTGTGGCAGCGTACAGAAGTCAGATCCGGGTGATGAAGTGCGTTCCGAACCCAATTGCTCGCAGAGTCCCAAATAAATAATTGTGACCCACCCTGTCGAACGCCTTCTCCTGGTCAAGAGACAGGAAGGCACTCAACAGACCAAACCTCTGGGAAAAATGGATAATGTCCCGGACCAGATGGATGTTGTCGAATATTGTGCGGCCCGGGACAGTGAAGGACTGGTCGGGGTGGATCATGTGGTCCAGCTCGGTGCCAAGGCGACAAGACATGACCTTGGTGAAAATTTTATAATCTGTGCTGAGGAGGGAGACTGGGCACCAGTTTTTAAGATTGCGGAGATTCCCCTTCTTAGGCAGCAGGGCAATGACCACCCTGTGCCACGAGAGGGGCATCTCCCCGGTTGTGATACTCTCCCCCAGGACCCCCACGTAGTCGCTCCCCAGGACGTCCCAGAACGCCCTGAAGAACTCCACGGTCAGCCTGTCCAGTCCTGGGGATTTGCCCCTGGAGAGGCTGTCGAGGGTGCCAGTCACCTCCCCCAGACTTATTGGGGAGTCAAGCTTTCCAGCGCCCTCCAGGCTGACCTGCAGCAGGTTCTCCCACAAAACTCTGTGAGCATCCTCGCTGGACGGATCCGGAGAGAACAGGGCAGTGTAATAGTCTCGGGTAATGGCCCTGATGCCCTCCGGATCTGAGACAAGGGATCCGTTGTCAGCCAGCAGCGTAAGGAGCTGCTGACGGACCCCGTGCCTTTTTTCCAGCGAGTAGAAGAAGAGGGAGCCGTGGTCCAGGTCCCGGAGGAACTGGATCCGTGACCTCACAAACGCGCCCGGGACCCAACGAGCTGCAGGTCCCGCAGCGCGCCCTTCTTCTCATTGTACACCAACCACACGGCCGGGTCCGTGTCGGGCTGACAGAGACGTGCCTCCGGGTCGAGCACCTCCTTCTCCAACTCCTCGACCCTGGATTTTCTCCTCTTTGTCGACCCCTCACGTACTCCTGACAGAAAATGCGGACGTGAGTCTTGCCCACGTCCCACCCTAGCCTCAAGGAGGGGAAGCCTCCCCGCTTCCTTCTCCAGCCGGCCCAGAAACGACGAAACGAGTCCAGGAACCGCTCGTCCTCCAGCAGCAGGTTGTTAAAGGGCCAGTACGCAGACCCCGTCCGAGTGCAGAACGGAGCGAGCAACGCCCACACCAGACGGTGGTCCGTGCACGGCACCTGCTGCACTGAAGCCGACGGAACACAGGACACGTATGCCCTCGAAACGTAAAGGCGATCGAGTCTGGACGCTCCAACTCCAGGTGACACAAAAGTGAAAATGCTGGGGTCAGAAAGGAGATGTTGCCAGACGTCCACCAAGTTGATGGACCCAACCAGGTTCCGTCACTTACTCACACCTAGCGTGCGGTGCTGGGTACCATGACAGTCCTGGGCCTCGAGGGTGCTGTTGAAATCCCTCCCGAGGACGATGCACTCGCCTGCGTCGATGGAGCCGAGATGAGTGGACACTTCCTCAAAGAAGCTCGCTTGTTGCTGCGCGCCCAGGGGAGTGTACACATTCACAAAGTGAAGCGCTGTGTGCCCCAGGCGCACAGTAAGGTGCAGCAACCGGCCTGGCACCGGCTCCTTGACCCCCAAGACTTCCGGCTGAAAATGTGGGGCCAACAAGATAGCCACCCCGCCAGAATTGGAGGCTAGGTGACTCATGTAGGCCCCCCCTCGCCACTCCAGGAGCTACATAGCTTTGTCTCCCGGAACGGTATGTGTTTCCTGCAGGAAGCACACCGCATACTCCCCGTCCCAGAGAACCGAGAAGTTCTGGAACCTGCGCTGTGCATCCCTGCTGCCGTGGATGTTGAGGCTGGCTATGGTAGTCTTCATTGTCAGAAGTATGTGCTACCAACAGCTGAAATAAAAGAAGGAGAGGACTTTTCTAAGTCTTCCTCTGCTTCAGGAGCCCAGTGAGAAATGTATGGACCCTCCGCCAGGCATTCCTGTCCAACTCGGGCCTTTAGGGCCTTGCGAGTGAACCAGAACACCAGTGGAAAAGAATGCCACCGGTCCATGGCCAACTGGACCCTGTCTCGGTGACTGCGGTTGCTCACCAGAAAATCCCAGAGTTCCCCAATGGGGCTGAGGGGAGAGTTGACAGCAGGCACCGAATCCTCACCTCACCTGGCTCCAGCAACTCTAGGTCGTCGGAGACGATTGCTATAGAAAAATAGAAACATAGAAACTAGGAGCAAGAGTAGGCCATTCAGCCCTTCGAGCCTGCTCTGCCATTCATTATGATCAAGGCTGATCATCCAACTCAATAGCCTGCTCCCGCTTTCTCCCCATACCCTTTGATCCCTTTCGCCACAAGGGCTATATCTAACTCCTTCTTGAAAGCATACAATGTTTTGGTCTCAAGTACTTTCTGTTGTAATGAATTCCACAGGCTCACCACTCTCTGGGTGAAGAAATTTCTCCTCATCTCAGTCCTAAATGGTCTACTCCATATCCTCAGACTGTGACCCCTGGCTCTGGACTCCCGCACCATCGGGAACATCCTTCCTGCATCTACCCTGTCTAGTCCTGTTAAAATTTTATAAGTTTCTATGAGATCCCCCTCATTCTTCTGAACTCCAGCGAATATAATTCTAACCGACTCAATCTCTCCTCATATGTCAGTCCCACCATCCCAGGAATCAGTCGGATAAACCTTCGCTGCACTCCCTCTATAGCAAGTACATTCTTCCTCAGATAAGGAGACCAAAACTGCACACAATATTCCAGGTGTGGTCTCACCAAGGCCCTGTATAATTGTAGCAAGACATCCCTGTTCCTGTACTCGAATCCTCCAGCTATGAAGGCCAACATACCATTTGCCTTCTTTACCACCTGCTGCACCTGCATGCTTACCTTCAGCGACTGGTGTACAAGGACATCCAGGTCTCGTTGCACATTCCCCTCTCTCAATTTATAGCCATTCAGATAATAATCTGCCTTCCTGTTTTTGCTACCAAAATGTATAACCTCACATTTATCCACATTATTCTGCATCTGCCATGCATTTGCCCACTCACTCAGCCTGGCCAAATCACACTGAAGCATCTCTGCATCCTGCCCACAGTTTACCCTCCCACCCAGCTTTGTGTCTTCTGCAAATTTGGAGATATTACATTTAATTCCCGCATCTAAATCATTAATATATATTATGAATAATATATAATGTGGGGTCCCAGCACCGATCCCTGCAGTACCCCAAAAGTCACTGTCTGCCATTCGGAAAAATATCTGTTTATTCCTACTCTTTGTTTTCTGTCTGCCAACCAGTTTTCTATCCATCTCAATACACTACCCCCAATCCCATGCTCTTTAATTTTACACGCCAATCTTTTATATGGGACTTTGTCGAAGGCCTTCTGAAAGTCCAAATAAACCACATCCACTGGCTTCTCCTCATCAACTAGTTACATCCTCGAAAAATCCCAGTAGATTTGTCAAGCATGATTTCCCTTTCATAAATCCATGCTGACTGTGTCCGATTCTGCCACTGTTTTCCAAGTGCTGAGCTATTAAACCTTTTATAATGGACTCTCGAATTTTCCCCACTACTGACGTCAGGCTGACTGGTCTATAATTCTCTGTTTTCTCTCTGCCTCCTTTTTTAAATAGTGGGGTTACATTAGCTACCCTCCAATCTGTAGGAACTGTTCCAAAGTCTATAGAATCTCGGAAGATGACCACCAATGCATCCACTATTTCCAGGGCCACTTCCTTAAGTACTCTGGGATGTAGATTATCAGGCCCCGAGGATTTATCGGCCTTCAATCCCATCAATTTCCCCAACACCATTTCCCTACTCATGCTGATTTCTTTCAGTTCCTCCCTGTCACTAAACCCTGTGTTCCCCAACATTTCTGGTGTGTTATTAGTGTCCTCCTTTGTGAAGACAGAACCAAAGTATGTATTTAGTTGGTCAGCCATTTCTTTGTTCCACATTATAAATTCCCCTGTTTCTGACTGCATGGGACCTATATTTGTCTTCACCAATCTTTTTCTCTTCACATACCTATAGAAAATTTTACAGTCAGTTTTTATGTTCCCTGCAAGCTTACTCTCGTATTCTATTTTCCCCTTCTTAATCAATCCCTTGGTCCTCCTTTGCTGAATTCTAAACTGCTTCCAATCCTCAGATCTGTTGTTTTTTCTGGCCAAATTGTATGCCTCTTCCTTGCATCTAATACTATCTCTAATTTCCCTTGTAAGCCATGGTTTGGCCACCTTTCCTGTTTTACTTTTGCGCCAGACAGGAATAAACAATTGTTGCAGTTCACCCATGTGCTCTTTGAATATTTGCCATTGCCTATCCACCGTCATCCCTTTAAGTAACATTTCCCAATCTATCATAGCCAACTTGTGCCTCATTCCATTGTAGTTTCCTTTATTAAGATTCAGGACCCTAGTCTCAGAATCAACTACGTCCCTCTCCATCTTGATGAAGGATTCTATCATATTATAGTTGCTCATCCCCAAGGAGCCTCACACAACTAGATTGCCAATTATTCCTTTCTTGTTACACAATACCCAGTCGAGGATGGCCTGTTCCCTCAATGTTGGCTCCTCAATGTATTGGTCCAGAAAACCATCCCATTTACACCCCAGGAATTCCTCCTCTACGGTATTGTTACTAATTTGATTTGCCCAATCTATATGCATATTAAAGTCACCCATAATTACAGATGTTCCTTTATTACATGTGTCTCTAATTTCCTGTTTAATGCCATTCCCAACATCACCACTACAGTTTGGGGGTCTATATACAACCCCCACTAATGTTTTTTGCCCCTTAGTGTTTCTCAGCACTACCCATACAGATTCCACATCATCGGAGCTAATATCTTTCCTCACTATTGCATTAATGTCCTCTTTAACCAGCAATGCAACTCCACCACCTTTTCCTTTTTGTCTGTCCTTCCTAAATACTGAATACCCCTGGATGTTCAGTTCCCATCCCTGGTCACCCTACAGCCATGTCTCCGTAATCCCAACTATATCATACCTGTTTACATCTATTTGCACGGTTAATTCATCCATTTTATTGCGAATGCTCCTCGTGTTAAGGCACAAAGTCTTAAGGCTTGTCTTTTTAACATTACTTGTCCCGTTCCCACTATTTTTCACTGAGGCCCTGTTTGATTCTTGCCCTTGATTTCTCTATCACTTTTCTTATTCCGCTTTTTGTCTTTTGTTCTTATCTTTGATTCCCCTTCCTCTGACTCCTTGCATAGGTTCCCATCTCCCTGCCATTTAAGTTTAAAGCCTCCCCAACCACTCTAGCAAATGCTCCCCCTAGGTCATCAGTCCCAGTCCTGCCCAGGTGTAACCCGTCCAGTTTGGACTGGTCCCACCTCCCCCAGAACCGATCTCAATGCCCCAGGAATCTGAAACCCTCCCCTTCACAGCATCTCTTCAGCCACGTATTCATCCAATATATCCTGCTATTTCTACTCTGACTAGCACGTGGCACTGGCAGTAATCCTGAGATCACTACCTTTTAGGTCCTACTTTCCAACTTACTTCCTAACTCCCGATATTCTGCTTTTAGGACCTCATCCCTTTTTTTTACCTATGTCGTTTGTACCAATGTGTACCATGAACACTGGCTGTTCACCCTCCTCCTTCAGAATGTCCTCTAGCCGCTCTGAGACATCCTTGACCCTAGCACCAGGGAGGCAACATACCATCCTGGAGTCTCGTTTGCGGCCACAGAAACGCCTATCTATTCCACTTACAATTGAATCCCCTATAACTATTGCATTCCCACACTTTTTACTCCTCCCATGTGCAGCAGAGCCAACCGGGGTGCAATGTTGCTGCTTTCTCCTGAGAGGCCATTCCCCACAACAATATCCAAAATGGTATATCTGTTTTGCAGGGGAATAGCCACAGGAGATTCCTGCACTGCTTGCCTAGTCCTCTTGCTTTGCTTGATGGTCTCCTATTCCCTTCCTGCCTGTGGACTCTTAGCCTGCGGTGTGACCACCTCTCTAAACGTGCTATCCACGATACTTTCCGCCTCGCGGATGCTCCACAGTGTCCCCAGCCACCGTTCCAGCTCCAAAACCCAGGCTTCCAGGAGCTGCAGCTGGAGACACTTCCCGCACACATGCTGGCCCTGGGCACTGGAAATGTGCCAGGCTTCCCACATAGAGCAGGAGGAGCACACCATGGCTTTAAGCTCTCCTGCCATGACTTACCCCTTTAAATTAAATTAAACCTTCTGGAAGATACTTAATATCAATTACTCTTGGGCCCTTCTTCCCTGCTCCTTGTTGTTACAGAATATAGCCCCTACAAATAATGAACCACAAAATAAGACCTTAAAAACTATAAGCAATAAAAGTATTAAATGCTTACCCGGCCGTTCTCACGGTACACAAAGGATCACCTCATTCCCTCCTCACCGTACTCCCTCAGTCACCCCTGCTCTCCCAGCTTCTCTTCAACTCCTGACTCCTCTCGCGCTTCTCTTCAACTCCCGATTCCTCTTGTGCTGCTCTTCAACTCCCGACTCCTCTTGCGCTCCTCTTCAAATCCCGACCCCTCTCATGCTCCTTTTCAACTCCCGGCTCCTCTAGGTGCTGCTAACTGCCTGTTCCAGAGTCCTCCTCTTGCTCTCTCCTCTAGGTGCTGCTGACTGCCTGTCCCAGTTTCTTCCTCTCGCACTCTTCTCCATCGAAACCCCATCCTCCTCCAGGTCATTGCCTCCGGCTTCCGACCTCTCCCCCACATTGAGTGCGGGGGCTGGTTCGGAGCCGCCATCTGGCTCTGCCTCTGCCTCGATCCCACCCCCAGGATCAAGGCCAGAGGGGCCCTCTGCGGTCTCCTTTTTGGTTTCTGGGCCAGAGGACAGCAGCGGCTCGGAGACCCACTCTGCCTCGGGCACTGGGTCACTCGGCAAACCTGGAAAGAGTTCCGTGCCCAGAACAGTAGCGCCCGGTGGCAATTGCTGAGATGGAGCAGGGAGGCCCTCCTCGCCACCACCACCCAATGACCCAGTTGTTGGGGCCAAGGAGGGAGACCTCTCCTCTCTGCTCAGGGATCCCCAGTGCTACTAAATGTCATGACCTCTCTATGGTACTGAAGCCGGGTACCGACATCTACCCAGCTTCACCTTGCTTGCCAGCTTGTTATTCCGCCAGGTATCTGACAAATATTGAAAGCCTTTGACTCTATCAGCCATGAAAGCCTATGGAGTATCCTCCTCAAATTTGGGTGCCCTCAGAAATCTGTTGCTATGCTCTGCCTTCTCCACGATGACATGCAAGCTGTGATCCCCATCAATGGAACCACCACAGACCATATCTCAGTGAAGATTGGGGTCCAACAAGGTTGTGTCATCGCTCCAACCCTCTTCTCCATTTTCTTCACTGCAACACTGCACCTGACCTCTAGCAGATTACTCACAGGCATGGAAATAATTTACAGAATAGTTGGGAAACTGCAACCTTCAATCAAAAACCAAAACCACTCCAACCTCAGTCATTGAACTTCAGTAAGCAGATGACTCTTGTGTGTGCACTCACTGCGAGAGCTCCAGGTCATTGTTGACTCCTTCTCTGGAGCATATGAGAAATTGGGCCTTTCAATAAATGCTTGGGAAAGTTAAGTCCTCTTCTAACAAACTCCCATAGCTTAATTGATCAATTAAGATCAATGGCAAGATCCTGGAAAATGTGGAGCATTTTCTCTATCTTGGGAGCCTCCTCTTGGTGAAGACAGACATAGATGATGAAATTCATCATCACGTCCAATATGCCAACACAGCCTTTGGCTGACTGAGGAAAAGAGATCTCAGACTTGAGACTAGGATCATGGTTTACTGGGCAGCAGTAATCGCTGGACACCTATATGCTTTGGAGGCTTGGACAACTTATCACAGACACCTCGAAGCATTGGAGAAGTACCATCATGAGTGCCTTCACAAGATCCTCCAAATCTGGTGGCAAGGAAAGCAGTCCAAGAGCAGCATCCTCTCCTGAGCAAACTTGACCAGCATCGAGGTGCTAATCACTCAAAACCAGCTCTGCTGGACAGGACATGTCGTCCTTATGCCTGACTCCAGACTCCTGAAGCAACTGTTCTACTTGGAATTCGATCGTGGAAGGAGACTCTCAGGAGGACAGCAGAAACTTGTTAGGAATGTCCTCAAAGCATCCCTGACTCATGGCAGACCATGGCTTGTGACTGACCAAAATGGTAAAGGTTCATTTGGATTTGTGAAGGTACCAAACGCATTGAAGGACTTCACTGGCAGCCTGCAGAGGTGAAGTTGAGGTGTCGGAGGGAGAGCACAAACCTCCAAAAAACTCATCGCTGACCCTCCATGCACCACCTACCCCACATGTGGCAGAATCTGCAGATCGCACATTGGACTGGTCAGCCATCTCAGAACCCATTGAGCTGGAGTGGAAGCAAGTCTTCCTCAATCCAAAGGGACTGCCTAAGAAGGAGGGGGAGATAAACATTGAGTACATTGGTACAGGAATCAGAATATCCTTCTTAACCACTTTGCTTTAATTCCTGACACTGAAACTATATTCATTGCAATAATACATTTGTACATCAGTTCGACAGTGCATTACTTCTGAATTGTAATTACTGTTGTAATGTAGGAAACATGACAGATCAGTTGTGTAGAGTAAGATTCCTCAAACAGCAATGTGATAAACAGTTAATCTGTTTTTGTAACATTAGTTGAGTGATAAATGATGGTTAGGACATACTTTTGTTTATCTTCAAATTAACCATGGGATCTTCTCTGTCTACCTGACAAGGCAATGGGACCTCAACTTTCTCTCATCCAAAGGATGGTGCCTCTGACAATGTAGCACTCCCTATGTAATGCATGAATTGCCAGTCTAGATTATGGGCAGGATTTTTACCTTGTTGGGCAGGTGCAGCGGATGGGCCAGGGAGCAGCAGTGAAGCCAACCGCTGCCCACAATTGGGCCCCTACATCGATTTCACGCTGGCTGGCCAATTAATGGCCAACCAGTATGAGATACGCGCTGCAATGCTGAGCACTGCCAGGGAGGAGGCGGGAGGAAGGCGAGCGCAGAAGATTGTACATATGTGTAGGTACGCACAATGAAAGCTCCTTGAGGCACAGAGCTGCCTCAGGGAGCTGAAGATTTTTAAAATCAAAAATAAAGAATTTACAAATGTTAAAAGCATGTCCCCTCTGTCACATGAGCAGGGACATGTTATAAATGATATTTCAAAATTTTCATTTTATTTTTAATTCCCGTTGGAAACCTCATCTCGCCCTTGGATGAGCTTTCATAAAAAATCTAAAGGCCGCTTGGCCTTTTTGCCTGCCTGCCAAACATAGGGTTGGACAGGCAGCGAAAAATTGCATTCAATTAATACTTTAATGGCCTTAATAGGTCTAGTAATTGTTGGTGGACGTGCTGCCGACTCCCGCATGCTCCCGCCGCCCGAAATCTCACACGAGTGTGTGATGACGTTGGGACGCTCGCCCGACGTCATCGCGCATCACTTTACACTGAGCCCGCCCGCTCAGTGAAAAATTCAGCCCTGTGTGCTCAAGTCTCTCGAACAACCATTACCACCAGACCAAGGCTGACACTTTGCAATTTTAACTGAAACTAGTTCTATTCCACCCAAGAAGCTGCAGAAATCAGTTGCAAGTCCAAATTCAATTAGGAACGAGGGAGTGTAGGCCTACAGCCAGCAATCACTAATTTTTACAATTTTACTTCTTCTTCACTTTTGAATTTTAAGCAAACCTTTATTGAATCTTACTTTGTAGACATTGATTTAAACCTAGGTGTGATTGTGCTTTGATTATTGATCAATTATATATATTCAGTAATATTACTAGCTGCAGACTTTTTCCCACGGATTTTTCTTGCGCACCATATTCACAGCTGCAGTTTTGACTAAACGTTGTTTTTTTCTAGATGCGTCACTGCAAAACAAAATTATTTTTCCATTGTTTAAAGAGAGGAGCTGCTCTTACTGTATTGACCCCAATGACCTTAAACAACAAGCCAGGGGCAATGAATGGCCTTATACTTGGGGTGGTCAATGAGGTGGAATTTGACTGATGAACAGTGCACATGTGAGAAACACCATCAAGCATAAGTAAACAGCCTGAGTCCTGTGAAGCCTGCAGCCTTTGTAAAGTCTGTGAGAAAGGTTGACAAAGACTCATAGTTGTTCAGACCGATATTTTGGGAAAGTCTGAACAAGGCCTCGAAAGACAGGAATCGAGCCAGAAATTTGGCATAACGGGACATTGCTTCAGGGATTCACTGCTGCAGCCAGAGTGGATTAGTCAACCAGTGAAGACTATGGTGGAAGGGACATCGATGGAGTGACTGACCGAAGAGTCCACCCTAGTGAAGAGACTTGGAATTGCATGTACCAAGGGGGAAATTTACCAATTTAGGGTCCTGTCATGGAACAGACCAATTTGGGGTTATTGTTTGAAGGTCATTTCATATAGATAAATGTTGGATCCAGTGCCCTTGGTTTGTTGGGGCTAAAAGATCCGGGTTGCACACTTGTTTCAGGGTGACCAAGTTGGTACAGAGACAGAGAAGATCTGTAGACCGTTCTTAGAAGAAACACACTCTGTTTATTTACAAAAGGAACTCAGCAGCTACACTTCTGTGCTTACAACTCAAAACTCTATCTTCCGTGCTATTGGGTATCAAGATCATGTGATTTTACATTACAACGCTTGTCTTAAAGGTATATTACGCATCAGATTACTACAATAACCTGGTGTGCTCTGGCCACAGGGGACAAGTGCAAGATCTCATCTTAATGGTTTTGGTCTGCTATCATCCTAGCTGACTCCCATCTTCCACTCTCCAAAAACCTAAAGTAATTCTAAATTCCTGCTGCCATATCCCATCTCACATTAAGTCCCATTCACCCATCATTCTGGTACTCGCTGAACTACATGGATTCCCAGTCCACCAACTCCTGGATCTTAAAATTCTCATCCTTGTTTTCCAATTTTTCCAGGGCTTGGCCCTCCTATCTCTATAATTTCTTCCAGCCTCCATTCAAGAACTCTGCGCTCCTCCAGCTGATTCCTGATTTTCTTCAGCCAACCACTTATTATACTCAAGACACGTTGTTTACTGATGTCTGAGAACAGTAAATGGGAACAAGCAGCTGTGCTGGATTTAGGAACTGTTAAAAACATTAAAGTGTAATTCAAATCTAATTGTAACAGACTGAAAATATGGAAAGAAAATCCTTATCCAAGATGACAAATATTGAATAATTATCTCACAGTAACTATGTAAATATGGAATGAATAGCCGTTTGGTAGTATAAAACTTGAGTATCACTGAAAAAGAGACATTTTTTGTCCAAGCTTTTCATTTGCACTCCTCAGGACAATTTGCAAGAATACCAATGGAAGGGAAATGCCAAATTTATACTGTATGAGAAGGGAGTGCTGATTGGTTGGCAAGTAGAGGTGTCGCCATGGAGAATGCGCCAGTTGATGGTGACTGAGTTAACTGCCAAGCATTGTTTGAAATTTGAACCATGCAGCTTGACTCTGATTGGTCAAGGCTTTGCCCTGAGGAATGACCCAGCAAATAGTTGTCATTTATTTTGTTTTCCTGAGACAGGAGCAATGTGTGTACATGTACATGCCCTGTGTATTAATATATGCAGCTTCCAGTACACACGCGACACTGCAAGCCATTGGTATTACGTTGGTATTCTTGTGAATTGTCCTCATGAGTGCAAGATGAAAACCTTAAACAAAAAATGTCTGTTTTTTCAGCAATACTCAAATATTGAATAATTCATTATCCAAGAATGAACAAGCATGAATATAGATTCATTAATTATCTAACAGAAACACCAAGCATGGAATTATTTTCATTCATCCTGGCTAAGGACAGTAGGTTTTCTTCCATAAAGGACACTAATCTGACAACAATGTGACAACTTTTACTGATACCAGCTTTTTATCTAACTGAATTCAAATTCCTGAAATGTGAACTCACATTTAATCTGGATTAATAATCTAGCTTTCTTTATATTATATCTTTGCAATGGTTTGTTATATAAATCACTGACTAACATGGAGTACTAACTCTAACACAATGTTAGAGCAACATTGACAGGCTCTGAACGTTGAATAACTCATTTTAAAGAGACTCACAGCAAATATGCAATAATTAACACTGAAAATAATGATTGGTAAATGTGGAACCATTCATTATCCAACAATAAGGGATAGGAAATATGGTTTAATTCATTATGTAACAGGGACAGACTGGAAATATGGAAAAATGACCTAGGAGATGGACTATAAATAGGGAATAATTCATTATTTGACAGTGCTCACATGTGAAAAACTTCACTGTTCCTCGAAACAACTGAAGGATTGATTAATTAATTATATGAAAGTGACAAAATAGTAAATATGGAATAATTCATGATCTAACAGTGACAGACTATAAGATTGAAATAATTCATTATCTCACACTAATAGACTATGACAATAGAAGAATTTACTATCAGTGACAGGTTGTATAAATGGAATAATTCATCATCTAAAAATCAGGTGAATTTGCAGCTGTATTCATTATCTTAACAATAACGAAACAAAAATGGAATAATTTATAATGGGACAGTAATAGACTGTAGATATAGAAATAAGGCATTACCTGAAAGTTACAGTGAAAATATGGAATAATTCACTTTTGCCGGTGGCAGAAAAGATGGAATAATTCATCATTTGACTGACAGAATACAAATATGGAACAATTCATTCTATAACAGCAACAGAATGTAAGAATGGAAAAATATCTGGTAGAGTGGGAGAAGAGGATATGGTAGGTGACAGAGAGCACAACAGAGAGAGAACACATCAGCAAGAGAACAGGAGGAGACCAATTCAGGAAGGGGAGGAGGACAAAACTGAAAGAAACCAAAAGGTGACAACAACAAAGAGAAACCTAGAAAACTCAAGAAGGAGAGGTCACAAAGAAAGTCTGAGTGAAGTAGAGAACAAGACACAACAAGCAGAATGGGATGAACGCAGCCCGGCTAGCTCTGCTAGTAGCTCTTAATCTTGAGCCTCACAATAGATGCTGATTGATGAGGTAAATGTGGTGCAGTGGTAATGTCACCAGACTAGTAATTCTTGCAGGTTAGGTTCATTCTCTGGGGACATGGGTTCAAATCCTAACATAGCAGTCAATGAAGGGAGACTTTGGCCTCAGTGAGACTGTGGATTTGGCCCAAAGGGGGAAAGAGGTACATTAGGCAAGGTTTGCTACAAGGATTAGAGTGTGCTAAGTGGGGAGGAGGTGCTTTATTTCTTCTCTTTTTCAGCCTCCAGCATTTGATTTCTACTTTGGTGCAGAAGAAGGAACAGATAAACCAGTAACTGGTATGATTAGTTTTTTCAGCATTGTAAGTATTATATTGTTTTATCAGTACTGTAAAGTTTACTGCTGGTGCCAAAACCCATTGGGCTGTGTCGGCTTTATTAATTATAATTAATTAAGTAGCAATTATTAATTATTTAACACATATTGGAGATGGCAGGGCAGGTGATGTGCTGCAAATGCAGGATGTGGGAGCTTCTGGATACTGGTGAGATCCAGAGCAAACACATCTGCAGTAAGTGTTTGCAGCTGCAGGAATTTCGGCTCCGGGTTATTGAGCTGGAGGCCGAGCTTCAGACACTGCGGCATATCAGGAAGGGGAAAAGTTACCTGGACACTTTATTTTAGGCGGTGGTCGCACCCCTTATGATCGAGTCTTCTGATTTGTCCAGTGGCCAGGGGCAGGAGGGTGTGACTGAAAGTGAGGCAGATAAGGGGACCTGGAGGGCAGGAGTGCAGAAGTCTCGGCCCTTGCAATTGTCCAACAGGTTTGAGGTTTTCTCAGCTTGTTTGGATGAGAGTGGGGGCTGCAGGGTGGATGGGTTAACTGGCCATGGTACCATGGTACAAGAAGCCATTCAAATGGTGGCAGTAACAAGGAACGTATTGGCAGTCGGGGACAGTATAGTGAGAGGGATTGACACTGTTCTCTGCAGCAAAGAGCGTGAGCCTAGAAGGCTGTGTTGCCTGCCCGGTGTCAGGATTCTGGGCATCTGCTCAGGAATGGAGAAGAATTGCAGTGGGAGGGGAAGGACCCAGTCATCATGGTCCATGTTGGTACCAATGACATAGGCAGGACAATGAAGGCGGTTCTGCACAGTCAGTATGAGGCGCTTGGCACCAAATTAAGAAGCAGAACCTCAAAGTTCATAATCGCTGGATTATTACCTGAGCCGTGTGCAAATTGGCTTAGGACAAATCAGATAAGGATGATGAATGCATGGCTCAAAGCCTGGTATGGGAGAAGTGGGTTCCGGTTCGTGGGGCACTGGCACCAATACTGGGGAAAGTGGGATCTGTACCATTGGGATGGTCTACACCTGAACTGTGCTGGGTCTGGTGTTCTTGCGAGCTGCATAACTAGGGAAGTAGAGAGGCTTTTAAACTAAGTAGTGGGGCAAGGGTACAAATTTGGGAAGATGTGGTAAATCAAAGAGTAGAGACAAGGCAAAAGAGAAAGGCATTATTATGGGAAATGAGAAACAGACCGTGACAGGAAGGGATAGACAGTATAAATCTAACAGTAAATCAAGAAATGAGACCAGAGGTTAAAAAATGAATAAAAGGATAAAACTAAAGTCTCTGTTTCTGAATGCATGAAGCATTTGAAACAAAACAGATTAACTGAGAGCACACGTAGAAATAAATAAGTACTATTTGATAGCCATTACAGAGGCATGGCTGCAGGAGGACATGGATTGGGACCTGAATATTAAAGGGTACAGGACATTTAGGAAGGACAGGAGGCGAGGAAAGGGTTGAGGGGTGGCTCTGTTAGTTAATGATGGCATTAGCACAATAGAGAGGGATGACCTATGTTCAGGCAACCAGGATGTGGAAATGGTTTGGGTAGAGATGAGAAATGGCAAAGGGAAGGAGTCACTTGTGGAAGTTGTGCACAGGCCCCCTAATGGTAACCACATGGTAGGGTGGAGCATAAAGGAAGAAATAATGGGAGCTTGCCAGAAAGGCATGATGATAATCATGGGAGATTTTAAATTACATATAGATTGGAAAGGTCAGATCTGCAAAGGTAGTCTAGATGAAGAATTCATAGAATGTTTCCAGGATAGTTCCTTAGAACAGCATGTTCTGGAGCCAACCAGAGAGCAGGCTATACTAGACCTGGTATTGTGCAACGAGATGGGATTAATTAATGATCTCATAGTGAAGGCATCCCTAGGTAGCAGCAACCATAATGTGATTGAATTTTACACTCAGTTTGAGGGAGAGAGGGGTGGGTCCGAGACCATGTTTTTAAATTTAAATAAGGGCAATTATGAGGGTATGAAAACAGAGCTGGCTAAAGTGAATTGGAAAATTAGGTTAAGGAATAGGCCAATAGAGATGCAGTGGCAAACATATAAATGGTATTTCAGAATACACAGTACCAATGTACCATTCCAAAGAGTAAGAAAAAGTCCAAGGGAGGAACACACCATCCGTGTATAACTAGAAAAATTAAAGATAGTATCAAACTTAAAGAAAAAGTATATAATTGTGCAAAGATAGGTGGTAGGCCAGAAGATTGGACAGAATATAAAGAACAGCAAAGGATGACTAAAAGACTAATAAGGAGGGAAAAATTAGAGAACGAGAGAAAGCTAGCCAGAAATATCAAAACAGATAGTAGAGTTTCTATAAATATTTTAAAAAGAAATGAGTTAACAAAGTGAGCATTAGCCCTATAGAAAGTGAGTCTGGAGAATTGATAAAGGAAAACAAAGAACTGGCGGATGAATTGAACAGGTAATTTGTATCAGTCTTCACTATAGAGGATACAAGTGACATTGCAGAAGCAGCTATAAATCAGGAAATGAAAGGGAGGGAGGAATTCAAGAAAATTAAAATCACCAGAGAAGTGGTACTGAGTAAATTGTTGGAGCTGCGGGCTGACAAGAGCCCGGGTCCTGATGGACTTCAACCTAGGGTCTTAAAAGAAGTGGCTAGTGAGATAGTTGATGCGTTGGTTTTAATTTTCCAAAACTCCCTAGATTCGGGGAAGGCCCCATTAGATTCAAAGAAAGCAAATGTAACTCCAATATTCAAAAAAGGCTGGAGGCAGAAAGCGGGAAACTACAGGCCTGTTAACCTAGCATCTGTCATAGGGAGAATGTTAGAAACTATTAGTAAAGAAGCTATAGCAGGTCACTTGGATAAGTTCTAGGCAATCAGGCAGAGCCAACATGGTTTTGTGAAAGGGAAATCATGTTTAACCAACTTATTGGAGTTCTTTGAGGAAGTAACATGTGCTGTGGATAAAGCGGAACCGGTGGATGCTGTACTTGGATTTCCAGAAGGCATTTGATAAAGTGCCACATCAAAGGTGATTGCGGAACATAAAAGCTCATGGTGTAGGGGGTAACATATTGGCAGGGATAGAGGATTGGCTGGCCAACAGGAAGAAGAGAGTAGGCATAAATTGGTCTTTTTCAGATTGGCAAGATGTAACAAGTGGTGTGCCACAGGGATCAGCGCTGAGACCTCAAGTGTTTACAATTTATATAAATGACTTGGATGAAGGGATGGATGAGATGGTTGCCAAATTTGTCAATGACACAAAGTTAGGTAGGAAAGTAAGTTGTGAAGAGGACATAGGAGGCTACAAAGTGACATAGATAAGTTAAGTGAGTGGGCAAAGATCTGGCAAATGGAGTATAATGTGAGGAAATGTGAAATTGTCCATTTTGGAAGGAAGAATAAAAGAGAAGCTTATTATATAAGTGGTGAGAGATTGCAGAGCTCTGAGGTGAAGAGGGTTCTGGGTGTCTTAGTGCATGAATCACAAAAGTATGCAGTTACAGCAAGTAATTAGGAAAGCTAATAGAATGTTATCATTTATTGTGAGTGGAATTGAATACAATAGTAGGGAAGCTATGCTTCAGTTATACAGCGCCCTATTGAGACCACATCTGGAGTACTCTGTACAGTATTGGTCACCTTATTTAAGGAAGTATGTAAAGCAGTTCAGAGAAGGTTTACCAAACTAATACCTGGAATGAGCAAGTTATCTTAAGAGGAAAGGTTGGACATGCTAGGCTTGTATCCACTAGAGTTTAGAAGAGTAGGAGGCGACTTGATTGAAACATATAAGATCCTGAGGGGTCTTGACAGGGTGGATGTGGAGAGGTTGTTTCCTCCTTTGGGAGAATCTCGGAATAGGGGTCATAGTTTAAAAATAATGGGTGGCCCATTTAAAAAGGGGATGAGGTGAAATTCTTTCTCTCAGAAGGTCGTGAGTCTTTGGAATTCTCTTCCTGAAAAGGTGGTGGAAGCAGAGTCTTTGAATATTCTTAAGGCAGAGATGGATAGATTCTTGACAAGCAAGTGGGTGATAGGTTATTGGGGGTAGGTGGGAAGCAGATTTGAGGTTACTATCAGATCAGCCATGAACTTATTAAATGGCGGAGCAGACTCGAGGGACTGAATGGCCTACTCCTGCTCCTTGTTCATATGTTCGTATGGCAGGTGGTGCAATTTAAATTCAATCAATAAATCTAGAATATAAAACTAGTCTCAGTAATGGTGACCATGTAGCTATCATTGATTGTCATAAAAACCCATCTGGTTCATCAATACCCTTCAGGGAAGGAAATCTGTCATCCTTACTGGTGTTTTTTTTTCCATTCTTTCATGGGGTGTGAGTGTAGCTGACTAGGCCAACGTTTTTATTGCCCATCCATAATTGCCTTTGAGAAGGTGGTGGTGAGCTGCCTTCTTGAACCACTGCAGTCCATGTGGTGTAGGTACATCCACAGTGCTGTTAGGGAGGGAGTTTCAGGATTTTGACTAAGCGACAGTGAAGGAACGGCGATATATTTCCAAGTCAGGATGGTGAGTGGCTTGAAGGGGAACTTTCAGGTGGTGGTGTTCCCATGTATCTGCTCCCCTTGTCCTTCTAGATGGTAGGGGTCATGGGTTTGGAAGATGCTGTTGAAGGAGCCTTGGTGAGTTGCTGCAGTGCATCTTGTAGGTGGTACACACTGCTGCCTGCCACTGTGTGTTGGTGGTGGAGGGAATGGATATCGAAGATGGTGGATGGGGTGTCACTCAAGAGGGCTGCTTTGCCCTGGATGGCGTTGACCTTCTTGAGTGTTGTTGGAGCTGCACTCATACAGACAAATGGAGAGTATTCCATCACACTCCTGACTTGTGCCTTGGAGATGGTGGACAGGCTTCAGGGAGTCAGGAGGTGAGTTACTCTCCGTAGAACTCCCAGCCACCGATGTGCCCTTGTAACCACAGCATTTGTACAGCCGGTCCAATTCAGTTTCTGGTCACTGGAAACCCCCAGGGTATCGATTGGTCCGTCCTACATGTGACTTCAAACCCACAACAATGTTGTTGACCCTTAACTGCTCTCTAAAATGGCCTAGCTAGACACACAGCAGTGGCAATTAGGATTGGGCAAGAAATGCTGGCCTTGCCAGTGACTGCATCCCATGAAAGGATTAAAAACACTAAATATAGCAATACGGAGAGAGAGAGAAACACACAGAGGAAGGGCAGAGCATTTTTAAAATTCTTTCATGGGCTGTGGGCTTCACTCGCTGGACCAGCATTTATTGCCCATTGCTAATTGCCCTTGAGAAGGCAGTGGTGAGCTGCCTTCTTGAACTGCTGCAGTCCATGTGGTGTAGGTACACCCACAGTACTGTTAGGGAGGGAGTTCCAGGATTTTGACCCAGCAACAGTGACTGAACGGTGATATATTTCCAAGTCAGGATGGTGAGTGACCTGGAGGGGAATTTGCAGGCGGTGGTGTTCCCATGTATCGGCTGCCTTGTCCTTCTAGGTGGTTGAGCTTGTGGGTTTGGGAGGTGCTGTCTGAGGAGCCTTGGTGAGCATAAGTGTGTATGAATGAAGTCCACATGGGAATAAGAGGGAGAGAATGCTTGATCGAATGAGCCAGAGTACATCTTAAAATGGCAAATGCGTTATCTTGCATGTGCAAGAGAGTGCACAAGAGAGAGTGAACACAGAGAAATGCAAAATTGGGGTGCAGGAAGGAATGGTGATAAACAGAGAATATTTTAAGAATAAAGAGACATCCTTTTATTTTTGGCTGTGTGCAACATCAGACATGATGTTCAAAGCATCCTACACTCTGTTCAACGAAGAAGCATGGTGAGAACTGTAACTTTGAGGGCGTCCGTCAGTGGAATAAATATTCTTTTTTGAGTCAGAAGGTTAGGTGTTCAAGTCCAGCACCTATTCTTGGCTGACACTCCAGTGCAGTACTGAGGGAGTGCTGCAGTGTTTGAGGTGGTCTCTTTCAGATGAACCATTAAAATGAAATCTCAGGCGGACATAAGAGCCCATGGCGCTCTTTCAAGAAGAGCAGCAGTGTTCTCCTGGTGACCTGATCAATATTTACCCCTCAGTCAACATCACTGAAACCAATTATATGGCCACAAAAACATTGCGATTTATGGGAGCTTGCTGTGTCCCTGGTTCTTGCGTTTCCCACTTTCCAACAGTAGCTAAACTTCAAAAGTATTTCATTAGCTGTGAAGCTTTTTGGGATATTCTGAGGGTGTAAAAGGTGCTATAGAAATGCAAGTCTCTCCTCCTTTGGGTAAAATGTACAGAAGCAAAAGGTTTGTTGTAACTTCATTGTCTAAGGAGGGAGAAATGTTTGACAGGCACAGCCTGAAGAATAGCTGAAGAATAGGACTTTAGTCATCAGGTGAAGTCCACTTTGCAACAACAACTTGCATTTATATGGCACCCTTATTGTATAAGAATGCCCAACGGCCAACTGTTGTGCAGTACAGATTCTCCCATTACAAGTTTCTTCGATTGTTACTAGTTTTACTGTGCACTATAATGTGAGCTGTATATTTGTAACAGCAGCAGGAATAATGTTGCATTTTGGAAACTGCGTTTTTTTCTGTTGATTGACTCACTATGCAACACATTGCATGATGGTAGATGATTTACTTACAATGTGACCAATTAGCTATTAAAATTGGTTAAGACGGAAATAGCTCTTCACATTCATTTGGTGTCTAATTTGCATGATTGTCATCGTCAAGCAGATTTTTTTTCTTGTGTTAGGCATCAGGCATAGAAAAATTCCGACATTGGCTATTTGAGGATCAACAGTTCAACAGTTAACTGGAAACTGGTCAACAACATCAACAACAACTTGTATTTATGTAGCTCCTTTAACAAAGTAAAATAAAAGTTGATGCTTAGCCACTTAAGGAGACAATAGGACAAGTAATTAAAAGCTTGGTCAAAAAGATAGGTTTCAATGAGTGTCTTCAAGGAGGTAAGTGTGGTAGAGAGGTGGGGAGGTGTAGGGACAAAACCATGGAACTTGGAGCCTGGGCAACTGAAGGTGTGGAAACCAATAGTACAGCAATTAAAATGGGGAATGGTCAGGAGTGCATATTTGTTGACGGTTTGTAAGGCTGGAGGAGGTTACTGAAAAGGAAGGAGCGAGGTCATAGAGGAATTTGAAAACAAGCTTGAGAATTTTAAAATCGATGCTTTGCTGGCCCACTAGTCAATGTAGGTTAGCGAGGACAGGGATGATGGATAAATGGGACTTGCTGCTAGTTATGATCTGGAAAATAGAGTTGGGATGTAGGTCAAAAGATGGGAGGCTGGCTAGGAAAGTCTTGGAATAATCAAATCTCAAGGTAATAAAAACACGCGTAAATCTTTCAGCACAGGTGAGTTGAGGCGGGGGTAGTTACAGAGGTGGAGGTAAGCGATCTCAATGATGGAACAGTTATGTGGTTGAAAGTTTATCTTGGGGTCAAATACGACACCAAGATTGCGAACAAACGGGTTCAGCCTCAGACATTTGTTAAAGAAAGGGGAAGGGTTGGTAATTAGGGGATGAAGTTTGTGGTGGTGACTGAAGACAATGGTTTAGGTGTCCCAATATGTAATTGGTGGAAATTTCTGTTTACCCACTACTGGATATCAGTCAAGAAGCATGACAAATTAGAGACAGTGGAGGGGTTGAGACAGGTGGTGATGAGATAGAGCTGTGTGTTGTCAGTGTACTTGTGAAGCTTGACATTGGATGGAATCATCCCAGATTTGCGCTAAGTGGGGTAGCAGGTGCGAAAAAGGACTTTTTACCCGCTGGCTGCAATGGCAGCTTTTCACGCTGTATTATCCCATTCCCACATCATTAATCATGCATTCCCGGGAAACACACCAGGTCACTGGCGGAGAGGCTACTGGTTCACCCACCCTGCCGTCACCTCAGGCCTTCAGTAAACCGGGCGCCATATTTAAAGGCCGCCCCTGCACAGAGCTAATACTCTTTAAGGGATAGGAAGCTACTGAGAACAGAGGCTGCCAAAAGGAGGCAACATGCTGCCCCCAGATTTAGCAATGCCTCCCTCGAGCAACTACTGGATACAGTGGAGGCCCGCCGCGATGCCATCTATCCCTGCTCTGGGTGAAGGCCAGCAAGCAAGGTGGCAAATCCAGCAGGGGAGGCGGTGGTCAGCACCAATGCCCCGCAAAGGAGGACAGTCACCCAGTGCAGAAAGAGGATGAATGATCTCCTCTGTTCCGCCAGGGTAACTCACTCTTCCCATCACTCTCAATTCACACACTCACAAACCCATCACACATCCACAGGGATCTCACATCTCAAGAGGCAAGATCACTAACTCTCAAACACACCCTCACATCTCCATCAGACTCATATCATCTGGAGCTCACATCCTCATCCCGTCCATGGCTCCGCTCACCACACGATCATTCCATGTGTCCTGCTCACACTCTCTCCATCTGTTTTCATGCAGGAGAAGCTGGCTCACAACAGCAGTGAGAGGTCCCAGGCCAGAGCTGGAATGGCCACATTAGGCCCCTCACTCACTTTGAGGAGTGCTGACTGGTGAGGACGTGGACCTTGCCTGTGGTGAAGGCGATGTTGGCGGCGAACATCCAGTGAGGATCCTGCACCCCAGCATCCCTCTCTCAATACAACTGTGAGTGCTCTCTCTTCTGTTTTTGCTGCCATGCACTATTTATCTCTACTTTGGTTCACAGGGAGCTCTGCCAAGTGACCAACACCCTCAGCCAGCCAATCCCTCAGCTCCTTCTAGGTCCTCACTTCCAGCCAAGATGATGCCTCTTCTAATGAACAGCTGGAAATAAGCAGCCTGGAAGATCCGTCACAGCGCTTACCCACACCCTGCACTAGCGCAGAGACACACACCTCGGTGGGACCTAGATCTAGAGCAGGCTCGGGTTCACAATCTGGTGGTCACCGCATGGACACGTGTCCGCAGCAGGAGGAGGCAGGTTCAGCCGAGCTCCCTGGCACTCAGAGGACTGCTGGGGAAGAGGCAGCTGTGAGGTCCGAGTCAAATGACAAGCCTCTGGATTTGGCCTTCCCACTCATTGTGGAGAGTCAGAAGAAGGTGGGGAAACATCACACAGAGCTGTTGGAAGCGTTCAACAGAGTGGCTCGCGAGTCAGAGGAATGCACCCGCCTGCTCTCTGATGAAGTGGTGCCCACATGTGCATGTATGGAGGTCTCCATGGGGAGGGTAGTGGATGCCATGGAGATCCTGGTTCAACAGAACATGGAGATGCATGCAGACCTGCACTTCATTGTGGTAGCCATGGGTGAGTTCCTGCAGTGGCAATGAGTGAGGGTAAAGGGGCACCTCAACATTCCCCTCAGGCCAGGGCCCTCATGCACCCAAAGGGCGGAGGAGCAGCAGCTGGACACCCTTGGGTCATTGACTCAGGAATCTCAGAGGCTGTCCTCTAGCTCTGAGTCCCCTTTATCTATGACACCCTCAATCTCATCCTCTGTCACTGCAGAGGGAGCAGCTGGGCCACAGGAGGACAACCAGAGCAAGCTGGAGCCCTCAAGGCCTTGGCTCTCCAGAGGAACCACGCCAAAGTCATCAGAGGTAACAAGGCCAGCCATTGCACAGGCTGTCTCCACCCCTGCTGCAGATGTCAGGGCAGCACCTAGAAGAAGTGGTAGACTAGAAAAGTTAAAAACCTCTGATCACAAGTGGCTTCGTGGGTGAACATATTTTGTCACTTTATAATGAAAAGTATATCCATTTTCACTAAATAATATGTAATGGTGTCTTTCTGC
Source organism: Cetorhinus maximus (assembly GCF_964194155.1). Taxonomy (NCBI): domain Eukaryota; kingdom Metazoa; phylum Chordata; class Chondrichthyes; order Lamniformes; family Cetorhinidae; genus Cetorhinus; species Cetorhinus maximus. The sequence goes on from NC_135886.1 coordinate 64,904,942, forward strand.
TTCATTTACAGGCTCGTAAGCCCTGCCCCGCATACTTCCTCCCCCACTAGCAGTTCAGCTACACGCAGCCGGTCCACGAGTTATTCTGGAGGGAGAAATGTGTTTGTGGCAGGGCCTTTCGGAGCCTCGTGCAAGGACACTCTCATGCATGCAGATCCTTCCTCCATCACATTCATCACAATGTCCTGAGCATTTTCAATGCTGTCTGCTGGGGTTCACTTTCAGTTGCCCATTTGAGCTGACCTGCATCTCCGCCCACCCACTGGTTGCACTCCCATGCAGCACCTGTTCCTGCCCAACATGAGGCTCTGCTCACTTGTGGTTTTGCAAGACGGTACTGGTGAACTATGTCTTCAGCTCCCCTGTCCTTTCCCCTCCCCAGTCACCCCTGTCCTGTCCCCCATCACTGTCGGCCCCCCTGGCACCACCTTTCACCTCCCCACTGTCACCCACCAACCAGAACCCTTTTCTTTCTGGGATGTCCAGGTGAATGCGTACGTTCCCCATCAACCCACCCACATTGACCTCTCCAACCTCCTCCTTCCCACCCCCAGGATCTATGTCTGCCTCTGTGCCCCCACAAACCACCCTTGCTGTCACTTCTGCCACTACCGTCACACCCTCACCCTCCCACCCTTACGGCTCACTCTGCCCTCTCTCGTTCTCACCGTTGCATTCCACCATGCCCACCCTCATTTTACTCCCCAGGAAGCAGTCATCAACTCCACGGGCCCCTCCTTTGAACATTCACCAGGACACCCCCCACCTTACTCCTTCCTCCACCCTTACCGCTTTCTCCCCTGGACTCCTTCCACTCTGCGAACCCCTTCCCCCTACCCCAACTCTATCCCACCCCGGACTCCTTCCTCCCCAGACTCCTGCCCCCCCTCTCCGAACTCCTTCCTCCAACCAAAGTCCTTCCCCCTGCCCTCCGAACTCCTTCCCCTGCACCTACCTCCCCAGTTGCCACATTCTCCTCTGTTACACCCTACTCCCCCAGACTCCCTTCCCCACAACCTCACCCCCCCCAACACCATTGTTTGCTCCCTCCCAATAAGACCGCCTCCACCCCACCCTCCCGCCCGGTACACATTCCTCTCCCAGTCAAACCTGGGCCTCCCCTCCCACCCCCCACAGTACATCTTCCTCTCCCACTCTCAGCTGGATCTTCCTCTCCACCCTTCGGCGATCACCTGTAGCTGTCCATGGCCAAGACACTGATGTCCTGAAGCAGACCCTCGACAGTGACCTTCCACCTTGCATCAGCTGCTTCACGGCTGAGCCATGTCCATCAGAATCCACCCAGCTTATGATGCATGTGTTCCTCCCAGAAGATGCTGCCGAGCTCCAGCATCTTCTGCTCTTTGGATGTCCGCGATGTGAGCAAGGCCCTGACAGTAAACCCTGACCTCTGCACATCACACTTGTCAAAACCTGTTTTGCATTGGCATGTTTTTCGCTAGAGTGGGTGGTAAATTTGGTGTGGGGGGGATGATCCCGGCAAACAGAGCTTATAATGATACGCAGATGTATTAAAGTGAAATTCCCGACTTCCGGCTTCGGGAAACGTGCCTTGCCATTGACGGGCGGAGCGGACGATCACAAGCTGGTTTCACAATGTTGCAAAACCGATTTTTGGCCTTCCCGCCATATTGTCCACTCACGCCCGCTGTGATGCCCGATGCCAGCCAGCATGGAACATTCCGCCCATTGTGTTTTTTTGATGGTGTCACGTAAGGGCAGCATGTAGATGAGAAATTGGAGAGGATCAAGGATAGATTTGGGGGACTGCAGTGGTAAAGATGGGGGGGCAGGAAGAGAAGCCATTGCAACTGATTCTCTGGCTATGACTGGATAGATAAGAATGAAAGTAGACAAGGCTACAAAGCAACATGTTACCAAGCTTCCCTCCTCTTTTGCTCTTTTTCTATAAGCATTTACACATTCCCTGGGCCTCAGATGTATCTCTTCACTCTTTAATTCTTCTATTTATTGCCTCCTATTGTCTTGCCATAATCATCATTTTTGTCATTTAATCATCTGCCTGCCACCCAATCACACACCATTCTCTCTTTTCTTCCCACCTCCTTTTCCCTGGGTATATTCCTCCTGGTAAGGTCAAAAGCAAAGACTGCGGAGGCTGGAAATTTGAAATAAAAACAGAAAATTCTGGAAATGTTGGCAGCAGCTGTGGAGAGAGAAAGAGAGTTAACATTTCAGGCTCTTCCTCTCTCCACGGATGCTGGCAGACTTACTGCTCGTTATCGCCTTACAAGATGGTCATCAGTAAGATTTTCTGGTTCTGATGAAAGATCATTGGTCTGGAACATTAACCCACCTTCCTCACTCTCCACAGAGCCTGCCTGAGTTACCAAGTGTTCGCAGCATTTTCTGTTTTTATTTCAGATTTCCAGCTGCCACAGTTGTTTGCTTTTAATTTATCATACGAATAGTTTATTTTCAAATGGGATAAGTTAGGAGCTAGAACAAGAACAGAAAACACTGGAAAAACTCAGCAGGTCTAACAGCATCTGTGGAGAGAAAGACCGAGTTAATGTTTCGAGTCCATATGACTTCTTCAGAGCTACGAGTTAGGAGCTAGCCTTGCCTCAGTGGTAGCACTCTTGTCTATGGGTTCAAGTCTCTGCCCAGAGATGTGAATGCAACATCTAGGCTTGCACCCCAATGCCATGCTGAAGGAGTGCTACACTGGCCAGGATTTTCCCCTCGGCGATTTGGGGGTGGGGCCTGGTCGCTGAGGGGAAAATGACGCGGGATGACGTCGGGAGGAATCCCCGACGTCATCCCGGCCCATTTAAATTTTTAAGAAGGCGGGCGGACAGCGAAATCAGCTGTCTGCCTGCTGACCTGTCAATGGCCAATTGAGGCCATTGACAGGATAATTAAAGTACTTTAAGACCTGCCCGGCCAACCTTAAGGCTGGCGGGCAGGCCAGGAGCCCCAGCGGGCTCCAGATTATTCATGAAACTTCATCCACTGGCGGGATGAAGTTTCATGTCCATTTTGTAAAAAATTAATAAAGTTCATGTTTTCTTTATTAGCATGTCCCATCTCATGTGACATTGTCACATGAGGGGGACATGTTAATAATTTTTATTTTTTCTATTTTTAAAGATTTTACCATTGTCAGTAATCTCCCTGAGACAGGACTTTGCCTCAGGGAGCAGTGCTCTCTTTCGCACGCATGTGTGAAAGAGCGCACTTTGACAAATGAGGAATCCCTCCCTACCCCCCCGCACAGGAAACGCATAGCACTTCCTGTCGGGGATTCCGCTGGGCGGGCCTTAATTGGTCCGCCCACTCAAAATGGCAGTGGGCCCCGTTTCAATGGCGGGGGTCTGCTGGCCGCCCGCCGCCGAGCCGGTGGGGCCCGCCCGCCATCCGAGGGCAAGATTCTGCCCAATGTCTTGCTGAGGCCTCACCTGACCTCTCAGATATATGTGTGACAGGTTCCCTGGCACTATTTTGAAGAATTAGAGAGCTATCCCCAATGTCCTGGCCAATACTTATCCACCAACCAACATCGCCAAAACAGATTAACTTGTTGTAATCACTTGCGGTTTGTGGGATCTTGCTGTGCTCAAATTAGCTGCTGCTTTTCCTGCAATACAACAGTTACTACACCTCAAAGTGCTTCATTGTAAGGAGCTTTGAAATGTCCTGTGATTGTGAAAAGCGCTATATCAAGAATGGGATAGAAGTAACAGGAGGTCTTGTGACACAGCGGGTAGCATCCCTACCTCTGAGCCAGAAGTTCTGTGTCCGAGTCCCACTTCAGGAATTGATTGCCATGGAAGGTGCGTTCATAACGTGACCAAACAGGTTGATTATCAGCCTTAAAAATCCTTACAATCTATCCGATGGCGAGTGGGAGCGTTTCCTGGTCAGCCATGCTGCAGAATACAATGGCAAACCTTTGCAATACTTTGCCAAGCATGATCATGGACCAATCCAATGGAAGCCTATGGTCGCCCACGCCCTCTTAGGGCATGGCACCTGAAGGAGGAGAGTAATAATAGGTAAGGAAATGCATTTATCCTGCTCTGGAGGAAATATAAAATTATATCGAATTACACGTTGAAAATAAATTGGTTTCCATTTCAATTAAGCAGTCATTTTATGCTAATTAGGATTTAATCATTTTAAATAAATTGAATGGCAATGCGCATTAGGGACAAAACTCATGCTTCACAAGTATTCCAATATCACTTAGGTATTAAAACCACAGAGTTATAATGCAAGGACAGCATGTCCCAGAACAAATGAAGAATAAAAAGCTGTCCATCCATAATTCATGAGACATTTCCAGCCTTCAGATTGAAACAAACAGAATTTCACCAGATACCAATAAAGTGTTCCCAATTTGAATAATTTTATTTTTATTGACTTACAACGGTGACATTTAAATATTGAGAGTCAACACAAACGCCACCACTTTTATAGTTCTCTCAGTTTTATTGTTCATTCTTGCTCAGGTAAAGGAAAGGATGATGTAAAGACTTTGAAATATGCCATCAGGTTCAAGGTCAGAACACTTCATAAACCAAACTTCATCATTATATCCTGCAGGAGACAAAAGACCTTTTCAGAGCAGCTTTACAATAAATTGCTATTTTGGAGTGGGACATTCAAGGTAGAACTCCAAGGACCCAAGCTGTGTGTGGGCTCATTAGCTGTATTTTTCACGTACACACAATAAAACTCAACTCCATTTGTATTTTGGCAAGAGAAAGCAGCATTTTATATTACCCTGCATGTCTTCCCTACAAATTCAATATAAAATTCTGTTGCTGTATCTGTCAGCGGATCACAAGGACACAAGAAATAGGAGGAGGAGTAGACCATAAGGCCCATTGAACCTGCTCCAACATTCAGTACAATCGTGGCTGATTTTTGGCTTCAACTCCATTTTCCCACCCACTCCCCAGGCGGAATCATCCCAGGTTTACACTAAGTATGGCTGCGGGTGGGGACGGCAGCTTTTCACACTATACTGTCCCAATCCCGCCTCATTAATCATGCATTCCCGGGAAACACACTGGGTTGCTGGTGGGGTGGCCTCTCATTTACCCGTCATACCATCACATCAGGCCTTCAGTAAACTGTGCCAAATTTAAAGGTCGCCCCTGCAAAGAGCTAGTGCTCTTCAAGGGATAGGACGCTGCTGCAAAGCCATTGCTACTAAGGGGAGGAAACATGCTTCCGCCAGATTTACCGATGTCTCCCTCGAGCAACTATTGGATGCAGTGGAGGCCCGGCGTGAAGGCCAGTAAGCAAGGTGACAAATCCAACGTGGGAGGCGGTGGCAACTGTGGTCAGCACTAATGCCCTGCAAAAGAGGACAGCCATCCAATGTCGAAAGAGGATGAATTATCCCGTCCGTTCTGCCAAGGTAAGTCATTCTTCTGAGAATCACAGGATCGCAGAATTTTAATGGTCATTCAGCCCATCATGTCTGCACCGGCTCTCCAAATGAGCATTATGACTTAGTGCCACTGCCCTGCCTTTTCCCTGTACCCCTGCACGTTGTTCCTATTCGAATATAATGCCCTCTTGAATGCCCCAATTGAACCTGCATTCACCACACTTCCAGGCAGTGCATTCCAGACCCGAACCACTCGTTGTGTGAAGAAGATTTTTCTAATGTCACATTTGCTTCTTTTGCTAATCAATTTAAATCTGTGCCCTCTCGTTCTCAATCCTTTTACAAATGGGAACAGCTTCTCCCTATCTGCTCTGACCAGTTCCCTCGTGATTTTGAACATCTCTACCCAATCTCCTCTTAGCGTTCTTCTCTCCAAGGAGAACAGTCCCAACCTCTCCAAGCTATCTTCGTAACGGAAGTTTCTCATCCCTGGAACCATTCTTGTAAACCTCTTCTGCAGTCTCAACCCACACACTCACAAATCCACAAACCCATCTCACGTCCACAGGGCTCTCACTCACTCCCAGTTCAGGGAAAATCACCATTCACTCTCTCACACACATCTTCATCTGCCCAGCGGATCATGTCCTCTTCCCATCCATGACACCATTCACCACCCACACATGCCAGGCATCCTGCTTGCACTCTCTCCACCTTCATTCATGCAGGACAAGCTGGCACACAACAAAAGGGAGAGTTCACAGACTGGTGGAGAAATGCCTGAAATCAAGGTTCTCATGGACTTTGAAACAGATCCATCCAGTGAGGATCTGGACCGGTCCTGTGCTGAGGTTGAGGTTGGTGCTGATCTACCTAGTGAAGATTCAGTAGTGCAATATCCATCAGACAACCATGCCGTGAGTGATGTGTCCTCTTTCACAGGCCACTGCCATGCACTAATTATCTCTCCTTGCTTTCGCAGGAACATCTGCCAAACAGCCGGCAGGATCCATGACCCAGGGCCTCCAATCAAGCCCCAAAAAAACCTCAGGAGAATCTGAAGGCCTCTCGTTGAAGTCCCATCATGGCACTCATCCACACCCTACACCAGCACAGAGACACACACCTCAATGGGACCTAGCTTTAGAATAGCTTTGGGATCACAAGCTGGTGAGCTCATCAAACTGTCTGATCCACAGCAGGCGGTGGCAGGGACTTCCGTGGTGTCCGGCGCTCAGAGGACTGCTGAAGGCCAGAAATCTGCTGAGACCGAGACAGATGATGAGCCTCTGGACTTGGTCATACCTCAGTTGCTGGAGCTGCAAAGGCAAGCCCAGGAACATCAGGAAAGGATGTCCGCTGCACTCCTCAGATTGCAAGACACAATGGAGGAGTCTGTCCGCCTTCAGTCTGAGGTAATAGCACAGGCATGCCAACACATCGAGATCAACACTCGAAGGATGACGGTTGCTATGGAGACCTTGGTCCAGTACATCGGTCCTGCACTGCTTCGCAGACTGAACTCCATTGCTGACGTCATAGTTGGCCTCCATCAGTGTCAACGAGACTGGAGTGCAGGACAGGTTAATCTCACTCCAGCTTTCCCTTCTCCTCAAAGAGTCAGCCAGGAGACCCTGGGCACCCATAGGGAGGAGGATCAGCAGGTGAACACCCCAGGGCCATCCATCCAGATAACTCCGGGAGCGTCCAGTCCATCTGAATCCCCTCTTCCTGTGACCTCAGCAGCTCCAGCTCCACAGGCCAAGGAGGGTGCCACTGCCACACAGCAGGAACCCAAAAGCAGGCGGGGGCCCTCCAGGTCTCAACCCTTCAGAGGATGCCTGTCAAGGTCATCACAGAAAGGATGTTGCAGTCAGCAGGCTGCCCCCACCTCTGCTAGGACACCTGATTGATTGGCGGCAGCTTTGCCCATTGGGCTGCATGCTGTGCTCTCAGCTCAGGCACAGGCATTCTCCTAACCCAAGCTGCAAAGCTGCACTGTTAGCTTGAACCATGGGGGAGATTGGTCCAAACTGGGATGGTGACATTGCAAGGGGCTGTGAGCACCTCCACCAGTGACTGCTCCACGGCCAGCTTTAGCAAGGAGATTCTACAACATGCCCAGTTGTCCAACTGTTCTGCAGTCCACTAAAACCCTCTATTGTTTGCAGTCTGTGCCTGAGGGGTGAAAAGCTTTGGAGCACTTCATGGCACTTTCATGCCTCTGAGTTACTTAAGCGGGCAGACAAGCTAGAGGGCTGATTCCATGCATGTCAATGTGGCTGCACCTGAACTGTCTCAGCTGTGGAGGGATGGTCATTTTATACAAAGTTTCCCTAATGTGTGGCTGCTCCTCTCCCACTTCCTCCTCCAGCACATGCTTACGGACTACCATCAACCACAGTGCAGCCCTTGCCCCCTCACAACCGCAATGCAGCCCTTACCCCGGCACCATACTGTCAGCCAGCTAAGAAAAAGCGACTTGCCTGTGTCCTCGCCTGAATGTATGGTGCCTCAACCTTGAGGTTGAACAGGCGAACCTTGTGAGTTGCTGTGCACTGCACCGTCGAAGTGCAGCTCGACAGGCCCATGCTTTATAAATGCTGTTGTGAAACATGTCAGTGTGCCCGGATGACCCAGCTGGGTGGATGATTCTGATAAGCAGGGGTTTTAATGAAATGCAGATGTATGAAAATGAAGTTCCCGACGTGCGATGACAGGAATTATGGCCTGCCATTGACAGGTGGAGTGGATGATTGCAAACTGGTTTCATGATGGCGTGAAACCGATTTTTGGCCTTCCCACCATATTGTCTGCTCATGCCCGCCATGACGTCCATGCCAACGAGCGCAGAAAATTCCACCCCCCATGTCCATTGATTCCCTGAGAGGCCGAGAATCTGTCTGTCCCAGCCTTAAATGTATTCAACGATGGAGCACCCACAACCCTCTGGGATAGAGAATTCCAAAGATTCACCATCCTTAGAGTGAAGTAATTTCCCCTCATCTCAGTCCTAAGTGATTGGCTCCTTATTCTGAGACTGTGATCCTGTGTTTTAGATTACCCGCCCAGTGGAAACAGTCTCTGTGTCCACCCTTTCAAACCCCTTCAGAATTTTGTAGGTTTCAATGAGATTGCCTCTCATTCTTCTAAACTCCAGAGAACGTAAGCCCAATTTACTCAACATCTCACCATAGGGCAACCACTTCATCCCAGGAACCAATCTAGTGAACCCTTTCTGTACTGCCTCCAATGCAAGTATATCCCTTCACCCCCCCTGGCGGCATTCCGTAGGGATTGTTCCCTCCGGTACACCCTGGTCCACTCCTCCATCACCCCCTACTCCTCAACCCCCACCTATGGCACCTCCCCATGTCCACGCAGAAGATGCAACACCTGCACCTTTACTTCCTCTCTCCTCACCGTCCAAGGGCCCAAACACTCATTTCAAGTGAAGCAGCATTTCACTTGAATATCCCCTAACTTAGTCTACTGCATTCGTTGCTCCCAATGCGGTCTCCTCTACATTGGAGAGACCAAACGTAAACTGGGCGAGCACTTTGCAGAATACCTGCGGTCTGTCCGCAAGAAAGACCCAAACCACCCTGTCGCTTGCCATTTTAACACTCCACCCTGCTCTCTTGCCCACATGTCTGTCCTTGGCTTGCTGCATTGTTCCAGTGAAGCCCAATGCAAATTGGAGGAACAGCACCTCATCTTCCGACTAGGCACTTTACAGCCTTCCGGGCTGAATATTGAATTCAACAACTTTAGATCTTGAACTCCCTCCCCCATCCCCACCCCCTTTCCGTTTCTTCCCCCTCCCCTTTTGTTTTTTCCAATAATTTATATAGATTTTTCTTTTCCCACCTATTTCCATTATTTTTAAATCTATACCTTTAATGCCCTGTCAGTCTTTCCACCCCACCCCCACTAGAGCTGTACCTTGAGTGTCCTGCCATCCATTCTTAATTAGCACATTTTCTTAGATAATATCACCACCTTTAACACCTCTTTGTTCCTTTGTCTGTGACATCTTTTGATTATCTGCTCCTATCACTGCTTGCTTGTCCCTACAACCAACCCCCCCCCCAACTTCTCTCCCACCACCTCACCCCCCCACCTTAAACCAGTTTATATTTCACCCCTCTCCTAACTTTACTCAGTTCTGCTGAAGGGTCATGAGGACTCGAAACGTCAACTCTTTTCTTCTCCGCCGATGCTGCCAGACCTGCTGAGTTTTTCCAGGTAATTCTGATTTTGTTTTCGATTTCCAGCATCCGCAGTAGTTTTTTGTTTTTATCCTTACTTAAATATGGAGATCAAAACTGCACACAGTGGGCAGGATTTTCGGGTTGTTGGACGGGCGCAGTGGGCGAGCCTGGGCGCAGCAGCGAAACGGATCGCCGCCCACGATCAGGCTCCGACTACAATTTCACGCTGGCAGGCCAATTAAGGCCCACCCAGCGTGAAACGCAGCTCCACACTGGCTGGGGAGGGCCGAGCAGGGCCAGGGGCCTTTTGGCCGCTGGGTCCAATGGCGACCCAGCGGCCGGTTTAAAAGCAGCCCAGGCAGCCCCTGGAAGGCTGCCATGGAGGACTTTCCCTGAACCTTCGCTATGGACCCGAGTGCGGCTGGATATGGCAGGCTGGAGGGCAGGTCGGGTGGGCACTCGGCCCCCCCGCTTCTCTGATGAGCGCCTTGGCGTCCTTCTGGAGGATGTGGCTGCCAGGAGGGGCACCCTTGTTACCCAGGGATGGGAGGAGGAGGCTACCGCACCTCACCAAGAGGGCATGGCTGGAGGTGGCAGCGCTGTTCAGCAGCCATGACGTGGTGTGGCATTCCTGGGTCCAGTGCCGCAAGCACTTCAATGACCTGCTGTGCTCAGGAAGGGTCTGTACCACGTTGGTGTGGTCAGTGTGCAGATGTGTTAAGGTTTGGCCATCCCTCAGTGGACCTCAGGGGTGCTAGAGTCTGAGTGCCAATGATGCCAGAGCTGGCCAAGAGGGTGTGCCCTGGCTGCTTGGACTGAGTGCTTTGCAGCTTGAGGGCCATGACTTGGAAGTGCTCTGTGAGGTGTTCCTCAGATGCGTTTGGCCAGATTGCAATGGCGCTGCACGTACAGAGTGGACTAATCAAAGCTCCTCAGTTGTTTCAAGAGAAGATGGCCCACAACAAAATAGAAAGGTCACGGACTGGCAGAGGCCCTGATAGCCTCCTAATCCTCTCGAGATACGAGCAAGATGCCCTGGAGTCCGAGAGCCAGCACACCCAAGGTGCAACCGGGCATGGAGAGGCGGGGGTGCCAGATGAAGGTAAGAGTACAGTGCACAGAGATGAGATTTTCGGATTGTGCAACCATTCTAGTGTAGTCTCTTCATTGATGTGAGTCTCGAACCTGGAGTCCCCCATTCATCATTGAATGACGATGGTACCATGATGCGGATCTCCATTGTCTCACCAGGGTGCCTGGCATGCACAGTGACTGTGTGATGACTTAAACTAATGACATGTCCTTGTTCTTCCTTTTCGGTTCACCAGCACACACTCGCTCTCTTGACCCCGAACGGCCACCCCTGACGCCGGAGGACCACTGGGCTTCACTTGCATCTGCATCACACCTGTTCCCTGAAATAGGCACCAGTGCAGATACCAGCACCTCAGTGGGTTTTAGGGCGGCGGCTAGAATCTCGGTGCACATCGGTGAGGGCACTTCACACTCGCTTGAGGTGTAGGTGGAGGCAGAGAGTGCCCAGGCTGCTAGCAAGTGGAGGACGGCTGGAGACCAGGATGATGCTCAGTCGAAGGCTGATGTTGAGCCTCTAGAATCGTACATTAGGTGGCAGATGCTGGATGTCCAGCGGGATGTGCGGGAGGATCTGGCGGAGATCCATGAGGGCATGAGTGCCATGGTCTCTGTTGTGGAGGTGTCCATGCGGAGCATGAGCACTGCTTTAACCCTCATGGCTGAGCGCACTGCCTCCTCCATTGAGAGAGTGGCAACTCTCATGGAGAGGCAGCTCCAGGGGCAGAATCAGGGGTTTCTGGGGATGCACTTGGACCTGCAAGCCCTCTCACAGGCAATGACCTCAGCTGTTCTTATTCCATGTGTGAGATGGATGAGGTGCCCAGTATCCCAGCTAGGTGTCCATCCATCAATAGTGTGCAGGAAGGTCCAGAGCAACCTCACCTTGGTGCACAAGCTGCCTGTCATCTCTGCGGGCTCCTCTCAGGGCGCTTCAAATGAATGCAGTCTGCCAGTGACCATGGCATCTGATGAAGCTGTGATGACTGGGGATATGCCAGCTGTGCCACTGGCCGCTCCCTCCCAGGCGGGGCCAGCACAGGCTCCATAGGCCAGAGGACGACCGCCAAGGTCATCAAGGCCAACAGGACAGCAGAGTGAGCAGGCTGTCTCCAATGCCGGTGCCAGTGAGGGGGGGGCACCTAGATGAAGCACTCGCAAACATAAGCTAAAGGTACCATACGCACAAGAGGGACAGGTCATGGGTGATTTTATGTTCATTTTTGTTTACTTTATCTATATAGGTCTGATATTGAATACCAGAAACGTTTCTGTTAAGATTTTTGAACTGACAGGATGACATAAATTGTGTTTTTGTTGTCATTGCCTGAGTATGCTTCACCTTTTTCTTTCATTGGTGCGGGGAATGCCAGTATGTAATGCTGGATGTAGGTGGCTCTGAACTTTATTGCACTGGCACTGAGTGTTCTTTCTGTTTTAAATGAAACAATCCTTTCAGACATCTGGGATGGAGGCGGCAGCCCTGGCATGTGGATGAAGCTGATCTTTGGTAGCCTAGCTGAAGGAGCATTGGATCAAGGCGTCCCTTGTGTTGCTGCCTCCCTGGAGGTTACCGAGGTTTGTCTCCATGCCCTCAGCATTCTCCTCACCGTGCTCCTCTTCTGACTCACTACTGGACTCATCATCTGTGGCCAGTGGAGCTGCATCAAGATCCTCTTCCTCCAGTGGGTCCCCCCTTGCCAGTGCCAGATTGTGGAGAGCGCAGCATGCAACCACTATCAGTGACACCCGCAATGGGGGGTATTGTTGTGCACCCCCTGAATGGTCCAGGCATTGGAAGCACATCTTGAGAAGACTTATGGTTCTCTCATGCCCTTGTGGAGGTATGGCTTGTATTGTAATGCTTCTCTGCCTCTGTTCTTGGGTGGCGGAGAGGCTTCATGAGCCACCTTTTCAATGGATAGCCCTTGCCACCCAACAGGCATCCATTCAGTCGGGTTGGAGCACTGAAGAGCCTTGGCACCTGGGAGTTTCTCAGGATGTAAGCGTCATGGGAGCTGCCTGGGTACCTTGCACAGACTTGCAGAATCTGCATCCTTTGGTCACACACTATTTGCACATTCCTGGAGTGGAATCACTTCCTGTTGACGAAGGATCCTGGCTGACCTGCTGGTGCCTTGATGGCCACATGTGTGCAGTCGATTGCACCCTGGATATGGGGAACCCAGCAGTCGCTGCGAAGCCTCTGGCTCACTCAGCCTCGTCCGTATGGTAAAGAATAAAGGTCAGTACCCGTCTGAACAGAGCTTCTGTCACCAGCTTGATGCAACTATAGACAGCTGATTGGGACACTCCACACAGATCCCCCACTGACCCCTGGAAAGAGCCGGAGGTATAGAAGTTGAGGGCCACTGTGACCTTCAGAGTCCCTGGCATAGGGTGTCCGCCCACATAGTCGGAGCTGACCTCAAGCCCCATCATCTGACACGGTCTCCCTTGAGAGGTGGTGCCTCCTTCGGTATTGCACCTCAGACATATTGAGGTAGCTGCATCGCTGCCTATAAACCCTGGCAGCAGGATAGTGGCATCTTCTGTGGCCCCTTCTGCCTTGGACCACCTGCTGGCCCTACGCCCCTTATGCTTGTGCCTCTCCTCCCACAGGCCCCTCCCCTGGAAGCTGGTTTGGCTTCCCCTGACCTCCTCTCCCTTCTGCCCCTCTCTTCCTCCTCAGAGGAGGAGCCTCCAGCAGAGACCATGATCCCCATTAAGAGAGTAAGGGAAGGCTGCCTGATACCTGGGAAGGGTCCACATGGTTTGGATCCTCCGAGGGCCTTGAAGACAGCCATGAGTCCTGAAATGAAGCCTGGAAATGCTAAGAATGAAGCCCAAACAGAGATGAAGCTGCCAAATATCAATAAGCAACCAGCAGCAAACTATCCCCAAAACTCCTGACTACTCACACTGGCAATGCTGCTAACCTTTTTTATCCCGCCCTTGGATGAGGTTTGTGCAAATGTCGGCAGGCTGCCTGCGCAATTTGCCTGTGCAACGAGCTAGAAATCGCATGAACAAGGAAAAATCACTTTCAGTTGGACTCTTAAATGCTTTAAGTGGCCGCTTAATTAATGGCGGGTGCTGTTCTGGCACACGTGCAAGCCCACCGAGTGAAATATGGTGCACTATTGTACTCCCGTTCAGGTTGGGCGTGAGCCTGCCCACAGGACGTAAAATTCTACCCAGTATTTCAATTGTGGTGATCCCTTCAAAGCACTGACGGAGGGGGAGAAGCTGAAAAATTGCACTGTTTCTCATTTCTTCCCCAGAGGGGGAATAACACAACTGCAGATATCACTGTGCTTTGCATTTTTTTTTAGCAGAGAGATACTGCCTGACATGTTATACAGCACATTGCCTCTTCCTGCTGTTTGTCTTGCAGGTTTGATTCTTATTTAGAGTTTAGATTTTCCAACCAAAAGATTGTGCCCCCTGGCACTGACAATGTCAGATGAGGGTCAGAGGAGTTCTTGGAGTAAATAAACATGACAGTGATGGGATCTGGCCATAAGTCGATGATGTGAAAATGTTTCTGGAAGTGGTTCTCAGCAGTAAGAGCAAGCTGCATTACTTCTGTCTCATTAAAGCCTCTCCCATTCTCAATCCCTCCCCCACCACAAAAGGTAAAATTGTCCAAATAATAGCTTCTTGATTTTCCTGCATTATCGATTCTGGACGTTGTTACTGCCTCATTTCTCTATTGCTGTATCTCACTATAACAAACCATTATTATTTGTCTAACCCATAGTCAGCTTCAATACTTTAAAAAGGTCTAAAGACAATAGAATGCCTGTCTCTGTCTCTGATGATAATCAATTCGATGAAAATCAATTCCCAGCCAGTTTTAGCTAGTGACCAAAACAGAGATAAAAACAAAAAACTGTGGATGCTGGAAATCCAAAACAAAAACAGAAACAGAAATACCTGGAAAAACTCAGCAGGTCTGGCAGCATCGGTGGAGAAGAGCACAGTTGACGTTTCGAGTCCTCATGACCCTTCAATAGAACAGTTCTGTTGAAGGGTCATGAGGACTCAAAACGTCAACTGTGCTCTTCTCCACCAATGCTGCCAGACCTGCTGAGTTTTTCCAGGTATTTCTGTTTCTGTTTTTGTTTTAGCTAGTGACCAGTTGGATTTATCACTTAATTACTAACCAGGTTTAGCCTGTTACCATCCAAATGTAAGAGGTTACCAGCCAGTTAGGTTTAACAAGTTACCAGTCACTATAGACAGAAAATGAATTCCTGCACTAACTCTGCTACTCCATGCCAAGCCTCTTACCAGTGGAACTCAGCTGAGAAACTGCAGATTACAAACTCTCATCTCCTTTTTGTTCATAATGTCACAACACATGAGGAGTGGTGAATGATTCCCCTGTTCTCCCCCTCCAGGTCTGACTGTACAGGGCTTTTTTGTGAATTTAGAGAGGATGTGCTTGGCCAATACTGCAAGAGTGTCATTATTTACGCTTTCAGATTGGAAGGAATTAGTCAGACGGGTTTTCTGAGATTAAACAAAGAACAGGATAGGTTTATTGAAACTATTTTCCAAATTAAAAAAATCTAGATAAATTACAATCATCATTCACATCACACACATTCGCCTGGGCTCACACACACACACACCAGTATGGATGGCAGAGTAAGAGGATAGATAGATTTATAGGATTTTTACAGTTCATGGAAAAATAAAACAAAGCAGTATACAGTTAGTTGTTCCTTGGCTGGTCTCGATGCGGTGATTCCGTGTTATGGCCGTTTTGTTGAGCTGCCTTCATGGATGTAGTTGTATGGAGCGGATTTTCATGTTTTATTCCAAAAGGTCTCAGTTTTCAGTAGATTCTTTTCCCAGGATAGTTACTTTGCAAAACTAGGCAGCACTTCTGAAAGAGGCAGAGAGGCACACAGCTTCAAAACCTGTGCTCAGTACAGCATTATCTTTTGTTGTCTCCATCGTGCTTGGATTACAGTCCTTAAAAGCACCTTGCTGGCTGTATATTTCGAAGAAATTCAATTAGTTTATGCCTGCTGCAGTTATTGTTTCAGAACAGGTAATTGCATTTTGATGTCTTATCTCAGAAACATTTGAAAAGTCTCAGGATGGTGCGAAGCCAACAGGGGATAGGGGTCTTTCATGCTCCCTAATGGGTTGAGTGTCTGTTTTTTCCCATCCCACTTGGTGGAATGCGAGATTGTGTGGATTGCCACAGTTTGGGCAGTTTTCCATTGTCTTTAGCGAGCGTCCCAGGGTTTTTAAAAAAAAAATCCAGCCATAAAAAGAAAAAGATAGAAATTGTATCTTTAAAAAGCATATCCTTGTAACAATAAAAAGTAATATTCCTAGATCATTTCATCTGCCAACACCAGCATCATGTAGATATCTCTGGGTTTACATCAACCCAATTGGCAACCTGGGCTTATTGGATAGCTGAAGCCCAAATTTGCAATATTATGCTCACTCTCTAACTTGGTTAGGCTACAGGCATAATTGAAACCTGTCTAAAGAATGTGGGCTCCAGCACATCCGGCTGGCAGTTATGGTGTAGCATGACAGCAGCACTTAAAAGGCCCATCTGCCTGTCTTGTCTTTCACCTGTCCTCGTTCTGAGGGTTGGCTGCACTATTTTCCACTGCCTGTTCCATAGAGAGGCCAGTCCACATCCTGACATTATCCATCCATGCCACATTAGGTCTTCCTTGGGCACGTTTTCCAGGTGTTTTGACTGGCATGACCTCATTTCCCAAACACTCCCCTCCCAGTTGCATCACGAGTCAAAATATGTAGGTTGTTGGATATCACTGCCTCAAACAAGTTCCTCTTAATGCCAGCTTTCTCGAGCATCCACCCATTTGCCTGCTCGGCCGTCAATGACACACGTAATATCTGTCTTTTCAGTTCAAATGCCCTTATTTGGGCCGCATCGCTCTTCTTGATGGTCCAGCTTTCACAGCCACACATTGTCACTGGCCACACAAGGGCTTTCAGAAGATGAGTTTCTCTTGTAATCGAGATGCTGTGGCTATTCCATACTCTTTCAAGTGAGTTCACAAGGCCATGACTCTTGTTAAAGTCTAGCCTTAATTTCTTTGGTAGACCCTACAGTATGGATTTAAAGGGCCATGGCTTACTATATTAGGGGAAATTGTGTTGGTGACTGAATAGTTCCCGCACTGTCCACAGAGGCAAAGCAGCGGCATGTGGGAAATATTGCTCCTTTTGATGCTGAAAAGTTGGTGATCCTGCCGGAAGGTGTCCAGAAGAGAGGATGTGAGTGCCAGAGTCAGAGAAAGAGGTAGTATTTGGTTGGGGCAGGCAGCATGATCTCCACATTATTCTGAAGTTGGCCAACACAGCTTTGGACAAGTGCTCCCAGAGACCCCAGTCACCTCAGTCTTATGGTTCTGACTTGGCATCAATTCAGGGTATGCCAAATCTGTTTTGAGTTCATAATATCACCAAATAATAGTAATTATGTTCAAAATTCCCAAACACGTTTATTTTAGGATACCAAATTCAGATTCATTCCAGCCTTAGTGGAACAATTCTCTCCTATCTGCGATCTTTCAGGGTCAGGTGTCTCACAGGAGCAGGAAGCATTTGATGCAGGAGTCAATGCTGATATCTTTACAGGCAGCTTTAGCCTGACTTACCAATGCACAATTTTACTTCATCTCCTCCCAAGGTCCTCAACAAAATAAAGGCCAAAGTCCTGAAAAATTAGTTCATTTCACATAATATTAAGAAGCCACAGAATGGGAAATGGAGAATTAGTGAGTGACTCTGAAAGGAAGAAGAAGCACAGGTTAAAAAATGTACAGCACCGGAATTTGGCAGTGTTGAAAGGTATATATGTAAATGCAAGGAGCATAGTAAATAAAGCCGATGAGCTGAGGGTACAGCTAGATACATGGTAACATGATATCATCACTATAATGGAAACTTGGCTTAACGAGGGGCAAAATGGCAGCTCAACATTCCTGGATATAGAGTTTTCAGGCAGGATAAGAGAGTGGAGATAAAAAAGGTGGGGGTGTAGCATTATTGGTTAAAGAAGCAATTACAGCTGTGAGGAGGCATGATATATTAAATCAGGCATCAACTAAGGTCAAATTGGTTGAGCTCAGGGGTAAAAAAGGGGCAGCCATATTGCTAGGGCTGTACTTTAGACCCACAAATAGTAGAAGGGAGTTAGAAGAGCAAATGTGTAGGCAGATTTCTGAGTGCAAAAACAAAAGTCAATAATAGTTGGAGACTTCAACTATCCTAATGCCGATTGGGATATGAACATATGAAAGACACAGAGGGCACAAAATTCTTGAACTGCATTCGAGAGAACTTTTTAGCCAGCACCTAACAAGACCAATGTGAGGGGGTGCAATTCTAGATTTAGTCTTAGGAAATGAAGCTGGGCAAGTGGATAAAGTAGCAGTCTGGGACCATTTTGGAGATAGTGACCATAATACAGTTAGGTTTAGCATCATTATGGAAAAGGGAAAAGATAGAACAGGAGTAAAAGATCTAAATTAGGGGAAGACAAATTTTACAAAGCTGAGAGGCGAATTGGCGAAAATGGACTGGATACAGCTACTAGAAGGGAAAATGGTGTCAAATCAGTGGGAGGTATTAAAAAGCGAGATTCTACAGGCATTGTGTAGACATGTCTCCAAAAAGAAAAAGGGTGGTACCATCAAATCTAGAGCCCCCTGGTTACCCAGAAGCATACACGGTAAGATAAAACAGGAAAAAAAAGCTTATGGCAATCACAAAAAGCTTAATACTGTAGAAAGCCTAGAGGAGTATAAAAGGTACAGGGGTGAAGTAAAAAGGGTTATTAGAAAATCAAAGAGAGGATATGAAAAAATATTCACAGAATCTTAATGGCACAGAAGGAGGCCACTCGGCCCATCATGTCTGCACCGGCTCTCCAAATGAACATTATGACCTAGTGCCATTGCCCTGCCTTTTCCCCATACCCTTGCACGTTGTTTCTATTCAAATAATCATCTAATGCCCTCTTGAATGCCTCAATTGAACCTGCCTCCACCACACTTCCATGTAGTGCATTCCAGACCGAACCACTCACTGTGTGAAAAAGTTTTTTCTCGCATCACATTTGCTTCTTTTGCAAAACACTTTAAATCTGAGTCCTCTCATTCTTGATCCTTTTATGAGTGGGAACAGCTTCTCCCTATCTAATCTGTCCAGCCCCCTCATGATGTTGAACATCTCTATCAAATCTCCGTTCAGCCTTCTTCTCCCCAAGGAGAACAATCCCAACCTCTCCAATCTATTCTTATAACTGAAGCTTCTCATCCCTGGAACCATTCTTGTAAACCTCTTCTGCACTCTCTCCAATGTGTTCACATCCTTACTATAAAATGGCACTCAGAACTGTACATAATACTCCAGCTGAGGTCTAACGAGTGTCTTATATAAATTCAGCATAACCTCCCTGCTCTTGTACTCTATGCCCCTATTAATAAAGCCCAGGGTACTATATGCTTTATTAAATGCTCTCTTCACCTGTCCTGCCACCTTCAATAATCTATGCACATATACGCCCAAGTCTTTCTGCTTCTGCACTCCCTTCAAAATTTCACCCCATATTTTATATTGTCTGTCCATGTTCTTCCTACCAAACACTTCTCCACATTGAACTTCATCTGCCACCTATCTGCCCACTCCACCAACTTGTCTATGTCTTCCTGAAGTTCCACACCCTGCTCCTCGCAGTTCACAATACTCCCAAGCTTCGTATCATCTGCAAACTTTGAAATTGCCCCCTGCACACCAAGATCTAGATCATTAATATATATCAGGAACATATATATATATATATATTTATCGAACCCTGGGGAACTCCACTACAAACCTTCCTGCAGCCCGAAAAATATACATTGACCAATACTCCCTGCTGCCTATTTTTATCCACATTGTATCCACGTTGCTACTGTCCCTTTTATTCCATGAGCAATAACTTTTCTCACAAGTCTGTTGTGTGGCACTGTATCAAATGCCTTTTCAAAGTCCATGTACACCACATCAGCAGCATTACCCTCATCGACCCTTCCTGTTACCTCTTCAAAAAACTTCAGCAAGTTAGTTAACCATGATTTCCCCTTTAGAAATCCATGCTGGCTCTTCCTTATCAACCCATATTTTTCCATGTGACTACTAATTCTATCCCGCATAATTGTTTCTAGAGTCTTGCCCACCAGTAAAGTTAAACTGACTGGTCTGTAATTGCTGGGCTTATCCTTACAACCTTTTTTGAATAAGGGCGTAACGTTTGCAATTCTCCAGTCCTCTGGCACCACCCCTGAGTCTAGGGAAGACTGAAACATTATGGCCAGTGCCCCTGCAATTTCTACTCTCACTTCCTTCAACATCCTTGGATGCATCTCATCCAGTCCCGGTGCATTGTCAACTTTAAGTACCAACAGTCTATTGAACACTCCTTCTTATCAATTTTGAACCCTTCTAGTGACAGAGTTTCCTTGTCTGTCACCATGGCCTAGGTAGCATCTACCTCCTTGGTAAAGACAGATGCAAAGTATTCATTTAATACCTCAGACATGGCCCCTTCGTCCATGTGTAAATTCCCTTTTAAGTCCCTAATCGGCCCTACTCCTGCTTTTACCACCCTTTTATCATTTATATGCCTATAGAAGACTTTGGGATTCCCCTTTATGTTGGCTGCCAGTATTTTCTCATAATCCCACTTCGCTTCTCTAATATGCATTTTCACCTCCCCTCTGGACCTTCTGTATTCCTCTTGGTTCTCAATTGTATTTTCTATCTGACACTTGTCAATAGCGCACTTTTTCTTCTTTATCTTAATTTCAATCTCCTTTTTCATCCAGGGAGTTCTGGATTTGTTTGTCCTACCTTCCCCTTTCGATGGAATATGCCTTCACTGTGCCCGAAACAGTTCTTTTCTGAAGGTAACCCATTATTCAGCTACAATTTTTCCTGCCAATCTTTCATTCCAGTCTATTTGGCCCAGCTCTGCTCTTGCCCCATTGAAGTTGGCTCTTGTCCAGTTAATTATTTTTACTCTGGATTGCCTATCGTCCTTTCATGTCATCATCCTAAAACATGCAATACAATGATCACTGTCTCCTAAAAGCCCCTCCCCACTGACACTTGATCTACTTGGCCCGCCTCATTTCCAAGAACCAGGTCCAACAGTGCATCTTTTCTTGTTGGATTGGACACATAATGCTGTAGAAAATTCTCCTTAACACAATCTCGGAACTTCTTCCCCTCTCCATCCTTTACACTATCACTGTCCCAGTCTACATTTGGGTAATTAAAGTCCCCCATTATAACTACTCTATAATGCCTGCATCTCTGCAATTTTCCTGCAGATTTGTGCTTCTACGTCCTTCTCACTAGTTGACTAGGCTACACCAAGCAATGTAATTGCACCCTTTTTGTTCCTTAGCTCTAGCCAAATTGATTCTGTCCTTGAACCCTCTGGGACATCCTCTTTCTCCAGCACTGCAATGCTCTCCTTAACCATTACCACCACCCTTCCTCCTTTCCTTCCTTTCCTATCTCTTCTGAATACCTTGTACCCAGGAATATTTAACACCCGGTTTTGCCCCTCCTTGAGCCAGGTCTCTGTTATCGCCACAGCATCATATTTCCACATGGCAACCTGTGCCCGTAACTCCCCAATCTTATTTACTATACTCCGTGCATTCACATACATGCATAGTAACCCTGATTTAGATTTTGTTACTTTCTCCCTTACCCCGACTTTACCTATTAACTTACTATTCTCTATACTAGTGCTATCTGTCTCTCCCAATATTTTGTGCACTCTGGTATTCTTCTCTAATATTTTCTCTAGGTTCCCACACCCCCGCTGAGTTAGTTTATAGCCCTCCCAACAGCACTAACAAAACAGTCCGCAAGGAACTCAGTCCCAGCTTGTACAGGTTTGTACAGGTGCCATCTCCCCCAGAGCCAGTCCCAGTGTCCCAGGAATCTAAAGCCCTCCCTCCTGCACAATCTTTCCAGCCACGCATTCACCTGCCTTATCCCCCTATTTCCGTACTCACTGGCATATGGCATAGGGATCAATCGGGAGATTACTACATTTGAGGTCCTGTTTGCTAATTTTCTACCTAGCTTCCTAAATTCTGATTGCAGGACCACATCCCCCTTCCTACCCAAGCCATTGGTACCAATATGGACCACGACCTCTGGCTGATCACCCTCCCCCAGAAGAATATCCTGCAGCCACTCTGTGACATCCTTGACCCTGGCACCAGGAAGGTAACATACCATCCTGAAGTCACATCTATGGCCACAGAGATGCCTGTCTGTCCCCCTAACCAATGAATCCCCCATCACTATTGCTCTTCCTTTTTTCTTCCTCTCCTCCTGTATAGACGAGCTGCTTGTGGTGCCAAAAACCTGGCCCTGAGGAAGCAGCACCCTCACCAGCTTCCAAAACAGGAAACCGATTTGTGAGTGGGACCCAAGGAGACTCCTGCACTACCTGCCTACTTCTCTTGGACTGCCTGTTAGTCACCCATTCCCTCTCTGTCTCCAGGCCCTTAAGCTGCAGTGTGACCACCTCTCTGAACGCACTATCCATGGAGATCTCAGCCTCGCGGATGCACCACAGTGATTCCAGCTGTCGCATAAGCTCTGAAACCTGGAGCTCAAGTTTTTGCAGCGGACAGCATTTCCTGCACATGTGGTTAGCTAGAACTCCGGTAGCATCCATGACTTCACACATATCACACATATTGCATTCCACTTGACTGATCAGGTAAAATTGGCAGGTAAAATCAAAGAAAACCCAAAGATTCTTTACCAGTACATTAAGAGCAAAAGAATAACTAAGGAAAGGGTAGGGCCTATCAGAGATGCACATGGTAACTTATGCGCTGATGCTGAAGATGTGGGCAGGGTTCTCAATGAGTACTTTGTCTCTGTCTTCACTAAGGAAAGGGATGATGCAAATATTCTAGTTAAAGAGGAAGAGTGTGAAATATTAGATACAATAGGCATGGTGAGAGAAGATGTACTGGTGGGACTGACATCATTGAAGGTGGATAAATCACCAGGGCCAGATGGATTGTATCCCAGGTTGTTAAAAGAAGCCAGGGAGGAAATAATGGATGCTCTGAGGATCATTTTCCAACCCTCAGTAGGTACAGGCGAGGTACCAGAGGATTGCAGGTCTGCGAACATTGTACCAATATTTAGAAAGGGTGCGAGGGATAGGCCAGAAAATTATAGGCTGATCAGTCTGACTTCAGCAGTGGGCAAATTATTTGAATCAATTCTGAGAGACAGGATAAACTGTCACTTAGAAAGGCATGGGTTGATCAGGGACAGTCGGCATGGTTTTGTTAGGGGAATATCGTGCCTTACTAACTTAATTGAATATTTTGAGGAAGTTACAAGGAGGATTGATGAGGGTAGTGTACCGGATGTTGTCCACATGGTTTTTAGTCAGGCATTTGACAAAGTCCCACATGGCAGACTGGTCAGAAAATTGAGATCTCATGGGGTACAGGGGAGGGTGGCGATTTGGATCCAAAATTGGCTCAGTGGCAGGAAACAAAGAGTAATAGTAGATGCATGTTTTTGTGAATGGAAAACAGTTTCTACTGGCATTCCACAGGGCTCAGCGTTGGGGCCCTTGCTGTTTGTTTTATATTTTAATGATTTGGACTTAAATGTGGGAGGAGGCATGATTGGGAAATTTGCAAATGACAAAAATTGGCCGTGTAGTTAATAGTGAAGAGGATAGCTGTTGTCTCCAGAAAGCTATCAATGGCTTGGTTGAGTGGGCAAAAAAGTGGCAAATGGAATTCAATCCGGAGAAAAGTGAGGTAATGCATTTGGAGAGGACAAACAAATCAAGGGGATCAATAAATGGGAGGATATTGAGAGGGGCTGAGGAAGTTAGAGACCTTGGAGTGCATGTCCACAGGTCCCTTTTAACGTGGCAGGACAGGTGGACAAGGTGGTGAAGAAAGCATATGGAATGCTTTCCTTTATTGGACGAGGTATTGAATATAGAAGCAGGGGTGTAATGATGGAACTATATAAAATGCTGGTTAGGCCACAGCTGGAATTTTATGCACAGTTCTGGTCATCGCATTACAGGAAGGATATAATTTCTCTGGTGAGGGTGTAGAGGAGATTTACAAGAATGTTGCCAGGTCTTGAAAATTGCAGCAATGAGGAAATATTGGATAGGCTGGGGTTGTCTTCCTTAGAACAGAGGGGACTGAGGGGTGACCTGGGGTGGAATTCCCTTCCTAACATCATTATGTGATGAATTTTCTGTTGCAGAAATCGATTAGGAGGTTGTTGGGTTCCAGATTCTGAGGAGACTGCTTTGACTATAAACCTTAACCTAATGACCAGTTGCAACAAGCTCTCTGTATCCAAATTGTTCAGCTGGAGGATCAAGTGATCAAACAGATAGTTAGAGATTTCTGTCTTATATGTTGAGCACATACTCATATAACTGACAGATAGATCTTGGCGTAGCTTAATAATACAGACCAACTTATATCGATAGACTGTCATGTCATATTATGAATTCCTTTCATTTTGAACATTGATTGAATTCAGAATAATCCTAGGCTGCTGTACTTTGAATTACCAGGAGATAACTGAAATCTGTTCTCCGTTTATATACAAGTTCTGCTTATTTTTATACCAGCTGTGTTCTAATAGCTTCCTCACATTTCAAAGCATTCAGTTTTATATAGCTTTCACCAGGTATTTAGCTATTTTTTGCAGCATTAAGTAAATGCATTTCCTTAGCTGCAACCCAAGTTCAACCAATATGAATGAAGAAATAAACCATTAAACATCTTTATTTCTCCACTGACACAGTTTCATATTCAAAAGGGTTGCAGTTAGTAGTATATCATAGAATCATCTAACACAGAAGCACGCCATTTGGTCCATCGTAACTGTTTTGTCTCCCCCGCTCTTTCCCCATAAGTTTCCTTTATAAGTGGAGATCCAACTCCTTTCGAAAGTTATTATTGAGCCTGCTTCAACCACCATTTCAGGCAGTACGTGGCAGATCAAAACGCCTCACTGGTAAAAGAAGCAAGAGCGATGTGAGGAAAAGCTTTTTCATGAGTGAGTGGTTAAGGTCTGGAATGCACTACCTGAGAGTGCGGTGAGTCAGGTTCAACTGAAGCGTTCAAAAGGCAATTGGATTGTTCTCTGAAAACGAAGAATGTGCAGCGTTATGGGGAGAAGGCAGAAGAATGCTACTGGGTGAGCTGCTCATTCAGAGAACCAGTGCAGACACAATGGGCTGAATAGCCCCCTCCTGTGCTGTAACATTTCTGTATTTCTGTGATGCTTTTTCTCGTCGCCTTCCCCTGAATCTTTTGCAATTATTTTAAGACTGTGCCCTCTGGTTACCCACCCGCCTGCCCGTGGAAACAAATTTTTTTCCCAGCCACACTATCAACCTTTCATAATTTTGTACATCTCGATTGAATCTGCTCTTAACCTTCTCTTCTCTAAGAAGAACTATCGCAGCTTCTCCAGATAACTGAAACCCCACAACCCTGGTATCAAGCTAGTAAATCTCCCATCCCTTTCTACAAAATAGTACCATGGAATTTATAGCATCTGCCTGAGAGGGCAGATCGAGCTTAGGTTTAACGTCTCATCCAAAAGTCAGTGCAGCACTCCCCCAGCACTGCACTGAATATAAATTCATGTTAAATAAAGTAAAAGAGGAACCTATGCACAGTTCCAACTCGTAAATTACATGACAATTATGGGAAATCACATAGTTTTGCAATGGGGCTTCTGCAGGGATGGTTGGACTGAATTTAAAGGCTCCTTATGCCTGGGGTGGGGTTTTAGGCCCCGCCCACTACCGGGATCGTCCAGTCCCGATGAAAGTCAATGGACTTTTGGCTGGCCCACCGCATCCCCTGTGGCAGGTCCCACCACGGCGGGGCCAGAAAATTCCAGCCCTTGTCTCCTCCTTTAGTGGCAGCGAGGTGTCATGAAGCACTATTAATGTATATAATATTTTGGAAAATATTTTTCTTTTAAAATAGAGGTTTAATCTGCAGGTATATCTTAATTGGATTAAAGACAGCTAGTCTGGGTGCTTTAATATGTACAAATTTTGATATTTAAGAGTGATAGAGTGCATTTGCATTTTTTGAATAGAGCATTCAAGAAGTGGGGTGAAAACCTAATGCCTTTTTAGCAGCTACTGCGCAATATGTTTATATTACTAATAAAATTGGTACTAAAAAAGGGGTTTTATCGTTAAAAGGTGAAGTTCAAAGAGGCTGGTGAGGCAATGAGGATTTGAATTCAATCAGTGGTGGTAGGCATAACTTCAGTAGTTTTTGTGTGCGCAGAGGCAGAGGCAATGTAAGGTCAAAAGGCAGCTGGAAGCCTCCAACTGGCTCCACAGTGAAAAGAACCTCATTTTGAATTTGTAAGGTGGAAATTCTTTGCCTGATGTTTGGTTGTATGGGTTGCTGTTGTCCTAATGGAGATTAGTTTGGGAATTTGTTAAAAGTTATGATAGTAGCAATTCGTAGCCATGTTTACATATATTTTAACCTGTGTAAATTAGTAAAATATTTAATTTAGTTTAATGTAAAACCTCGAGAGCTGATGGTCTGATTCCTGAGTTTAGAGTCGCTTCTCAAAAATAACACTTAAATTATTGGTTATGACAGTTGTTTAAAGATTCCCCCTGGGATTTTTAACATAGTTTTCTTTACCAACTGCATTGGTCATAACAATTGGGGCTCATCCAGGATAAATTATATTTCTAATTCCTTGATTGGTTAGGAATTGGGGGATCTTAAATCTTATGTGTATGAGAGGCACTTTGAATTCAGGAGTTGGTGAGGTATTTTAGAAGTGCTGATACTGCAAGATGGCTTTGGCAATTGCTAAGACTTGTCTGGGAGTAGAAGAGATAACTCTACTTGGGTTGGAGAAAATAACCAAAAGTAAGTTAACAGAGTTGGCGGATAAATTACAATTGAGGTTACCTGCGAGGGCTATGAAATCTGATGTAGTTAAAAGTATAGCACAGCATCTACAGTTGGAAGTGAAACTTGACACTAGTGAGTCACAGCTAGAGGCAGTGAAACTTCAGTTACAAATGAAAAAGCTTGAATTAGAAGCAAAGGACAGAGAAGTGGCTTTTAAAAGGGAATTAGAGATTGCAAAGATAGAGAAGAAGGAAAGAGAAAGAGAGAGATAGAAAGAGAATTCCAACTGAAAATGTTGGCAGTTAGAAAAGAGACTTCAGTCGTTGAGGAAGAATTTATCTCCAGAGTAGCACCCAGTGGAGATATGTTTAAATTTGTACAAGCTCTTCCAAAGTTTGAGGAAACAGATATTGAAGCATTCTTTATATCATTTGAGAAGCTAACTAAGCAGATGAAATGGCCACAAGAAAACTGGACATTATTATTACAGTCTAAGTTATTAGGTAGGGGGCTTGAGGTATTGGCTTCGCTTTCAGAATAATCGTCGGGGGATTATGATGTGGTGAAAAAGGCTATTTTGAGTGCATATGAGTTGGTTCCTGAAGCATAAAGGCAGAAATTTAGGAATATGAGAAAACAGCCTAGGCAAACTGATAGTGAGCTTGAAAGAGTAAAACAAAGTAATTTTGACCGGTGGATTTGGGCGTTAAAAATAGAAATAACCTATGCTGCTCTTAGGGAAGCCATTCTTTTGGAAGAATTTAAAGATTAAATCCTTTCAGTAGTTAGAACTCATGTGGAGGAACAAAGGGTTGATACTGTAAGACAAGCAGCAGAGATGACTGATGATTATGAGTCAGTTCATAGAGATAAACCTTTTTTCCATCACCCTTTCAAATTGGAAAAGGATAAAAAGTGGGAAGATGAAAGGAAGGCAGGTAGTCAGGGAAGAGAAGGAGTAGTTGAAAGTTCCCAGGAAATTTTTTCTCAGAATAAAAAGGAAGGTGCTGAAGGTAGAAGTGACATTCGGAAATTGAGGTGTTTTCATTGTAATAAAGTGGGGCACACAAAGTCAGTGTGTTGGAGGTTGCAGGAAAAATCTGTGGTAATTATTGGGGTACAGAAAAGCTCTGGAAGTAAAAGTTAGATAATTAATATAAACCGCACAATTGCTTAGACCATCAATGGACCATTCAATGTTTTGTTTTCAACTCTGGGTTCTGAGGCACAGACACAGGAGAAACCAATTGTTTGTGTACAGGTGAAACAGGGAAAATCAGTGAAAGGTAAAGAAGAGGGAATGTGTTCACAGTTTACTCAAGAGAATTCTGAGCAGTAGGTCGCAGAAATGTTTAAAGACTTTGTATGTGAAGGGAAAGTCTTTCCATGTGTACAGGGTGGAGTAGGTAAAGATGTTAAAATATTAAGAGACACAGGGGCTAGTCAATCTTTAATGTTGTAGAATAATGATATTTGTTGTTCAGAGGGAGTGTTGCAGGAGAAGGTAATAATAAGCGGGGTTCATGGAGATGCTAAATCTATTCCATTGCGGAAGGGAAATTTAAAGAGCAAATGGAAGAGTGGTGAAGTTATAGTTGGAGTGGTGGAAAAATTGCCCATTGCAGGTGTTCAATTTATTCTGGGCAATGATATAGCTGGATTGCAAATGTGAGTGATGCCTATGGTAGTTGAGCAGCCTGTAGAAGTGTTTTCAACAGAAGTGCTATAGAAGGAACATCCTGGATTATTTCATGATTGTGTCATTAGAAGATCAAAGGCCCATCAAGAGGAACAAGATAAACAAGATAAGCAGCAGTTCAAAGGCAAGAAGAAGGTCTTGAAATCCAATTAGCTGGCACTGTGTTTGATAACATTGTTCAGGAGGAAGGAATGCAGAACAGTTCAGTTGAAGTGTTTAGCTCAAAGAGGTTAGTGGAATTACAGAAAAATGATTTGCAATTAAAACAGTAATATCAGAAAGCTTATTCAGAAACTGAAGCAAAATGTATTCCAGTATGTTATTATCTTCGAGGGAACATATTAATGAGAAAGTGGCGGTCGGATCATGTCTCAGCGAATGAAAGCTGGAGGAATGTGCATCAGATTGTTATCCCATTAGAGTATAGAAATGAGATTCTGAGGATTGCTCATGAAATTCCAATGGGGGGACATTTAGGAATTAGGAAAACACAGGAAAAGATTGGCCAGGGTTGCATAGGGATGTGCCTGGAAAAACTCAGCAGGTCTGGCAGCATCGACGGAGAAGAGTACAGTTGACGTTTCGAGTCCTCATGACCCTTCAACAGAACTAAGTAAAATTAGGAAAGGGGTGAAATATAAGCTGGTTTAAGGTGGGGGGTGGGGTTTGTTGGGACAAGCAGCCAGTGATAGGAGGAGATTACCAAAAGCTGTCACAGACAAAAGAACAAAGAGGTGTTGAAGGTGGTGATATTATTTAAAGGAATGTGCTAATTAAGAGTACAAGACAGGACAGATAAGGTACAGATAGCTCTTGTGGGGGTGGGGGAATACTAAAAGGTAGAAATAAACAATGGAGGAAATACATTTAAAATTAGTGGAAATAAGTGGGAAAAGAAAAAATCTATATAAATTATTGGAAAAAACAAAGAGGAGGGGGAAGAAATGGGAAGGGGGTGGGGATGGAGGAGCGAGTTCAAGATCTAAAATTGTTGAACTCAATATTCAGTCTGGAAGGCTGTAAAGTGCCTAGTCAGAAGATGAGGTGCTGTTCCTCCAGTTTGCGTTGAGCTTCACTGGAACAATGCAGCAAGCCAAGGACAGACATGTGGGCAAGAGAGCAGGGTGGAGTGTTGAAATGGCAAGCGACAGGGAGGTCTGGGTCATTCTTGCGGACAGACCGAAGGTGTTCTGCAAAGCGGTCACCTAGTCTGCGTTTGGTCTCTCCAATGTAGAGGAAACCGCATTGGGAGCAACGAATGCAGTAGACCAAGTTGAAGGAAATGCAAGTGAAATGCTGCTTCACTTGAAAGGAGTGTTTGGGCCCTTGGAAGGTGAGGAGAGAGGAAGTGAAGGGGCAGGTGTTGCATCTTCTGCATTTGCATGGGGAGGTGCCGTGGGAGGAGGAGTAGGGGGTGATGGAGGAGTGGACCAGGGTGTCACGGAGGGAACAATCCCTACGGAATGCCGCCAGTGGGGGTGAAGGGAAGATGTGTTTGGTGGTGGCATCATGCTGGAGTTGGCGGAAATGGCGGAGGATGATCCTTTGAATGCGGAGGCTGGTGGGGTGATAAGTGAGGACAAGGGGGACCCTATCAAAACCAACAAACCCACCCCCCTTAAACCAGCTTATATTTCACCCCTTTCCTAATTTTACTTAGTTCTGTTGAAGGGTCATGAGGACTCGAAACATCAACTGTACTCTTCTCCGCCGATGCTGCCAGAGCAGGTATTTCTGTTTCTGTTTTTGTTTTGGATTTCCAGCATCCACAGGTTTTTGTTTTTATGCATAGTGTGTAGTCAATTTCTGTAGAACCTGTCATATACGTCAAGCAACAGGAAAATCACAGCAAGTGGTAAAAGCGAAAGCAGATAAGAAGGCTAAAATTCAGTTTTGTTTCTGGAGAGAAAGTATTAGTTTTGTTATCAGTACTAGGGGATTCATTAAATGCAAGATTTAGTGGGCCTTACAGGATTGAAAAGAAATTGAGTGAAGTAAATGATTTAATAAATACTCCAGATAGAAGAAAAAAGCAGAGGGTGTGTTATGTAATTATGCTTAAAAAGTACTTTGACAGGGAAGAGGAACAAAAAGAGGTATTAGTGATAGTGGATGATGAGAAAGAGGTAGAAGTGCAGGACTCTGAAATTGATTTTCCTTTAATGAAATTGGATAATGAGGGAATGCTTGAAGATTTAAATGCAATATTGAGTTACCTTCCAAGCAAGTGTCAAAGTGATTTGGAAAAGCTATTACAGTCACACAAGTCTATTTGTGGAGATAAGTTGGGAAAGACACATTTAGCTCTAATATATATAGAATATAGATATTAACATATAACATGTATAGAAATATCATCTTCAATAAGGCAACAACCTTGTAGATTAAATCCAGCAAAGTTATCACAAGTACAAAAAGAAATTGATTTCATGCTTCAAAATGATATCATTGAGTCTAGTTGTGGTAACTGGAGTTCGCCTATTGTACTGGTACCGAAACCGGATGGAACACAAAGACTGTATGTGGACCATCGAAAGGTGAATGCAGTGACAAAAGCGGATTCATATCCCATACCATGGTTGGAGGATTGCATTGAGAAAGTGGGACAATCTAAATGTGTCAGAAAGATTGACTTGCTAAAAGGATCTTGGCAGGTATACCATTGTTGGAGAGAGCAAAGGAGATATCAGCTTTCATAATGCCAAGTGGCCTATATCAGTTTAAGGTCATGCCTTTTGGTATGCAGAATGCACCTGCGACATTTCAAAGACTGACAAAGTAATTGCAGGTCTAAGCAATTGTGCGGTTAATATTGATGATCTAATTGTTTTCAGTCAGACGTGGGACGAGCATTTACAACATCTTGAAGAATTATTTACTCGACTACAAGAAGCTAATTTGGTGGTGAACTTGGCTAAAAGTGAATTCGCAAAAGCTCAAGTTATGTATCTAGGCCATACCATTGGACATGGTAAGGTGGCTCTGAGAGATGTGAAAGTCAAGGCTATTGTAGATTTCCCAGTGCCTACAACAAAACGAGAGGTTTTGAGATTTCTGGGCGTGACTGGATTTTACTGGAAATTTGTACCAAATTTTAGCCAAGTGGTTGCTCCTCTGACTGAATTATTAAAAAAGAACAAGAAGTTTCAATGGACACTGGAGTGTCAGAAGTCATTCAATAGCTTGAAAACTGTATTATTACGACACCAGTGTTGACAGTACCCAATTATGCCAAGCAATTCAGGTTGGCCATTGACACAAGCAATATAGGCTTTGGGGCTATACTGTTATAAGAAGATGACATTGGAATTGAAAAACCGAAAGAATATTTTTCATGGAAACTGAATGTACAACAGAGAAGATATTCAACAATCGATAAAGAAACTTTGAGTTTGGTGTTAGCATTGCAGCATTTTGAAATTTATGTTGCAAACAATTTATCAGAAACAATTGTTTATACAGACCATAACCCTTTGAAGTTTTTGGACAAATTCCATGACAAAAGTGCAAGGCTTTTCAGATGGAGTTTATTGTTACAACCATTTAATCTGCGTATTATACATTTTGCTGGAAGAGAAAATCTATCCGCAGATGCATTATCACGAGTTTGAAGCTTAAGGAAATTGGGACATTTTAAAAAAACCTGGACACTGAACTGGAGTGATTTCTGTTGATGCCAAGGGCTTGTATATGTATAGTTATGTTAATGCATGCATCTGGTAATGTAATAGTGTAATGAGTGGAGGAGATAGAGTGAGATTGGTTATTAAAATGAAGCCATCCTTTAGAATTATGACGCTTCAATATTCAATGAGGGGATGTCATGAAGCGTTATTTATGTATATAATATTTTGGAAAATATTTTTCTGTTAAAATAGAGGTTTAATCTGCAAGTATGTCTTAATTGGATTAAAGACAGCTAGCCTGGGTGCTTTGATATGTACTAGTTTTCTTTTGTAAGAGAGATAGCGTGGATTTGCATTTTTTGAACAGAGCATTCAAGAAGTGGGGTGAAAATTTGATGCCTATCTAGCAGATACCAAGCCATGTGTTTATATTGCTAATAAAGTTGGTTCTATGAAAGGGGTTTCATTGTTAAAAGGTGGAGTTCAAAGAAGCTGGTGAGGCAATGAGGATTTGAATTCATTCAGTGGTGGTAGGTATAACTTTAGTAGTTTTCAAGTGTGCAGAGGCAGAGGAACATCAAAAGGCAGCTGGAAGCCTCCAAATGGCCCCACAATGAAAAAAACCTCATTTTGAATTCGTAAGGTGAAAATTCTTTGCCTGGTGTTTGGTTAAGTCTGTGGATTTCTGTTGCCTTAATGGAGATTAGTTTGGGAATTTGTTAAAAGTTATGATAATAGTAACTTGTAGCCATGTGTACATTTATGTTAACCTGTATAAATTAATAAAATGTTTCATTTAGTTTAATGTAAAACCTCGAGAACTGATGCTCTGATTCCTGAGTTTAAAGTTGCATCTCAAACATAACACTTAAATTATTGGTTATGATAGTTGTTTAAAGTTTCTCGCTGGGATTTTTAAATAACTCCGCTTTACCAACTGTATCAGTCATAACAGAGGTGAGAGTGACTGCCCTTGACATCAAGGCAGCATTTGACTGAGTGTGGCATCAAGGAGCCCTAGCAAAACTGGAGTCAATAGGAATCCGGGGAAAACTCTCCGCTGGTTGGAGTCATACCTAGCACAAAGGAAGATGGTTGTGGTTGTTGGAGGTCAGTCATCTCAGCTCCAGGACATCACTGCAGGAGTTCCTCAGGATAGTTTCCTCGGTCCAACCATCTTTTGCTGCTTCATCAATGACCTTCCTTCCATCATTAGGTCAGAAGTGGGGATGTTTGCTGATGATTGTACAATGTTCAGCACCATTCGTGACTCCTCAGATATTGAAGCAATCCATGTCCAAATGCAGCACGACTTGTACAATGTCCAGGCTTGGGCTGACAAGTGGCAAGTAACATTTGCACTGCATAAGTGCCAGGCAATGACCATCTCCAACAATAGAGAATCCAACCGTTGCCTCTTGACATTCAATGGTATTACCATTGCTGAATCCCCCACTATCAACATACTGGGGATTTCCATTGACCAGAAACAGACTGGGCTAGCCGCGTAAATACTATGACTACAAGAGCAGGTCAAAGGCTAGGAATCCTGCAGCGAGTAGCTCACCTCCTGGCTCTCCAAAGCCCGTCCACCATCTACAAGGCACAAGTCAGGAGTGTGATGGAATACTCCCCACTTGCCTGGATGAGTGCAGCTTCAACAACACTCAAGAAGCTCGACTCCATCCAGGACAAAGCAGCCCTCTTGATTGGCACCACATCCACAAGCATTCACTCCCTCCACCACCAAGACACAGTAGCAGCAGTGTGTACCATCGACAAGATTCACTGCAGGAACTCAGCAAGGCTCCTTAGACAGCACCTTCCAAACCCATGACCACTACCATCTAGAAGGACAAGGGCAGCAGATCCAAGGGAACACCACCACCTGGAAGTTCCCCTCCAAGCCACTCGCCATCCTGACTTGGAAATATATCACCATTCACTGCTGGATCAAAGTCCTGGAACTCCCTCCCTAACAGCACTGTGGGTGTAGCCACATCACATTGACTACAGTGGTTCAAGAAGTCAGCTCACCACCACCTTCTCAAGGGCAACTAGGGATGGGCAATAAATGCTAGCGCAGCCAGAAACACCCACATCCCGTGAATGAATAAAAAAAATGTGCAAAGGATGTGGGAAGGAATTGTACCTGAATCTGATGCTCCACTGACCCAGAAGGCTGGCTAAGGTAGTGTGAGCTGGCAAAGAGTAACAAGTCCAGCCTCAGTCTTAGAGTAGTTAAACTGAATGTTTGAAGCAATTTATTGTCTGTTGTCCTTTGCCTCTATGGAGACTCAGCTAAACTGGACAAGAAACCATACAGGCAATGGTTGGCCAATTCACTGTTTGTGCTTCTTTATAATTTGCTGTTAAAAAGTGAACATGGACTATCCTTGGCAATTCTACCCGCACACAGAGAGGCTCCAGAACTTTAGCCTCCAGGTTATAGAAGGGGCTCATCACTAAGGAATTTTGCAATGGGTGGGAGCTGCAACAGCTCCTGCCAAAAGTCCCCAGGATGCAACATTGTAAAACCTTCACAGAGACCAATTGTATTTCTAGTAATGATCCAGTGCGACTAATGGTATTTGCAGAATACTTCTGAATACAGCTGTTCCAACATAACAACACTGGCATCAACTCAACAACGTGGATAATTGCCCAGGTATGTCCTGCCCACAAAAAATCCAACCCAGACAATTACCGTCCCATCAGTCTCCTCTCAATCATCAGCAAAGTGATGGAAGGTGTCGTCAACAATACTATTAAGTGGCACTTACACAGCAATAACCTACTCACTGGTCCACATTTCGGGTTCTGACAGGGCCACCCAGCTCCAGATCTCATTGCAGTCTTGGTCTGAACTTGGGAAAAAGAGCTGAACTTAAAGAGTGAGATGAGAGTGACATTTCTTGACATCAAGGCAGCATTTGACCAAGTGTGGCATCAAGGAGCCCTAGCAAAACTGGAGTCAATGGGAATCAGGGAGAAAACTCTCTGCTGGTTGGAGTCATACCTAGCACAAAGGAAGATGCTTGTGGTTGTTGGAGGCCTTGCATCTTTGCTCCAGGACATCACTGCAGACTTCCTCAGGTTAGTGTCCTAGGACCAACCACTTTCAGCTATCTCATCAATGAATTTTCCTCCATCATAAGGTGAGAAGTGGGGAGCAAGCTCCTCTCCATTTACACACGATCCGGAATTGGAACTATGTAACTGTTCCTTCACTGTCACTGGCTCAAAATCCTGGAACTGCCTCCCTAACAGCGTATGGTGTACCAGCACCATACAGGTTGCAGTCATTCAAGTAGGCAGCTCACCACCACCTTCTCGAGGGCAATTAGGCATGGGCAATAAGTACTGGCTGTGTCAGAGCTGGCTACATTCCTTGAATGAGTAAAGGTAAATTAGAGCTAGTAGGTGTATCCTGACTTATCTATTTGCTGTTGCCAGAGGTACAGAGCATTGTTAAAAAGTTGGCAGTTCAAGAAAGTTTCCCAAAGCAAAAGGATTGAGTTAACACTGGACAAAAGCAAAACACTGCGGATGCTGGAGATCCAAAATGAAAACAGAAAATGTTGGAAAACCTCAGCAGGTCTGGCAGCGTCTGTGGGGACAGAAACAGGGTTAACGTTTCCAGTTCAATATGAACAGTCATAGTGAACTTGAAATGTTAACTCTGTTTCTCTCTCCACAGATGCTGCCAGACCTGCCGAGGTTTTCCAGCATTTTCTGTATTTATTTTATGATTGAGTTAACACCAGGCAGAAGCAAAATACAGCAGATGCCTAAAATCTGGAATAAAAATATAAGATGCTGGAAATACTTAGCAGGTCAGACAGCATCTGTTGCCAGGCAGATTTAAAGACCATGGCAATGGGCCAGTCGATTGGCTGGATAGCTGATAGTAACCCTGCCATTATCATTACTGGCCCCCAATATGATTTAACGCTGATCAGGCACCTACATAGTTGGTGATATGGTCCTCAACATCTTCAGGGGGAATATCCCACCTCCATGAGTTGTTGGCCAATCAGAAGCCGGCAGCAGTCCAGTACCGGCATCACCACCGGTAACTTTGGTCACTGCTGGTACTGCAGGAGGCCTGAGGATGACGATTGTCACTCAAGGCCCAAAGGACAGGCGAGTGGGCTGGGATTGCTGGGGCCTGCCAGGGAGGTGCTGGAGAGGGGGTGGAGGGTGTCAGTTCAAAGTCCAGGTCAGGGTTTTCTCCTGTGGGCAGCCAGCCCTGCCACCGATGGGTCTCTCTGTTGGGTCTGGGCTGCCCAAATCGAAGGAATCATCCCCCAAGCCACAGGAATGCCCACCAGGGTTTAACTGGCAGGTTGCCCATATGGCATTGTCTTTGCCTGCTGCTGGTAGAACACCAGCAACGACGGGATGAGGAACTGAAGGGGCTATTTAAGGGCCTCAAATGGCCTCCGGGTGAAGGCCATCCTTCACCTATTCCCTGGGCTAGTCAGCTTGGGGAGTCAGGAAGGCGATGGGATCTCCACCCTTGCATACCCAGTCCCATTATATGACCACCCCTGCCCCCCACCTCCCAGCCCACCTCCGGGGTCGTGGGGGGGGGGAGCATTAATTTCCACCCAATGTCTCAGGTCAGTGAACCTCTGTCACAACTGGAAAATGTTGGGTTTTAAGCAAGGGAGGAAAGAATAAAAGGGAATACCTGTGCTAGGGTGAAACGCAGGTGAGATTAAATGGGAAAAGGTAAAAGTGGGGTGGTAATGTGGTAAGTAAAGAAACAAAAGTTTTGTCTTGAGGAGATGTAAATGGGGAAAACCAGTTTTTACTCACAGCTGTCATGCAAAAGAAAAGGGGGCAGTGGTTATGATCTGAAATTGTTGAACTCAATGTTGAGGGCAGAAGACTTGAAAGATGAGGTACTTTTCCTCAAGCTCAATTGGAACAGTGCTGAGGACAGAAAGGTCAGAGTGGGATTGGGACGGAGAATGAAAATGACAGGCGACTGGAAGCTGGGGTCATGCAAGGTCATCGACCCGAAACGTAACTCTGTTTCTGTCTCCACAGACTTTGCAGAACCTGCTGAATAGTTCCAGCATTTTTTTTAACAATGAAATTGTTTTTCTACTGTAAACTGATTCTGGTCCTTGTGTTATGAAACTCTGTAAAGAAAGCAGCAGTCACAGAGAGTCATAGAAATGGACACCAGCCACCCTCCCCCACCCCTGCTCCTGACCTCTGCAGCATCTCAATAGGCAGGTTATCTATAAGTGCGGAAACCACAGGGATTTGGGATCGATCTAAATAACATTTGCTTTCATCCTGATAAATTGACTGAATACATTAAAACTGAAAGCAGTTCGAAAGGGTTCCCATGGTAACATTGCGAATCAGTACAAGAAGTTATCATAATCACGTTTTCTTTGTGTGGATGAGTTCAAAAAAAACATTTGTGGGAAATTCATATTAATTTTTAACACCTCAATCTTGGCTCAGTAGGTCGCACTCTGACCTCTGATGTGGAAGTCATGAGTTCAGGTCCCCCTCCAGTGACTGGGCACATAATCCAGGCTGACACTCCAGTCTGGTGCTGAGGGGGTGCAGCACTGTCAGAGCTGCCTTTCAGTGGGGACTTTAAACTGCAGGCTTCGTGGGCCCTCTCAGCTGGAGGTGAAACATCCCATGGCACTAATCAAAGAAAAGCAGCAAAGTTATCCCCTGTTTCCTGGCCAACATTTAACCCTCATGCAGAGTCAGCAGAAAATGGATTTAAGAGTTATGATCACATTGCTGTGTGTGGGATCTTGCTGTGCACAAATTGGCTGCTGCATTTCCTACATTACGAGCAGTGACTATATTTCATTGGCCGTGAAGAGCTTTTGAACATCCTGAGGTGTTGAAAGGTGATATAGAAGTGTAAGCCTTTCCCGTCTTCCCTCGATGGCTGCCGACTACATGAAGCAGCTGAGGAGCAAAATCACAGGATGGGATTTTCCCTGTGGTACGCCATTTCAAATAGCGAAATTGGAAGCGTGCACCACTTCTGCTCTCTCTCTCTTTTCCCCCGTTTCCCACACGGTTACAATTAAAATTTAATTGGCATGCACGGGAGACATGTGTGGTTCTGCAGTGAAGGGAAGGTTTTCAGTGCTGAGACCAGCCGTCATCTGACAATTCTGCAGCTAGCGCTGGGCTGTAAAAGAGCCTCCTGGTCAAACAGAGAGGTTCTGCACCACAGCCACAACTTTCCTGCCCAACTTCATTGCCATTAACATAAGACTTATTGAGAGCATCGAGGTGGAATGGGTATGTTTTTTCAAAATTAAATTTCACTTGTAAGCATTTCACGTTACATTGGTTTCACTTTATTCGTGTGTGCATCATCGTTATTTGTTGAGACTAGCTCAGCCAGAGAGATAAGTGTACTGCACGCCTCACGGTTGGCACCCATTGATGGTTACAGGGGAGTTCGGGATATTTCCTTTACCGTGGAAGAAACAGTGGCCAGAATTTTCAAGATGGCCGAGCCCCCGCCATCAGATTGGCTGGCAGCTTTCCAGTCATTCCAGGAACAGCACTGCAGTGGCACGAAGAGGAACTGCAGCTAGCTGCCTGGAACTAAGTGCTGGGAATCGGAGGACAGGTAAGCGGCAGGGGTCAAGGTGGAGTGGTGGGGGGGGGTGAGGGTGTGGGTGCGGGTGGGTAGGGAAGGCCTTGGGGGGTGGTCATGGAGGGGAGCAATCGGGGTCTCGGGGATAGGTCGGGGGTGGAGGAGATCCGGAGGTCACTGGGCCTTAAGGGGAGGGTGTCCCCCATTTGATGAGGCTTCAGATGGAGGTGCCCATACCTGCTTCCCACCTGAGATTGAACTTTGTTCAATTTTGGGCGTGTCCCCACCCCCCACCCCCTGCCTCACCTCCACAGAGGCTGAGACAGCCTCAGAAAAGCAGAGTACTCAATAAGGAGGTGCAATTGACAATCCCACTGGCTTGACATAACTGAACAAGTTCAATAATTTCATTACATGGGATTTCAGGACATTTTCTGAAATGGCTATCTATATATGTAAATGTATATCCACTAATACTCTGAATAAATCACAGCAGCTTCATAAATGTAGTGCTACAACTTGGAAAATTTTCCTGGTTCTGTACCCAGACACACTGGATTATCTGGACACAAGGAAAATCCAGCAGATTCCTTCACTGCCGTGCATTCCCATTCCTGGAATTTCCAATATTTACTGTACTTTGGCAATCCAGGACATTTGAATGTAGATGGTGGAAAATCTCCTTTTATTGACCAACAGTATGTTTACAAGAACTTTCTATAATTATAAAGGGCAGGGGGTACACAATTTTGCTTGGAGCACAATTTTAAAATGTTGAAAACATAATTGAAGTTATAACGCTAACTGATTTTATCTTCATGTTCTGTGAACACATCCTCTTGAACAGCTCCACTAACAAGGTCAGTCATGATTATTTATTTATTTTTATTAATTTACCGGATGTGGGCTTCGCTGCCTGGGCCAGCATTTATTGCCCATACCTAATTACCCTTGAGAAGATTGTGGAGGACTGCTTTCTTGAACCACTGCAGTCCATGTGGTGTAGGTACACCCATAGTGCTGTTAGGGAGGGAGTTCCAGGATTTTGAACCAGTGACAGTGAAGGAATGGTGATATATTTCCAAGTCAGGATGGTGAGTGGCTTGGAGGGCATCTTCCAGGTGGTGGTGTTCCCATGTATCTGCTGCTTTTGTCCTTCTTGATGGTAGCGGTCATAGGTTTGGAAGGCGCTGTCTAAGGGGCCTTGGTGAGTTCCTGCAGTGCATCTTGTAAATGTTACACACTGCTGCCACTATTTGTCCATGGTGG
Source organism: Cetorhinus maximus (assembly GCF_964194155.1). Classification (NCBI taxonomy): domain Eukaryota; kingdom Metazoa; phylum Chordata; class Chondrichthyes; order Lamniformes; family Cetorhinidae; genus Cetorhinus; species Cetorhinus maximus. The sequence continues at coordinate 64,944,824 of NC_135886.1, forward strand.
AGGGAATGAATGTTTGTGTATGGGATACCAATCAAGCATGCGGCTTTGTCCTGGATGGTGTCAAGCTTCTTAAATGTTGGAGCTTCATTCATCCAGACAGGTGGGGAGTATTCCATCACCCTCCTGACTTGTGCCTTGCACTTGGTGGACAGACTTTGGAGAGTCAGGGGGTGAGTTACTCGCCGCAGGATCCTTAGTTTTTGACCTGCTTTTGTAGCCACTGCATTTATATGGCTAGTCCAGTTCAGGTTCTGGTAAACGGTAACCACCAGGATGTTGATAGTAGGAGATTCAGTGATGATAATGCCATTGAATGTTAAGGGGCGATGGTTAGCTTCTCTCTTGTTAGAGATGGTCATTGGCTGACACTTGTGTGACAAGAATGTAATGTACCACTTGTCAGCTCAAGTCTGGATATTGTCCAGGTCTTGCTGCATTTGAACATGGACTGCTTCAGTGTCTGAGGAGTCGCGAATAGTGCTGAACATTGTGCAATCATCAGCGAACATCCCCAGTTCTCAAATTTTGATGGAGGGAAGGCCATTGATGAAGCATCTGAAGATGGTTGGGCCAAGGACACTACCCTGGGGAACTCCTGCAGTGATGTCCTGGAGCTGAGATGATTGACCTCCAACAACCACAACCATCTTCCTTTGTTCTAGGTATGTCTCCTACCAGCAGAGAGCTTTCCCTCTGATTCCCATTGACTCCAGTTTTGCTAGGGCTCCTTGATGCCACACTCAGTGAAATGCTGCCTTGATGTCAAGGGCAGCCACTCACTTCACCTCGGGAGTTCAGCTCTTTTGTCCACGTTTGAACCAAGACTGTAATGAAGTCAGAAGCTGAGTGACCCTGGTGGAACCCAAATTGAGCATCAGTGAGCAGGTTATTGCTAAGCAAGTGCCGCTTGATAGCATTATTGATGGCCGCTTCCATCACTTTACTGCTGATCGGAAGTAGATTGATGGAGCGGTGATTGGCTGGGTTGGATTTGTCCTGCTTTTTGTGCATAGTATCTCTGTGGACAATTTTCCACATAGCTGGGTAGATGCCAGTGTTGTAGCACTACAGGAACAGCTTGGTTAAGGGCGTGGCATGTTCTGGAGCACAAGTCTTCAGTACTATTGCCGGTAATGTTGTCAGGGCCCATAGCCTTTGGACTACCCAGTGCCTTCAGCCATTTCTTGATATCACGTGGAGTCAATTGAATTGACTGAAGACTGACATCTGTGATGCTGGGGCCTACGGAGGAGATCGAGATGGATCATCCACTTGGCACTTCTTACTGAAGATTGTTGCGAATGGTTCAGCCTTATCTTTTGCACTGATGTGCTGAGCTCCTCCATCATTGAGGATGGGGATATTTATGGAGCCTCCTCCTCCAGTGAGTTGTTTAATTGTTCACCACCATTCACGACTGGATGTGGCAGGACTGCAGAGCTTAGATCTGATCCATTGGTTCTGGGATCGCTTAGCTCTGTCTGTAGCATGCTGCTTCCACTGTTTAGTATGCAAGTAGTCCTGTGTTATAACTTCACTGGGTTGACACCTCATTTTTAGGTATGCCTGGTGCTGCTCCTGGCATGCCCGCCTGCACTCTTCATTGAACCTGGGTTGATCCCCTGACTTGATGGTAATGGTAGAGTGGGGGATGTGCTGGGCCATGAGGTTACAGATTGTGTTCGAGTACAGTTCTGCTGCTGCTGATGGCCCACAATGCCTCATGGATGCCCAGTCTTAAGTTGCTAGATCTGTTCGAAATCTGTCCCATTTAGCACGGTGATAGCGCCACACAACATGATGGGCTGTATCCTCAGTGTGAAGCAGGACTTCATGTCCACAATAACTGTAGAGGTCACTTCCACCGATACTGTCATGGACAGATGCATCTGCGGCAGGCAGGTTGGTGAGGATAAGGTCAAGTATGTTTTTCCCTCTTGTTGGTTCCCTCACCACCTGCCGCAGACCCAGTCTAGCAGCTATGTCATTTAGGACTCGGCCAGCTCGGTCTGTGGTGGTGCTGCCGAGCCACTCTTGGTGATGGACATTGACATCCCCCAACCAGAGTACATTCTGCACCCTTTCTGCCCTCAGTGCTTCCTCCAAGCAGTGTCCTGATTCACCTCCACAACTAATTCCTATCTTTGTTGATCACCATTGTTCCCTTCCCTCTTTCAGTAGTGGCTCAACGTTAGCACTTGCACCTCTGAGTCAAAAGATTATTGTGTAAATCACACGCGAAAGAATTGGGGATGGACTGAGGCTTAACACAGTGCTGAAGGAATGCAGCATTCCTGGAGGGACTGCCTTTGTTTCAGCTGCTAAACCGACACTGTAGCATTATTCAAAGGGAAGCAGAGAAGTTTCTTATTGTCCAGGTGGAACGCGTTTATCCTGGAAATAATAGAACCAAAAACAGCTCCTTGCTGTGTGCAAACTGGCTGCTTCATTTGCCCCCAAAAAAGTGAGAAAACCTCAAACGTGTAATCCATTGTCTTTGCACATCCTAAGCGTAAGGAAAGGGTTAGCTCTTAGCTTCCAATTTTTGCTGTAAAGTTCTGTGACGAAGACAGCTTAAATTAAAAGGTTCAGCAGTCAGATAGCTTTAGTTGATCACATGCTACTGCACAAATATAGAACGAGCAGGGACAGTCTTTGTTAGCTAAAGCCTTGAAAAGGCACCTACTATAGAGCTGGAAAATTAGAGTGTGAGTCAAGTTATGGGGAGCTTTTCTTGTTCAACCTGAGGACCAGCCAATTGGATGAGCTTATACATTGAAAGATGTAGATTCTCATGCAGCCAGAGGGGATTAAAGGTACAAGCAGAGGGGAGTTAGAATTAAAGCTGCAGAATTCAATAAGGCTTGACCAGTCCATCCCCTCAAGCCATGACCCAGTGAATTCTCTAACTACTTGGTTAGTGTCTCGGGTATATGTATAATTCTTAATAATTATCATCGTTGTAGATGTGAAATCATTGGTGATAATAGTTATCATTTTATACTTAATTCCTATGTAAACCACTAAATGCCTTTCAACCCTATTATCTTGTGGAATACCTTATAACTAAGAACATGTATTCCCTAACAGTGAGGTTATGAAAGGCTTTCTTTGTTTCTCTCTAACCTTGTGTGTGTTTTCTTCTCTCTCTTAATCTGTCTTTTTACAGTTCTCTCTATCTGTTCCTATAGCTTTTTTCTGTCTTTCACTGTAGCTAAATGCCCCACCATTTCTTGCTGGACCACTTTCTTGCACCCTCTATCTCTGTCCTAATGTGCTTCTTCATCACCTATGTTCCTGTGTGCATGGACTTCTGTCTCTTGTTCACTGCCATCCCTCGCCCTGTCCTTCACTTCCCCTCACTAGTACCACTCACCTCCCTTCACCCTATTTCTTCCCCTCTGCTCAACACTCTGCCTTTCTGGCATTTGTCACACAGTACTCTCCAGGCTCTTGACTGTGTTTTGTAGCTGCTTGTGTATCTAAGTGCTTATAATGTATCTTAAGCAAGGCTTTACTCAGCAGTTATGTCAAAAATTTTCTGAGTGATTTCAAAGGTGAACAGTTATTAATTTCCCATTGGATGAGCAGCCAGTGTGCCTTGGAACTGCTGGGCTTTAAAGGCCAGTTGAAATAGTCAATTGTTCAATTGCTCGGTGTTTGATTATGTGTGTCTGTTGACTCTGTTCTGTGCGCCATTAGTCAGGCCTGGGTGTGAAGACCGGAAAAGAGGAACTAAACTGAAAGAAGCAGTTGGAAGCTTGTGACTGAGGACATTTTAGAAACACTTGTAATAAAATCCTGTTTAGACATGGAAACTGGTGTGTCATCTCTGCATATCTCCAAAACATAAAAAAACAACACCGGTAGCCTGGGGCCAGCAGGTGAAGGTTATCTGTAGACTCGGGGCAGTAGTCAGAGGGGCAACTCATATTTAAACTTAGCAACAGTATTAAATTATGGTTTCCTCTCTAAGTGCTAATTTTAGATACTACAACAACAACAAATTTCAGTTATATAACATCTTTAACACAATAAAAATTCCCGAGGTGCTTCACAGGAACATTATAAAACAAAGTATGAGACCGAGCCACAGAAGGAGATATTAGGTTAGATGATCAAAAACTTGGACAAAGAGGTAGGTTTTAAGGAGTTTCTTAAAAGAGGCAACTGAAGTAGAGAGGTAGAGAGGTGTAGGGAGGGAATTCCAGAGCTTGGGGCCTAGGCAACTGAAGACTCAGCCACCAATGGTGGAGTAAAAATCAGGGATGCCCAAGAGGCTAGAATTAGAGGAGTACAGGTAACTCGGTAGTTGTGGAGCTGGAGGAGATTACAGGGTCTAGTGAGGGGAAAAGATGTGCATGGACTTCATTACAAGGATGAGAATTTTAAGATCAAGATATTGGTTGACTGGGTGCTATTGTAGGTCAGTGAGCACAGGGGTGATAGGGGAATGGGATTTGATGCAACTTGATGTGAGTTAAGACCTGGACAGCAGAATTTTCGATGATCTCAAGTTTATGGAGAGTGGAATGTGGGAGACCCCAGGATCTTCCACGTCTTTATATTTTAGCCACTTGAAAGACAGACCACCATTCCGTTAGCTTTTTAAATTTCTTTTTAGCTACTTATTCTGGACTGAGATTTGAATCCACAACATTTCGACTCAGACAAGGGTATTGAGTCAGGAATGCATTGGAATAGTCAGGCCTAGAGGTAACAAAGGCATGAATGAATATAAAAAACATATGATCATTAACTGTCAGTTTAAATTTATAGGCCTTCTAATAATGTTGTATTTTACAATCAAACTGATTCCCCTTGCAAATGCTGTGAACTTATTATGTTTCAAACTGCGAGGTCTGCACAAAGAAAAATGATTAGAATGGAATAGAATAGACACGAGAAGATTTTATATCATCTTTATTACAAGAGAACAGATTATTACATTGAAATAATCGCTTCCCATATATGTAGGCTCTTTTAAATGATCTAAACTTATCAAACTTTGGAAAAGTTGCAAATCAGATTTTATACATCATGCATCTGCTTTTTCAATAGCTATAACAGGGGTCATCAGGAACGAAGTCACACTCAGAGTTAGTCACAAATTTTAATACAGTTTGGTGAAGGAAATATGGTAGTGTTATTCTTGCAGGAAAATGCAGTCTAGACTAAACTTTTCCTGTATAATATTAAACCTGTACTCTGCTACAGACAAACAGATGTGTAGTCTTGGCCCAATGCATGAAGTGAGTCACCCAGCAGGTTCAGTGGCAGGACTCTTGTCTGAGTCGAAACATTGTGGATTCAAATCTCAGTCCAGGATAAGTAGCTAAAAAAAAATTAAAAAGGCTAATGGAATGGTGGCCTGTCTCTCAAGTGGGTAAAATATAAAGGTTTGGGACATCTTGGGGGTTACCACTGACCAGAAACTGAACTGGACCAGCCATATAAATACTGTGGCTACAAGAGCAGGTCAGAGGTTGTGAATCCTGTGGTGAGTAACTCACCTCCTGACTGCCCAAAGCCTGTCCACCATCTACAAGGCATAAGTCAGGAGAGTGATGGAATAATCCCCACTTGCCTGGATGAGAGCAGCTCCCACAACACTCAAGAAGCTTGACACCATCCAGGACAAAGCAGCCCACTTGATTAGCACCCCATCCACACTGCCAACATCCACTCCCTTCACCACCAACACAGTAGCAGCAGTGTTTACCATCTACAAGATGCACTGCCGCAACTCACCAAGGCTCCTTCAATGGCACCTTCCAAACCCACAACCTTTACCAGCTAGAGGACAAGGGCAGCAGATACATGGAACACCACACCTGCAAATTCCCCTCCAAGCCACACACCATCTTGACTTGGAAATATATCACCGTCCTTCACTCTCGCTAAATCCTGGAACTCCCTCCCTAACAGCAGTGTGGGTGTGCCTACACCATATGGACTGCAGTGGTTCGAGAAGTCAGCTCACCACCGCCTTCTTAAAAGCAATTAGGAATGGGCATTGAATGCTGGCTTAATAGCGATGCTCACATCCCATAAAAGATTTTTAAAAATGTTATATTAACTGTATTAAGCTCTGGTCAGACCACATCTCAGGATATATTGATCTTGGAGGGGTTAATTGCAGGTGCAGTGGATTGATAGCACTGCTAAAGGGATTATAAATTGCATAGAGTAGCCTTGTATTCCCTTGAGTACATAAAACAAAGTGGTGATCTAACTGAGGAATCTGAGATAATTAAAGAAGTTGGTAGATAAACTATTTCCTCTGTTGGGAAGGAGGGGTCCATAAGAAAATATAATCTTAAAATCTATCCAGGGGTGATGGTAGACAGCACTTCTTCACACAAAGAGTAGTAGAAATTTCCCCAAAAGCTGTTGAGGTTTATGGTCAATTGAAAATATCAAAACTGAGATTAATAGTTGTCTGTTGGACAAATAATCGCTTCCCATATATGTAGGCTCTTTTAAATGATCTAAACTTATCAAACTTTGGAAAAGTTGCAAATCAGTTTTTATACATCATGCATCTGCTTTTTCAATAGCTATAACAGGGGTCATCAGGAACGAAGTCACACTCAGAGTTAGTCACAAATTTTAATGCAGTTTGGTGAAGAAATTAAGGAATATGGAACTACTGGTAAAAGGAGTTAAGACGTAGACCAACCATGATCTAATTAAGTGGGTGAACAGGCTTGAGGGGCCTCCTCCTGTTCTTATGTTCCAGAGACTTGATCTAGTTTGACACTTAGAATGCTGTACTGTTGACAGAGTGTTCTTCAGACATTAAACTGAGGCACTATCTTCCCTCCTAGATGGATGTAAGCACCCATAGCAATATTTCAAAATGAAAGTGAAATTCTCCCCAGTGTCTTCGCCACTAGTTATCTCTTAACCAATGCCCAAAGCAGACATAATAAAATCAAAGAAAACACTCACCAAGTCAGTCAGCACCTGTGGAGAGAAACAGAGTTAATGGCCAGAATTTCCTGGTCCCTCCCGCTAGTGGGAACAGTTGGTCCTGCCAAAGCCAATGGACTTCTGAATGGCTCGCTGCATTTTCTGGACCCGCCCCTGCTGCGACGGGTTCAGAAAATTCCGCCCAATGTTTCAGGTCAATGTAACTTTTCATCAGAACTGAAGAAAGATAGAAATGTGACTGTTTTTACAGAAAAGGAAACAACAGAGCTGACAATTTCTTTGAGCGCTGTGTGTGGGAACTTGTGTGTGTAAATTAGCAGCTGTGTTTCCTGTATTACAACAGTGACTACACTTCAAATGTATTGCATTGGCTGTAATGTGCTTTATAATTGCAAGTCTTCCCTTCCATTCGATGTGGATGAATGGTGTCAGCAGTTGGCCTGGTCTTGCACATGATGCAACCCCACAGCAATCTTCATTTCACCAAGACATGATTGGCTGAAGGATCATCCACTGGGACTGGCTTTCAGCTGCTGGGAGCCTGAGGGGTTTGGAACTCTCCCAGCTCCAAGTGATCAATGGGTCCACGGAAGCAAAGAAAGGCAGCTTTAGAAAAATACATAAACTTCCTTTTATAAGATACAAGATCAATTCGATTATATTAGCTAGGAAAAAGGTTCAAGGTAATAGGGATTGAAGAGAGAATGAATGGAGAAGAAGTGAAAAATTTACAATTTTAATTAAAATATATGTCAATTGTTCTAATTGTACAGGGTTAATATTAATACAATCAGAGTTAATATTATTGCAAACAGGACTAATATTATTACAATCAGGGTTAATATTATTGCAAACAGGACTAATATTATTACAATCAGGGTTAATATTATTGCAAACAGGATTAATATTATTACAATCAGGCATTTCCTGATATCCGAATAGGTTTACTGCTGTAATATCGGTGCTTGTATTCATGTTATATGAAGAGCTTTAGACATCCGACATTTGTTATGTCCATGGTTTTTTGTGGAACATTTTAAGATGGCGGTGGTTTGAAAGAGAGTTCTGCAATGGACAAGGGGGTGAAGCCATTGGAACAGCGATTAATCATGCGGGAGCATCCTGGTTCAGCTTGGCTTCCTCAATTGTGTTATCTCCCTAACCCCCTTTCTTTAGGTCGGTTCTTCAGTCAGCACCAGACCTGCGACCGTGTGACCTGGGAGATGAGTGTGGCTGTGTTGGAGCCGTTACCGCTCAGGGAGTTTGGGCTGGAATTCCTCTGCACAAGAGTGGGCTGGGCCAAAAGCAGGCGGGCTCTTCGGTCTGGAGCTTTTCGGGACAGAGGAATTGCAGCATTTCAAGGATGCCAAGTGTCTGCCGATGGACCGTGTCTACCCGAGGCCAGAGAGCTTCTCATAGCTCCACATTTTGCTTCATCTCCATTCCCAATACATCACCAATGCCTGATTCAGGAGACAGTGTGGAGGACATCACCACATTCTGTATCCATTAGTTGTATCTGTGCCAGAGGAGCATGAAGATCTAAGACTCCTTATTTTCCCCACTCTTTATTCTACGTTTTGGCTGTAAAGTTGGCGCTGCACTATACTGACAGGGTTTCTGGTATTGCTAATGTAGTTCCCTCTATTTTGGTCATGCATGAGCAATTGTACCCACATCAAATTTCCGTAGGGACAATATAAGTGTATTGAGTAGAGTATTGAGTGTTCTTTCCCTTTCCTCTTCCCTCCTCCTTGTTTCATTTCTTTCCTTCCTTTCACCTTCTGTTCCTCCCTTCCATTTTATACTTTATTATGTAAACTGAAAAATTTAAATTAATGGCCAGACCTGGAGCCTTACATTTCCTGGGGCCTGCTGGTCATGCAAGTTGCTCTTTTCCATTAGATACCTGTGTGTGAAACTTTCGCACAGGCGCCAACACAGGAGTAACTGGGTTAACACATTTGTGAAAAATAGTCCACGTGTATTATGTAGAACAAGTGCAGAGAGAATTCATAGATGGCCTTTGCTATACAGAATTTCAAATGGTGTCACCCATGCCTCAGTTTGTCACACTCTCACCTCTGTGGCAGTGGGCCATGGGTTCATGTTCCATTCCAGACACTGAAGCACATAACCCAGACTGACTCTCCAGTGTAGTCCTGAGAGAGTTCTGCAACAATTACAACAAATTACATTTATATAGTGCCTTTAATGTAATAAAACATTTCAATGCACTTCACAGGAGGGTGATAAATAAAAAATTGATACACGGGTGATATTAGCTCAGATGGCCAAATACTTGGTCCAGGAAATAAGTTTTTAAAGAGGAAAGTGAAGCAGTGAGGCGGCGGACTGTAGGGAGAAAATTCAAGAGCTTAGGTCTAAGGCAGTTGAGGCACTGCCACCAATAGTGGAGCAATGAAGATCAGGGGTAGTCAAGAGGCCAGAATTAGATGAGTGCCGATATTTGGAGGGTTGTGGGGCTGGAAGAGATTACAGAGATAAAAAGGGGTGTGGTCATGGAGGAACTCGAAATCAAGGATGAGAATTTTTAACTCGAAGCATTTTATGATGGGGAACCAGTGTAGGTCAGCGTGAAGAGGGGTGATGGATGAATGGGACTTTGCGTGAGTAAGGGCATAAGTTTTGGATGACCTCAAGTTTACAGAGGATAGAATATGGGACACCAGTCAGGAGTTGTGTCTGCAGTAACAAAGGAATGAATGAGGGTTTCAGCAGATGAGCTGAAGCGGGGGTGGAGCTGGGTGATGGTACAGAGGTTGGAATAGGCTGTCTTAGTGATGGCGCGAGTATGTGGTTGGAAGCTCATCTCAGGGTCAGATATGTCACCAAGTTTGTGAAAGGTCTTGTTTAGCCTCAGAGAGTTGCTAGGGAGAGCAGCGAAGTTGGTCATCAGGGAATGGAGTTTGTAATAGCCTTTCAGGTAAAACGTTAACCTGAGACCCCAGCTGCCCTCTGGTTGATGTAAAAGATCCCACGGTGTTATCTGAAGAGGAGAATGGTTGTTCTCCTTGGCGTCCTGTTCAATATTTATCCTTCAACAATCAGCTGTAAAATCAAAGAAACAGCCTTTAATTCACAGCTGATTGTGAGAGCCTGCGATGATCCATTGACATCAAGGTAACATTTAATTGAATCACTGAGGATCAGGGGGGAACTCTTCAGCAGCTGAGGTCATGCTAGATGGGGCAGAGAGTGAATCAGAGCATGGAAAGGAAGACAGGTATGGAGTGTATGAGGGTCTGAAGGCAGAGCTGGCTAAGGTGAACTGGGAAATTAGGTTAAAAGGACTATAGAGCTGTAGTGGCAGACTTTTACAGAGATAGTTAATAACTCTCAGTAAAGATTTATCCCAGTGAGAAAGAAAGACTCTTTGAGAAGGGTGCATCATTTGCAGCTAAATAGTGAAGTTAGGGATAGTACTAAATTGAAAGAAACACCATACAAATCTGCAAAGATTAGTGGTAGGTCAGAGGATTGGTCAGGTTTTAAGAACCAGCAAAGAATCACTAAAAAGTTAATAAAGAGGGAGAAAGAAGCGTATGAGAGAAAGCTAGCTAGTTATATAAAAAGAGATAGTAAGAGTTTCTACAAGTATTTGAATAGGAAAAGTGTAGCTAAAGCTAGTGTTGGTCCTCCAGAGAGTGAGTATGGGGAATTGATAGTAGAAAACAAAGAAATGGTGGAGGTGTTGATTAGATATTTTGTGTCTGTCTTCATGGTAGAAGACTGAGAAAAACTTCCCAAAGATGCTTCATAATCAAAAGGTGATAGGGAGGGATGAACTTAAAGCAATCACTATCATCAAGGAAAAGGTGCTGGGAAAACTATTAGACCTAAAGTCTAACATGACAAGTCCTCAGGACTGGATGGCCTGCAATATAGGGTCTTAAAAGAAGTGCCGGCAGAGGCAGATGCATTGGTAATAATCTTCCAAAATTCCTTAGATTGTGGAATGGTCCCAGCAGTTTGGAAAACACCTTTATTCAAAAAAGGAGGAAGGCAGAAAGCAGGAAATTATAAGCCAGTTAGCCTAACATCTGTCATAGGGAAATTGCTAAAATCCGTTATTAAGGAGGTTATAGCAGGATAGTTAAAAAATCACAATGTGATCAGGAAGAGTCAACAGGGCTTTATGAAAGGGAAATCATGTTAGAGTTTAATCTATTAGAGTTTTTCAACAAAGTTACATTCCAGGTGGATAAAGGGGAACCAGTAGATGTGGTGTATTTGGATTTCCAAAAGGCTTTTGATAAGGTGCCACATTAAAGCTTACTACACAATATAAGAGCACATAGTGTAGGGGGTAACATATTTGCATGGATAAAGGATTAGTTAGTTAACAGGAAGCAGAGAGTGGGAATAAATGGGTCTTTTTCAGATTGGCAAGCTATAACTAGTGGAGTGCCACAGGGATCAGTGCTGGGTTCTCAACTTTTTACACCTGATATCAATGACTTGGATGAAGGGATTGAATGTATTGTAGCTAAATTTGCTGATGACACCAAGATAGGTAGGAAAGTAAGCTTTCAAGAGAAGGTAGAGAGTCTGCAAAGGGATATAGACAGGTTAAGTGAACAGGCAAAAATTTGGCAGATGGAATATAATGTGAAAAATGTGAACTTGTCCACTTTGGCAGGAAGAATAGAAAATCAGTGCATGATTTAAATGGCGAAAGATTGCAGAACTTGGTGATACAGAGGGACCTGGGTGTCCTGGTACCCGGATCGCAAAACATTAGTATGTAAGTACAGCAAGTGATTAGAAAAGCAAATGGAATGTTAGCATTTATTGCAAGGAGAATGGAATATAACAGTAGGGAAGTTTTACTGCAGCTGTACAGGGCCTTGCTGAGACCACATCTGGAATACTGTTTTGGTCTCCTTATTTGAAAAAAGATAAAATTGCATTAGAAGCAGTTCAGAGAAGGTTCACTCGACAGATCCCTGGGATGAAGGGCTTGTCTTCTGAAGAAAGGCTGAACAGGTTGGGTCTATACCCATTAGAGTTTAGAAGAATTAGAAGGGATCTTATTGAAAAATATAAGATCTTGAGGGGACTTGATAAAATGGATACCTGGAAGATGTTTCCTCTTGTGGGAGAGACTAAAATTAGGTTATGGTTCAAGGTTAAGAGGTCTCCCTAACAAGATGGAGGTGAGGAGAATTTTTTTTTTCTCAGAGGGCAATTAGTCTGTGGAATTCTCCTCCCCAGAAAGTAGTGGAGTCTGGGTCTTTAAATTTATTCAAAGCTGAGATAGATAGATTTTTGTTAGGCAAGGGAGTCGAGGGTCATGGCGGGGCCAGACAGGAAAGTGGAGCTGACATCACAACCAGTGCAGCCATGATCTTATTGAATGGTGGAGCAGACTCAAGGGGCGAAATGACCTACTCCTGCTCCTAAGTCCTATGTTCCTATGTTCCCAAGGTAGAGGGGGTGCAGAGAATGAGAGGGGGAGAGTGTAGGTGGGGAAGAGTAGGAGTGTGTGAGGGGGCAAGAGTAGGTGGGGTGAGGGAATGGAATGTTTGAGAAGTGGAGGAGGAAAGATGCAATGAGGCAGGGAAATGAAGTGCTGTGAAAGATGTGTAAGTGGAAGACCTTTTAAGGAAAGGCGAAACTGAAGGAGGTAAAGGGAAAACTGATGACGGTTAAGGTGAAGATAAATGGATAGGGAAATAGAAATGGTTCAATTACGCCCATAAGTCCAGGCAATGAAAAATAAAATGAGATGCTCGAACTTTATTTTATTCTGGACATTGGCGTTGCTGGCTAGGCCAACAGTTTTATTGCACATCCCTAGTTGCCCTGAGAAGGTGGTGGTGAGCTTCCTTCTTGAACTGCTGCAACCCGTGTGGTGTAGGTACACCCACAGTGCTGTTAGGGAATGAGTTCCAGGAATTTGACCCAGCAACAGTGAAGGAATGGCGATATATTTCCAAAGAACATAAAAGAGTGTAAAAGCTTCTATCAGTATGTAAAAAGAAAAAGATTAGCGAAGAGAAATGTAGGTTCCTTACAGTCCACAAAATTTATAATAGAGAACAAGGAAATGACAGAGCAATTAAACAACTACTTTAGTTCTGTCTTCACAGAGGAAGATGCATATAACTTCCCAGAGATACTAAGGAACCCAGGGTCGAGTGAGAAGGAGGAATGGAAGGAAATCAGTATCACTAAAAAAAAATTGCTGGAGAAATTAATGGGACTGAAAGCCGATAAATCCCCAGGGCCCGATAATCTACATCCCAGGGTACTAAAGGAGGTGGCCATGGAAATATTGGATGTGTTGGTTGTCATCTTCCAAAATTCTGTAGATTCTGGAACAGTCCCAGCAGATTGGAGGGTGGCAAGTGTAAGCCCACTATTTAAAAAAGAAGAGAGGGAGAAAACAGGGAATTACAGACCAACCAGGGAATTACAGGCCTAACATCAGTGGTAGGGAAAATGCTAGAGCCTATCATAAAGGATGTTATAACAGGACACTTAGAAAATATCAACGGGATTAGACAAAGTCAACATGGATTTATGAAAGGGAAATCATGTTTGACAAACCTATTGGAGTTTTTTGAGGATGCAACCAGCAAAATAGATAAGGGAGAACCAGTGGATGTGTATTTGGATTTTCAGAAAGCTTTTGATAAAGTCCCACATAAGATGCTAGTGTGTAAAATTGAAGCACATGGGATTGGGGGTAACATATTAGCATGGATTGAGAACTGGTTAGCAGACAGGAAACAGAGAGTAGGAATACATTGGTCTTTTTCAGAGTGGCAGGTGGTGACCAGTGGGGTACTGCAGGGATCAGTGCTTGGGCCCCAGCTATTCGCAATATATATACCAATGATTTGGTTGAGGGAACCAAATGTAATATTTCCAAGTTTGCTGATGACACAAAACTTCGTAGTAATGTGAGTGGTGAGAAGGATGTTAAGAGGTTTCAAGGCAATTTAGACAAGTTGTGTGAGTGGGCAAATACATGACAGATGCAGTATAATGTGGATAAGTGTGAAGTTATCAACTTCGGTAGGAAAAACAGAATGGCAGAATATTATTTAAATAGTGATAGATTGGGAAATGTTGATGTGCAAAAGGATCTGGGTGTCCTTGTACACTAATCACTGAAAGCAAGCATGCAGGTGCAGCAAGCAGTTAAGAAAGCAAATGGTATGTTGGCCTTCATTGCGAGAGGACTTGAGTACAAGAGCAAGGATGTCTTACTGCAGCTGTACAGGGCCTTGATGAGACCACACCTGGAGTGCCGAGTACAGTTTTGGTCTCCTTACTTAAGAAAGGATATACTTGCCATAGAGGGAGTACAGCGAAGGTTCAGCAAACTGATTCCGGGGATGGCAGGATTGTCGTATGAGCAGAGATTGGGTTGATTGGGCCTGTATTCACTGGAGTTTAGAAGAATGAGAGGGGATCTCATTGAAACGTATAAAATTCTGAAAGGGCTGGACAGACTGAATGCAGGGATGATGTTTCCTCTGGCTGGGGGGCCTAGAACAAGGGGTCACAGTCTCAGGATACTGGGTAGGCCGTTTAGGATTGAGATGAGGAGAAACTTCTTCACTCAGAGGGTGGTGAACCTATGGAATTCTCTACCACAGAAGGCTGTGGAGGCCAAGTCACTGAATATATTAAAGAAGGAAATAGATAGATTTCTGGACTCTAAAGGCATCAAGGGGTATGGGAGAAAGAGGAAATTGGTGTTGAGATAGAGGATCAGCCATGATCATATTGAATGGCAGAGAATGACCTACTCCTGCTCCTAACCTCTATGTTTCTACATTTCTAACTCAGGATGGTGAGTAGATTGTTGTAGGTGATGGTGATCCCATGTGTTTGCTGCCCTTGTCCTTCTGGGTTATATAAGCTGCGGGTTTAGAAGGCGATGATGTTTCTAACTAGATTCTTTTGTGCAAATGAGGAGATATAACTGATGTACTCAGTTAGCTGCTGCACGTCCAAGGCATGTTTTCATTAAACTTTTTCAAGAAATATTCTTCCTCTGGCTCAGGCTTTTAAGTTTTTTGACAAAATACCCAAAGGTGTGGCAGTAATTTCTTGAATTTTCACTGAAACACTTGTTGTGAAGCTTCATTGTACTCCGCCATCGTATGGAAGTGATGGCCATAGAGAAATGGGGAAATGCATGAATCATGTACATAATTGTTCTCATGCCTCGACCAACACATAAATACAAATGATCAGGTCATTTTCTCATTATTCTTTGTGGAGTCTTACTGTATGCATTTTGGCTGCCACTTCAGAAGCCTCTGCTTCTCTTCATAAGGTTGGATATTTCACCTTTAGGTATTTTAATAGATGCTAGAGAGAGACAGTGCAAGGATCGTTTGTGTGTGTGTGAGTGTGCTTGAGTGTGTGAGTATAAGTGTGTGAGTGTGTTTGTGTGATTTTGTGTGTGTGTGTGTGTGTGTGTGTTCTGATGATGATGTGACTTCTGCATGAGTGATATTAATCTTTAATTCCATCAGCTGATCAAAAATATATTGAACTGTTTAAAAAGACTTTTAAAATGCAAGCAGACACTGACTTAAGATGGCTGCCACAAGTCGCCTGATATCTGGTATTACAAGTTGATCAGTTTTCCGGAAGGCTCCAATGTGGAGTACAATTAAGACATGTCCTGACATCCTCTTTGAATTTCATACCTGCTGATGTCAAGAACTACTTCAAAGGATGAACTGAAACTGCACTGTTTCTCACCAATTGTAATTCTATAAAGCCACTTCTCCAGTAGAGACAGAAAGTCTACCAGGTCAAAGCTATATTTGAGGTGTTCTTTTTTAAAATTCATTCACAGGATGTGGGCTTTATTGGCCAGGCCAGCATTTATTGCCATCCCTAGTTGCCCTTGAGAAGGTGGTGGTGAGCTGCCTTCTTAGACTGCTGCAGTCCATGTGGTGTAGGTATACCCAGAGTGCTGTTAGGAAGGCAGTTCCAAGATTTTGACCCAGCAACAGTGAGATGAGATAATGGATCATTCAAGAGTTAATGGCTAGTACATTACAGAATCTAATCACCTCAACTATAAAACAATAACTACGACCTGTCCAGACATGAGCTAAGCAATGATTATGAGGAGAGACGCCATGTGACTAGAAAAACGTTTCTTGAAATCTCTTTTATTATAACATGTAAATGCTAAGCAGTAGTCTGGGAGAAACATGCCAATGGGGCAGTAATACACTTCCTCTCCCATTCTCTCCCAAACTCAAGACCCTATCTCTATTAACGTTTGAAATCCAGCACAGAGATAGAGCATTTCCATTGAAAGGAACCTCATGTGCAAAGACCATCAATTTTTGTAAAATACGGACTACATTTTCAAAAAGAGACTGTCTCCAGAAATCACAGTTTACATGGGCTTCAATTCCTGGGATTTCAAGACCACTGTGGGGAGAAATCTGCCACAGCCACAGATACCAGCAAAGGACTCATAAACAGTGAACTCTTGATTTTTTTTCTTTTTTTATACTGAACTTTAATTTGGCTAAGAAAGTAACTTCTTTCTGTATAACTTGTAATTCTGCATGCTTGTGATCGTGGATATATGTGTTGCGAAGGTTGAGACGTGGGTTTACTTGTTTAACTAGTTTTATATCTTTACCTGGGTGCTTTTCCAACTCAAAAGAAACAAACTCCTTTTTGTTTTAAACTCAAGGAAGCCTGCCAGACTAGTTTCTTTGCAATCAGCACATAAATGCTTAAGCACAGACATTGGCCGGAATTTTCCAGCCCCCGCCGTAGCAGGTTCCCCCGTGGTGGAGCCAGCAAGCCATTGAATTCTCTGTTCACATCAGCGGGACCGGAAGATCCCGCCAGTGTGAGGGGCTGCAAAATTCTGGCCACTGAGTAAATAACATCATCCTGGCTAAATTCACAAAAGACTCAGTTACCGTCAGACTTAGAGTAGTAAGATAAGGGAGTCATTTTTACGCCTCCCCCACCTTAAGTGGTCATGGCAGAAATTTGGGGACTAACATCCAAGATTTGAATCCACAGACAATGAAAGCAATTGGAACTGGAAAACTAAGTTAATTCCCAGATGCAAATTTTTAAAAAATACCCAGTCGAGGCTTTCTTGTGTAGTGCTTTGGTACTAACAACTCGTCCACATTGGACGCCAGTTCCTTCATGGAGTAGATTGAGGTTACTTCAGAGAATTTAAAGGTTCTGCCCCTTGAGGAGTTGAAAAGTGTAGCTAAGGAGTTGAGTTAGAGTTTCGCCCAAAAACCTGGAAATGTGAAATGTTAACACTGGTGGCCAAAGAATCAGATTGCAAACCTGAGAAAAGTAAAAAAGAAAAAATAGCTCTCACAAAAATACAGCTAGAACAAAGATGATTAAAGGTAGAACTCCAAACATTGAAGAGGGAGAGAGAGAGAAAATAAAGCAAAAGGGAGAGAGAGGAATGAAAAGCCAAGAGAGAGAGAGAGAAGAAAAGGAGAGAAAGGAGGCTTTCCAAAGATGACAGCAAGAAAGGGAGATCAGAATATGTGACCTGTGTAAGCAGGTGGAGGCAGCCAAGGCAGGCTGGAGGATAACACTCGTGAAAAGCCAAGGACAGTTCAGAGAGGCTGAAAAAATTGGACAAAGCCAGGATGGATCAGCTAAAGTGCAGAGAACCAAGGGAGGTCCAGAAGCCCTACAGTGGGTGATAGAACCTATGAGCTAGAGAAGTACCAGTTGAATTTAACAAGGCAGAAGCTAGGCCAGTAGAAGTAAAATGGGTCAGGACAGAAACCATGAGAGTTGACCTTGTTAATGAAAAGCCAGCTTAGTTTAAAAAGGCTAAAACCAGACCAGTGAGAGTAAAAAGAGTCAAGGTTGACACTGAGGAAGTAAAATGGGCTGAAACCAAGCCAGCAGAAGTAATAGAGGCTCATTGGGGGCCTGTAAAGGTTACAATCGATAAAGGAAGTGATCTGGTTAGCAAGCAACTTCATGGCTGATTTAAATGAGGATCAGGGAAGTTCTCAAATAGACCTTGAAAGAGGGATAATAATGCCCCACTCAGTTGAAGAGCCACAGGGAAGTACAGCAGAAGAACGACCACCTGGGGGCAGTAGTGTTCCAAGGGACATGGAACGGGTTAGGGTAAAGCCCATTCCCAAAACAAAGGAGGAAGGGAAGAGAACATACTCCAAAGCAAACAACGCTTGTGGAGACCACAAGGGGAATATCAGTGAAATCCAAGTGGGCATGTCCACTGACAAGGAAAACAAAACAGACCAAGTTTTTAAACATCAACCAATCCAACAGTGTGGATGGGAAATTCATCAAAAGTGGAGTGCTGGATGCCAGTTCAGAATCGTTACAGAAGGCAAAAATCAAATTACGGCCCATGAACCTCCTAGAATTCAGATTTGTAAAAGTGTCTGTGAATAAATTCACAGGCTATAGAGGGATTCTCAGAGAGAGAGGGATTAAAACTGATCAGAGCAGACTAGGTTAGCAGTTAGGAAAATTTGCATACTAGGAGCCTCTGCGCTAAGCAGAATGAAGGCAGAGGCCATGGGAGGCACAGAATGCCCATAGCCCCATAACCAAGAGCAGCTTGGCTGTTACCAGCAACCTGGGAGTTAATAGCCATGTAAAAGAAACACACCCTTTAGACGATACTTAATCCGAAGTTACAGCAGGGAACAGGCATGGAGTTTCTGACAAAATTACCTGTCATGCCTAAAACTAAAAGAATAGAGTAAACTCAGAACCCTGATGCAAGACTGATCTTTTCAAATGAAGACAGATTTTGTTTGTGACCTGAAAAGTAAAAAAGCAATGTAAGAGCAGGCTATCCAGAATCCAATGCAGTTTAGGATCATCTGAGTACCAAAACCACAGTAGAGCAGAACAAATGCAATTAGGTTAAAAGTGTGAATGTTATTTTTAATTTTCTTAATATTTGGATATCTGTAATGAAACGATCATTGAAATTCATGTTTCATTCCTTGAGAGGTGGAGGTGTCACAATGATGTGATTTTTTGCATGGCTGATATTAATCTGTAATTTCATTGGCTGATCAAACATGTATTGACTGTTTAGAAAGGATTTTTAAAAAGCAGACAAAGCCCCTGACTTAAGACGGCTGCCACAAGTAATCCGATGTCTCATACTACAATACTACAAGTTGAGCAGTTTTTTGGAAGGTTCCAATGTGGAATATAATTAAGACATGCCCAGGCATCCTCCTATCGAATTTCACACCTGCCGATGTCAAGAGCTATTTCAAAGGATGAACTGAAACTGCACTGTATCTCACCATTTGAAGTTATATTGAGCCACCTCTCATGCAGAGACAGAAAATCTACTTGGAGAATAGCTATATTGAAAGGTGTTCTTATCTCATCAAGATGGGATAATGGATCACTCAGGCGTTAATGGCTGGGACATTACAAAATCTAATCACCTCGGCCATAAAACAATAGCCATGGTCTGTCCTGACATGAGCTAAGCAATAACCTTCTGAAAACATTATGGGGAGAGAGGTCATGTGACTAGAATAAGCATTTTTGAAATCTCTTTTATTACGACACACAAGCTGCTAAGCAGTAGCCTAAAAGAAACATGCCAATGGGGCAGTAATACTCTCCCTCTCCCATTTTCTCCAAAGTTCAAAACCCTATCTCTATTGAAGTTTGAAATCCAGCACAAAGATAGAGAATTTCCATTGGAAGGAACTTCAGGTGCAAAAACCATCGACTTTTGGAAAAGATGGACTACATTTTCAAAAAGAGACTGTCTCCAGAAATTGCAGTCTACATGGGCTTCAACTTCTGGAATTTAAAGACCACTATGCAGAAAAATCCACAACCACAGATATTAGGAAAAACTCTAGATTATTTTTCCTTTTTGCATTGAACTTTAATTTGGCTAAGAAAGTAACTTCCTACTGTATAACTTATAATTCTTCATGATTGTGTGTGTGGGTGTGTGTGTTGCGAAGGTTGAGGAGTAGGTTTACCTTTTTAAATATTTTTATATCTTTACCTGGGTGGGTTTCTAGCTCAATAAACTAACTCCTTTTTGTTTTAAACTCAAGAAAGCTTGCCAGACTATTTTCTTAGCAATCAGCACATAAATGATTAAGCACAGGCATTGAGTAAATTACTTTAACCTTGCTATATTCACAAAAATATCCTGTTATGGTCAGACTTAGAGTGGTAGGATAGGGGAGTCATTTTTACCCATCCTCACATGGTGTGACAGTGTGTGTGCATGCATGTACGTACGTGTATGTGTGTGTGTGTGTGCGTGTGTGTGTTTGTGTCTCCAATATTCTCAGTGTCAAAAGTCCTGCTATCAAGAATGGAATCTGAAAGCACAGATTGAAGCCATTTGGCCCATTGTGCCTGTGCTGGCTCCTTGAAAGTGCTATCCAATTAATCCCATTTCCCTGCTCTTTGCCTAAGCCCTGAAACATTATTTTAGTTTTGAAGTATATATCCAAGAATAGATTAACGATGAAAGGAGGCCGCACTTGGAATCCAACAGTGGCTCCATCTCTATGCCTTTTCTGTAAAACAATTGGATGACTTGCTCTATCCTTGTCAATGTGTATGGGACTGGGAGGAGGAGGCGAAACTCAGGGAGTTGTTTGGTATCTTGGCTAATCCTTCCAATGTTAGTCTTTGACAGCAAGCTCTAGCTTTTGAGTATTTTGTTTAAATTAGGTTTGACAAGCTGCTTTGCTCTGTTGCCTCTCCCAGAATGTTTTTTCTCCTGTTTCTGACCGCTGCTGGATTGTGAAGGAAGATTCCGAAGGGTTTCAGTATCAGGAAGTATTTTCCTCATTATATATTTTGTCCTTCACAGCGTTGAAAGGAATACCATGTGATGTCCCAGTAAACATATTATCATCACTTAAAGGGTAATGCGAGTGGAAGGTTAAACATTGTGAATGATAAGTACTTATTCTCAAAAGTGAATCACAAGTACTCTATCAACAGCATTTCTTTTTTGACTATGAAATCTAGATGACTCTTAGGAACAGGAGTTCATAATAGCAAGCCTATTTCACCATTCGATTGGATCAGGGCTGCTCTGTACATCAACTCCACTTACTGGCTTTTGTTTCACATCCCTTTTCAGAATGATCGAACAAAAATCTATCAAATTCTTCATATCTTCATATTCTGCCATGCAAAGAGTTAAATAAATGTATTTATCACCATTTTTGCTTGTGCCTCCTTATTTCATGTGTCTCTGAATAGACAGAATGTAACCATATGCAGCATATAGATGGCTAACGCTACCTTGGTACAACCAAAGATAAGAGTTTATGAAATGACTTTCATCCCCGTGCTATTATACAAATCTGAATGTCGGAACTTGTAAAAAGTTGATGAGCATAAGATACAAAGAGCAGGGATGAGTTGGTTGAGAAGAATACCAGGAGTATCCAGCAGGCAAAGAATCTAGAATGATATAAGAAGATGCCTTGGTACTTTCTAAATGTTGTGATAATGGAAGTAGTTTGAATGCCTTACATGGTCCTGCAGATAGAGGTACATGGAATCTTGTTTGTAAGTGGAGTTGCGATGGATAGACAATGTCCAGACTGACTTGTCACAGAAAGGAATGCAGGTGGCTGAAGTGAGCAGGCCAGTTCAGAACCAACAGTGTTGGCAAGGCAGGGGTGGTTGGGGGTGGCGTAGGGGCATGGAGAGGGGGGAGATAGGTTGGAGCAGGTTGAGCAAAATAGGAAACAATAGATATATTGTTAGTTTTTAACACTATCATTACCACTCCCTTTGTCTGGTTAGTCTTTAATACAGAGATAAAAACAAAAAGCTAAAAGCTACTGCGGATGCTGGAAATCCAAAACAAAAACAGAATTACCTGGAAAAACTCAGCAGGTCTGGCAGCATCGGCGGAGAAGAAATCAGTTAACGTTTCGAGCCTTCATGGCCCGTTCTGCTGAAGGGCCATGAAGGCTCGAAACGTTAACTGATTTCTTCTCCGCCGATGCTGCCAGACCTGCTGAGTTTTTCCAGGTAATTCTGTTTTTGTTTTAGTCTTTAATACTCTCATTATCATTCCATTTGTCTTGTGTCAATGACACCTTTGTCATTTTATTTCTCCTGACCTCTCACTTATCCGTGACCTTTTATTTGGCTCCAGCTGCATTGTCAACAGCTTAAAACCCATTATAATTCTACCTCTCTTCAACCTTGAAGAAGCCTTATACAGACTCAAAATGTTAACTTTGTTTCTCTCTCCACACATGCTGCCAGACATGCTGAGTTTTGCCAGAGTTTTCTGTTTTTATTTCAGATTCCCAACATCTGCGGTAATTTGCTTTTAATTTAGCATAAAAAACACCAGTTTGGCTGCAGATAGAATACGATTTACAGTTCTGCTCATTGCATTGCAGAAGAGATGTGGTTACATTGGGAGAGGTACAGAAGAGGTTTATGAGGATGTTGCCAGGAATGGATAATTTTAGCGATGAGTCAAGATTGGATAAGATAGGATTGGTTCCTTTGGAACAGAGGATGCTGAAGGGAAATTTAATTCAGGTGTATAAAATTATGAGGGGCCTGGATAGCGTGGATAGGAAGGAGCTATTTCCATTAGCAGAGAGGTCAATAAGCAGGGGGCGTAGATTTATTGGCCTGGATCTTCCAATAAGCAGCAAAGTAGAGGTATACACTGCTGAGCATGTTTAAAATTGTGCTGTTACCTTTTCATGTTGGAATGGTTGGGCCTTCCTCCCTTGGCTGCAGCTCAGAGCAACTGTTGAAGGAAATCAGGAGGACGATTGTGAGATATGGAGAAGTCCCAACGCCTTTGAGGTCATTGGAGGAAGGCATGCCCCTTGAGGTCCAGCATTGTAACAGTGTTCTGGTAGGTGCTGTGTTTAAGTCTTTTCAAGAGTTTAAGTGTTTCCAATTGTTTCCAAGTGCTTCTAAGCGTCTTTAAATTTCTAAGGTGTCTACAAGTGCTGTTAGTACTTTTAAGTGTTTTCAGGTGTTTTAAGCGCTCACTAGCCTTTATAAGGGTTCCTTCATTCAACTTACAATTCTGTCTGCCCCCTCCCTCACCTCTCCAGCTCTGTTCACCATTCCTCTCCCCTCCACATTTCTCCCCGCCACACCTCCGGCTCCTCAGTCCCACTGACGTTAAAGAGTTGCGGGTGATGTGGGGGAATGGCGAGGAGGGGGTGAGCAGAGCCAGGAGAGGGAAAGAAGGGGGTGTGAGCACAGCCAGATGGAGTGAGCAGAACCGGATGGGGGGGGGGAAGGGGTTGTGAGCAGAGCCAGGGTTTCTGGGAGTGCTGGAGTATTTTGATGCTCCTCCTGATTTTAAGGGTTGTGCTTCTGGAGCAGGCTTTACATTTGCTTGGCACAGCCCTAAATAAATTAGTGTAAATAATAGTTTCAAGGACAGGTAATCAGCCCAAGTTTACAGGCTGGCAGGTCTCAGTGGCACCATTTGCATGGGCTCGTACCTGGTGAACTGCAAGTTCCATGTTTCAGTGTAATGAGCTCATTGGAACCTGCAGTGTCGTTCAGCTCCTTAATAGTGGCAAATGGCTCAGCATTCACCACGATTGGGGGACTGGAAGATCTGGGTCAATACCATCGGCTGAAGGATCAGAGGGCAGTTGAAGGGAATGGTTTTCACCCAGAGGACCTGAAAGGGTGGTAGAGGCAGAAACCCTCATCACATTTGAAAAAAATCTTTGATACACACTTGAAATGCCATAACATGGCTGCAGGCACAAAAACTGGAAGGTGGGGTGAAGTTGGACGGTTTCAGCTGGTACAGATGAAAGGGAACTCCTTCTGAGCCATAAATTTTCTATGATTTTATGTTTTCCTTCCATTGATTTCGATGTGGGATTTTGGATAAGTTGCTGACTTTGTTTTCAGTTGGGAATCAGTGGGTGGCACTCTTGCCTCTGAGTCACAGGGTTTGGGTTGAAGTCGCTCTCCAGGGCTTGAGTGTAGAAACCAAGGCTGATGCTTCAGCGCAATCCTGAGGGAGTGCTACAGTGTTGCTGGTGCTTTCTTTTTGATGTGGTGTTAAAGCAAGGAACCTGTGTGCCCTTTCAGATGGATGTAAAAGATCCCATAGGCACCAAGAAGAAACGCTGAGTTATCCCTGGTGCCCAGGATGACGTTTATCCCTCAATCAACAGAATAGAAACAGATTATCTGACCATTATGATATTGCTGTTTGTGGGAGCTAGAAGTGTGTAAATTGGCTGTTGCATTTACTACCTTACAACTGCCTTACACTTCAAGAGTATCTCATTGGCTGTAAATTGCTTTGGGATGTCCTGCGGTCATGAAAGATGCTATATCAACGCAAGTCTTCCTTTTCAATATCAGGCCTGGTATAAAGAGAATTGAATTGCTTGTTTCTTTTATACAGAGATAAGCATGTGTCTTTGATCAAATGATTAACTGGATTTGTTCCCTCATTTTGATTAGCTGCATTGATCCACTCTATATAGAAGAAATGAATTGTTCCCCTGTAGGTGGATGTGTTTCAATGATTCACGATATTCAGCATTGTATTTGAAAAAGGTTTTCAAAGTAATAAATATTGAAAAATTTAAAAGTAGGAGTTTGTTTTAGAGTTCTGATCACTCCAGTGCTGCTGCTCTTGCCTCAGTGTTAACACTCCCATCCCTGAGTCAGAAGGTTAGCAGTATAAAAGCAAAATGCTGCAGATGCTGGAAGTCTGAAATAAAAGCATCAAATGCTGGAAATACTCAGTCGGTCAGGCAGCATCTGTGGAGAGAGAAACAGAGTTAATATTTCAGGTTTGAAACAGACCTTTCATCAGAACTGGGATAAGATAGAAATGGAATAGGTTTTGAGCAAGTGAAGGGTAGGTGGGGGGCGGGTAGGTGGGGTGCGGGTAGGGGGGAAGAACAAATTGGAATGTCAGTGATAGGGTAGAGGGCAGGAGAGATTAAATGACAAAAGGTTTCATTGTACAATAGGCCAAAGGGAGTGGTAATGGAACCAGTAAAGAAGCAAAAGATATAAGCAAAAAACTGCAGATGCTGGAAATCCAAAACAAAAACAAAAATACCTGGAAAAACTCAGCAGGTCTGGCAGCATCTGTGCAGAGGAACACAGTTAACGTTTTGAGTCCGCATGACTCTTCAACAGAACTAAGGAAAAATAGAAAAGGGGTGAAATATAAGCTGGTTTAAGGGAAGGGGGTGGGACAAGAAGAGCTGGATAGAGGGCCAGTGATAGGTGGAGAAAAGCAAAAGATGCCACAGAAAAAAGGACAAAGAGGTGTTGAAGGTGGTGATATTATCTAAAAGAATGTGCTAATTAAGGGTAAAAAGCAGGACGAGCAAGGTACAGATAGCCCTGGTGGGGGTGGGGTGGGGTGAAGGAATCAAAAAAGGCTAGAAGGTAGAGATAAAACAATGGATGGAAATACATTTAAAAATAATGGAAATAGGTGGGAAAAGAAAAATCTATATAAATTATTGGAAAAAACAAAAAGGAAGGGGAAAATCGGAAAAGGGGTGGGGATGGAGGAGAGAGTTCATAATCTAAAGTTGTTGAATTCAATATTCAGTCTGGAAGGCTGTAAAGTGCCTAGTCGGAAGATGAGGTGCTGTTCCTCCAGTTTGCGTTGAGCTTCACTGGAACAATGCAGCAAGCCAAGGATGGACATGTGGGCATGAGAGCAGGGTGGAGTGTTGAAATGGCAAGCAACAGGGAGGACTGGGTAATGCTTGCGGACAGACCGAAGGTGTTCTGCAAAGCGGTCACCCAGTCTGCGTTTGGTCTCTCCAATGTAGAGGAAACCGCATTGGGAGCAACGAATGCAGTAGAATAAGTTGAGGGAAGTGCAAGTGAAATGCTGCTTCACTTGAAATGAGTGTTTGGGCCCTTGGACGGTGAGGAGAGGGGAAGTAAAGGGGCAGGTGTTGCATCTTCTGCGGTTGCATGGGAAGGTGCCGTGGGAGGGAGTTGAGGTGTAGGGGGTGATGGAGGAGTGGACCAGGGTGTCATGGAGGGAACGATCCCTACGGAATGCCGCCAGGGTGGGTGAAGGGAAGATGTGTTTGGTGGTGGCATCATGCTGGTGTTGGCGGAAATGGCGGAGGATGATCCTTTGGAGGCGGAGGCTGGTGGGGTGATAAGTGAGGACAAGGGGGACCCTATCATGTTTCTGGGAGGGAGAAGAAGGTGTGAAGGTGGATGCACGGGAGTTGGGCCGGACACGGTTGAGGGCCCTGTCAACCACCGTGGGTGGAAAACCTCGGTTAAGGAAGAAGGAGGACATGTCAGAGGAACTGTTTTTGAAAGTGGCATCATCAGAACAGATGCAACGGAGGTGAAGGAACTGAGAGGGGATGGAGTCCTTACAGGAAGCCGGGTGTGAGGAGATGTAGTCGAGGTAGCTGTGGGAGTCGGTAGGCTTGTAATGGATATTGGTGGACAGTCTATCACCAGAAATTGCCACAGAGAGGTCAAGGAAGGGAAGGGAAGTGTCAGAGATGGACCATGTGAAAATGATGGAGGGGTGGAAATTGGAAGCAAAATTAATAAATTTTTCCAGGCCCAGATGAGAGCATGAAGCAACACCGAAGTAATCATCGATGTACCGGAGAAAGAGTTGTGGGAGGGGGCCGGAGTAGGACTGGAACAAGGAATGTTCCACATACCCCATAAAGAGACAGGCATAGCTGGGGCCCATGCGGGTACACATAGCCACACCTTTTATTTGGAGGAAGTGAGAGGAGTTTAAGGAGAAATTGTTCAGTGTGAGAACAAGTTCAGCCAGACGGAGGAGAGTAGTGGTGGATGGGGATTGTTTTGGGCCTCTGTTCGAGGAAGAAGCGGAGAGCCATCAGACCATCCTGGTGGGGGATGGAGGTGTAGAGGGATTGGACGTCCATGGTGAAGAGGAGGCTGTTGGGGCCAGGGAACTGGAAATTGTTGATATTATGTAGGGTGTCAGAGGAATCACGGATGTAGGTGGGAAGGAACTGGACAAGGGGAGAGAGAATGGAGTCAAGATAATGAGAAATGAGTTCTGTGGGGCAGGAACAGGCTGACACGATCGGTCTGCCGGGACAGTCCTGTTTGTGGATTTTGGGTAGGAGGTAGAAGCGGGCTGTCCGAGGTTGGGAGACTATCAGGTTGGAAGCTGTGGAAGGAAGATCTCCAGAGGAGATGAGGTCAGTAACACTCCTGGAAACAATAGCTTGATGTTCAGTGGTGGGGTCATGGTCCAGGGAGAGGTAGGAGGAAGTATCTGCAAGTTGACGCTCAGCCTCTGCGATGTAGAGGTCAGTGCGCCAGACAACAACAGCACCACCCTTGTCAGCGGATTTGATGACAATGTCAGGGTTGGACCTGAGAGAACGGAGTGCATCAAGTTCAGAGAGAGACAGGTTAGAATGCGTGAGAGGAGCAGAGAAATTGAGACGGCTAATGTCACACCAACAGTTCTCAATGAAAAGATCAAGAGAAGGTAAGAATCCGGAGGGAGGGGTCCAGGTGGAGGGAGAATATTGGAGGTGGGTAAAAGGATCTGTTGAACGGGAAGAGGACTCCTGCTCAAAGCAAAAGATATGTCTGAATGAAGTGTGAATGGCAGGATAGTTGCCATCTAAACACAAAGTAAAAAAAATAAGGAAGAAACAAGAGAAAAAGACCGTAGCAGCAAAGAAACACAAAGGAAAATGAGGGCAGAGGTTATGATCGAAAGTTGTTGAACTTGATAGTAAATAGTTGTTTGGTACAGACCTTGAGTGTTGCTGAAAAGAACTTTTTATCTTGCACTCAGCACAATTTGCAAGAATACCAAATGTAAAAGGAACAACAACTTATACAGCATGAGAAGACAGTGCTGATTGTTTGGTAAGTAGACTCTGATTGCCATGGAGAATGCATCAATTAACTGATGACTCACAGTTAACTGCCAAGCTTTGTTTAAATTCAAATCAGGCAGGTTGACTCTGATTGGTCAAGTTATTGCCCTTAGGAATGAACCAGAGAATGGCTGTCGCCTAATTTGTTCAGTTGAAACAGAAGCAGTGTCTGTACATGTTCTTTCTGTTTGCATAGGGCAGGGCCCTGTGTAGTAATATATGCAGCTTCTAGCACGCGTAAGTCAGCCACATTGCCAGCCTGACTGATCATCTTAAAATGGTTGTTAGCACACTCAGGATTGTTTAGCAAATGTTGTCCATTTGTAGAACCACAACTAATGTTGGACACTGTGTTTTGAGTTTTGCAAGCATGGGTTTGTTGCACATAGTCTGTACTTTGCCTCTTGCGAAGAGCTGAAGGGACATGCTGTTTGATACGATTCACCAGTCTTTGGGATGTACAGCTACATACCTAGTGTCACACTGGCACTGAAATTCATACACCGCATTACCCATTTGTGTGATAGGCAGAACGTCTTTTTGGCTCGGTGGCAGCACCCTGTTAGTGACGTATACCACTCATGTTACTGCATAGCAGCAGCGTGAAACAGCTAGCTTCACCTGTTGCTCACATTTTTGAGATACTTTACTCTTCCAGGGTAATCTGAAGTAGCCTGGGCACTTTTCAGGGCCAAAAGTGACAGCCTTAGGCCCGTTGATGAGTTTGTGCAATATAAGGTGATCAATGGTCTGATCAGGGTAGCCATTATCCCGCAGAATAGCTTTGATGCGTCCTGATTCTGCATCAAGCTTGCATGGGGAGAAAATGGCTCAGGCCCCATTCATGAGGTTGCAGATAAGGCCAACCTTACAGCACGTGGAACTGTGGGAATGCCAACATGTGTATTGACCAGTTAAGGTAGGTTAGTGGTAGACGGTAGTAGAGACCCCCCTGGCAGATTTCTCAACTGGCACTTCAAGGAAAGGGAGTTCATTCGACTGCTTCATTTCAGAGGTGAACTTGAGCACAGGATGGAGTCCACTAAGGTGTGTATGGAAATTCTGACACGCAGCTGCGGATTAACATACAGCAAACCTAAGCGAGGGGCAAGAGGTTAGGTGTCATTCCATTGAAGACGTGTTTCTTGTGGAACCCAACAACGATGTTTGTGGGATACATTTGGTATATTTGCGAATTGTCCTGATGAGTGCTAGATAAAGAGCTTCGACAACGAGTCTTTTTTCAGCAATACTAATAGTAAGTCCGGAAGTACCCAGTTGAAAGGTGAGCTACTGTTCCTTGAGCATGTGCTGTACTTCATTGGAAAACTGTAGCAAGCTGAGGACAGAGATGTCAGAGTGGGAACAAGGTGGAGAATTCAAATGACAGGCAATTGGAAGCTCAGGATCACATTTGTGAACTGAATGGGTTTTTTAAAAAATTCATTCATTGGGATGCAGGTACTGCTGGCTAGACCAGCATTTATTGCCTTGTTCAGGGGGCATTTTAAGGGTCAACCACATCACTATGGGTCAGGAGTCATATGTAGGCCAGACCAGGTAAGGATGGCAGATTTCCTTCCCTAAAGGACATTAGTGAACCAGATGGGTCTTACAACAACCAGCAATGGTTTCATGGTCATCATCAGACTTTTAATTCCAGATTTTTATTGAATTCAAATTTCACCATCTGCTGTGGCGGGATTCGAACCCAGGTCCCCAGAGCATTACCCTGGGTCTCTGATCCAGTGACAATATCACTATGTCACCACTGCCACAAAATACTCACCCAGTCTGTGTTTGGTCTCCCCAATGTAGAGGAGACCACAGAGTCAGGGGAATACAACGCAGACCCCCTTTTTATGGCATTAGCAGCTGTATTCTGTAAGTAAAGAGTTTAAATGTTTCAAAGCTTCTTTGAAATTTAAGAGTATAGGGGTAGAGTGGTTAAGGGGGGCAGGTGGGAGCTAGGAAAGGTAGAGTGGAAGGTGAGTGCATGGGTTGTGGGGTAGTCAGGTCAGGTCAGGAGGGTGAGTGGTGGGGTCAGGTCAGGCTGGTGTGTAGGGTTGGGGCCTTTTTTTTATTCATTCATGGGATGTGGGCATTGCTGGCTAGGCCAGCACTTATTGTCCATCCCTAACTGCCCTTGTTCATGGTAGGCCAGACTAGTTAAGGATGGCAGAAAGCTAGATGGGTTTTTATTAATGGTTTGGTTTCATGGTTGTTGAATTCAAATTTCACCATCTACCATGGTTGGATTTGAATCCAGATCCCCAGAGCATCACCTTGGGTCTGTGGTATGCTAGTCCATTGACAATACCAAGATGCCACCACGTCTCCACTATTTTATAGTTACCTTGGAGTTAGACTGGATTTTTTCTAACATTTCCAGGGTAGCTACCAGTTAAGAGAGCCGTAACTATCTGATGTCTCCGGCCCTAAAAGTTAGAGACTTTTTTGAAGGGCCTCGGGGAGTAGGGGAATTGCCCATCAGAAGTTCAAACTTCCCAGCAATTCCCACGGGGTCCTTGTATCAAGACTTCTGAAGGATCCCGTAGTGCAACTTCCAAGGTTTGTCCTATCTCCGAGCAGCTGGAGATCAGATCAGGGACGACATATTTCAGACAAGACATTAAACAAAGACCTTGTCTGCCCTCTGAGCTGAAACTGAAGGATTCCATGGTGCTCTTTGGGGAAGGGCAGGGAGGTTTTCTCTGGTGGCCTAGTCAATATTTATCCTTCAACCACCCTGGTCCACTCCTCCATCACCCCCTACACCTCAACCCCCTCCCACGGCACCTTCCCAAGCAACCGCAGAAGGTACAACACCTGCCCCTTTACTTCCCCTCTCCTCACCGTCCAAGGGCCCAAACACTCATTTCAAGTGAAGCAGCATTTCACTTGCACTTCCCTCAATTTAGTCTACTGCATTCACTGCTCCAAATGCGGTTTCCTCTACATTGGAGAGACCAAACGCAGACTGGGTGACCGCTTTGCGGAACACCTTCAGTCTGTCCGCAAGCATAACCCAGACCTCCCTGTCGCTTGCCATTTCAACACACCACCCTGCTCTCATGCCCACATGTCCGTCCTTGGCCTGCTGCATTGTTCCAGTGAAGCCCAACGCAAACTGGAGGAACAGCACCTCATCTTCCGACTAGGCACTTTACAGCCTTCCAGACTGAATATTGAGTTCAACAATTTTAGATCATGAACTCTCTCCTCCATTCCCACCCCCTTTCTGATCCCCCTTTTTTCCAATAATTTATATGGATTTTTCTTTTCCCACCTATTTCCATTATTTTCAAATGTATTTCCATCCATGTTTTATCTTTGCCTTTTAGCCTATTTCGATCCCTTCCCCCCACCCCACCCCCACTAGGGCTATCTGTACCTTTATTATCACATTCCTTAGATAATATCACCAGCTTCAACACCTCTTTGCCCTTTTGTCTATGACATCTTTTGGCTATCTCCACTATCACTGGCCCTCTATCCAGCTCTACTTGTCCTACCCCCCCCCCCTTAAACCAGCTTATATTTCACCTCTTTCCTATTTTTCCTTAGTTCTGTTAAAGAGTCATACGGACTCGAAACGTTAACTGTGTTCCTCTCCGCAGTTGCTGTCAGACCTGCTGAGTTTTTCCAGGTATTTTTGTTTTTGTTTTGGATTTCCAGCATCCGCAGTTTTTTGCTTTTATCACTGGAAATACATTATCTAGTTAAATACCTCATTACTTTTTAAGGGAATTTGCTGAGCACAGGTTGACATTTCACTTCATTACAGCAGTGAATAAAATTCAAACGTAGTGTCCCCAAAACTTAAACCATTTAAATGGGACAAAATTGACCAAAAATGCTGAACAGCTTCCATTTCCATCATAGTTAATTACAAAGTTGCCGTTTATAGCGAGTTAAGCTGGTTGTGTACTTCCAGCAGAAATAAACATTTACTTAGCAGTTTAAAACTCCTTAAGGTCCAATTACCTTGTTAGTTAAACCCTCCTCTGAGAGATGAGAGGGGTTACAGCTTTCACTGCAGTAGCTAACATGACTGCATGGAAAGATGGGGTAGCTGTGAATCTCAGCACTAAAATTCACCTGGTTAGCATCACATCAGAGAGACAGTATCTCCAAAAGTGGAACACTGCTCTGGACTGTTAGCCTTCATTATTTTCTCAAGTCCATGATTGGGATTTGAACTAATGACATTCTTGACTCAGAGGTAAGACTGCTGCCAACTAAGCCAAAACATTACTATTCTGGATATGAATGGAGTTGGAGTGTTTATTCTGGAGTGATCACTATTCTGGATATTAATGGAGTTGGAGTGTTTATTCTGGAGTGATTACTGTGCTGGGTATTAGTGGATTGGGAGTGTTTATTCTGGAATGATTACTGTGCTGGGTACCGATGTTGCCAAGTCACTCATTCCCTTTGCCTCCTCCCGCTGCCCTGTAATTCTCTCCAATTATGTGAAAAACAGGTCTTTAGTGTTTAGCCTGGGAGTATAGTTGAAGCTCCAATGTATGTTTCAGAGGCTGTTGATGGAGTGACTCAGCAGTAGCAATACAGCTCCATATTGCTGTCACTGAATACACAATCGGCATGTCAAAGTACATCAATTTGATTTAGTCTATGGAGTGTGAGCCTATTGTTTGCCCAGAGCTGTATTTCTGATGTTACTGTTGCAACAGTCACATAGCAGAATTCTCAGTACAAATTATACATTTAATTATAGCTTTGTATCTTGTCCTTTTCTACCATATTTCTGTACCACATTTCATGTATCGATTTAAAATTAAAGGGACATTAATCAGTTATTTCACGTTAATTTCTTCTAACCCGGAACCAGAAATTTCCAAGCACCTGCCACTCTACAAACCACTGCCCACCAATAGCAATTAACAGGTAATTAACTGTGTGAATGACATAATTAGACATTGTGACTTTAAACGCTGTTCCACCTTATACACTAACCATTACTCTGGATTGGATAATCATCCTTACAAAATTAGGGTACAGGTATTGCTCAGATGAGACAGATGAATGAATATTAACCAGTAACTAACTCCCCAATAAATAAATATGGGAGAATGCCACTTGCTTTTTGTCAAATCATGGATCTCAAAATGAAGTCCTAATTGAGGCTACCATCCTTGGCTATAACCTGGCACAAAAAAGCTAGTCTCAATAACGAGGATCATGAAACTCCTGGATTGTTGTGAAACCCATCTGGTTTACTAATGTACTTGAGGGAAGGAAATCTGCCATCCTTACCTGGTCTGGCCGACATGTAACTCTAGACCCAAAGTAACATGGTGGACAATCAACTGCCATCTGAAATTGCTGAGCAAGCCACCCAGAGTACCAAAGAAAGGTTAAATAAGACTAAAGCCATACAGATCAGCCCGCATCAATTTAGGAACTAAAAATAACAATGGTAAACCAGGCCCTATTGACCCTGCAAAGTCTTCCTCATGGACAACTAGGGGTTTGTCCCAAAATTGGGAGAGCTGTCCCATAGACACTTGTCAAGCATCAGCCTGACATTTTTTTTTATTATTCATTTACAGGGTATGGATATCACTGGCTAGGCCAGCATTTATTGGCCATCCCTAATTGCCCTTGAGTAGGTGGTGGTGAGCTGCCTTCTTGAATCGCTGCAGTCCTTGTGGTGTAGGTATACCCACTGTGCTCTTAGGAAGGAACTTCCAGGATTTTGACCCAGCAACAGTGAAGGAACGGTGATATATTTCCAAGTCAGGATGGTGAGTGGCTTGGAGGGGAACTTCCAGGTGATGGTGTTCCCATGTGCCTGCTGCCCTTGTCCTTCTAGATGGTAGCGGTCATGAGTTTGGAAAATGCTGTCTTAGAAGCCTTAGTGAGTTTCTGCAGTGAATCTTGTACAGTAGGTAATTAGGAAAGCTAATAGAAGGTTATCATTTATTGTGAGGGGAATTGATTTCAAAAGTACGCTTCAGTTGCACAGGGCATTGGTGAGACCACATCTGGGGTATTGTGTACAGTGCTGGTCTCCTTATTAAAGAAAGATGTAAATGCATTAGAAGCAGTTCAGAGAAGGTTTACCAGACTAATAGCAGGAATGGGCGGGTTGTCTTATGAGGAAAAGCTGGACAGGTTAGGCTTGTATCCACTGGAATTTAGAAGAGTAAGAAGCGACTTAACTGAAACCTTTAAGATCCTGAGGGGTCTTGACAGGGTGGATGTGCAGAGGATGTTTCCTCTTGTGGGAGAATCTAGAACTAGGGGGTCACTGTTTAAAAATAAAAGGTCGCCCATTTAAAACAGAGATGAGGAGAAATTTTTTCTTTCAGAGGATCGTGAGTCTTTGGAGCTCTCTTCCTCAAAAAGTAGTGGAAGCAGAGTCTTTGGATATTTTGAAGGCAGAGCTAGGTAGATTCTTGATTTACAAGGGGGTGAAAGATTATCGGGGATAGGCAGCAATGTGGGACTGAGGTTACAGTCAGATCAGCCATGACCTTATTGAATGGCAGAACAGGTCCCAGACTCCACCATCACAATCCCTGGTTAGGTCCTGTCCCACCGGCAGGACAGACCCAGCAGAAGTGGTGGCACAGTGGTATACAGTTTGGAGGGAGTTGCTCTGGGAGTTCTCAACATCATCTCTGGACCTCACAAAGTCTCATGGCATCAGGTCAAACATGGGCAAACAAACATCTTGCTGATTACCACGTACCGCCCCTCCCTCAGCTGATGAATCAGTGCCCTCCCATGTTGAACATCACTTGGAGGAACCACTGAGGGTGACAAGGGCGTAGAATGTACTCTGGGTGGGGGACTTCTATGTCCATCACCAAGAGTGGCTTGGTAGCAGCACTACTGACTGAGCTGGCTGAGTCCTAAAAGATATAGCTGCTAGACTGGGTCTGTGGCAGGTGGTGAGGGAACCAACTAGAGGGAAAAACAAACTTGACCTCATCCTCACCAACCTGCCTGCTGCAGATGCATCTGTCCAGGATAGTATCGGAAGGAGTAACCACTGCACAGCCATTGTGGAGACGACGTCCCACCTTTACATTGAGGGTACCATCCATCGTGTTGTGTGGCACTACCACCGTGCTAAATGGGATAGATTTCGAACAGATCTAGCAAATCAAGACTGGGCATCCATGAGGGGTAATGCTAGAGTGGGAGATATGCCAGGCCATGAGGTTACAGATTGTGTTTGAGTACAATTCTGCTGTTGCTGATGGCACTGTGGGCCATCAGCAACAGCAGAATTGTACTCAAACACAATCTGTAACCTCATGGCCCGGCATATCTCCCACTCTAGCATTACCATCGAGCCAGGGGATCAACCCTGGTTCAATGAAGAGTGCAGGAGGTCATGCCAGGAGCAGCACCAGGCATACCTAAAAATGAGGTGTCAACCTGGTGAAGCTATAAAGCAGGACTACTTGCATGCCAAACAGTATAAGCAGCAAGTGATAGACAGAGATAAGCGATCCAACAGCCAACGGATCAGATCTAAGCTCTGCAATTGTGCCACATCCAGTTGTGAACGGTGGTGGACAATTAAACAACTCACTAGAGGAGGAGGCTCCACAAATATCCCCATCCTCAATGATGGAGGAGCCCAACACACCAGTGCAAAAGATAAGGCTGAAGTATTTGCAACAATTTTCAGCCAGAAGTGCCGAGTGGATGATCCATCTCAGTCTCCTCCGGTGGTCCCCAGCATCATAGATGCCAGCATTCAGCCAATTCAATTCACTCCACGTGATATCAAGAAACAGCTGAAGGCACTGGATACAGCAAAGGCTATGGGCCCTAACAATATTCCAGCAATAGCACTGAAGACTTGTGCTCCAGAACTTGCTGCGCCCCTAGCCAAGCTGTTCCAGTACAACTACAACACAGGTGTCTACCCGGCTGTGTGAAAAATTGCCCAGGTATATCCTGTACACAAAAAGCAGGACAAATCCAACCCGGCCAAATACTGCCCCATCAGTCTACTCTTGATCATCAGTAAAGTATTGGAAGGGGTCATCAACAGTGCTATCAAGTGGCACTTGCTTACCTGTTCACTGATGCCCAGTTTGGGTTCTGCCAGGGCCACTCTGCTCCTGACCTCATTACAGCCTTGGTTCAAACATGGGCAAAAGAGCTGAACTCCTGAGGTGAGGTGAGAGTGACTGCCCTTGACATCAAGGCAGCATTTGACCGAGTATGGCATCAAGGAGTCCCAGCAAAACTGGAGTCAGTGGAAATCGGGGGAAAGCTCTCTGCTGGTTGGAGTCATGCCTAGCACAAAGGAAGATGGTTGTGGCTGTTGAAGGTCAGTCATCTCAGCTCCAGGATATCACTGCAGGAGTTCCTCAGGGTAGTTTCCTCGACCCAACCATCTTCAGCTGCTTCATCAATGAGCTTCCTCCCATCATAAGGTCAGAAGTGTTATGTTCACTGATGATTGCACAATGTTCAGCACCATTCACGACTCCTCAGATACTGAAGCAGTCCATATCCAAATGCAGCAAGATCTGGACAATATCCAGGCTTGGGCTGACAAGTGGCAAGTATCATTCACGTCACACAAGTGACAGGCAATGACTGTCTCCAACAAGAGAGAATCTAACCATCGCCACTTGATGTTCAATGGCATTACCATCACTGAATACCCACTATCAACATCCTGGGGGTTGCCATTGACCAGAAACTGAACTGGACTAGCCATATAAATACTGTGGCTACAAGAACAGGTCAGAGGCTAGGAATCCTGCGGTGAGTAACTCACCTCCTGACTCCCAACAGCCTGTCCACCATCTACAAGGCACAAGTCAGGAGTGTGATGGAATACTCCCCACTTGCCTGGATGTGTGCAGCTCCTACAACACTGAAGAAGCTGGACACCATCCAGAACAAAGCAGTCCTCTTGATTGGCACTACATCAACAAACATTCACTCCCTCCACCACCTACGCACAGTAGCAGCAGTGTGTACCATCTACAAGATGCACTGTAGGAATTCACCAAAGCTCCTTAGACAGCAACTTCCAAACCCACAACCACTACCATCTAGAAGGACAAGGGCAGCAGATAGATGGGAACACCACCACCTGGAAGTTCCTCTCCAAGTCACTCACCATCCTGACTTAGAAATATATCGCTGTTTCTTCACTGCTGCTAGGTAGAAATCCTGGAACTCCCTTCCTAACAGCACTGTGGGTGTACCTACACCACAGGGACTGCAGCAGTTCAAGAAGGCAGCTCAGCACCACCTTCTCAAGGGCAACTAGGGGTGTGCAATAAATGCTGGCCCAGCCAGCGAAGCCCACAGCTCGTGAATGAATAATAAAAAAACAGGCTTGCGGGGCCGAGTGGCCTACTCCTCCTAATTCGCATGTTCGTAGATGGTATACACTGTTGCCACTGCTCATCGTTGGTGGAGGGAGTGATTGTTTGTGGATGTGGTTCCAATCAAGCAGGCTTATTTGTCCTGAATGGTATCAAGCTTCTTGAGTGTTGTTGGAGCTGCACTCATCCAGGCAAGTGGGGAGTATTCCATCACACTCCTGACTTGTGCCTTGTAGATGGCGGACAAGCTTTGGGGAGTCAGGAGGTGAGTTAGTCGCTGCAGGATTCTTAGCCTCTGACCTGCTCTTGTAGCCACAGTATTTATATGGCTAGTCCAGTTCATTTTCTAGTCAATGGTAACCCCCAGGATTTTGATAGTGGGGGATTCACTGATGGTATTGCCTTTGAATGTCAAGGGGTGATGTTTCGCTTCTGTCTTATTGGAGATGGTCATTGCCTGGCACTTGTGTGGTGTGAATGTTACTTGCCACTTGACAGCCCAAGCCTAGATATTGTCCAGGTCTTACTGCATTTGGACATAGACTGCTTCAATATCTGAGGAGTTGCAAATGGTGCTGAACATTGTGCAATCATCAGTGAATATCCTAACATTGACCTTATGATGGAAGGAAGGTCATTGATGAAGCAGCTAAAGATGGTTGGGCCAAGGCTACTAACCTGAGGAACTCCGGCAGTGATGCCCCAGAACTGAGTTGACTGATGTCCAACAATCACAACCATCTTCCTTTGTGCTAGGTATGACTCCAACCAGTGGAGAGTTTTCCCACTGATTTCCATTGACTCCAATTTTGCTAGGGCTCCTTGATGCCACACTCGGCCAAATGCTGCCTTGATTTCAAGGGCTGTCATTCTCACCTCAGCTGTGGAGTACAGCTCTTTTGTCTATGTTTGAACCAAGGCTGTAATGAGGTCAGGAGATAAGTGGCCCTGTCAGAACCAAAACTGGGCATCAGTGAGTCGGTTATTGCTAAGCAAGTGTTGTATGATAGCACTATTGATGACCCCTTCCATAAGTTTACTGATGATGGAGAGTAGACTGATAGGGCGGTAATTGGCCAGGATGGGTTTGTCCTGTTTTGTGTACAGGACATACCTGGGCAAATTTCCACATTGCCGGGTTGATGTCAGTGATGTAGCTGTACTGGAACAGCTTGGCAAGGGGTGCAGCAAGTTCTGGAGCACAAGTCTTGTGTACTATTGCCCGCATATTGTCAGGGGTCTTAGCAGTATCCAGTGCCTTCAGCCATTTCTCATTATCATGTGGAGTGAATCGAATTGGCTGAAGACTGGCATCTGCCTCCGGAGGAAGCTGAGATGGATCATCCACTCGGCACTTCTGGCTGAAGATTGTAGCAAATGCTTCACTCTTATCTTTTGCACAGCTGTGCTGTGCTCTTCCATCATTGAGGATGGGGATATTTGTGGAGCCTCCTCCTCCAGTGAGTTGTTAAATTGTCCACCACCATTCACAACTGGATGTGGCAGGACTGCAGAGCTTAGATCTGATCTGTTCGTTGTGGAATTGCTTAGCTCTATCTATCACTTGCAGCTTATGCTGTTTGGCACACAAGTAGTCCTGAGTTGTTGCTTCACCAGGT
Organism: Cetorhinus maximus; assembly: GCF_964194155.1. Classification (NCBI taxonomy): domain Eukaryota; kingdom Metazoa; phylum Chordata; class Chondrichthyes; order Lamniformes; family Cetorhinidae; genus Cetorhinus; species Cetorhinus maximus. The sequence goes on from NC_135886.1 coordinate 64,983,632, forward strand.
TGATACCTCATCTTTAGATATGCCTGGTGCTTGAGTACATGTGGAGTGGTGTTTGAATATAATTCTGCTGCTGATGGCCCACAGCACCTCATGGATGCCCAGTCTTAAGTTGCTAGATCTATTCGAAATCTCCCATTTAACCATGGTGGTAGTGCCACACAGCACAATGGAGTTTATCCTCGATGTGAAGATGGTACTTAGTGTCTCTAATGACAGTGTGGTGGTCACTCCTACTGATACTGTCATGGACAGATGCATTTGTGGCAGGCAGGTTGTTGAGGGTGAGGCTAAGTATGTCTTTCCCTCTTGTGGGTTTCCTCACCATCTGTCACAGAACCAGTCTAGCAGCTATGTCATTTAGGACATGGGCATCACTCTTGGTGATGGACATTGAAGTCCCCCACCCAGAGGGCATTCTGCACCCTTTCCACCCTCAGTGCTTCCTCAGTTTGCTGTTGTCATTTCTGGTGCCTAGGTCAATGCCAAGTTTCGTTGCCTTTATTGACCTTTTAGTAATTGAATACAACTGAGTGGCTTGTTTGGCCATTTCAGAGTCAGCCACATTACTGTCAATTAGGAAATTTGCTTCCCTAAAGGGCATTAGTGAACCAGACAGGTTTTTTTTTACAACAAATGACAATGGAGTGGCTGCCTTCTGCACCGTAACAATTCCGGATTTTTATTAAATTCAAATTCAAATTCCAACATTTGCCATGGTTGGATTTGAACCCGGGTTCCTAGAGGATCACCGGGAGTCTCTGGATTACCAGTCTAATGACAATACCGCTACACCACTGCCTCCCCTTGTCTATGCAGTATGATTCTGTTAGTGTGACTATGTCCCAGATGCCACCATCACCATCCCTGGGTATGTGCTGTCCCACCAGCAGGATAGGCACATCAGAAGGGGTGGCTCGGTGATGTGCAGTTGGGAGGGAGTTGCCCTGTGAGCCCCTATGAGGTCTCATGGCACCCGGTCAAAGATGGACAATGAAACCTGTTGCTGACCACCAACCACCCTCCAGCTGATGGATCAGTGCTTCTCTGTTGAATAGCACTGGAAGAAGTACTGAGGGTGGCAAGGGCACAGAACATACTCTAGGTGGAGTCCTTCAATGCCCATCACTAAGAGCGGCCTAATAGTACCACTACTGACCGAGCGGGTCGAGTCTTGAAGGACATTTCTGCCGGATTGGGCCTGCAACATGTGGTGAGAGAATCAACAAGAGGGGAAAGTCTACCTGACCTCGCCTTCACCAATCTACCTGTCACAGATGTATCTGTCCATGACAGTATTTGTGGGAGTGACCACTGCACAGCTCCTATGGAGATGAAGTCCCATTGTCACAACTTTCTACGCCTCCATCTCCCCACCATGATGGTCTGAGATCTCTCCTCCTCTTCCTCGGATAGACCATATGCAAATTTGATGACTGCTTTGCAGAACGCCTCCATTCAGTCATCAAGCTTGATCCCAAGCTTCCCGTTGCTTGCCGTTTTAATTTACCACCTTGCTCACTCATCTCTTGTCCTTGGCCTGCTCCAGTATTCCAGTGAAGCTCAACACATGCTCAGGGAACAGCACAGCATCTTCTGATTAGGCACTTTACAGCCTTCTGGACTCGACCTTGAGTTCGACAAATTCAGACCATCGAACTCAGCCCCCCCATTTTGATTTCTCTTTGCCACGTGTTGCCTGAATCTTGTCTTTCATGTTTTTGCTTTCGGACAGAATTGTTCATTATTTTGCCATTACTCTCACTTTGGGGAAAATGCTTTGTTTCTTTACTACAACCATTACCATTCCCTTTATCTTTTGTTCTCTGACATCTTTGTCATTTAATCTCTCCTACCCTCTGCCCTATCCCTGACCTTCACTTTTGTTCTTCCTCCCCTTACCCTCATTCAACAGCATAAAACTCATCACATTCCTGCCTCCCTTCAGTTCTGAAGAAGTCATATTCGACTCAGAACGTTAACTCTCCTTCTCACTTCACAGAAGCTGCCAGACCTGCTTAGTTTTTCTAGCACTTTCTGTTTTTATTTATGTAGAAGAGTATTGCTTGTTTATTTCTTATCATTTTGTGTTTCTTTTATTTGCTGCCCAGCAAGAATCTAGAAGTTGAAAAAATAATTCAAACCAATGAAATAAGCTGCAATGGAGTGCTTATTAGCCACACATTCGGCCTGGGTCCAGGGCTGTAAGATCGAGTGGCTCTGACTTCATGCTCTTCAATTTAATTAGGCTTTCAAACAGATGGGATAGGATATCATTACTCTGTTTGCTGGAATACTATCTGTTGGACAGGATCTGCTGCCTTCTCTGATATTATGACTTCTTTTACAAACTGTCAGTGCAGAAACAGAGCAAAACATGAGTTATATTGTGAGTTTGTGTTATTTATGACATGCAACCCATAGACAAAAAGAAACCATTACTCTCAGAAGTGAAAATCAAATCCAGGCTTGATGTCTTGATCCAGGCTTGATTATATATATTAATGATCTAGATCTTGGTGTGCAGGGGACAATTTCAAAGTTTGCAGATGATACAAAACTTGGGAGTGTTGTGAACTGTGAGGAGGACAGTGTAGAGCTTCAAAAGGACATAGACAAGTTGGTGGAGTGGGCAGATAGGTGGCAGATGAAGTTCAATACAGAGAAGTGTGAAGTGATTGATTATGGTAGGAAGAACCTGGAAAGGCAATATAAAATAAGGCATACATCTCTAAAGGGGGTGCAGGAGCAGAGGGTCCTGAGTGTATATGTGCATAGATCATTGAAGCTGGCAGGACAGGTGGAGAGAGCAGTTAATAAGCATACAGTATCCTGGGCTTTGTTTATAGGGGCATAGAGTACAAGAGCAGGGAGGTTATACAGAACTTGTATAGGACAGTAGTTAGACCTCAGCTGGAATATTGTGTACAGTTCTGGGCGCCACACTATGTAAAAGATGTGAACGCATTGGAGAGAGTGCAGAAGAGGTTTACAAGAATGGCTCCGGGGATGAGAAACTTCAACTATGAGGTTAGATTGGAGAGGTTGGGGCTGTTCTCCTTGGAGAGGAGAAGGCCAGGAGGAGATTTGATAAAGGAGTTCAAAATCATAAAGGGCCTGGACAGAGTAGATAGGGAGAAACTGTTCCTGCTCGTAAAAGGATCGAGAATGAGAGGGCACAGATTTAAAGTGATTGGCAAAAGAAGTAAATGTGATGTGAGGAAAAACTTTTCCACACAGTGAGTGGTTTGGGTCTGGAATGCACTGGAATGGAAGTGTGGTGGAGGCAGGTTTAATTGAGGCATTCAAGAGGGCATTAGATGATTGTTTGAATAGAAACTATGTGCAAGAGTACAGGGAAAAGGCAGGAGAATGGCATGAAGCCAAAAATCCTCATTCAGGGAGCTGGTGCAGACACGATGGGCTGAATGGCCTCCTTCTGCACCATAACAATTCGGCGATTCTGTCTCTTGGCATTAGGAATGAAGGGTCGAGGTTATTGGGTTCAGCATCTGTGAAACATTGACTCCTGGATGAGAAAGTCAGGAAGAAGACTGTGGACATCTCTGGGACTGGAGCTCCTTGGCCTTTCAACCCATCCTGGATTTCAGAGGCTTTGCTTGGGGGCTGGAGTAGGCCCTATTCAGGTCTTAGCTGCGACTCAGTAGCAGCACACTCATTTCTAAACTTGAAGGTTGTGATTTCAAATCCCACTGTAGACACTTGAGCACAAAACCTAGGCTGACACTTCGATGCAGCAGTGAGGAAGGTGCCATGTTTTTGGATGAGCTGTTAAACGGAAGCCCTGTGTCCCCTCTCAGATAGATGTAAAATGCCCCCAGACTTATTTGAAGAAGTGCTGCGGAGTTCTCCCAAACGTCTTGGCAAATGTTTATCATCAACCAACATCACTAAAACAACCTCTCTGATCTTTATCTAATTGCTGTTTGTGGGAGTTTGCTGTACACCTATTGGAAGCCATTTCACTTACTTTAGAACAGTGACTCCAGTTCAAAAGCACTTGATTGGTTGTAAAGTACTTTGGGGAACCTGTAGTTGTGAAAGGTGCTTATTGTTTCTTTCTATAGCAGGCGTAGCTATGTATGCAGATCTGAATGAGGCTGGAGGAGGCAAACTATTTTTATTTCATTATGCACATTCCAGAATGCACTCAAAGTCCAGCAGAGAACAGATGTTTTGCCTTTACCCATGCAAGAATGACCAATCAAGGGTTGGATCAGGAGAGTTCTGGTCATGTGGGCCTGAGTGTACTGCTGACAGTAGGGGTCCTGCCGATAGGCCTGATGGGAGGGCAACACTGCATTGGTGGATCGTGGGAGCACGGACTGAATCCTGCCAGCGGTAGCCAGTTACTTGGCTGCTGCCAGGGCAGCAGCCCTATTTAGAATGGCTGCTAGCCAGACAGCTGCCAGCCAATCAGAGGGCTGGCAGCTCAGCAGCGCCACTGGGAGTGTGGCCATTGCTGGGACTGCGCTTGGAGAAGGAGGGTGTAGTGATGGGTTTGTACCCTCACAACCAGGAAAAAGTGGGGTCTGGGGTGCTAGGATCTGCCTGACTGATTCTGGCGAGGGTGGGGAAAGGGGTTTGTTGGTCAAGGAAGACATCGCGTTATCACAGGGATGGTCTTTGTCACTTGGAGGCCCCTCTGTGGGCCAAAAAGCCCTTAAAAATGAGGCAACCCCTCCCACCCCGCCCCCACTCCGAACCAACATACACACACACAAAACACATACATGCACAGAAACACAAACACACACACACACACACACACCTGGAGATTGCCAGGGTTTACCAGTGGGGGTAGGAAGAGGCTGTAAATTGGCCACTAAAATGCAGCTATGGTCTCTCTATCTCCATCCCCATCCCCATCCCCCCAGGAAGGAGGAGGAGCTCAGGTATTCAATTCCTTGCCTTTCATGGATGGAAATTTAGCTTGGTGAAACCTATTGGCTTTCACACTTACTTCCATTCATTTTTCTCCCTGGAAAATATTTCCCACTCTACCAATTCACTTCAAAAATTGTGCGCTAAAAATAGCTAATCTCTTAGCAACCACAATGTCACCATGGAGGTGCTAAAAGTCTAGAGATCTAAATCGATCAATAAAAACAGCCCCTGCAATCACAGAGTGATTACATGGTGAGAAAGGATTGCCACTCTCACAGAACCTATGTGATTAGATAATTGTGTTATTGAAATATGATCATGGCGGCAGGTGCCGAATTGTGGTGACGATACAAATAAAGCAAGTAATCATAATTCATAACATAGTTATAGACAATCATTCAAATCAAATTAAGTATAAAATAATAAAAAATTATAAACATTTGAGTATACAAATAATTACAATGCATTGCAAAATGCGGGTGTCATTAATTCACAGAATAAAATGTGAAAGTCTACTGCACTCTTTTTGTATTAAGGTCCAGAGATTTATCTTGTCAGGTTGAGTTAATTAAATTCTCAATCATTTCCATACATTGAAGTCATCGTCAGGAAGTGTGAGGCATGTCAGGAGATATGTCAAGTCAGCACAAAGCGCTGTTGATTCCACATGAAGTTCCGAACCATCATTGGTCCAAAATCGCACCCGACCTCTTTCATATCCGTGGCACTGACTTCATGGTCATCGTTGACTACTTTACCAAGTACTCTATTATTCAACAATTGCATAAACGCCAAGCACAGCTGTTGAACAAACTCTTTTAAGTGCTATTTTCAGTTTATCTGGTGTGCTGAGAGAAATCATTACGGTTAATGGTCAACAATTTATTGGTAAGCCATTTTTCAGGGTATATGTGACAGGTGAAATATTGATCACACTACTTCTTCTCCTCATTACCTTAGATCTAATGGCCTTGCTGAGCGAATGATTCACACTTTGAAATCCCTAATTCTCAAATGTAGACAAATCAAGCAAGATCTGCACATTGTAATGTTACATCTGAGCGCAACACCTTTAAGTGTAAGTATTCCATCACCGTCAAAGCTCATATTTGGCATACCAGTGCATAACAATTTACCTACGGTTACCTACTCTTCTCTCAGAAACTCAGGAGAGCAACTTTTGAAACTACAAGAGAACATGACCAATGTGCACGAAAAAAATGCAGGTACAGAATTGCCAAGTTTACAGTTGGGACAATGCGTTTGCACTTGAGAACCCATAGAATGCATGTGGCAAGCAGACAAGGTGCCAAGGATTTGTCCAGAGCCAAGGTCCTATGAAGTCATTGCACACAAACGCGGAACAGTGAGGCATAACCGAGGGCAAGTCGGATCCATTCCAGCTCCTCAACCACCGTACAGTCCTATTTCATCAAGTACCAGATTCCAAATGCAACCAGGAGCAACATGCAAGAATCACAATTCCACGGTTCACTGTGAGCCATTAAAGAAACATCCAGGCAAGGTTACCATTAGAAGATGTGGACGTATCAGCAGATTACCTCTACGCTTTAGAGAGTCAAAGATTTATCAGTTCTATGCACTTTGGTAATGGTAACTAAGCATGAAAATGTATTGTAAATGGCTATACTTCTTTGGAAGGGGGAACAAAGGGGGGTGTTGTAATATGCCTTTAAGGGATAGCAGCATGACATCACTAGAAGGGAAATGTGTCATGTGATCCAGTCTTAGTTTCACTTTTGCTTTGAATAGAGCACAGCACTCAGTTCTGATGTCTTCAAACTTTATCCCGATGTACAACATGTTTACCAAATCCCTTATGAGAGATTGGTACCTTGTGTCTTTTACAGCAAACAAGCCCAAGGTATTATATCATTCTAATAACACGGCAAGGGAGACTTTTCCAAATTTGTAGAATCATGGGGCAGAATTTTATGTCCCACTGGTGGGCGGGTTCCCGACCCGTTTGGGCATAAAGTAGCGCGCAATGATATCGGGCGAGCGTCCCGACATCATCGAGCGATATTTCATTCGGTGGGCACGAGTGGGTTCTGGAGCTGCGCCCGCCATAAATTAACAGGCCACCTAAGGCCATTAACAGTCCAACTGATGGCGATTTTTCGTTCCCCGTGCAATTTTGCGCTCATCACATGAGCAAAACGGGCAGGCGGCCAGCCGACAATTTCAAAAACCTTATCCAAGGGCGAGATAAAAAGAGTCAGCAGCATTGCCAATGGGAGTAGTGAGGAGTTTGGTACATAGTTTGCTGCTGGTGACTTATTGGTACTTGGCAGCTTCATCTCTGTTTGGGGCTTCATTGTTAGCATTTCCAGGCTTCATTTCAGGATTACTTAGTATCTGCCAGGCCCTCAGAGAATTCAGACTGTGTGGACCCTTCCAGGTATCAGACGGCCTTCCCTTACCTTGGTAATGGAGATTGTGGACTCCGCTGGTGGCATCTCCTCTGAGGAGGAAGAGAGGGGCAGAAGGGAGAGGAGGCCAGGTGTCCCAAGGGGCGGTACCTGTGGGAAGAGAGGCACAGGTACAAGGGGCGCATGGCCAGCAGGTAGTCCAAGGTGGAAAGGACCGCAAAAGATGCCACTATCCTGCTGCCAGGGTTTACAGGCGGCGATGCAGCCACCTCAATATGTCTGAGGTTCAATGCCGAAGGAGGCTCCGTCTCTCAAGGGAGACTGTGACCTCCATTTGTCAGACGATTGGCCCTGAGGTCAGCTCCGACTGTATGGGCGGATACCCCATGCCAGTGGCTTGAAATCACAGTGGTTCTCAACTTCTATGCCTCTGGCTCTTTCCAGGTCTCAGTAGGGAACCTGTGTGGAGTGTTCCAATCAGCTGTCCACAGTTGCGTCAAGCTGGTGACAGAAGCTCAGTTCATGTGGGTACTGACCTTAATTCTTTACCATATGAAAGAGGCCAGACAGGATGAGTGAGCCAGAGGCTTTGCAGCGATCGCTGGGTCCCCCCACATCTAGGGTGCCATCGACTGCACACATGTGGCCATCAAAGCACCAACAGGTCAGCCAGGTGCCTTCATCAACAGGAAAGGATTCCACTACATGAACGTGCAGATAGTGTGTGACCACAGGATGCAGATTCTGCAAGTCTGTGCAAGGTACCCAGGTAGCTCTCATGATGCTTACATCCTGAGACACTCCCAGGTGCCGAGGCTCTTCAGTGCTCCAGCCCGGCTAGATGGATGGCTGCTGGGCGACAAGGACTATCCGTTGAAGAGGTGGGTTATGATACCTCTCCGCCACCCAAGAACAGAGGCAGAGAAGCATTACAATACGAGCCATACCTCCACAAGGGCAGTGGTAGAGAGGACCATAGGTCTTCTGAAGATGCACTTCTGATGCCTGGACCATTTAGAGGGAGCACTGCAACACCCCCCAGAGCGGCTGTCACTGATCATGGTTGCATGCTGCACTCTCCACAATCTGGCACTGGCAAGGGGGGACCCACTGGAGGAAGATGATCTTGATGCAGCTGCACAGGCCACAGATGATGAACCCAGTAGTGAGTCAGAAGAGGAGTACGATGAGGAGAACGCTGAGGGTGTGGAGGCCGACCTCGGTAACCTCCAGGGAGGCAGAAACAGCAGGGACACCTTGATCCAATGCTCCTTTAGCTCGGTTGCCAAAGATCAGCTTCAACCGCATGCCAGGGCTGCCACCTTCATCCTGGATCTCTGAAATGATCCTTTCATTTGAACACAAAGAACACTCAATGCCTGTGCAATAAAGTTCAGAGTCACTTCCGTCCAGCATTACATACTGGCATATCCTGCACCAATAAAACAAAAAAGTGAAGCATATTCAGGCCATGACAACAAAAGCAAAATTTATCTAATTTTGACAATTCCAAACTATTTACATAGGCTCCTCTGATCTTCATTCCCAGAATAGTATAGATAATTAAACATAAATGAACATAAAATCAACCATGATCTGTCCCCTTTTTTGGTCCATAATCAGCCCTACTCCTACTTTGACTATCATTCTACTGTTTATATGCCTTTAGAAGACTTTGGGATTCCCTTTTATGTTTGCTGCCAGTCTCTTATCATACTCCCTCTTTGCTTCTCTTATTTGCTTTTTCAATTCCCCTCTGCACTTTTTATATTCAGCCTGGTTCTCAATTGTATTCTGCATCTGGCATCTGTCATAAGCACACTTTTTCACCTTAGTTTATATTTCTTTTGTCATCCAGTGAACTCTGGATTTGTATGCCCTCTTTTCCATTCATGGGATTATACCTTGACTATGCCTGAACTAACTCTTCTTTAAGGTATTGTTCAGTTACAGTCTTACCTGCCAACCTTTGATTCCACTTTATCTGTGTCCGAATCATTCTTAGCCCATTGCTGTTGGCTATTACCCAGTTAATTGTTCTTACTCTAAATTGTTCTTTGTCTTTTTGCATCGCCAATCTTCGGCTTATGATACAATGATCACTGTCCCCTAAGTATTCTTCTACTGATACTTCATCCACTCATTCCCAAGAACCAAGTCTAGCAATGCCTCCTTTCTCATTGGAGTGGAAACATGCCATTGTAGAAAATTCTCCTGAACACACTCTAGGAACTCTTGCCCCTGTCTGCCATTTACACTACTACTATCCCAGTTTATATTTGGATAATTAAAGTCCCCTATTATAATTAATCTATAATTCTTGCCCTTGTCTGTAATTTCCTAGAAAATTTGTTCCTCTACATCTTTCCCACTATGTGGCCTGTAGATTACACCGAGCAATATAATTGCACCTTTTTTGTTTCTTAGCTCTAGCCAAATAGATTTTGTTCTTGAACCTTCTGGGACATCCTCTTTCTCCAGCATTGCAATGTTCTCCTTAATCAATACTGCCACCCTTCCACCTTTCCTTCCTTCCCTTTCTTTCATAAACTCTTTGTATGCAGGAATATTTAATTCCCAGGCCTGCCCTTCTTTGAGCCAGGTTTCTGTCATAGCCACAACATCATTTTTCCATTTGGCTATCTGCACCTGCAAATCACCAATCTCATTCAATCTTATTTACCACACTCTGTGCATTCACATACATGCACAGTAACCCTGATTTAGATTTTATTATTATCCCCCTTATACTAAACTCACCTGTTAACTTACTACTTATTACTCTGGTGTTATCTATCTCTCCAGTATTCTGTGCACATTGGTATTCCTCTCTGGTATTATCTCCTGGTACCCACACCCCTGCCAAATTAGTTTAAACCCTCCCCAATGGCATTAGCAATTCATCCTACAAGGAACTCAGTCCTGGCTCTGTTTAGGTGCAACCCGTCCGGCCTTAACAGATCCCAGCTCCCCAAGAGCTGGTTCCAGTGTCTCAGGAATGTAAAGCCCTCCCTCCTGTATCATCTTTTCAGCCACGCATTCACCTGCTTTATCATCCTTTTCCGATACTCACTTGCACGTTGCATTGGGAGTAATCTGGAGATTAATACTTTTGAGGTCCTGCTAGATAATCTCCTGCCTAGGTCCCTGAAGTCTGACTGCAGGGTCACATCCCTTTTTCTGCATATGTCATTAGTACTGATGTGGACCACAACCACTGGCTGTCCACCCTCCCCCTCAGGGTGCATTGCATCTGTTCAGTGCCATCCTTGACCTTGGCACCAAGCAAGTCAACATGCCATCCTGGATTCACATTTGTGGCCACAGAGACACCTGTCTGTTTCCCTAACTATCGAATCTCCCATCATTATTCTTTTGTATTCATTCACAGGATGTGGGCTTCACTGACTGGGCCAGCATTTATTGCCATCCCTAGTTGCCTTTGAGAAGGTGGTGATGGTGAGCTGCCTTCTTGAACCGCTGCAGTCCATGTGGTGTAGGTACTCCCACCGTGCTGTTAGGAAGGGAGTTCCAGGGTTTTGACCCAGCGACAGTGAAGGAACGGTGACATATTTCCAAGTCAGGATGGTGAGTGGCCTGGAGGGGAACTCCCAGGTGGTGGCATTCCCATCTATCTGCTGCCCTTGTCCTTCTAGATGGTAGTGGTCTTGGGTTTGGAAGGTGCTGCCTAAGGAACCTTGGTGAATTCCTGTGGTGCACCTTGTAGATGGTACACACTGCTGCCACTGTGTGAGGATGGTGGAGGGAGTGAATGTTTGTGGATGTGCCAATCAAGTAGGCCACTTTGGATGGTGTCAAGCTTCTTGATTGTTGTGGGAGCTGCATTCGTCCAGGCAAGTGGGGAGTATTCCATCACACTCCTGAATTGTGCCTTGTGAATGGTGGAAAGGCTTTGGGGAGTCAGGAGGTGAGTTACTTGTCACACGATTCCTAGCCTCTGACCTGCTCTTGTAGCCGCAGTACAGTTCAGTTTCTGGTCCATGGTAACCCCCAGGATGTTGATAGTGGGGATTCAGTGATGGTAATGGCATTGAACATCAAGGGGCGATGGTTGGATTCTCTCTTGTTGGAGATGGTCATTGCCTGACACTTGTGTGCCACGAATGTTACTTGCCAATTGTCAGCCCAAGCCAGGATATTGCTGCATTTGGACATGGACTGCTTCAGTATCTGAGTAGTTGTGAATGATGCTGAACATTGTGCAATCATCAGCGAACATCCCCACTTCTGACCTTATGGTGGAAGGAAGGTCTTTGATGAAGCAGCTGAAGATGGCTGGGCCTTTGGCCCTGAGGAACACCTGCAGTGAGGCCTTGGAGCTGAGATGACTGACCTCCAAAAATCACAACCACCTTCCTTTGTGCTAAGTATGACTCCAACCAGTGGAGAGTTTTAGGGAAATTAAACTTTTCATTATTTTTTAGATAATAAGGATTAAGTAAAACATTTCAATGAGCTTCACTATATTTAAATACATTGGCAGAAGGCAAGTGTGTAGATGATGAATCTTTCTTTTTTTAAATATTAAGTTCTATTATCTAAGAGAGGAATGGCAAGGCACCTCAAACCTCTCGAGTGCACATTTTATGTCATGTGGAGACTCTAGGATGCTTCCTATGTCCTAAGTAACCATATGTGCAGGAAATGTTGTCAGCTACAGCTGTTCAAACTCCAGGTTTCAGAGCTTGAGCAGCAGCTGACATCACTGCAGGGCATCTGTGAGGTTGTGAGCTTTGTGGATAGCACATTTATAGACGTGGTCACCTGACAGCTTAGTATGCAGGGAGAGAAGGAATGAGTAACCACCGGACAGTGAAGAAGAAACAGGCATGTAGTGCAGGAGTCCTCCGAGTACATCTCACTCTCTAGCCTGTGTCCAAATCTGAATGCTGATGAAAGTAATGACTCATCTGGGGAGTGCAGTCAGAACCAAAATTTGTGGCACAATGGCTGGCTCAGCTGCACAGGGAGGCATGAAGAAAACTGGAAAAGGAATAGCGGAGGCGATGGTCCTTTAGGGAAAGAAATGTGCTGTCCTTATCTCCAGACCCACAGCAATGTGGTTGACTCTTAAATGCTCTCTGAAATGGCCGAGCAAGCCACTCAGTTGTATCAAACTGCTACAAAGACACAAAAAGGGAATGAAACCGGATGGAACACCCCAGTATTGACCTAGGCACTGGAAATGACAATGGCAAACTCAACTCACAATGCTTCCCCACTTGCCTGGATGAGTGCAGCTCCCACAACACTCAAGAAGCTTGACACTGTCCAGGACAAATCAGCCTGCTTGATTGGCACCACATCCACAAACATTCACTCCCTCCACCACCGACGCACAGTAGCAGCAGTGTGTACCATCTACAAGATGCACTGCAGGAATTCACCAAGGCTCTTTCGACAGCACCTTCCAAACCCATGACCACTACCATCTAGAAGGACAAGGGCAGCAGATGGATGGGAGCACCACCACCTGGAAGTTCCCCTCCAAGCCACTCACCATCCTGACTTGGAAATATATCGCCGTTCCTTCACTGTCACTGGGTCAAAATCCTGGAACTCCCTCCCTAACAGCACTGTGGGTGAAACTACACCACATGGACTGCAGCGGTTCAAGAAGGCAGCTCAGGGCAACTAGGGATGGGCAATAAATGTTGGCCCAACCAGCGAAGCCCACATCCCATGAATGGATTAAAGAAATGTTCATTTTACTAACTCCCTATCTTTGGAGAAAGGGAAACCAAGGTATAATATTGACCAACCAATCAGCTCATGGCCTTCCTGTCACATCACAGTTTGATTTATTTTATTCCACTTTTCCAAACTCGAGCACACTGCTGGTTTGCTGCTGCTGCACTGCTGCTGTCTCTAATCAGGCTTGCTCGTTCTCTCTCTCTCTCATTTGTCCTCCTTTGCTACTGCTATCTCCAATAAAATCTGTGCTCTTCTCCTCTATTCCTAGTTGTCCTAAGAAGCTGGTGCCTAGTTTTCCCTTTGAACTGCTCCCACAGCAGTGTTGGGTAGGGAATTCCACATTCTTGATGCAGTAACGATGAAGGAATGGTCTGGTTGGTGTGTGAATTGGAAGGAAACTCGAAGTGAAGATCTGCCCATGGTATGGTTACTCATTCCCATTTTGATGTTAGAGGAAGGTGCTAAACTTCATGCAACGCATCCTGTAGGTTGTACATTCTGCAGCCATAGTATGTGAAGGAGAAGTTTGAGTCCAGCAGCATGAGCATCAATCAAGTTATATCATGGATGGTGTTGAGCTACTTGAGAGTTGTTGTGCTACCCCAGCTAGACAATGGTATGACTTGGGTCTTTTAGCTGGTGGGAAGTTTTAAGGACTCAAGAGATTACCCATTCACCACAGAGGACCCTGTCTCTGTTCTGAATTTGTAGCTCATCCCTCATTGATGTGACCTGGCCAATTAAGCATCTTGCCGATGGTAACCTCTAAGTTGTTGATGGGTGAAGGAATTGCTACTGAAGGCCACTAGGAGATGATTGGGCATTCTCTTGTTGGAGGTGGTCGTTACCTTGCACTTTTGTGGCATCGCGTGCCAGACTCAGCTTGCATGTTATACAGGTCTTGCTACAGGCCAGATTGGACACCTTTATTGCAGGAATTATGAATGGAACTAAACACTATGGAGTCATCACCAAACAGTGTTGCTCATGACTTTAATGCTGGAGGAAAGATCATTGATGATGCAGTTGATAATTGGGTGGAAGTACTTCTCTGCAGCGATGTCCTGGGGCTGAGATGACTGGCTTCCAACAACTACAAACATCATCTTTTGAGTCAGATGCGGCACCAGACAATGAAGAGGCATAACTTTTTCTGAAGGAAGCTACTCTCACTCTTCTGTCAATTGACCTTTGTAAGATGCAGATAGTCACTTTGTGGTTGAGATGCATTTATGATTACATGCCTAGTGATGGAAGGTGGGAACCAAGTGTACAGACAGCTTTGTTAAGCAGTTCTTGAGTCAAGAAGGCCTACAGTATTCTGGGGCACTGTCGATAAGCAAATAAGAAAATAACAAATAGGAGCAGGAAAAGACTAAATGGTCCATTGAACTTGCTCCTACCTTTAGTAAGATCCTAGATAAAATGTTACACCAACATCACTTTCTTGCCGGATCCCCATACCCCTTGATTCCCTTAGCAACCAAATACCTATGAATCTCAGTCTTAAATATACTCATCAACTGAGCATCCACAGTTCTCTGGGATAGAGAACCTACCTGAGTGGAGAAATTTTTCGTCATCTCAACCCTAAATGGCTAACTCCTTATCCTGATGTTTGAGACTCTGCAGTCAGGGGAATCAACCTTTCAGCATCCACCCTGTCAAGACTCCGAGAATTTTATATGCTGTTAATGAAATCACATCTCATTTTCCTAAACTCCAAGAGAATATAGGCCCATTCAACTCAATGTGGCCTCATAGGACAGACCTCTGTTGACAGGAATCAACCTAGTGAACTTTGGTCGCACCAGCTCTAAGTCAAGTATAAAAACAAAAAGCTAAAAGCTACTGCGGATGCTGGAAATCCAAAACAAAACAAAAACAGAATTACCTGGAAAAACTCAGCAAGTCTGGCAGCATCGGCGGAGAAGAAATCAGTCAACGTTTTGAGCCTCCATGGCCCTTCAGCAGAACTGCAGCATAGTTTCAACAAGGGAGAAATATAAATTGGTTTAAGGAGGGTGGGGGGCGGGGGGGAAGAGACACATTGAGGGTGTGGTGTGAGCAGATAATAATCAAAAGATGTCACAGACAAAAGGGTCAAAGAGGTGTTGAAGGTGGTGGTCTTTGTCTGAGAAAAGTGCTAATTAAGAATGGAGAACAGGATATTCAAAGTACAGCTCTAGTGGGGGTGGGGTGGAAAGACTAAAGGTTTTAGTTTTAGATTTAAAAATAATGGAAATAGGTGGGGAAAGAAGAATCTATATAAATTATTGAAAAAAAAGCTGGTGGGGGGGGAAAAGAAACGGGGTGGGGATGGGGGGAGGGGGAGTTTAAGATCTAAAGAGCGGTCTCCTCTACATTGGAGAGACCAAACGCAAACTGGGCGACCGTTTTGCGGAACACCTGCGGTCTGTCCGCAAGAAAGACCCAAACCTCCCTGTCGCTTGCCATTTTAACACTCCACCCTGTTCTCTTGCCAACATGTCTGTCCTTGGCTTGCTGCATTGTTCCAGTGAAGCCCAACGCAAACTGGAGGAACAGCACCTCATCTTCCGACTAGGCACTTTACAGCCCTCTGGGCTGAATATTGAATTCAACAACTTTAGATCTTAAACTCCCCCTCCCCCCATCCCCACCCCGTTTCTTTTCCCCCCCCACCCGCTTTTTTTTCAATAATTTATATTTAGAAATTTGGAGAGCACTACTTTTGAGGCCCTGTTTGCTAATTTCTTAGCTAGCTCACTAAATTCTGACTGCAGGACCACATCCCTCTTTCTACCTATGTTGTTGGTACCAATGTGGACCACGACTGCTGGTTGTTCACCCTCCCCACTCAGAGTGCTCTGCAACTGCTCAGTGACATAATTGACCCTGGCACCAGGGGGGAAACATGCCATCTTGAATGCACATCTGCGGCTGTAAAATGCCAGTCTGTTCCTCTAACTATCAAATCTCCCATCACTATTTCTCTTCCAGTCCTCCTGATGCCCCTCTGTACAGCTATGGTACCAAGGACTTGGTTCTGATTGCACTCTCCAGATGAATCATCACGACTTGTTGGAGAGTGAGATGCACTCAGGGGACTCCTGCACTACCTGCCTGCACCTTCTTGAATGCCTGTTCACCCATTCCCTCTCTCTCTGTATACACTAAGCTACGTGGTGATCACATCTATAAATGTTCTGTGCCATGAAGCTGTCAACCCAATTGGAGGTACCAATATTACTAGAATAGATTATCATGTCATTATCACACTGCAGCTTTGTGGGACATTACAGTGTACAGATTAGCTATCACCGCAAGTGGCCACACTTCCAAACTAGATAATTGTCTGAAAAGGGCTTTGGGGCATCTTGAAATTATGCAGGTGCTGTAGAAATACAATTCCTTCCTTTTAGAAAATGCTGATTTTTAATCAGAGCACACAGTCGCTAATGAACAGGCCAAGAAACATTTTAAAATATTGCCAGAAACACAGCTATTTTTAAATTGTCACCATGATTCATCTCTGTCTAACAGTCTCCTATGGAACAGTTCCTGAGACTTGAGGCAGATTCAAAGAGAGGAAAGAGCCGCATTGTTTAATGTGGATTTCTGAGCAATCTTTGGCATTTGGGGGAAACTCAGGTGAGATTATTTAAATTTCATGCTAATTATGGGGAATGATGTCATATTGCCTTCGCCAATCAGTTTTTGGAGACGCCATCTGGTATCCACCAGGATAGGAGAGTGTGCAAATAAACTGGGCATTAGGACATTGTGGACCTGCCCCTTTAGATGATGAATGCCTATAAGGGGCCACCACCAATCACCGACATACACAGTAGGGTTGGCCTTTTACATTTGACACTTTTATTCATCTGAGCATTTACATTGTTAAAAACATCTATGTTGTCCTAACAGGGGGTTGGAAATGTGAATATACAAGCTTTCTGTTGAGTTAAGGGATCTGATTTTGTAATATAAAATATTATATTAAAAGCACTTTAACATAACCTGGAGCAGGATATTAGTGTCTCCAGACTTCCTACGTAGAAGCCCATTATATCACCTGTTATAATGTTTTCTTCTTTCTAAATATTTTTAGAGACTAAACTATTCAGAGGCTAAATTGGATTCCCCTAAGGAACAAATGGAGGATTGAGATATGCAATTATTCTGTGCCTGTTATGCAGGCAGCATGGTATCTTCATGCGGCCTGATCATTATTATTATTTCTGCGTGAAACCAATGCTAAATTGGTTGGTTGGCTTCACGCATCAGCAGGGGGCCCCCAAAATCGTGCCTTACGAGCACAACTTAATACTAGCATGCACTATGGAAAGCTAGCCTGCTTCTCTTAAAGAGGCAGTGCACTGTGGAAAGCTAGCCTGCACCTCTTAAAGGGGGAGTGCACTGTGGAAAGCTGGCCTGCACCTCTTAAAGGGGCAGTCCACTGAGGCTGGAGCAGGTTGTGCAAGTGAGCTAAATCTGAGATGGGAAAGAGAAAAAAAGGGCTGAGCATGAAAGAGGCCCAGGCATTTTGAGGATGCATCAAAGGAAATATCCAGCAATCCTTTCAATTAATTTTCAATTTCTATTAAAGATCTTAACTTTTTCTTCACCTTTCTTTCATTTATTCATTCATGGGATGTGGGCATCACTGGTTAGGCCAGAATTTGCTGCTCAACGCTAATTGCCCTTGAGAAGGTGGTGGTGAGCTGCCTTCTTGAATTGCTGTGGTGTAGGTACACCCACAGTGCTGTTAGGGAGGGAATTTTAACCCAGTGACAGTGAAAGAATGAACAAGCCAAGAAACATTTTAACATATTGCCACAAACACAGCTATTTTTAAATTGATATATTGGTGTTATATTTCCAAATCAGGATGGTGTGCAGCTTGGAGGGGAACTTGCAGCTGACAGTGTTCCCGCGGGCAGGATTTTTACCTTGTTGGGCGGGCGCGGTGGGCAGGCCTGGGAGCGGCTGTGAAACCAACCGCTGCCCGCGATTGGGCCCCAACCGCGATTTCACGCTGGCTGGCCAATTTACCATCAACCAGCGTGAATCGCGCACAACGGCGCTACCAGGGCGGGGGCAGGAGGAGGGCGAGCACATAAGCCTGCGCAGGCATGGGAGAGCGTGCACTGAAAGCTCCCTGAAGGCACAGAGCTGCCTCAGAAGCTGAAGATTTATAACATTACAAATAAAGGTTTTAAAAAAAAGATAAACATGTCCCCTCATGTGACTCTGTCACATGAGCGGGGATATGTTATAAGTGGGATTTATACATCTTTATTTTATTTTTAATTCCTGTCGGAAACCTCATCTCGCCCGTGGATGAGGTTTCATAAAAAATCCAAAGACCGCCTGGCCAATTCGCCTGCCTGCCCACCGTCAGTGAAAAACTGAATTTAATTAGGATTTTAAGGGCCTTAATAGGCTTGTTAATTGTCGGGGGGCACGCTGCTGACTTCTGTGTGCGCCTGCCGACCGAAATATCGTGCGAGTGCACGATGATGTCGGGACGCTCGCCCGATGTCATCACGTGTCGTTTTATGCTCGAGCATGTTGGGCGCATGCCCGCACGTTGTGCGAAAAATTCTGGCCCATGTGTGTGCTGCCCTTGGCCTTCTAGGTAGTAGAGGTCAACGGTGAGCCCAAGATTATCAATAGTGGGGGTCTTGGCAATTGTAATACCTTTGAACGTCAAAGGAGAGATGATTAGATTCTCTCTTGTTGGAGATGGTCATTGCCTGGCACTGGTGTGGCGTGAGTGTTAATTGCACCTTATCTACCCAGTCTTGTCCATCCTATCCGATTTTAGAGCCTGGGACCGAGTGGTTGAGCATTAGATGAAATAATCATCACTTGTACCCAATCATTTAGTAATGAGAATTATCCCTCAGCTGAACAATGTAAATACCATTCACATCCACTGAGTAAAGGCAAAAGAATACATCCTTGTAACTGCTCAGTGAATGCTAACAAACTTTGTTGCTGTGGGAATAAGAAGATTTAATGCTTGCTTTTTGTTTCATGGGAGACCTCGCTATTAATTTATTCTATTAGTTCTGCTTTCAATGCAATCTGAGGCCTTGGCACACATGGAAACGTTTAAGACATCTATACCATAACCCACTTTGATATTAGAGCACAAAGATAAATTAGACTTCTCACAGGCCTCATTAACACCTTGCATGGATTAATGTCAGAATGTGGTGTCCATAAATACAAACACTTTCCAGGTAGTTATTATCCTTGAGATTCATCAAGTATTCCCCAATGCATGAGTTCTTCAGCTGGAAGAAATCTATTTTTGTGTAAATATCACTTTAATGGCATGGCATAAAAAATATTAATGTTTTTAATAAGGGAGTTATTGAAATGAGTATTCACAATTGATTAGGCTACTTATTGTGTGAAATGAAATTAAGGTGGGTGTCAATTGAGTCACATTTTGAGATTTATTGATAAGGAGTGAGAAAGATTCACAATGTAGTCACCTTCCCTTTGATGCAAAGCAAAAATGTACTACAATTAGAGGAATATGTTTGAGTAATTTCATAGCAAAACTATTATCTGACAATAATTGCTCTTCATATTTACCACATTGAATAATTATGATGCATGACATTTTGTAAACCCATATTCACAATTTAAAATCTGACAATTGCTGCCAGAAAATCTGCCCAAATGCTAATCTTCCTCAGCTGTACATGCACAAGGTTGTATTGTTCAGTGTCTGAATCTAATAAGCAAAACACAACTTGCATTAGAGCCGTCACGATGTGTGTTTCTAAAATAAAACCTGTGGACAAAAAATATTCACAGAATCACAGATCACATAGCACATCAGGGAGGCCACAGAGGGAAAAGGAGGAGGAGGAGAGAGCCGGGACATCATCTATCCAGACAAGTTGTCCATGAACAATTTATCAGATTCCGCTTCCCATAACAATATCCCCATATCATCTCTGTTCGACAATTCCCCAACTTTCCATCCCTCTGTGACAGACCATCACAGCATCCTCTTGGCCAAAATCCTGAAATAAAATTTCAGCACAGTGTAAATTCCATAATAACTTTATCCAACAGCACATCCAATTATACATTGAGAACTGAACTAATCACCTTTGTTCATTCTCTTAATGCCTGTCCTCCATGTGTCTTTGCTTGTCCTAGTGCCCCTAAACAGTGCTATCCCAGTGGCTACAACATGGCCGGTGAACAGTCTTCAGCCTAGAAGTCCCGGCTTCAGACTGCACCATCTCAGTTCACTATGTGAACTAAAGAAAGTTATATTAAGTTGATATTAAGTGAAAAGAAAGTGCACTTTCTGTAATAACGAGTGTACAAAATGGACGCATCGGCTATTGAATTCTACAGAGTCCAAATAAAAATATGCTTCTTGATCAATAGTGAAAGGCTCTTTTAATGAGTTGTTACGCCATATACAATATATATGGTTTAATCTCAGCCAGCCAGCAGTCTGGGCTGGCTAAGGAAAAACAGCAGGGGCACTGGCTGAATGGAAATGGTAGGAGCATGAATGCTGTTGTCCTGAGAGAGGACAGCAGGTGCATGCACAATGGAGCTACTGCCATTCCCCTCAGGAGACACCTCAGCAATCCTAGTAATCTAGGATCTTGTGGTGGTGTTCCCATGCATCTGCTGCCCTTGTCCTTCTAGGTGGTAGAAGTTGTGGGTTTGGAAGGCACAGTCCCGTAGATGGTACACACTGCTGCTACTGTGTGTCGGTGGTGGAGGGAGTGAATGCTTTTTTCATTCGTTCATGGGATTTGGGCATCACTGGCTAGGCCAGCATTTATTGCCCATCCCTAATTGCCCTTGAGAAGGTGGTGATTAGCTGCCTTCTTGAACTGCTGCAGTCCATGTGGCGTAGATACACCCACAGTGCTGTCAGGAAGGGAGTTCCAGGATTTTGACCCAGCGACAGTGAAGGAACGGTGACATATTTCCAAGTCAGGATGGTGAGTGGCTTGGAGGTGAACTTCCAGGTTGTGGTGTTCCCATGTGTCTGCTGCCCTTGTCCTTCTAGATGGTAATGGTCGTGGGTTTGGAAGGTGCTTTCTAAGGAGCCTTGGTGAGTTTCTGCAGGGCATCTTATAGAAGGTACACACTGATACCACTGTGCGTCAGTGGAGGAGGGAGTGAATGTTTGTGGGTGGGATGCCAATCAAGCATGCAAAGTGAACATAGGCTTCTTAGAGAATGAGACTGGGGAAATAATAGTGGGGAGCTAGGCAGAGGAGTTGAACAAATACTTTGCATCAGTCTTCATAGTAGAAGACAGGAATAGCATTTCAAAAATACTAAATAATCAAGGGGTAAAAGGGGGGGGTGGGGGAGAGGAAATAAATACAATAGCTATCACTAGAGAAAAAGTACCAGGGAAACTAATGGGGCTAAAAGTCGATAAGTCCCCTGGACCTGATGGGTTGCATCCTAGGATATTGAAGGAAGTAGCTACAGAGATAGTGGATGCACTGGTAGTAATCTTCCAAGAATCCTTAGATTCTGGAAAAGCCCTAGAGGATTGGAAAACTGCCAATGTTACACCCTTATTCAAAAAGGGAGGGAGACAAAAAACAGGTAACTATAAGCCAGCTAGCTTAACATCTGTCATTGGGAAAATGTTAGAGTCTATTATAAAGGACGTAATAGCAGAGAATTTAAAAATATATAATATAATCAAGCAGAGTAAGCATGGCTTCACGAAGGAGAAATCATGCCTGACAAATTTATTAGAATTCTTTGAGGAGGTAACAAGCAGAATAGATAAAGGGGAACCAGTATATGTAATATATTTGGATTTCCAACAGGCGTTCAATATAGTGCCGCACATAAGGCTACTTAATAAGATAAGAGCCCATGTTTTTGGGGGTACTACATTAGCATAGATAGAGGATTGGCTAACTAATAGAAGACAGAGAGTTGGGATAAGGGGGCATTTTCAGGACGGCAACCTGTAACTAGTGGAATGCCACAGGGATCAGTGCTGGGGTCACAATTATTTACAATATATATCTTAATGACTTAGATGAGGGAAGTGAGTGTACTATCGCCAAGTTTGCAGATGACACAAAAATAGGTGGGAAGACAAGCGGTGAGGATGACACGAAGAGTCTACAGAGGGATATAGACAGGTTAAGTGAGTAGGCAAATGTGAGGTTATGCACTTTGGCAGGAAGAATAGAGGAGCTGAATGTTATTTAAATGGAGAAAGACTGCAGAAAGCTGCAGCACAGAAGGATTTGGAGGTTCTCATGCATGAATCCCAAAAAGCGAGCTTACAAGTTCAGCAGGTAATAGGGAAGGCAAATGGAATGTTGGCTTTTATTTCAAAGGGAATGCAGTATAAAAATAGGGAAGTCTTGTTAAAACTATACAAGGCACTAGTTAGACAACAACTAGAATACTGTGAACAGTTTTGGTCCCTTTATCTAAGGAAAGATATACTGGCATTCAAGGCAATCCAGAGAAGGTTCATTAGGTTGATCCTGGGTATGGAACAATTTTCTCATGAGGAGAGGTTGAGTAGGTTGGGCCTGTACTTATTGGAGTTCAGAAGAATGAGAGGTGACCTTATTGAAACATATAAGATTCTTAGAGGGCTTGACAGGGTAGATGCTGAGAGGTTGTTTCCCCTTGTGGGAGAGTCTAGCACCAGCTGGCATAATCTCAGAGTAAGGGGTCGCCCATTTAAAACAGAGATGAGGAGGAATTTCTTCTCTCAGAGGATAGTCAATCTGTGGAATTCTTTACTGCAGAGGGCTGTAGAGGCTGGGTCATTAAGTATGTTCAAGGCTGAAATAGACAGGTTTTTAATCAGGAAGGGAATCAAGGGTTATGGAAAAGGGCAGGAAAGTGGGGTTGAGGATTACCAGATCAGCCATAATCTCAATGAGTGGCGGAGCAGACTCGATGGGCCTAATGACCTACTTCTGCTCCTATGTCTTATGATCTTATGCTGCTTTGTCCTGGATGGTGTCGAGCTTCTTGACTGTTGTCGGAGCTGCACTCATCCAGGCAAGTGGGGAGTATTCCATCACACTCCTGACTTGTGCCTTGTGGATAGTGGACAGGCTTTGGAGAGTCAGGAGGCGAGTTACTCATTGCCGGATTCCTAGCCTCAGACCTACTCTTGCAGCCACAGTATTTAATCCAGTTCAGTTCAGTTTCTGGTCAAAGGTAAATCCCCAGGATGCTGATAGTCTTCATCAGCATCTGCTCTGGTTTTGCAACCTTCATGTTGAGACTGTGCTAGTTGGTTGGGTGGCATTTCTGGGGTATCTGAAAGCATAAATACAGTTGGGGAGGGTAAGGCTGAGAGAAGGGGTTGGGTACAAAGCACGAGGTCCACAGTCACACCATTTGCAGCAAATCATGCCAGATGATGGGATGAGTGTGAAGTGTGATTTGAAAAGGTGCATTAGCCAGGAACATAACACCATCATTTGCAATGCCTACTGCATCAATAATCTACAAGCCCACTCCTCAAGAAACTCAGGAGTTGCAGGCATGCTTGTCCCCACTGCCGATTCTTTGCAGGTGCATCCTGATATGGGCCACCTTGTTCTGCAGTAGAGGGGAAAAAATATCAGTGAGTGTTGCAAGGTATTTGGGTAATGTGCCTGTCGTAGCTAAACAGCTGGAAGTATTTGGAAGCTATGAGGCTTGCAGCGTTTGTAAGGGTGTGCGGGTGAGGTAGAATATCTGAATATCACGTATGCTAATTGCCTGAAGTTGCTGTTGGGAGATGTGGTGCAAGTGAATTGAGCAGCTTTGGTGGTGTGGTACGTAGGGGATGCCATTTGAAGATGCGTTTGCTGACCTTGACCAGTCCTGTAAGGCCATTGAAATTTTTTTGGCACTGCAACCAGGTCCTTGGGACAAACTCGTTGAATTGGCCTCCAGGGCTACCTGCTCCCATCCCCTTTGCGGGGTATGCCTTGAGGTTGCCCTGGTCCCTTGTGGAACATGACGTGTCTCTCCCTCTCTACTTCGTGGAGTATGGCCTCCAACCATGCATCAGAAAACCTGGAAGCCCTCTCTCTAGCCTGCTGCTGCATTGGTACTCTTTATCCCTTGTCAGAAACACTTCTTGAGATGGTTCTAACACATGCATATGACTTCCCTTTAAGAGGTTCAAGCTGAGTTTTAAAATTGCAAGCTAGCTTTAACTAGGGTTAGTCATGAACACACCTGGACCCCCTGAAGAATGCGCAGTCAGTCAGCAGCGCATTTAACACTGGACTGGTTACAGGTTACAGCTCACGAGGAGGCCATTCAGCCCATCATGCCAATGCTGGCCCTCTGAAGGAGCGATTCACCTAGTGCTGTTCCCCTGTTTTTTTCCCTTGGCTCTGCAAATTTTTCCTTTTCAGATAATGACCCAATTCTGCTGCGAAAGCCACAATCACCCTGCCTCCTCTACATTCTCAGGCAGTGCATTCCAGATCCTAACCACTCGCTGTGTGGAAAAACAAGTTTCTCCTTGTGTCACGATTATGTCATTTGCCAATCATGGTGATGAGCAGGCAACATGAACTTTGCACCTTGCTCGCATCACCACATTGGGCACAGGGTAATTGCACATCATGACCCCTACACCCAAAATCCAGCCCTATGGAACTTTTAATCCACTATCTCAATATGAATGTAACATGCTGAACTAGCAGTCTAAGCTGGCTGATTCATTGTAATGAACATTATGGTGTTACAGTTCACACAGAGAGTCCGAGATGCTATGGCAACAAGCACCTTTACATGCATGTTGTAGTCTGGAGCTATGGATCGTGATGGCAGAGGCTCCAATTTCTTTCCATCATATGGCTGACCAGAAATCTATCCCAATCTTACCACCCGCCATTGGCGTATGTTGGAAGGGTTTACATGTTGTTATTCAATCTGCTTGGCCACATTATGAACGCACCTCCCTTGCCCATCAAACCCTGGGGTGGGACTCAAACCCAGCGTTTCTGCCTCAGAGGCAGGGATGCTACCCACTCCACCACAAGACCTCCCAATGAGCATTCTAAATGGCTTTGAATGATTAGCAAAAAAAAAATCTTTGTTTTTTAACTCTAACCCATAACCTTTTCTACTTTAAATATTCTGGTTCTTGCTTTGACTGAGGGACTAGGCTGCAGGAACAATGATTCCTCATTCCACTTCTCCCAGCTGGGAGAATTTATCAATCAACCCTGACATTCAGAGAATCCATGGTGGGATCTCCAGATAGACAGAACTGAACCTACACCAAATGATCCAGCTGAGGGTTACAGATAGGACATAGGTACAAAGAACAGGTGAAAAATGCAGAGCTGAAACACAAAGCAAAACGTATTAACAGCAGGTGCAAACATGTTGGGAATGAATAAGGAGTCCATAAATTTAGCAAACGCAAAGGCTGTGATTCGACTAATCAGCTGACATTAACATAAAAAATGGAGGCCAAAATTATAAAAGATCAGTAAAAAATTCAATAGGGAGAGTAAGAGAAACTTCTTTATCTAGACAGTGGGAAGAATGTGGGACACACAATCACAAGGAGTGGTTGAGATGAATAGCAATGATATATTTAAGGGGAAGTTGATAAGTACATGAGGGAGAAAGGAATAGCAGGATATTCTGAGAGGGTCAGATTGAAGTGGGGTGGGAGGAAGTTTGTGCTGTGCATAAACACCAGCATAGACCAGTTGGGCCTCATGGCCTGTCTTGTGCTATAAATACTATGTAAATATAAAATAGATTATCTGAGGAAAAAGCAGCATGCTTCACTCAGGATTCCAGATTAATTATCTGATATTTAAATAACACAGCTCAGAGAATTTAGCAAGGGGAACAAGATATCTAATTAACATAATTAATCTTTTATAATAATTGCTTTCCCAATCTTCGTCATAACTGACCTTTATAAAACATCATGCAGCTCAAAGATTTGCAGTGTATACACTGAGATTATTCTTATTAAAATCTCCATTTGTACAGCAGCTTTCTGTTGAGCAAATCTTAATCATAGCAAAAAGCCTTTAACATATGTCAGTAACCGATGGTTACCGACTGCATATACGACTCATAAATATTTAATGCAAATTTAGGCTCCACGAAATAGCTGACCTTCCAGCTTCCCTCCCTGGCGCCCATGCTTGAGTAAGCGATATTATAAGTGATTCTTTCTCCTCAAGTCACTGCCCCTCATCAAGCTAGGTCATCATTCCCTCACCAAACTCTCTGTCATTGCAAACGACTGCCTCATGTCTAGTTAACGTCCCTCTTCTCACCAAAGTACCTGAACATGTTGTCATTCCCGACTCCATTCCTATCATTCCAACAACTCCATGTTTGAAGAGGAGCATAGGAACAGGAGTAGGTCATTCAATCCCTCAAGCCTGTACCTCCCACTCCCCACAAATACAGCTAGATCAGGGCTGATCTGTACCTCATCCCATTTTCCTTCCTAAAATTCCTCCTGTTATATTATGAAAACTCCAATGGACCCACTATCCACAGTCCTTTGGGACAGAGAAATCCAGATTTCTACTACCCTTTAGAAAATTCTTCACGATTTCCCGACTACCTGCTGGGAAGCAGGAAGGTCCCATAAAATAGCAAGGGAAGCCGGGTGGGTGGGTGGCATGCCCATCATCTTCCCACCACCAAGCCACCTTCCCAACAGCGGTAAAGATCCTCTGCTGCGAGGGAAGACTGCCTGGTAAACCTTGCTGGCCTCCCAGCAGGTTGGAGGAACCTTCCTATTTGGACACTCTTTGGCCCACAGAGGGGCCACCCAGAGGCAATAGCTGCTCCCCTGGCAACGGTGCCGCTTGTCCCCACCAACTGCTCCCCCTCCTGCCCCCAAACAT
The DNA here is from genome assembly GCF_964194155.1 of Cetorhinus maximus. Classification (NCBI taxonomy): domain Eukaryota; kingdom Metazoa; phylum Chordata; class Chondrichthyes; order Lamniformes; family Cetorhinidae; genus Cetorhinus; species Cetorhinus maximus. Next base: position 65,010,522 of record NC_135886.1, read on the forward strand.
TTACCGGGGCCTGCCTGACTGCCACTGGCACTCCCAGACCCCACTTAACTGGCTGTGGTCACATGTCCATCGATGTGTGCTCTTCCTGCAGCTGCAGTCCCAGCATTGGCCACCTTTCCCGGTGGCACTGCTGACATGCCAGCCCTCTGATTGGCCAGCAGTTCTTGGTGGGGGGAGGCCATCCTTCGTCGAGATGGCCATGTCTGGGGAGGCCTGGCTGCTGCTGACAAGATGCGCCCCTGAATCCCACTGAATGCCGAAGTAGGATTGGCCCCCACCATTTTTGGGGCAGCCATCATTGCCACGACTCATTTCCAGCCATAGCTTCTCTATATTAATGCTAGCGAATCCCTTCATCATTTTAAGCACCACGGTCAGATCAACCCCTATATTTGAAACTCAAAAGAATACAAGCCAAATTTTTGCAACCTGGCTTTATAATTTAACTCTTCACTGCTTACTCCCACCCCCATAACATTGCTTGTCTCTGACCCTGCCTGAGTGCATCATCAACAACTTGCATTTATATACCACCTTCAACAACAACAATCTGCATTTACATAGAACCTCCAATGCAGTAAAACACTTGAAGCCACTTTACAGCAACGTTATCAAACAATGTTGACACTGAGACACATAAGGAGATGTTAGGGCAGGTGACCTGAAGCTTCATAAAAGACATAGAAACTTAGGATTGTCTTGAAGGAGGAAAGAGGGAGGCAGGGAGGTGGAGAAAGGGAATTCCATAGCTTCGGACACGGTCATTTTAAAACATGGCCACCATTGGTGGAGTTATTTAAATTGGGAATGCAAAAGAGGCTAGAATTAGAGGAGTGCAGAGGTCTCGGAGGGTTGTGGGCCTGGAAGAGATTACAGAGCAAGGGAGGGGCCAGGTCATGGATGGAGTTGAAAACAGGGATGAGAATTTTAAAGCTGCAGTGTTGCTGGACCAGGAGCCAATGTAAACCAGGGAGCCCAGAGAAGATAACTGAACAGGACTTGGTGTGAGTTAGGACATGGGCAGCAGAGCTTTGGCTGAGCTCAGGTTTATGGAGGGTGGAAAATAGAAGGTCAGTCAGGTGTGCGTTGGAATCGCCAAGTCCAGAGGTTGTCTGCAGCAGATGAGCCAGGAGTTGAGCCAAGAGCTGATGCAGAGGCAGCTGACTGCCTTTCTTGTTCTGGTGCATGAAATGGTCCTGGTGTGTGTTCTCTGGGTGCTTGATCCCTACTGAGGCCCAACACTTTCAGGACCACCTATAAGCTGTGCAGGAGCCTCCTCAGTCTTCAGGCCAGCATGCAGATTTAGTGCCACTGTCAAAGGGGCTAAGATTTACCTTCAGTAATTAAAGTGCCTTGATAGGAACCTGAACAAAAACAGAATTACCTGGAAAAACTCAGCAGGTCTGGCAGCATCGGTGGAGAAGAAATCAGTTAACATTTCGAGTCTTCATGACCCTTCGGCAGAACTGAGTATAGTCAGGAGAAAGGTGAAATATAAGCTGGTCTAAGGTGGGGGGGCGGGGGGAGAGAGAAGTTGAGGGTGGGATGATTGTGGAGATAAGCAAGCAGTGATAGGAGCAGATAATCAAAAGATGTCACAGACAAAAGGATCAAAGAGGTGTTGAAGGTGGTGATATTGTCTAAGAAAAGCACTTTTCTTAGACAATATCATCACCTTCAACACCTCGTTGATCCTTTTGTCTGTGACATCTTTTGATTATCTGCTCCTATCACTGCTTGCTTATCTCCACAATCATCCCACCCTCAACTTCTCTCTCCCCCCGCCCCCCCACCTTAGACCAGCTTATATTTCACCTTTCTCCTAACTATACTCAGTTCTGCTGAAGGGTCATGAAGACTCGAAACATTAACTGATTTCTTCTCCACCGATGCTGCTAGACCTGCTGAGTTTTTCCAGGTAATTCTGTTTTTGTTTTGGATTTCCAGCATCCGCAGTAGCTTTTAGCTTTTTGTTTTTATCTATTGATAGGAACCTGCACTGTTTTCAGCCTGCGTCTCCTCAGTCCTTTCTGGCATCACGTGCACTCCTGTGATTACCTGCGCTCTGTCACCTCCTGACAATGGGGAGATTTGTAGATAACTTGTCTTGCCCACCCATCGCTCCATACATCTCATGGATGAGACCATGCTCTAGGGGTTTGTGCGCACTCCCTGCGTTCACTCGGTGCTATACTCCATGCGTCTCTCCATGAGGGTTGCCCTCTCTCATTGGAGAATTAGAGAAGGGAAGATTAAGAGGAGATTTGATAGAGGTGTTAAAATCATAAGGAGCTTGGACAGAGTTGATAAGGAGAAACTGTCCGCCTTGGCAGAAGGGTTGAGAATCAAAGGACACCAATTCAAGAAGCAACAACGACATTGGGAAAAATTATTTTACTCAGCAAGCACTGCTTGAGAGTGTGGTGGAGGCAGATTCAATCATGGCTTTCAAAAGAGAATTAAATAGTTGCCTGACAAGAGACAATTTGCAGGGCTATGAGGAAAAGGCAGGGAGGTGGAACTAAGAAAGTTGGTCTTTCACTGTGCCGGCACAGACACAATGGGCTGAATGGCCTCCTTCTATACTGTAACCATTCTATGATTCTATGATTCATACGATCACATGCCAGAGAAATGGCATGGCTGGTGACATGAATGGATGTTCCATTGTTTGCATGGGGGATTGCACTGCCTTTGGCAACTCCAACAGATAGTCACACATTTTGATGTTGCTGCTGAAGCATCTGCTTCTTTAGTAATGACACCTGAGGCTCACCATTTGCATGAAGCTCAGCATTCATGGGCCTCTCCTCACTCCTCAAGGGGAAGTGGCTATAGCTGTAACTGCCTCCGTTACCTCATCCTGTGCTCACCGGATTGTGCCACCCAGCCTACACGTGCAACAAAGCCCATCGATGTGAGTGTATCTGTGCTGGTGGAAGATATGCTGGAATAAAGTGACCTAGTGTGCTGAGATGGTATTGCATTCTCTGGGCTTTCCAGTGGAGCAGGAGTTTCTTCCTCTTCTTCTGCTGCACCAGCTGGAGAGACGTGACTGAAGTAAAACAGCTGCTCGTTCAACCAACCCCTGGTATTGCCCTTTGGTCAGGAGCTTCCAGAGGTGTTAAAGGCCTACACAGGTGCCAGAGACCACATACAGTTGAGGGAATGATGAACGTAACCATTGCTTTACTCATTCGCCATAGCTATCATATCTGCCCCATGTTCAGAGACAGGGTATCCTTCCATGACCCATCCGAACTCTAAGGTTTCCTCCATCGGTGTAACCATGACAATGAATGGCACTCCACCTCCCCTGAGTTGATGCTCCCTGGCATTATGTGTATGCTTTTCCTGCAACCACAGACAGACGCAATATTACTCCTGTCCCAGGGCCCAGCTGTGCCGGACACTCTGAAGCACTGTAAACATGCAGCACCGTGCTGCTCGCCATTCAGCCATCTCAACACAGTGTTTACCCATCACTGGCCATAGGAATCAGGTGTATGTGAACTAGGGACTCAGTGTTTTTATTGGTGCCTAGTGTTGCCCCATGCATGGCTCTATCACCTGGCCTAACCTTTCATGGGTTCCTTTTAATTCATGCTGGCTTCCAACATGCAATTCTCACCTTTCCAGTGTGCAGCAGGTCATTGAATCTCTTACTGCACTGGATCCATGTTCTTGCAACCACCCCTCAGCTGCTATCTCTGCCGTCACTAGCCTCATGCTTCCTTCGTTAGGCTTGCTGACCTCTTCCTCTGGTCTGCTGGAAACAGGGCATCTTTCCTTTGGCCTTGCTGCCCGATGAAGTACCTTGTGGAGTGGCCTTCCTCATGATGATGGCATTCCTCCACTGCCTCCATTGCTTTAAACTCTTTCCTCTGTAGCCTGTTTCCTGCCTGAATGCCATACATGTGTCTATAAATATGGTGCCTCACACTGAGCTGTCACGCTATGGCCCACTCACCACTCTTAATTGGCCGGCTACCCTGCCTGCCAGCCCTTATTGGATCTTCCTTGTGCAGTCACTGAAGAAATCTTGCCAAGTCTGTCCGTGCCACAGACCCGAAAATCCGTCCAACATCAGTCAAATTCAGGTCTTCCAATCTGAGATACGTGGTTAGAAACCTCACTATGGCCCCCATTTCCCAAATGAACTAATAAGAGGCTTTGTTAGATTAAGATGTATTTTTTTATTAAATGAAATTCAGTACAAATAAGAAATTCATAAATCTGTTATAATTACTATAATTAACTTCCCAGAGGTTAAAAGAAACGGTTTTAATTGAATGTTTAGACGACTTGATTACTAATTCAAGGTTTTACATTTCACAGTAAATGAATTGCTCAGAAATAACTATTGCTGGTAAGGGAGACATATGATTCCATTTATTAATTATTGTCTGCAAACGATTCATTAAGGAGTAATATTAAAACCCCTTGCCCATCATTTTCTATACATGCAACCAAGTCCTGAACAGAATAACCGCCAAATTCTGCTCCAAGTCATATACTATCTTGACTTGGGCACATATTGAGCTGGATTTTGGAGTAAAATTAATGGTGCTTCTAACAGCGCTCCCTGCTATTAACATGTAAATCTGACAGCAGCTTCCAGAAACCACACTGTAGTTAAATGCATAAATCAGAAGCTGCTGTTTGAATTGCCTTGCTCCCCCAGAAACTTTGCTTTAACAGTATCTCACAAAGAGCTCGGCATTCAAATACCTGGGATGGTGCATTAAACTCACCAGAGAAAGGTAGGGCTTGGCAATTCCAGCTTAGTCCCTTTTAATGCCATGATAAATCTTAATTAGTGTCGTATAACCTCCCTGGCACTGAAAATTAACCTTAACAGATGTGGAGTCTCATTCTTTTGCATTTTAATTATTGTGTAAATTGAAACGAAAGAACAAATACCTTTACTTCAGTGTTTCTCTGTTTTTTATCTCTCTCTCTCTCTCTCTCTCTTAATACCACCTCTCTTTCCCTCTATTTTGATTCTGTACCTGATTTGACATTGAACTAAATATTTTAACTAACACTGGTTCGGAGGTGATGGGGATCTTGGCTGTCAGTGTGAGAGCAGGTGAGACCCCCATGTTGCCTCTTTTTGAGACATCCCGCTGCATCTTGTGCCATACACGCTGGCACTTAACAGGCCTGTGGTTGGTATTCCCCTAGAATCAAGGACACTAGGAAATGGTGGGGTGAGGGGGTGGTGCGGAAGTCCTGTCCATCAAGAGCTGCCAGTCAATCCGGGGCTGGCAGCTCCTTTCTACTCAGCAGGGCCACTGGGGAGGCGCTGGCTCCTGCCCGTATCACACCCACCCGAGGCCTCAGATCAAGGAGGGACCCAGGCACAGGTGAGTGATGGTGAGAAGGAGGTTGGGTTGTGAAGGTCATGGGGGAGGGTACCAGGGGGATTGGCAGAAAGGGCTGGAGGCGTTTCTTTCTGTGGATCCTTCTTTCTCGATGTTGGGACTCTTAATCAAGCACTGAGTGCCTTTGAATGAGGGACACCCGGAACCCTGCAAGCAAACACACTGGGTTTGTTTGTTGTGCTACCTGAATGGTGAGACCCTCTGCAGCTGCTGGCTTAATACCAGCAGCAGCGAGATGAGGCACTTAAGGCCCCAAGTGGTGGCTGGGCAGTCTTGCCCAAGGACCTTCGGGCCATGGACTCATAATCAGGAGGGAGGCAGGAAGACAATTACTCACGCTTCACTGATTAAATGCATTCCCACCGCCCCCCCCCCCAACACCAAACCTGCCACGGGGGAGGGCACAAGATACTGCCCTATATTATTCATGAATGGTCTTTGGCCTAAAAATTTGATAAAGCCCATTATGGGGTGAGGGTATTACAATGCACGATTACCCTGGGTCTGGTTGAGGTGAGGCAGATAGCATGCAAATTACTTGCTGCCTGCTCATCACTGTAATTGTGACATGTGTCATGAAGATGTACTGTATGAAATTAATTTGATATCTCACTGGCTGGTGTTGAGTGGTGGCCGAGTTGGTACTATAGATAGAGTTGATCAGCAAACACTTTAGGTGGAAACTTTAAGTTTATTTACAAAGGTACTCAGCAGCAACTACACGTGTGTTTCCAACTCAAACTCAATCTCTACATTACTGACTACTGAGGTAGCCCGCGCTACTCTCCTATTGGGTACTAAAGATCATGTGATCTTCTTTAACAAGTATTATTCTTAAAGGTACATTACACACTAAATAAAACCATAATTACCACATACCGCCCCCCCTTTACTCAGATATCCATTTTATATTTACAAGTACAAATTTCTCAAGGCAACAAAATATTCACATTGGGTAAGGAATTTACAAGTTCAGTCTTTCAGGTGGTTTCCTGGTTCGTGTAGAACGTCGCAGCTGCACAACTTCAGATTCTTTGTCAGGAACCTCCTTTTCCAGAGTTCCCTGAACATCAGGTGCTTCGGTGGGCACTTGCAGTTCTGTATCCTCAACTCTTACAGGAACATCAGACATGTCAGCCCTGGGTTGAGTATCCTCAACAGGAAACGCAGACCCGGTCATGATTACTGGTGGAATCAATTTTTGGTGACTTGTTTCTTCTTCCTTAAATGGTCCACATGTCTCTGTATGACTCGGCCTTCCGCCTCCACGTGGTAAGATACAGGTCCAGTCAATGCACTTATTTCACCCGGTAACCACTTTGGTCCTTCTCCAAAGTTCTTCACATATACCGTCTCTCCCACGGTAAATTTCCTCTCGCGACTATGCCAGTCGTGTCTGGTTTTCTGGCTTCCCTGACTCCTTTCCACCTTCCCCTCTAAATTCGGTATTATTAAACTCAATCTCATCCTGAGACAGCGTTTCAACAATAACTCGATAGGTGTGGCACCTGTTGTTGTGTGAGGGATAGTCTTATAAAGGAAAAGAAAACGTGTTAGCTTGGTTGCCAATTAATCTCTAGTTAGCTTCTTCATGGCTGCCTTGAATGTTTGAACTGCCCTTTCAGCCAGTCCATTTGAGGAAGGGTGGTATGGTGCAGTTTTTACATGAGTGATACCATTGAGGCTGATAAACCGTTGAAACTCAGCACTCGTAAATGCCGTGCCGTTATTAGAAATGCCTACTTCTGGTAGTCCGTGAATGGCAAAACTTTGACGTAGTTTCTCAATTGTAGTAGGAGCTGTTGGTGACTTCACCTCATATATGTCCATCCATTTTGAGTGGGCATCAACAATGAGCAGAAACATTGTTGCCATGAAAGGCCCCACATAATCAATGTGTAATCGTACCCACGGTCAGCCTTGCCATTCCCAAGGGTGTAACAGAGTTGTTGAAGGTAGCTTTTGCAGTTGCTGACATTGCACACAATTCTTTACTAAACTCTCTATTTCACCATCCATGCCAGGCCACCATAGGTAGCTGCGTGCTATGGTCTTCATTTGGGATATTCCTGGATGTGCGCTGTGTAGTTCAATTAAAAGTGGCTCTCTTCCCTTTGGAGGAATTATGGCTTGTGCCTCCCACAATAAGATGCCATCCTGGCTGGTTATTTCATATCTTCTGTTGAAGTATGATTTCATTTTGTCAGATATGGGTTCTTGTGACTGACATGAAGCATTTATTCTTGTACCTGAGATAGGACTGGGTCCCGACTTGTCCAGTCTCTGATCTGTCGAGCACATACCGGCAAGGAATCTAAGAAATTTAACAGTAAAACAAGTTCCTGTGGAACTGGGATGTGCTCATCATTTTCTTGTAAGGCAAACAACTAAGGGCATCGGTGTTTGTGATTTGATTGCCAGGCCTATGTATGAAAGTGTATCCGTATGCTGCCAGAATTAAAGCCCTATTAGTATTTCTGTATCTTCTTTCTACGTGATTTCTTCTTTCGAGTGCAGACTTTAATCTCGGCCTTCTTTTTGACTTCGCTATTGGCCAGACTTCTCTCAGATGCAAGCTCAACTTGTCTGAGCTCAGTGGCTGAGTCTACCAAAATGTCATTATCTGTCTGCTTCTTGGAAAATTCTGTGACTTTTTCTTCCAAAGCCTCTCTGGCTTAATTTAGCTGGTTCTTCAGCTCTTCAATCTCTTCTTTGTATTTGTTTGCTGCCTCCTGGAAAATTGAACATTGTTGTGTCTTCTCTGCCAACACATTCTTCAGTTTGTTCAGAGAAGTGCTGAATTCTTTCTGTTTCTCTTCATACTTTTCCTGAGGTACAAACTCTGACCTGAGGGAATCTTGTGTGTGAAGGTCTTTCAACAGGTTTTCTTTCTCCTTTCGTAGGCTGCTCATCTCGTCTCGAACTCTGTTATCAAGTAGGGTCTCTTCGAGTTTCTTCTGCTGTTCTTCCAAGGCTTGGCTTAAGTCAGCTTGCATTTCTTCAGGTTGTTGAGTCCTTACACACTCCTTTTTCAAAACAGGAATGCTTCCAGCTTCCTTTTAGAATCTCAGTGGCCACTCAAGGTTGATTTCCCTTAACCAATTTCACTCTAGAAGGTTTGGTCCTCTGCCTCTCAATGCCAACACTGGTAACTTTGCCGATTGGCTTCCATAATGGGCAGTTACTCTACTTATGCCTCTGGCTTGAATGTCTTCACCCACATATATTGTTAGCTTGATAGTTGTTTCTTCTAAACTTAATTGATGTTCACCATTATTCAGCTATCTGAAGGCATGTTCCCCAATTACTGTAGTGGAAGCTCCCATGTCCACTTCCATTCTAACAGGCCTGCCATTTACTTTCACTGTTACAAATATTGGTTCAGTCTTTCCAACTCTCAGACTAAACAATGAGTAAATATCTGAATTTATTGTTTCAGGCTCTTCCACATTGTAGATCTTACTGGGGTTTTTTCTTTTGTTTAAAAGCCTGCTTGAATCTTCGATTCTTCGAAAGGTACTCAGCAGCAACTACACGTGTGCTTCTAACTCAAACTCTAACTCTACACTACTGATCACTAACTACTGAGGTAGCCCGCGCCACTCTCCTATTGGGTACTAAAGATCATGTGATCTTCCTTAACAAGCTTTATTCTTAAACTAAATTAAATAAAACCATAATTACCACAGCTGATTTCACATATTAAACTTATATAAAAGGGACATTTCACTGGAGCACAAAGACACTGACTTTAAAATGGGTGCCATGAGTAGCCACATTCCATTTCATAGGGGAGTAGGATCTATGGAGGCTCCAACAGAGTCACTGACCTCCCTGGAGGTGTGAAAATCTTCCCTCCTATCCCATCCAGATGGAAGAATGAGCCATTCAGGAGTTAATTGCTGGAACATTAAAAATTAATCACCTTGGCTATCACAATGGCCAAGAGGAACTGTGCCAGACATGAGCTGATCAACTTCCTTTTGGAATAAACAATCCGCATGGAGAGAGATCATGTGATACAACCTTTTGTGTGAATGCTTGAATTTGAGATTTAGCAGAGGTAATCTTATTATTGGAGAGGGTGGCTGTCTCTCGCCCTCTCTCTGTCTCTCTCTCTCTCAATATAAATTTAATCTAAACTGAGTTTAAAATGCGTCCAGAATTACCTGGAAAAGCTCAGCAGGTCTGGCAGCATCGATGGAGAAGAAATCAGTTGACGTTTCGAGTCCTCATGACCCAGAAGGGTTCTGCCGAAGGGTCATGAGGACTCGAAACGTCAACTGATTTCTTCTCCACCGATGCTGCCAGACCTGCTGAATTTTTCCAGGTAATTCTGTTTTTGTTTTGGATTTCCAGCATCCGCAGTAGCTTTTAGCTTTTTGTTTTTATTAAAATGCGTCCACATGCCTACAGCAGACAGAGACTCTCTACTAAAAGCCATTGGATTTCTAAAACAGTGTTTGCAGGAGGAAAGGGACATAGCAGTCATGACTTTAAACCAATAGCTTCAGCAGTAGAACCAATGCTTCTGGATACAATCAGCGAATATTTATTGACTTCCCTTTTTTATTCTCCACTTTGACTTGGCCAGGTTTAACAACTGATACTCTGAAGTTCTATTTTTTCCTGCACGTTTGCAGTTTGACTGTGCATTTGGGCATGTTCATGAGAAGTAGGACGTATTTGTACATTTTTAACATATTTAATGTTTTGGCACAATAAAACAAACTAACCCCTTATATGTTTAACTCAAGAATGTCTGTCTGGTTCAATTTGTGCAAACTGAAGCACTAACTGAATTGGCAAGGCAACGTCCTTTTAAAATTCTAAACCTCCACTACAACCAAATGAAGAGTGGGAAAAGAGAGAGGTCATTGCATCCCTACTCAGCTGGCTGTAACAGGTGGGGTTCAGTGCTGGACAAGCTGCTGGCTGGTTGCACACTGAGTAGGGGGCCCAGATGTGTGTGTGGCTAGCACATGTCAAAGCTTTAGAGACCGGATGCCCAGAGGCAGTCTCTTTTTTTGTTTCATTTATTTTAAGCAACATGTTACATTCGCTAATGTAACCCCCCTGTTTAAGAAGGGAGTGAGGCAAAAGAGGGGAAAAAAATTACAGGCCGATTAGCCTGACCTCAGTCGTTGGTAAGATTTTAGAGTCCATTATTAAGGATGAGATTTCAGAATACTTGGAAGTGCATGATAAAATAGGGCAAAGTCAGCATGGTTTCATCAAGGGGAGGTCATGCCTGACAAATCTGTTAGAATTCTTTGAGGAGGTAACGAGTAGGTTAGACAAAGGAGAGCCAATGGATGTTATCTACTTGGACTTCCAGAAGACCTTTGACAAGGTGCCGCACAGGAGGCTGCTCAGTAAGATAAGAGCCCATGCTGTTAGAGGCAAGGTACTAGCATGGATAGAAGATTGGCTGTCTGGCAGGAGGCAGAGAGTGGGGATAAGGGGGTCCTTCTCAGGATGGTGGCCGGTGACTAGTGGAGTTCCGCAGGGGTCAGTGTTGGGACCACAACTTTTCACTTTATACATTAATGATCTAGATGAAGGAACTGAGGTCATCCTGGCTAAGTTTGCAGATGATACAAAGATAGGTGGAGGGACAGGTAGTATTGAGGAGGTGGGGAGGCTGCAGAAGGATTTGGACAGGTTAGGAGAATGGGCAAAGAAGTGGCAGATGGAATATAACGTGGGGAAGTATGAGGTCATGCACTTTGGTAGGAAGAATAGAGGCATAGACTATTTTCTAAATGGGGAGAGAATTCAGAAATCTGCAAGGGGACTTGGGAGTCCTAGTCCAGGATTCTCTTAAGGTTAACTTGCAGGTTGAGTCAGTAGTTAGGAAGGCAAATGCAATGTTGGCATTTATTTCAAGAGGACTAGAATATAAAAACAGGGATGTGCTGCTGAGGCTTTATAAGGCTCTGGTCAGACTACATTTAGAATATTGTGAGCAATTTTGGGCCCCGTATCTCAGGAAGGATGTGCTGGCCCTGGAGAGGGTCCAGAGGAGGTTCACGAGAATGATCCCAGGAATGAAAGGCTTAACATATGAGGAACGTTTGAGGACTCTGGGTCTATACTCGATGGAGTTTAGAAGGATGAGGGGAGATCTGAATGAAACTTACAGAATACTGGATAGAGTGGACATGGGGAAGATGTTTCCATTAGTAGGAGAGACTAGGATCTGAGGGCACAGCCTCAGAGTAAAGGGAAGACCTTTTAGAACAGAGATGAGGAGAAACTTCTTTAGCCAGAGAGTGGTGAATCAATGGAATTCATTGCCACAGAAGGCTGTGGAGGCCAGGTCATTGAGTGTATTTAAGACTGAGATAGATAGGTTCTTGATTGGTAAGGGGATCAAAGGTTACGGGGAGAAGGCGGGAGAATGGGGTTGAGAAACTTATCAGCCATGATTGAATGGCGGAGCAGACTCGATGGGCCGAATGGCCTAATTTCTGCTCCTATGTCTTATGGCCTTATGGTCTAAGACAAATGGTTTTATCATTAATGTTTTTGATATTCATTTACGGGATGTGGGTGTCACTGGCTGGGCCAACATTTATTGTCCATCCCTAATTGCCCTTGAGAAGGTGGTGGTGAGCTGCCTTCTTGAACTGCAGTAGTCCATGCGGTGTAGGTACACCCACAGTGCTGTTAGGGAGGGAATTCCAGGATTTTGACCCAGTGGCAGTGAAGGAACGGCAATATATTTCCAAGTCAGGATGGTGAGTGGCTTGGAGGAGAACTTCCAGGTCATGGTGTTCCCATTTATCTGCTGCCCTTGTCCTTCTAGATGGTAGCAGTCGTGGGTATGGAAGGTGCCACCTAAGGAGCCTTGGTGACTTTCTGCAGTGCATCTTGTAGATGGTACACACTGCTGCCGCTGTGCATTGGTGGTGGAGGGAGTGAATGTTTGTGGATGGGGTGCCAATCAAGCGGGCTGCTTTTTCCTGGATGGTGTCAAGCTTCTTGAGTATTATGGGCGCTGCACTTATCCAGGCAAGTGGAGAGTATTCCATCACACTCCTGATTTGTGCCTTGTAGATGGTGGACAGGCTATGGGGAGTCAGGAGGTGAGTCACTCGTCACAGGATTCCTAGCCTCTGACCTGCTCTTGTAGCCAGGGTATTTATATAGCTAATACAGTTCAGTTTCTGATCAATGGTAACCCCCAGGATGTTGATAGTGGGGGATTCAGCAATGGTAATGCCATTGGATGTCAAGGAATGATGGTTAGATTCTCTCTTATTGGAGATGGTCATTGCTTGACACTTGTGTGGCGTGAATGCTACTTGCCACTTGTCAACCCAAGACTGGATATTGTCCAGGTCTTGCTGCATCTGTATATGAACTGCCTCAGTGTCTGAGGAGTCGCGAATGGTGCTGAACATTGTCCAATCATCAGTGAACATCCCCACTTCTGATCTTATGATGGAAGGAAGTTCATTGATGAAGCAGCTGAAGATGGTTGGGCCTAGGACATTACCCTGAGGAACTCCTGCAGTGATATCCTGGAGCTGAGATGATTGGCCTCCAACAACCACAACCATCTTTCTTTGTGCTAGGTATGACTCAAACAAATGGAGAGTTTCCCCCCTGATTCCCATTCACTCTAGTTTTGCTAGGGCTGTTGATGCAACACTCGGTCAAATGCTGCCTTGATGTCAAGGGCAGTCATTTTCACCTCACCTCTGGAGTTCAGCTCTTTTGTTCATGTTTGAATGAAGGCTGTAATGAGGTCAGAAGCTGAGTGACCAAACTGAGCGCCAGTGAGCAGGTTATTGCTAAGCAAGTGTCGCTTGATAGCACTGTTTACGATCCCTTCCATCACTTTCCTGATGATCAAAAGTAGACTGATGAGGCGGTAATTGGTCGGGTTGGATTTGTCCTGCTTTTTGTTTACAGGACATACCTGGGCAATTTTCCACATAGCCGGGTAGATGCCAGTTTTGTAGATGTACTGGAACAGCTTGGCTAGGGGAACCGCAAGTTCTGGAGCACAAGTCTTCAGTACTATTGTGGAAATATTGTCAGGGCCCATAACCTTTGCTATATCCATTGCCTTCAGCCATTTATTGATATCACGTGGCATGAATCTAATTGGCTGAAGACCAGCATTTGTGATGCTGGGGGTCTCCGCAGGAGGCCTGGATGAATCATTCATTGGGCACTTCTGGCCGAAGATTGTTGCAAATGCTTCAGCTTTATCTTTTGCACTGATGTGCTGTGCTCCCCCATCATTGAGGATGGGGATATTTGTGGAGCCTCCTCCTCCAGTGATTTGTTTAATTGTCCACCACCGTTCACAACTGGATGTGGTAGGACTGCAGAGCTTAGATCTGATCCGTTGGTTGTGGAATCGCTTAGCTCTGTGTATCAATTGCTGTTTATACAGTGTGGCATGCAAGTAGTCCTGTGTTGTAGCTTCACCAGGTTGACACGTCACTTTTAGATATGCCTGGTGCTGCTCCTGGCATGCCCTCCTGCACTCTTCATTGAACCAGGGTTGATCCCCTGGTTTGATGGTAATTCTAGAGTTGGGGATATGCCAGGCCTTGAGGTTACAGATTGTGGTTGAGTACAATTCTGCTGTTGCTAATGGCCCACAGCGCCTCATGGATGCCCAGCCTTGAGTTGCTAGATCTGTTCAAAACCTATCCCATTTAGCAAGATGATAATGCCACACAACACAATGGAGTGTATCCTCAATGGGAAGACGGGACTCTGTCTCCACAAGTGTGAGGTGGTCACTCCTACCAATACTGTCATGGACAGATCCATCTGCGGCAGGCAGGCTGGTGAGGATGAGGTCAAGTATGTTTTTCTCTCTTGTTGGTTCCCTCATTAGCTGCTGTAGGCCCAGTCTAGCAGCTATGTCCTCTAGTACTTGGCCAGCTCAGTCAGTAGTGCCACTCTTGGTGATGAACAATGAAGTCCCCCACCCAGAGTACATTCTATGCCATTGCCACCCTCAGTGCTTCCTCCAAGTGGTGTTCTGATTCAGGAACACTGATTCATCAGCTGAGGGGGCGGCAGTACGTGATAATCAGTAGGAGGTTTCCTTGTCCATGTTTGACCTGATGCTGTGTGACTTCATGGGGGCAGGAGTCGATGTTGAGGAGTCCAGGGCAACTCCCTCCTGACTGTATACCACTGTGCCGCACCTCTGCTGGGTCTATCCTGCTGATGGGATGGGACATACCCAGGGATGGTGATGGTCGTGTCTGGGACATTATCTGTAAGGTATGATTCTGTGAGGATGACAATGTCAGGCTGTTGCTTGACTAGTCTGTGAGACAGCTCTCCCAATTTTGGCACTAGACCCCAGATGTTAGTAAGGAGGACTCTGTAGGGTCAACAGGGCTGGGTTTGCCATTGTTGTTTCCGGTTCCTACGTTGATGCCGGGTGGTCCGTCTGGTACCATTCCTTTTTATTGACGTTTTAGCTGTTTGATACAACTGAGTGGCTTGCTAGGCCATTTCAGAGGGCATTTAAGAGTCAACCACATTACTGCAGATCTAGAGTCACATGTAGGCCAGACCAGGTAAGGACGGCAGATTTCCTTCCCTAAAGGACATCAGTGAACCAGATGGGTTTTTACAACAATCGACAATGGTTTCATGGTCATCATCAGACTTCTAATTCCAGATTTTTATTGGGTTTAAATCCCACCATGGCAAATTCCACCGGCGCAAAAGTCTGTGGAAAGCCAATGGGCAAGTGCACATGTAATGAATGGCCATTCATTTGCTGCTGAGAGCAAAATAAGGCCCTTAATTCTTTTCATTCCTTCATCGGGTTTGGGTCAAAATTGTTAGATTCGCCGGCAATGTTAGAACACCTTCCTCGCATGGACTGCAACAGTTCAAGGTGAAGGCCCATCACCACTGTCTCAGGACAACCCAAGGGATGGGCATAAAATGCCAATGTCACCCACATCTTGAGAGTTTTAAAAAAATATATTTTAAATTACACATTTTCTAAGAAGATAGTGAAAGATTTCCCACTGAAGCACTGCTGAATATCTGTCACTCCAGCAGATGATCCTGATGATATTTAATGAACGGGCTGAAACTCAGGGGCTAGGGATGCTCAATTTCCTCAATGATGTTGTGTGCAGAATGCTGAAATAGAAAAACCTCTCCTTAAATTTGAATTTTTCACTGTTACCATGAAGTGTAATTAACAATGATACAGATCAGAGACACAGTAATATAATTCAATGTCAAAATTGCTGATGTTGGCCTACTTTTCAGGCCAGCTGAGAGTTCAGTGAATTCTAACTTGAATTGGAATAAAGTATTTTTTCCCTCCAAGCGCAGGTGTGTGTTCTGCTAGGAGACACTTATTGAGGTATTTATCTTTCACTGAAAATTGTTTTATGATAGTTTGCAGAGAAAGATTTTACAGTGAAGTTTCTCCTCTAACACAAGTGATGCTGATAAAGCAGGATAGTGTGAGCTAACAGTATCTGTACAATAGGCTCTGAAGAGATCTCTGCTAATGTTGCCAACAGCCATTTCTAGACCACACTTGTTTTGTGCCTTGTGTTAGTATGTGAACCATTGAGATGCTGCATAGAAAGCCTGAGGTTAGGTAAGGGCTGTTCTTAGTGCTAGCTCTCATTAGTGGATAAACCTTCAACTAGAACACTGAGACCTGTCACCATCGGCAACTTACTATATATGCCCATTAGTGAGGTCATTGATTTAAATGCTGCATGAGGCTCTGTGCTACATTCCATAAGATTCCATAGAATTGGCAATATAGAAACATTCACCCCAGATAGTCCCTGTTGGTGTTCATACTCCACAAGAACATCCCCCTCACTCCAATGACCATTTCCCATCCTTGCCCCCCTATCCCTCTATTCCCTTCTCCCTCATGGTGCATCAAAACTCAAAAGCAGCAATGCAATCTTTAAAAAAAAGATCATTCTTGGGATGTGAGTGCTGCTGGCAAGACTACGCTTTATTGCCCATCCCTCATTACCCTGAGAAGGTGCTGTTAAGCCTTCTCAGCCATTAATAGTGATTTGAAATAACTGAATGGCTTGTGAAGCCACTTCAGGACTCAACCAGATTGGTCGCATACAGTTTTGGTCTTTTTACCTCGGAAATACTTGCCCGAAAGGAGGTGCAATGAAAGTTCACTATATTGATTCCTGGAATGAGAGGATTGTCCTATGAGGAGAAGTGGAGTAGGTCAGGCCTATACTCGCTGGAGTTTAGAAGAATGAGAGGTGATCTGGTTGAAACGTATGATTCTGAGCGGGCTTGACAGCGTCGGTGCTGAGAGATTGTTTCCCCTGCCTGGGGATTCCTGAAGTTGGGAACATAGGGCTGGATTTTACACACAGCCCCCACCATCCGCCTCCCCCACAACAGCCCCCCACTGCCGCTCCTGCCAGCCTGTTAAAGGCCAGGGGGTTTGTAAAGTGCAGCACCTGGTCCCCCACAAAGCCTTCCTGCCTGCGCTCCTGGTCTGTCTCCAATTTTACAGAGGCTGGGGAAGGTCTCAGGCAGCCCACCTGCTGTTCGGCCTATTGAGGCCATTAAGTGGCCAATTAATGGCCACATAAAGAGGCTCATTCTGCCACTACCACTTTTTAATCCACAGCTGGGGAGGCCCATGCCCGATGGGTAGGCCGGCAGCTTTTACTGCAGTGTCGGGCAAGGGGGAGGGGCATCTCCTGTACCCATCAGAGGCACCCATCTCCCCACCCCCTCAACCCTCCATCCCTGGCCTCTCAGTCACTACTAGATTTAGTCTGGGTGGATTTGCAGGCAGGTTGGGAACCCCTGTGGAGCTGTGAGGTAAGTAATTTTGATATTTAAAGAGGTAATTAATTGAGGAATTAACACAGCAATCTGGCTTTAACGCACAGTGCACAGGTTCCCCTAGCTCTGTGGAATTCATCAGGGTCACCAAGGTGAGAGCATAGCTGGGAGTCATTGATCAACGAAGCTGACAGACTGGAAAACCTTTAGCTAGTGAAATTGAATAGCTGCTGCCCTGCCTATGTGAAAGGCTTGTGCTCAGAACACTTGTTATTAGATCCTGATTTCACTGCCTCACAGGTGATTTCCAACATTCTGGAAGTAATTTCACTTTACTCACCTTGATCTGAATTTTCCAACTGTCAGCCTTCACTGCAATATGGGAACAACTTATGCAGCTACAGCAAGGACCTCTGATGAGGACCAAGAGGAACAGCAGCCCCAACACTAACAACACCAGGAGCAACACCAACAGCAGCCACAGCTGCCTTCTCCTCAGCCACATGCTGCTCCAGCAGACAGAGGGTTTGGTCACAGAGCTCCATTTCCAAAGAGGCGATGCCTCCAGCACAGGGTATGCAGACAGAACAGCTTTCTCAACAGCTTTCCCTTAACTTGAATTTGGTGTGAGACCATGCATGTACACAGGATCATGGCAGGTCATTGCTGACATCTATAGCCTCTTGAACAAAGTCTCCTTAACTGTGGACCCAGTAGGCACACATTGCCAGTGGCTGTCAAGGTGGCTATCACTGGAAGACAACCACCTCTGGGCCTCTCTGTCCCCGAAGTTGTGTGCTCTTCCATGCTGGAAAGGGAGAAAGCAGAGAGCAATGAGTGCAAGAAATGTATTGTACGGTGAGAATGGAATGATGATATTTATGGAGGGTGACTGTGAATGATAAGTGTGAGATGCCACTAAGAGAAGGGTGAATGTGAGAGTTGGCTGCCCAGATGGTGTGAGGAGGTGCCTGGAGATAGAGGAATGAGTGGAGCTGCAAAATGTGTTGTTTTGTGGAGTGCTGCTCAAGAGAAGACTGGGGATGTAAGAGCATTGGGGAGGTTGGCACCTGAAAGTGTTATGCTGCTCAACTTTCCTGTCCTTAAGAGCTCATTGAAACACTTGGGGCACTGTCTCAAGGTACCAGGACCGCATTCCTAGCTGTTGACTTCCTCGAAGACGTCAATCCATGCCTGCTTGTTTGGAATGGCTGGTCTTTTCCACCCGTCTGTGGGAAACAAGACTTCACTGCAGTTCCCCAGATCCTACAGCAGGACCTCCAGGGAAGAATCAGAGTTCTGGTGGGCAGCCTGCCTAGGTTGCCTCTCCATTCCTGTGCTTGCTGAAGCCTCTGGAAACTACACTGAATTCAGCCGCTCTGACTCCTGCCAGGGTCCCTTGAATTAGAAATCCTACCTGTGACAGGTGCTGGTCATCCTCACGCCCGCCCTCTGTAATTGGTCAGGAAGCCTGGAAACAGGATGTTAATGCTGTTAAACAGCCATGGCATAGCCCACTGATTAAACAAACTAGTTCCTGACCCACTCTGGAAACTCCTGTCCTGCTGAGAGCTGGTCTATTTTATTAAAATACCACCCTCAGAGATATGGGGATAGTGTGGGAAGGTGGCAAAAAAACCCCAAAAAAGCCATCTAGCCCATACCCCCTCACAGCTGACCTCACCACTCACATACTCTCCATGCTCTACCCATGCCAACCCTTGCCACATCATGCCACCACCCACTCTCAACAGCCTCTTAAACCCTCCATATCAACCTATGCTGCTTGGCCCACACCCCATGGCTCCTCATACCCTTCATGCCAACCTATGGCCCTCCACCCACCATCCTTTGCCCTTACATCCTCCATGCCAGTTCACCAAATACGACCATGGGCAGGCCTCAGGACCCAAACTGAGAGGAAATAAAATAAAGTTCTATGCATCTATTAATGAATTTCCTATTATAACACACTCTCATTGGTAAAAACCCTCAATGCATTTAAATTCCTTAATCACTTATAACAGCAAGCATTTGTATTCATAATCCCACTTCAAAGACTTGATAGGTGCTTGGAGCTATCAATCAAACTGTGAATTGACAGGCACCCCACTGTGATAATGATAGGTTGTGAAATCAGTCATTCAGCAGTAATGCTATAATGATAGCCTTCAGGTTTATGTCAATAGACAGAGTGAAATAGCAAACAGTCATTTTTTAAAACTGCAGACAGATATTTTTCCCAAATATTTAAAGGGTAGCAGATTTAAATGCCTTGACATTTCCCTTGACATTTCCAGTGAGCTTGACAGTTCCAATGAGTTTATTCACTTTTCATGCACATTCATATCTAAATTTAATGATCCCAAAGGGGACTTCACTTGTCCCAAAGGGAACATCATCTCTCCCAAAGATGTCCTAGGACAATATCCAAAAGGGTACCCTAACTCTCCAAAGATGTACCCAACCTCTTCAGATAACTCTGCTAACTTTAGACCTTCTCCTGATAGATCTAAAATGCACAAGTCATGTTTTGGATATCCCACTAACGAAAATTGGATCTGATGAAGGCAGCTGCACTTTTACATGTGCAGTTGCCTCCATGAACCATGGATGTTCAAAATACAACCCACCGCTGTTCCCCACCCCCACAAAAATGGCAGGCACAGGGTTCAGGGTGTGACATCCAGAATTGGGCCTTTAGTGTCATTTTAGATTATCTGGAGATCCTCTCCCTTTGTGCGAAAATTCAGGCCCAGGATTTTATTTCCAAATTTTGTAAAGTCAATTAAAAATTTTCAAACGGCCATGTTAGGAATTGAACTCAGAATATCTGATTACTAGTTCATAATTGGCTTCCACCACTCCACAAGGTGGCAAGTTCCATACTCCCACTTCTCTCAATGTAGAGGAATTAATTCTATATTCTTTATTTGATCAGTTGGGGATTTTCTTATATTTATGCCTCCTGTTCTGGGCTCACCCACTGGTGGAAACAGTTTCTCCATATGAACCCCATCAAACACCTTCATCATTTTAAAGATCTCCATTAGTTTCCCTATTTTTCTACTATTTTCAGACTAAAGATTCCCAGTTTTCTCAATCTTTCCTGATGGTTCCATCCTCTCCATTCTGGAAACATCCTTGTGAACCTTTTCTGTGCTTACTCCATTAATTAAGTATCCATTAGGTATTGCAGGCCAGATAGTCTGCTGGACTGTCTTTGGTACTGTACCTTTTCTTAATGTTAACAAACAGTTCTATAATGTAGAGGCTATGTTTTGTCCTGATCGTTCTTGAAGTCCAGAGTTTGTGTTATCTATCTGCTATGCTATATACAGTGCGAACGGTTCTGTTTGATCCTGAATCACTATCAGATGCTAATGGGTTAGTAAGGAGTGAGTACTCACTCTCAGGAGTGGGTTTTGTCATTAAGTACAAGATAAATAGTTCAGTTAAAGCACATAAATGTAGCACATTCACTGTGTTAAAAATAGGCAATTACTCTGATCACCCCTGCCCGTAGCTGGCTGGGAATCAGGAACATACCCAAGCTCCCACAAACCTCCAAAACAAAACTGAAGCCTTTCAGATTCCAAGACTCCATATCCCATCGACAATATCCCAAATCTCTGGGAGACAGCACCTGCTCAACATCAGCCCCAATGGACTTTGTTTCCTAAGTCATGTATATTTTATCTCTTTTGGAGAGAAAGACTTGCATTTATATAGCACCTTTCACAACCTCAGGATGTCCCAAGGCACTTCACAGCCGATTAACCGCTTTTGAAATGCAGTCATTGTTTTAATGTTGGTAAATTTTATGTTTTTGGTTGTCAGGTTTGCTTTGTCCAGCAAACCTAGCTACACCCTTGATATTAACATTAGTTGGTACTTGAAACAATACAGGCAGAGACCGATTAACTGAACAAACACTGGTAGTTTGTTGGAACTAAGATCAGAGCACTAACACCATGTGTGCTTATTCAATCACCTCCAGCTCATCTTCCAGTTATCCAAGAAGCCTGCGCTGTGCAGTTTGGCCACTCTGTTTACAGTTAACTTATAGTTACCGCATAAGTGAACACTTTGGTCCGGCTTCAATGCGGGTACTGTGGGTGCCACCCACTTGGAAAATTGCATCGGTTGTAAGATTCCCAACTTTGCCAGCCTGTTTATCTTGGTCTTGACCTTGTCCCCTACAGCATTAGGGACTGCTCTGGCTTTGATAAATCTGGGGGTTGTGTTAGGGTCTGCGTGGATTTTGGCTTGTAGCCCACAAATCCTTCCTAGCTCGTCACTGAAAATGGAAGCGGACTTCTGTAACAATTCTTGTAAGTTTCTCATTCCGATTTGAAAAATCTCAGCCCGTTACAATTTAATCTTTTTAGGCCAGCTACGAGCAATTAAACTGGGGCCCACCCCAGCTACTGCTATAAAGGGTAAATTTGCAGACTGATCGCCATACTGCACCAGGACTTGACATATCCCTTTCACTCTTATTTTTTCGCCCGTATATGTTTTTAATTTAGTGTTCGATTCTTCCAAACTTAAAGGATGGACTCCTTTATTCAAATATCTGAACGTATGTTCTCCTATGACAGACATTGATGCCCCAGTATCGACCTCCACCTTCATGGGTTGTTCATTGACTCTATTGACTACCTGGATTGCTCAGTTCTACCCACTTTCAGGTTGTATAGTGAATAGATGTCAGATTCTGCTTTCTCCGGTTCTTCAACAAGACAGATTTCATGATTTTTACCTTTGTTATTAAAATGCTGTCTCAGCCGATCTTTACAGTGCCACATTATGTGACCATCACGGTGGCAGAAAAAGCATTCGATATTTCTGAATTGTCGATTGCCTGCAGGCTGCCTGGATGCATTTTTCTCATTAATGTCGTGGGTTTTGACTGTAGTACTGTTGTTCTTCAATGCTCTGTACATAGTGGTGTTTTCTGCCTTTCTGCGGAGTCCGACGTTTTTGCATCTTTTGTTGCCGGCCCTTCCCGCCCTACAAGATGGACGGCACCATTCTGTGTATCTTTTATTGCATCCGAGTCTCTAACAGCCTCTCCATGGCTGTGGCCAATTCTAATGCCTTACTGAAGTCAAGATTAGTTTCAGATAGCAATCGCTTTTGAATAGCATTATCCCCAACTCTGCATATCAATTGGTATCTCAATTGGTCATTAATTGAAGTTCCGAACTCACAATATTCCATTAATTCCTTTAAAGCAGCTACATAGCCAGCGATTACCTCTCTTGGAAGCCTATTCCTCAAATTTAATTTAAAACGCTGCACAGTGACTGAGGGTTTTGGCTTCAGGTGGTTTTTTACAATATTTACTAACTCGTCGCAAGTCTTCGTATTGGGGGTGTTAGGTGACGTGAGGCTGCGGATCAGCCCATACGTTTTACTACCGCATGCGGACAAAAGAATCTTTTCCTCTTCCTGTCCTCTCCTGCAATGTCATTAACAGTAAAGAAGAACACTAGGCGTTCGAAGTAATGAGGCCAGTTATCAGAAACGGGGTTGAATGGTTCAAGATGCCCAAACTGCGGCATACTCGATGACTAAGGAGGCTTTCTTGATTGCCGTCAATTGATCTGGTTTATTCTCGTCGCCAGTTTTATCTTTTTGGTTATCCAGTTCACTTTGTCCTGAGAACGCGAACTGTACCCTTGATGTTAACACATTAGCTGGTGCTTCAAACAATATAGGCAGAGAGTCCGATTAACTGAACAAACACTGGTGGTTTATTGGAACTGAGAACAGAGCATTAATACCATGTGTGCTTCTTCAATCACCTCTAGCTCTAGACTTCCTGTTACCCAAGAAACCCGTGCTGGGTAGCAATTGGTCAATACAGTCACATGGTCAACTAACTATTCTCTTAAAGGTACATAGCACTCCACTTTACCACGGTAATACAGCAATTAATTTATGCACAGCAAGTTGCTCCAAACAGCAATCCACTCATGACCGGATAAACAGTTTTTAATGAAGCTAGTTGTGAGATAAATATTGGCCAAGGCTTGAGCAGAACTCCCCTGCTCTTCTTCAAAATGATGTCATGGCATCTTTTATAGTCACTGAGATGGCAGACAGGGCCTCAGTTTAACATCTTAGACAAAATGTGGCACCTCAGACTGTGTAGCACCGCCTCAGTGATGCCCAAGATGCCTGATCCAATTTTTAGGTCGGCCTGTAAATGATCAAACTGCCTGCCCACCTATATTTGCCGTAAGGCCGCACACATGTAAATTGTGGTCAAAGTCTGATTGTAGGGCCTGATCTTCTGTTGCGAGTGAGTGGAGAGTGTAGTGGAAAAACTCTGCACACGTAAAGCAGGCAGTGAGTGGCCTAAGCAGCAGTCTTGAGCTGCTGGTCTCTCAGGAAAAGGCACAGGTCTTTCACGGGAGGATTTTTTTCTTCAACTTCTCCTCCTGGCCTGATGCCCACCCACGCCTTCCCCGCTTCTGGATCAGCTCCCCACCTCCCCAGAAAGCCTTCCCGATGTCTGAGCTGGCTGATTCCCTGGCCTCCGACAATCTGCGAGGTGCAACGGGGATGAAGATGTCAGCTGCTCTCTGGTATATTCAAATGAGGCTCAAATAGGAAAGTGGCTCAGACTTCCAGTCTTAACTTCAGCTTTGGTGTTGTGGCAGGGGGCGAGGGTGGCCCTTTGGACCCTGCAGCAATTTTGTGCCTGTTTTGGGCAAAAGTCAAATCTGTCCCAACAATGTCTGAACTGTGGTTGCTAGGAACCAAAGGCTAAGCAAAATAGGAACAGGAGGAGGCCATTCAGCCCTTCGAGCTATCCTGCCATTCAGTGGTGATCTATATCTTGATTCCAAAGCTTATTTATGGTATTTGGTGTTGAGCATGCAAAATGTACCTGAGTGCTGTCCTGGTTCCCACCATTAGGATTGTTTTAGGACTGAGAAAGCTGTCCATTCATTAGACCGGTCCCAAAGGTCATGGATTTCATTCTCTGATATCCCTCAACAGTACTGACTGTCAAAGAATGACCACGCTCATAAGGTTTACAGCATCTCCCTCTTCCCTGCCTCTCCAGAAAGGGGTGATAGTTCTGCATTCTCATTATCCTCTGTGAAAAAGTTATACCTTAACCGTGGCATTTAGTTTTTCTCATTTAAATTTGAAGCCCCCTCCCACCTTCTCCCGGAGTTTGTGTCTATATTCAGAAGCTCTCTGGAATCCAGTTGATGTAACCCCATAAAGATCTTAAATAGAATATCCTCTAAAATGCCTCTTGTTCCAGTGCTGGTTCTCCCTACCTTCATTATTTGGTACAGTTCTGGGCATTGTGCCCCATGGGGGCATCCTGGCCTTAACAAGGGTAGAAGGGCAACTACGTTTGTGAACCTGAGCTGTGCTTTGTGTATTACTCCCTGAGTTGTGCTCGATCCCTTGAACTATGGGGTTTAGGATTCCTCCTCACTGCTATTTTCAGAAGAGAAGCCACAATAATTAGGGAATCAATTATATTTAGAGATTTAGAGAATACAAAATAGTTTCTCGCCAACTCAGATATGTCTGTTGCTGAAGAACTGGACATGTGACTGTGTGAAGGTTAAATGGACAGTGGGTCATTGCTCCATTATATCCTTCCCTGGACGAATAGCTTCTAGTGCCTCCATACCACATAAGGTCATGGAGTGGATGGCACTGTGGAGATCAACATTTAATGCTCCAAGCAGCCATGTTCACGAGAAAACAATATTAAGCATTGAATTGACATATGAGCCAGAGATTCTAGTAGAGTGGCTGGGACTTACATTTAAAGAGGTTACAGCACAACAAGAACGACTAAAGGGCCTTTAACAACCAGAACGACTCAAGTTTCTAAAGTACTTTTAGCAAGACACTTCAAAGGAGTGTTTTGAAACAAAATTTGACACCAAATCACATAAGGAGTATGAGGACAACTGACCAAAAGGTTAGTCATAGGAATATCTTTGAAGGAATGTCTGAGAGGCAGAGAGATGTTGGGAGCAAATTCCAGAACGTTGGTGCTAAGCAACTGAAAGCACAGCCTTGAATAGTGAGGCAAAGGAAATTGCCAGCAAGCAGTGAGGCAGAATTGGAAGAAAGCGAGGGTTGTAGGGCTGGAGGGTTATCAAAGGATATTGAGCTACTTTTGGAATATTTTTAAAGTGTACTAAACTGTGTTTTTGTAGATCAGATCATATTTCATTAAACCCAGGGGAAGTGGGAATTGGTTAGCTGAAGGTTTTATGACTTATAAAAAAATAGTATTAAAATCCCTGGCAAAGGAAAAACTGATTAAATTGCACTGTTAATTGGAACTTATAGAATGAAAAAATGATAAATAATGTGAAGCAATCAATTTTACAGGATGAAAAGGAAAACATAAAATGCTACCATCTTGCTAGTTCAGTATATTCAATGCCATTTATCTTATAATCAAAGATAACTACTCCAGCGAGCAGCAATGTCCAAATTGATAGTAAATTTATTATTACAAATTAAGATTTAAAAAACATATCTTTTATTGTATGATGTGTCTGCATGCCACTGTAATGTAAAGGTGCTTGGCACAGCAAGAGTTAGTGTGGGACTGGAGAATAGCACCACCCACGGCATGATGCATAGAGACACATGGTAATAGACTGAGAGAATGCTCTGGAACCCCTGCATGAAGACAACAGCACCATGAATGACAGCAACCTGGTATCTGTAAATAGTTAAAGATTAACAATAAAGGGTTCATGATTAAACATACAAGTCTCAGGATTTCACCACTGAGACATCTAAAGAGCCCATATTACAACATGGTTGGTAATGGTGGGACATCAGCACTATCAGCATAGTTCAACATTTTGGGCCTAATTTTCAGAGCTCTTATGCTAACAATGTTTGATTATCACTCAAAATATTAGGAGACCTGAGT
Source organism: Cetorhinus maximus (assembly GCF_964194155.1). Taxonomy (NCBI): domain Eukaryota; kingdom Metazoa; phylum Chordata; class Chondrichthyes; order Lamniformes; family Cetorhinidae; genus Cetorhinus; species Cetorhinus maximus. The sequence goes on from NC_135886.1 coordinate 65,036,652, forward strand.
TTGGGAGCAGCTTCAGCTGGTGTTAGTTACTGAGGCCTGAAAAACCAATGAGTTTTTAGAATGAAGTAGATCAGCCATGATCTAATTGAATAACAGAACAAGAGTGCCTGAGTGGCCTACTCCTGTTGGCAGGCAGGAATTTCTACTGGGCTGTTCTTTTTTGTTATCAAGCATAATTCATTGGAAACTAACATAAAAGATTGCAGAATTTTAAACATAAATTACGTCCAGTGCAAGTTCAGTTTCCGTGATCTCTTGAGCTAGTGTAAAAAACATTGAGCTAGGAGTTGGGCCTGCTCACAATCTTGGCCACGTTCCAGGATAAATTAATCACCATTGTGAGTTTTCACTAATTATGTCCTTTTGTAGAGGTTCTAAAAAGTAAGCTCATTCTTTTAGGAGTAAGAAACACTAATGGGCACATTTAAAAAAAAACTTTTGAATTTTCTTTTTTAATTTGCTAAGAAACAGACCACCATATCTCAGTATAACTGTCTAATGGTTCTTTATAGTTTTTGAAGTTATTTTTAGTAATGTCCAAATGCAGCAAGACTTCGACAAGTGGCAAGTAACATTTGCGCCGCACAAGTGTCAGGCAATGACCATCTCTAACAAGAGAGATTCCAACCATCACCCCTTGATGTTCAATGGCATCACCATCACTGCATCCCCCACTATCAACATCCTGGAGGTTACCATTGACCAGAAACCGAACTGGACTAGCCATATAAATACTGTGGCTACAAGAGCAGGTCAGAGGCTAGGAATCCTGCAGTGAGTAATTCACCTCCTGACTCCCCAAAGCCTGTCCACCACCTACAAAGCACAAGTCAGGAGTGTGATGGAATATTCTCCACTTGCTCTGGATGAGTGCAGCTCCAACAATTCTCAAGAAGTTTGACACTGTCCAGGACAAAGCTACCCGCTTGATTGGCAGCCCATCCACAAACATTCACTCCCTCCACCACTGATGCACAATGGCACCAGTGCGTACTATCTATAAGATGCATTGCAGGAACTCACCAAGGCTCCTTAGACAGTACCTTCCAAACCCATGACCACTATCATCCAGAAGAACATTGGTAGCAGATACATGGGAACACCATCACCTGGAAGCTCCCCTCCAAGCCACTCACTATCCCGACTTGGAAATATATCGCCGTTTCTTCACTGTCGCTGGGTCAAAATCCTGGAACTCCCTTCCTAACAGCACTGTGGGTGTACCTACACCACATGGTCTGCAGTGGTTCAAGAAGGCAGCTCACCTTCACCTTCTCAAGGGCAACTAGGGATGGGCAATAAATGCTGGCCCAGCCAGCAAAGCCCACATCCCGTGAATGAATAAAAAAAAATTAGACTAGTGTTAGTTACAGGTAGTGGACTAGATGCTCTGATTAAAAATGTTTGTTTTCTTTTGATCCATTCATTTTTCAGCTGTATAAACCAAACTGCACCAAGATACCACTCTTAAACATACCAGGGGATTTTTTTTTTTAAAAGCAATTTTTTTTGTTTTAAAGTTACATTTTAAAATCCTGTCCAAATGTGCATGGCACAGTTTACGTTGGCGATATGCAGATATGTTGTTGTAGAACTAGAAAAAAAATCACTTTTCAAAGCTAACATTTGGGGCACAATTTCCCACCTGGGTTACAGATTGTGCCCAAAGTGGAAACCCCAACCCAGGCCACATTTCCATCCACACTAGATATGATTGAGGAGTTTGAAATTATGAAGGAATGGAACAAAGTGAGTAGAAACAGATTATTCCCACTGATTGATAGGTCTCTGACAAGGGGACGTAGATAGAAGATATAACGTAGGACATTTAGGACTAAGAGCAGGGTTTTTTATGTGTGAAGCTGTAGGATGCACATCTATGGTGGAATCTTGTGGAGGTGATGGGGTCTCACTCGCTGGCTGGAGAGCCAGCAGTAGACCCATGTTGCCTCCTTTCGGGACGGTTCACTGAGCTGCAAGGCAGTCAGGCAGCCGAGAGGCCAGTGTTGGCCTTTCCCTAGTATCAGGCCCCAGGGTGGAGGACCCACTGACCGAGAGGTGCTAGCCAATCAGAGGCGGACAGCTCTTTTGCTCAGCAGTGCCACATAATAGTGGCTACTGCAGGAAAGACACCTGGAGACCCAGGATCGCAGAGCAATCCAGGCCGCAAGGGATTAATGGTGGGGAGAGATTTACAGGGTGAGGGTTGCGGGATATGGTGGGGGGGTCAGCAGCAAGTGCTGGAGGGCGTCACTCAGTGGGGCCCCCCCTTTCTGATGCCGGATCCCTGGATCAGGCACTGAGTGCCGTTGAAAGATGGACCCCCGCCCCCAGCCCCCCAGGAGATGACAAGCAGCCCACAAAGGTTTACTTGTTGTGCATATCGCATTGTGGCAGGTCTGCCCGCAGCTGGCTTAATACCAGCAGTGGTACGATGAGGCCCTTAATTGGTCATTAATTGTTCAGTTAAGAGGCACAATTGACGGTGGAGCAGGAAGTCAACCACGGGCCTTCCCACGCAGGATTTAATCAAGTTGGAGGTAGTAAAGTGATGGGGCTCTCCCACCAGCCTCCCGTCTGATTAATACCCACCCTATCTCCAAACTCACTACCAGAGAGGGCAGAAGATTCTGCCCTGAATGAAGCTGTCGCAGGAATAGGTTAGAGAGGTGTTTGAATAGAGGGGTATTGGGACCAGACACATCGAATTAACGTTACTACTGATGTACAGGATATAGTTTCTGTGTAATTCTGTGTACCATTTTCATGGCTTTATTCACTACCTGATTTCACTGAACTAAAGGATTATCTTTTTCCCATCCCTTCACAAGATCTAGGTGAGATTTCTACCCACTGGGGAGGTGATGTAGTTCTGTTAGACTTTCTTCAGATGACACATTAATACAGACCGTAAAGCTAAAGCTATGGGATGGAGAGGAAAAAAAAACATCAACTTCTTGTCATGCCATCCTGTTTGGCTACACAACAGCAAGTGGTTGTATATGTGGATGTCATTGGTCAACCATCTCAAGTCAATAATATTGGGCCAAACATAGGGAATATAATGAAGAGCAAAAGCACACAGGAATTTAGTATAAACCAACCAGAATCCATGCTTTATAGCTGGCTGTGCAGTTTTTAAGCTCAGGACTAGTTTGGTACCAGTCCTTTGTGATTTAAGATGATACATATGAACTGATTGGGTTCAACAGTGCCACAAGATTCATTTGTTGGTGGCAACACACGCCTATATATCCACACCCCCAGTGCCTTAAAAGCCACAGTAAAGGGGAACCCAGTGAAAATAGCATAAATCTTAAGATAAAAGAAATGGGAAATGAGAGTAACGGTCAGACCAGGGAAAAGAATAAGGGTGATATAAATGACCAGGGACCAAATGTAATAATAGAATGTAAGTATAAATTGACCGGTAAAATAATACAAGGGGAACAATTAATAAAACAAATCAAATTGCCTGTATAGTAATGTGCACAGCATCTGAAACAGAACAGGGGAACTAAAGAGAATAATTTATAGTGAGCGGACAGATGCGGTTGGGATAACTGAAACATGACCACATAAAGAACAGGACTGACTGTTAAATGTTGCAGATATAAGAGAAGTTCTCAATCTTTTGCTTCTGAGGTCTGTCTCCTGTGTTACAAAGATTTCATGGACTCCCGTAACATAACACAAGTATGTTTTCTATATGAAAAATAGTTTTTTAATATATTAAACCTATGCACTATTATTTGTTTCTCTAAAACAATTGTTTCAAGACATGGAAGTATCTTTGCCAAGCAAATGCAGATGTCATAGTCGATGTTCATCCTGACTCGGTGCTTTGTTTTCAATGATGTAATTGCTAAAAGTCCAGCTTCTCATAAATCGATTGTACTAAATGGGATCAACATTTTCAAAGCTGCAGACAAATCAATGCTGAATTCATCGGAGAATTCACAGCTGGAGCCTTCAACTGTCTCCAATATTTGGAGTTGTCAGCTGTCACCAATAGAACAGAATTGTAGAATAGTGCAGCACAGGAGATCACTCGGCTCATTGAGTCTCTGCTGGCTCTTTTGAAGAGCAATCCATTAAGTTCCACTGTCCAACTCATTCTTCATACCCCTGAAATTTTTTTCTCCTTCATGTATTTATCCAATTTCCTGTGCTAATTAGAGAAAACATAATGGCAGTGGAGTAAGGGACATAACTAATGGTTAGATAAAAACAGGATCCATATTGATTGAAAAAAAATGAGGGATTGATTATGCTAATAAGGGTATTCTACAAAGTGTGTTATCGTGGAAATTTTTAAGTTTTCAATGTATTAAGAGGAATAGATAGGCTAGATAGGGAGGAACCTTTTCCAATGGTTAGAGAGTTTCGGACTATGATACAACCCATTATCAACATCCAGAGGGTTACCATTGATCAGAAACTGAACTGGACTAGCCATATAAATACTGTGGCTACAAGAGCAGATCAGACGCTAGGAATTCTGTTGTGAGTAATTCACCTCCTGACTCCCCAAATCCTGTCCACCATCTACAAGGCACAAGTCATGAGTGTGATGGAATACTTTCCACTTACCTGGATGAGTGCAGCTCCAACAACACTCAAGAAGCTCAACACTATCCAGGACAAAGCAGTCTGCTTGATTGGCACCTCAACAATCACCTTAAATGTTCACTCCCTCCATCATAAATGCACAGTAGCAGCAGTGTGTACCATCCACAAGATTCACTGCAGCAACTCACCAAAGCCCCTTTGACAGCACCTTCCAAACCTGCGACCTGTACCACCTAGAAGGACAAGAACAGCAGATGCATAGGAACACCACCACCTGGAAGTTCCCCTCTGTGTCACACACCATCCTGACTTGGAAATATATCGCTGTTCCTTCACTGCCACTGGGTCAAAATCCTGGAACTACCTCTCTAACAGCACTGTGGTTGTACCTATACCACATGGTCTGCAGCGGTTCAAGAAGACGGCTCACCACCACCTTCTCAAGGACAATTAGGGATGGGCAATAAATGCTGGCCTAGCCAGCGACACCCATGTCTGTAAAAGAAAAAAACAAAAATTAAGACTAGGCACATGAGAACAGTTATATGTAAGTCTAAATCTTGAAGGCATCAGAGCTGTGTGTGTGCGTGTGTGTGTGTGTGTGTTCTGCTCAAAGTAAAACTAATTCTGGATCAGATGACACAATTCCCTTCTAGTGATGTCATGCTGATCAATCTTAAAGGTATATTATTACATCCCCCTTTCTTTTTAAAGATACTTTCCCCGCTTCCAAAGGAATATAACTATTTACAATCCATGTTCATGTTTAGTCACCATTACATAAGCATATAGAACAGATGAATACATGACTCTCTAAAGGATAAAGGTAATCTGCTGGTACACCCAGATCATGTAATGGTAACCTTGTCTGGATGTTTCTTTAATGGCTCACAGTGATCAATGGGATTGTGATTCTTGAATGTTGTTCCTGGTTGCATTTGGGATCTTGCGCTCGAGGCAATCGGACTGTACGGTGGTTGTAATGCTGGAATGGATCCAATTTGTCCTCAGTTACAGCTCACCATGGTGCCTTTATGTGTAATTATGTCACAGGACCTTGGTTCTGAACAAGTCCCTGTCACCTCAGCAGGTGGACACGTACCTTCTGTGGGATCCTGGATGCCAACTTATTGCCTCAACCGTAAACTTGACGATTCTGTACCCGCATTTTTATCGTGCACGATGGTCATCTTCTCTTGTAGTTTTAAAAGTTGCTCTCCAGTTTCTGAGAGAATAGAATGGGTAAGAGTAGGTAAATTGGTATGCACCAGTCTCCCAAACATGAGCTCTGTCAATGGAATAGCTGCACTTAAAGGTCTTGCTCTCAGATGCAACATTGCAATGTGGAGATCTTGCTTGGTCTGTCTACATTTAAGAATGAGGGTTTCACCATGCAAAGCATTCGTTCAGCTGGCCATTCAATCTAGTGTAATGAAGAGAAGGGGTAGTGTGATCAATATTCTACTTCCCACGCATATCCTGAAATGGCTTACCACTAAATTGCAAACCGTTATCTGTAATAATCTCTCTAGGCACATCAAATAAATTGAAAATAGCACTTAGACTGTGCGTATCAGTTGTGCTTGATGTATTGTGCAATTGTCGAATAATGTTGCACTTGGTAAAGTAGTCAACAATGACAATGAAGCCAATGCCATGGATATGAAAGAGGTCAGATGCGATTTTGGGCCAAGGAAGAGTAGGAACTTCATATGAAATCAATGGTGCTTTTTGCTGACTTATCATAACTTCTTGACATGCCTTGCATTTCTTGATGATGACTTCAATGTCATTGTTCATACCCTGGCCAATAGACTTATTGTCCTGTAAATCTCTTCATCCAGTCTATGCCCATGTGTGAGTGATGAAGTTGTTGAAGAATATCAGATCGCGAAGATTACTGCCTGCCTTTAAAAATGACTCCCCAGGAGATTCCTAGCTTGTCCTGATAAGGCCAAAATGGTCACACATGTTTGTGGACATGGCGAATTGAATCAGGCCATCCTTCAGTGATGGTTTTCCACTGTTTCTGTGGTGTAGAATCTTTTGCTATCTCTTCTTGTAGCTGCTGGCATTTGCATTGTGCAAAATGTACCTGATCAATTTGGAGAACATCTTCCAGTTCAATGTCAATGAAGTCAGCTTATAGATCTAAGGATATATCTTCTGTTTTCACTGGGTTAGGCAATCTGCCCAGTGTATCCGATGTGACCATCAAGTTCCCTGGCTTGTACCCAATCTCACAGTCATAATCTTGAATCTTTATCAAAACAAATTGCAATCTCGGTGGTGCAGTGGTCAATGGTTTTCAACAATTCATCTCCTGTGGCTTGTTGTTGGTCAAAATTGGGAATGTATGGAGACAAAAAATTCTCCATACCTAAACATCTTTGAAGGTCATCCTTATCTTGAGGAGCTGGCATGGCTTTAATATCCTCTATTTTACTTGGATTGGGACATATACCAGCACTGGATAAATAGAACCGAAGAAATTGATCTGCCGCACATAGATGCCATAGTTCAGATTGTTGAACACCAATCTACGATGTAGAACATCTGTGACACCCAGGAGGATTGATTGTGCTTCCAATCCAGGACTATGGAACCTGCACATGGAATTAGTGAACCATTGTACGCTGAAAGTTTCATAGCTGTAGGTTTTGCCATGGCCTTCCATGTCGGTGGATACGTATCTTTTAAAATTCACAGAGGTAGAATGTTGGCACATGCCCCTGTGTCAATCTTGGCCCATAACCAACAGTTACCAACTTCCTTAGGACAGATAATTTGAATTTTGACAAACATTTTGGATGTTTTGATAGCATTTACATTGTCCATAAGATTGACATTGTGAAACGTGTGCTTACTGGTCTTTGCCTCATTGTGCAACATCATCATCATTTTCTGGTTTGTCAATCACCTCATGTATACGTTTCTGACAGGATACTGGATGGTCGTTCTTATTGCTTAAATGTAGCTGTTGTGTACAGTCTGTTTGGTTCAGTGCATGGCTCTTTGTAGCTGCATCAGCCTTTGCTCTAGTGCACTGCCACTGCCACATGCCCTTGGAGAATTGCTGGAAAGCTGGGCATTTCCTTGGTGCATGCAGAAGTCCACACCTTCCACATTTATTGCTTGGTTTGGGTATGCTAGTGAGTGCGTCAATAAGTGGGGTTGTAGTTAGGCTCTGTAAACTTTGTCACCCTGCAGGGATCACTATGTACTTGTGTCCATCCTTGAGTAGCCCTTCAGTGCTATACTTTTTGGGCTTATCTAGTAGATCTTTCTGGAATGCTTCCTTGGGAGTGGATGCAATCACCAACTCAACAATTCTGTCTGCTAGTTCTGCGTTTGAAAAATCACAGTATGGACCCTTTTCTCTGCATCTTCTGATGAAGTGGTCTATAGATTCTATAGGCTGTTGTCGAAATGACATGAACTCTAGTCGATGAAACGAAAGTTTAACCTGATACTGAACCAGTCTTCCAATGCAGTCTATATCTTTTGGGGATCATTTAGCTCTTCTACAGTTAATCCTGACGCGCTCAGCCTGTGTAGACTTTCATTCCCAATTGCTAGGTGAATTTTTATGGCTTGCTTGTCTGGTTCAGACACACTTGAATCAAGAAACCATAGCTTCGTACATTGTTTAAACTTTCTGAACTCAGGTAGTAGGTCGGCTGCATCCCAATTCAAACTGGGGAATTTTGAGGACATTCTGACAACATCCCTTTGACCTTCCTTCTCCTATAATACCTGGGATGAGTGTTGTTGTAGCTGCTTTTGCACAATTTTCTGAAGCCCTGCCCACAAATACGCATTGTGGTGGGAACGCACCACGGATTACATCTTGTATATGGTACACACTGCTGCTCCTGTGTTTCGGTAGTGGATGGGGTTCCAGTCAAGTGGGCTGCTATTTAGATGGTGTTGAGCTTCTTGAGTGCTGTTGGAGCTGCACTCATCCAGGCAAGTGGTGAGTATTACATCACACTCCTGACTTGTGCCTTGTAGATGGTGGACAGGCTTTGGGGAGTCAGGAGGTCAGTAACTCTCCACAGAATTCCTAGCCTCTGACCTGTTCTTGTAGCCACAGTATTTATATGGCTAGTCCAGTTCAGCTTCTGCTCAGTGGTAGCAACTAGGATGTTGATGTTGGGGATTCAGTGATGATAATGTCATTGACCGTCGAGGGTAAATGGTTAGATTCTCTATCGTTATTGATGGTCATTGCCCGGCAATTGTTTGGTATGAATGTGACTTGCTATTTGTTAGCCCAAGCAAGAATGATGACCAGGGCTTTCTGCATGCAGTCAGGGTCTGCTTCAATATCTGAGAAGTCACGAATGGTACTGAACACTATGTGGACATCAGAGAACTTCCCACTTCTGACCTTATGATGGAGGGGTTGTCATTGATGAAGCATCTGAAGATGGTTGGGCCAAGGACACTACCTGAGGAACTCTTAGAGTGATGCTGTTGGGCTATCATCATTGACTTGCAACAATTACAACCATCTTTGTGCTAGGTATGACTCCAATCAATGGAGAGTTTTCGCCCTGATTCCCACTGACCCAATTTTTCTCGGGCTCCTCTGCAATGCCCTCACAAGACATTCAGTTCAAGGGCAATTAGAAATGGGCAATAACTGCTCGCCTTGCCAGCGATGGCCATATTCCATGAAAGAATAAACAAGAAGGTATGAGTGAGGATCTTTCCCCTGATTCAAAATTGACTTCAATTTTACAAGGGCTCCTTGATGCCACACTTGGTCAAATGCTGCTTTGGTGTCAAGGGCAGCCACTCTCACCTCACCTTTGGAATTCAGCTCTCTTGTCCATGTTTAGACCAAGGTTATAATGATGTCAGGAGCCAAGTGGCCCTTGCGGAATCCAAACTGGGCATCAATGAGCAGGTTATTGCCGGGTAAATGCCACTTGATAGCACCTTCTACGACACCTTCCATCACTTTGCTAATGACCAAGAGTAGACTGATGGGGCAGTAATTGCTGGATTGGATCTGACCTGCTTTTTATGGACGAGACACAAGCCTGGGCAATTTTTCATTGTCGGTGTTGAAGCTGTACTGGAACAACTTGGTTAGGGGCATGGTAGTTCTGGAGCACAACTCTTCAGTACTACAGCCAGGATGTTGTCAGGATCCATAGCTCTGCTGTATCAAGTACCTTGGCCATTTCTTGATATCACATAGAGTGAATCAAATTGTCTGAAGACTGGTATCTGTGATGCAGGGGACCTCAGGAAGAGGCTGAGATGGATCATCCACTCAGCAATTCTGGCTGCAGATGGTTGCAAATGTCTTTTGCACTGATGTGCAGGACTCTGTCTTCATTGAGGATGGGGATGTTCATGGACTCTCCCCCTCCAGTTAGTTATTTAATTATCTACCACCTTTCACAAGTGGAGTTGGGAGTTGGGAATCTGAAGGACAATTTCAATATGTGTGGTTGATATCTGATTGGGATATATAGTTAATACAGAGGAGGACTGTGACAAAATGTACGATGGCATTCATAAACTTGCAGAATCGGCATGTAATTGATAAATAAACTTCAATATAGATAAATTTGAGATGCTACATTTTGTTAGGAAGATTAAGGAGGCCGCATGCTCCTTGGATATAAGGCGGAGAAATGTATTTGTGTCAAACTGCTTGAAATGCTTTTTTCAACAAAATCAATGAGGAATGCCAGGTGGGCAGCACAGGGAGAGACCAAAGATACCGCCTATTCCTGGGGAATCAATGTAAGTCTGCAGTGCATTGCTAAGCATGGGAGTTTTTCCCCTAAGTGTCTATGGTGGGAAGATTATGGGCGGAATCGTCCCAGGTTTGCACTAAGTGTGGCAGTGGGCTGGGAAAAGGATGTTTTACCCGGCGGCCACAATGGTGGCTTTTCAAGCTGTATTGTCTCATCCCCACCTCATTCATTCCCGGGATACACACCGGGTCGCTGACGGGGCATCCTCTGACTCACCTGCCCTGCTGTCACCTCAGGCCTTCAGTAATCTGGTGCTATAATGAAAGGGCGCCCCTGCACAGAGCTAGCACCCTTTAGGGGATAGGAAGCTGCTGGGAACTGATGGCTGGCAAAGGGAAGAAACATGTTGTTCCCAGGTTTAGCAATGCCTCCCTTGAGCGCCTACTGGACACAGTGGAGGTCTGTTGCGATATCCTCTACCCCACTTTGGGCAAAGCAAGGTCACCAATCCAGCATGAGCGGCAGGTGGCAATGTGGTCAGCGCCAATGCCCTGCAAAACAGGACAGCCACCCAGTGCCACTACAGGATGAATGGTGTCATCCATTCCATCAGGGTAAGTCACTATTCTCATCACTCTCAACTCACACACTCACAAACGCCTCAAGGGACAGCACCATCCTCTGGAGCTCATGTCCTCATCCTGCCCATGGTGCCACTCACCACACAATCATTCCACACTGTGCCATGTGTCCTGCTCACGCTCTCTCCATCTGTTTCCATGCAGTGAAGCTGGCTCACATCAGCAGGGAGAGGTCCCAGATGGAATGTGGAGTGGCCCACATTAGGCCCCTCACTCACTCTGAGGACCATGCCATCGCGCTGACTGGTGAGGACATGGACCGTGCCTGCGGCGGCGGTGAGGTCGGCAGCTAACACCCATGTGAGGATCCTGCACCCATCACCCCTCTGCCAACACACCTGCGAGTGGTCTCTCTCTCCTGCTTTTGACTCTGCTGCCATGCACTAATTATCTCTACTTTAGTTCACAGGGTGGCACACAAGTGACCGACGCCCTCAGCCAGCCAGTCCCTCAGCTCCATCCAGGTCCTCACCTCCAGCCAAGAGGCCTCCTCTTCCATTAAAGAACTGGAAAAAGGCAGCCTGGAAGACCCATCACAGTGTTTACCCACACCCTCCATCAGTGCAGAGGCACACACCTCGGTGGGACCTAGACTTAGAACAGGCTTGGGTTCACAATCTGGAGGTCACCGCATGGACATGTGTCCACAGCAGGAGGAGGTAGGTTCAGCCGAGCTCCCCAGCGCTTAGAGGGTTGCTGGGGAAGAGGCATCTGTGAGGTTAGAGTCATATGATGAGCTTCTGGATTTGACCTTCCAACTCATCGTGGAGAGTCAACAGAAGGCAGGGAACATCACGCAGAGCTGTTGGAAGCCCTCAACAGAGAGGCTCATGAGTCAGAGGAGTTCATAGCCATGGGTGAGTTCCTGCAGTGGCAGCCCGAGAGGGAAATGGGGCACCTCGATATCCCTCCAGGTGCTTCTTCACCTTGAGGAGTAAGGGGCCGTTGGGCACCCAATGGGAGGAGCAGCAGCAGCTGGACATCCCTGAGCCATCCGCTCAGGAACCTCAGAGGCTGTCCTCCCCCTACGAGCCCCCTTTGTCCGTGACCCCCTCAACCTCATCCTCTGTCACCGCAGAGGGAGCAGCTGACCCACAGGAGAATAGCCAGAGCAAGCTGGGGCCCTCAATGCCTTGGGTTTCCAGAGGACCCACGCCAAAATTTTCAGAGGTAGCAGGGCCAACCAGTGCACAGGCTGTCTCCATTCCTGCTGCAGATGTCAGGGCAGCACCTAGATGAAGTGGTAGGCCTAGAAAAGTTAAGAATTTCTGATCACAAGTGGTTGCATGGGTGAACATATTTTGTCACTTTATAATCTGAAAGTAAATTCACTTCCACTGAATAATGTGTAATGGTGTCTTTCTGCTTCATTTACAGGCTTTGTGAGTCCTTTCCCTGTTTCCCCCCCACTAGCAATTGGGCTGCATGCAGCCGGTCCACGGGTGACTCTGGAGGGAGAGGTGTGTGTATGGCAGGGCCTTTCGGAGCCTCGTGCAAGCATTCTCCCACTCACACACGGACCCTTCCTCCATCGTACTCATCTTACTGTCCTGAGCATTTTCAATGCTGCCTGCTGGGGTTCACTTTCAGTTGTCCATTTGAGCTGACCTGCATCTCCACCCACCCACTGACTGCACTCCCATGTAGCACCTGTTCCTGCCCAACATGAGGCTCTGCTCACTTTTGATTTCAGAAGCTTGGTGGTTGTTAAGTATGTTTTCAGCTCCCCTGTCCTCTCCCCTCCCTCAGTCAACCATGTCCTGTCCCCCATCACTGTCGCCCCCTCGGCAGCACTTTCCACCTCCTCACTGTCACCTACCAACCTTCTTTCTTTCCAGGGTGTCCTTGTGAACATGTGCGTTCCCCACCTTCCCGAGAATCCCACCCCCATCCACTTTGACCTCCGCAACCACCTCCTTCCTTTCCGCAGTGTCTGTGTCAGCCTCTGAGTCTACACAAACCACCCTCGCTGCCCCTTTTACCCTCCCACCCTACTGACTCAGCGCCCTCTCTCGTACATTCCCTCGTATCATGCCCACCCTCATTTTGCTCTCAGGAGGCAGTCATTGACTCCATAGACCCTTCCCTTGCACCTTCACCTGGACATCCACCCGCCCGCTTACTCCTTCTTCCGCCCTTATTCCTTCCTCCACTGACTCCCTCCTTCTTTCCCACTAGACTCTTTCACCCCTCCGAACTCCTTCCTTCCCCTGGAGTTTTCCTGCTCTGAACTCCTTCCCTGCCCCACACTGCTTCCCCACTCTGAACTCCTTCCTTTACACCTTCCTCCCCCACTTATATCTACCTCCTTGGTTGCTGCATTCTCCCCCATTACATCCTCCTCCCTCCCCCATTCCCAATCCCACCCACCAACCCCCATCCCTAAACACCCTCCTTTCCCAGTCAAACCTAGACCTTCCTGTCCCACCTACCCCTCCCTGGTTTACCTTCCCCCCCCCACCCACCCCCTCCCTGGTATTCCTTCCCCTCCCACCCGCCCCCTCCACGGAATACCTTCCCCTCCCACCCGCCCCCTCCCCAGTATACCTCCCTCCCTCACCTGCCCCCTCCCTGGTAAACCTCACTCTTCCACTCATAGCTGGACTTTCCTCTCCACTCCATCGACGATCATCTATAACAGATCATGGCCAAGACACTGAAGTTGCGAAGCAGACCCCAGACATCAGTGGTGTTCTTCCACCTTCCGTGAGCTGCTTTGCGGTGGAGACAGGCGATGCACGTGTTCCTCCAGGGCCCGGTAGCCGTAGGGCTCCAGCATCGTCTGCTTCTTGGATGTTCGTGATGTGAGCAAGGCGCTAACTTTAAGTTCTGGCTTCTGCACGTCACACCTGTCAAGACGTGTTCTGGGCTGATGTGTTTTCCCGTTGACTTGGGTGGTAAATTTGATGGGGGCGGGTGGTGATTCCGTCGAGCAGAGCTTATAATTAGATGTACAGTAACGTTGTGCAGCGCTCACCAGGGTCACCTGTTGGACTTCAAGCTTAGGGGCGTTGGGGGGTTGGGGTTAAAGGCAGCTCTGTCATTGAAGTGTCTGGTGGCAGGGGTGGGGGGGGCAAGGGCAGCCCTGCTATTGAATATAGCGCCAAACATTCAGGGTGGTGGGTAGGGTGGGCGAGGGAACCCGTATAAAGTGACCATTCCTCTGCAGCTGAGATACTTCAGACGCAGCCACGTCGATATGATTGGAGTCAGGCCTCAAGCAACACAGAGGCATGATAGTGCCACCAAATGCTCCAAAGCTTTTCACCACCCCTGCAACAAACCCGCTACACCACCCCCCCCCCCCCCCCCCCCACCCCCCCCACACCGGCATCCCCGCCCACCCACCTCCCGGCACAGGCTGCAAAATGATGAGAATTTTAGTGGTCTGCAGAGCAGTTGGACTGTACACGTTGTACAATCTCCTCGCTAAAGCTGGCCATGGAGCAGTCACTGCTGGAAGTGCTCACAGCCCCTCGCAATGTCAGCATCCCGGTTTGGACCAGTGTCCCTCATGGTTCAAGCTAACAGGGCAGCCTTGCGGCGCACTAATCTCTGGCCATCCAAGTGGTGGCCAGCACTCACGTGTCTCTCTCGTTCATCCTGCAGCAGGAGTACATCAGGATCATGGAGCCTGGTGAACTAACTGTCTGCCTGATGGCCTACAGAGAGTGAAGGCTATGGAGAAGAGAGCGACTGAGGCTCCTGGCTGTGCAGAGGGAGGAGCAGCAATCTCAGGAAGAAGGGGTGACTGGGGCTTCCGCACACGCTGCCGAAGAGCCAGAGTGAGCCATCGCTGATCAGTGCTTAGCAATGCCCAGGGTCTATAGACGCCGCCTGCCATTCCTGCAGACAACCGAGAACCAGTGTCGCCGATGACTGTGCATGTCTAGGGAACTGGTTGCTAACATCTGCCACTTACTACAGGACTCAGCGCCAAGGGGACATGGAGGGCATCCACTGCCAGTGGCTGTGAAAGTGACTGCGGTGCTCAATTTCTATGCCAGTGGCTCCTTTCAGGGCTCCACAGGTGACCTCTGTGGGATATCACAATCAGCAACTCACAAATGCATCCATGAGGTCACGGATGCCATCTTCTCCATGGCACACAACTTTGTGCATTTCGCCTGGGACTGGGACAGCCAGGATGCAAGGGCCATTGGATTCACCCTAATCTAGGGATTCCCACAGGTGCAGGGAGCGATTGACTGCACTCATGTGGTACTCAGATCTCCGTTGCTGCACACAGTGGAATACATCAACCGCAAGGGCTTCCATTCACTGAATGTACAGCTGACATGCGACCACCAGAAATGCATCCTGCAGGTGTGCGCAGGGTTTGAAGGGAGTGTGCACGACACCTACACCCTCAGTCGGTCACAGATCCCTGCAGTCTTCCAGGGCCCACAAAGGCTGCAGGGTTGGCTCCTCGGGGACAAGGGCTACCTGTAGAGGCCGGGGCTGATGACACCTGTGCGGCGGCCTCAGACTGCAGCAGAACGACACTATAATAAGGCTCATGCTGCAGCTTGCAACTTGATGGAGCGGACCATCGGGATGCTGGAGATGAGGTTCCGGTGCCTGGACCGGTCTGGTGGAGCCCTGCAATACAGTCCGCAGAGGGTGTCACGCATCGTTGTCGTCTGCTGTGCCCTTTACAACCTAGTGCTGCAACGGGGAGAGGAGCTGGCTGGGGAGGAGATGGAGGAGCTGCATGTCTCTTCCGATGAGGAGGATGCTGGTGGGGATGAGGCTGAGGAGGTCCTCAGAGGTGACGATGGCTGGGATGAGGTCCTCACACTGGCTAGACGAGGCAGGCGCACTCAGGAGGCCCTCATAGCTGCCAGATTTGTGGAGGATGATGTCGACATGCAGTGAGGACACTCCATAGATCTTCACATAGCCTTTGACTCCTGTCTGGCCAAGGGCTGCTCGCTTGCACTCTGTGATCAGGGTCATATCAAAGAGATGCAGCCAAGAAACTTTAGAAACATCTAATGCTTTATCTGCTTTCAGCACTTCAGCCTTCAGGAGCTCAGCATCACTGGTCGCAGATGTTGGTATGATGGGGGACAGCCCTATCTCAAAGTTGCTGAGAGCACACAGAGAGAATGAGAGAACTCTGTGGAACCTGCCCACTACATACTGCCAGCAATACCAGCACTGTTGAGGTGCAGGCATCAGTAATGTTTCCAGGGAGTGTGAGGCTGGACCACGATCTATGTCAACAACTCGAAAACCATTGCACTGTCTGATTGCCTGTAATAACAATGCTGAGATGTCTGTAATGTTCATTGATTGTATTGAAGCACCTCGTGATCCATATGTAAAAGTTGAATCTGATTGCACTTTTTATGATGGTCATTTTGAAATGTTTTGTAATGTTCTTTCAGATATTTCATGAATAAGGTATATTTTTTCAAAAAAGCAGTGTGTGCGGCTGGACCATCACTTTGGTCTGAAGGCTGCACAGAGCACAGGGAAGTGGCCCTGGACTGAGACAACTGCCTTTATCTTGTGCAGAAAGGTTTCACATCTGAGTGACAAGAACACTGCTCATCAGGACAAGGAGCCAGAGGCAGGAAGACATCCTGGGAGTTTATTGACAATAGTGAATATTATGTACAAATGATTAACACCAGTGCCCAAATACACCAACTCCATTTAGGTCGATCGTTCTAATTCTCCCCAATTGTTCTCAGCCATGGCTTGTTTGCTGCAGCTGCTGCAGTTGGGTGCATTGGTTGCTGTTTTGCTGCTGTGTTTCCTGTGTTGCTGCTCCTGTTGTTGGATTTCCAGACTGCTGTATTCCTGTAGCTGTTCCTGAGGCTGCTGTGGGATAACATGCTGCTGCTATTCCACCCTGCTACTGCAGAGCAGGGCAGGGCCTTCTAAAGCCTACTAAGGCCTGAAGAGCCTGACCCTGGGAGTGGGAGTTCGAGGAGAGCCAAGGGGAGTGGACTCTACTGCAGCCAAAGGGGGAAGACTGCTCCTGTGCCAGAGGTGGGTGCCTGGGGGAAAAGTATAGACTCTGATTTAACTGCTTGGTTGCCTGAAGGGGGAGGAAGGAAGATCGAAGGAGGGAAGGTTGCAAAACTTCACTCTGCCCTCCCTTTCTTTGCCTGGGCTGGCTAGCGCTGCCCAGAGCCAGCTGTGTCCAAGGACTTCCACCATCTGTTTCTGAACTGTACCTGGGCAGTGCTAGCTGCCCAGGGCAAGACTCCTCCCCCATAGCAGGAGATCAGAATATACCACCAACACTCCACGTGCTCCCCCCACCCCGGAAACATTGAGGCGTTTGTCAATCTGTCCTCTCTCCCTCTTTCTTTCTCCCTCTCCCTCTCACTCCCCTTTGCTCCGGACTGTCCTGTTTTACCTGTATCAGGGTGGGTGTATCACTCCCTGATAGCGGCACCATCTTTGCTGGTGGCAGGGCCCACCCCGCTATGCGGGGGCAGTGGCCTCTTCGGCCCCTGCACCTCCAGCGGCCCAGTCACTGTTTAAATGGCCGACGTGTCAGCTTGGGGTGAAGTGCTACACCCGCCCCACAATGAGCATTGAGGCCTGCGTTAAGGCGATGGCTGGGGTTGTCGGCCCTTCAGCCATCGTCGCAGCCTCGAAAATGTTCGGGAAGGCAGTGTTCTTCCTAAAGGCCGAGCGGGTGGCGCACCTCATCCACGAGAGGGGGCTCACGGTGGACAGGATGTTCCTGGAGGTGGACCCTCTGGAGGCCACCGTCCAGAGGCTCATCCTATCTAATGTCCCGCCCTTTGCCCCTGATGAGCTCCTCCTCCCTCATCTTCCTCACCTGGGGGAGGTGAGGTCAGGGGTGGTGCCGATCCTGCTCGACATAAAGGACCCTGGCCTTCGCCATGTGTACTCCTTCCGGCGCCAGGGTTTTTGTGCACCTAGCCCGGGAGGACTGCACCGAAGGGGGCTTCGATACCCTTGAGGGGGCTGCCTATCGCATCTTTTGGTCGGTGGAAGGCATGCGGTGCCATGCCTGCAACCGGGTGGGGCATGTGCGGAAGAACTGCCCCATCTTCAAGGCTGCCAGCACCATCCAGGCGCCCGCAGCTGGCACCACCACTCCTCCCCCCGCCACCACTCCATCTCCCTCCCCACAAGGGGGGGTGTCGCTGGCAGTTACCACCATCTCGGCTGCTGGTGAGGTGGTGGGGGGGGAGAGACCCCGCGCCATAAGAAGGTGCAGAGGAAGACCCGCCACCTGGAGGTGGCCCCCCGGATTCCCTAAACCCCCAGATAAAACCGGCTCAGGGGAAACAAAAACATCCGGCCCCGGCATTATTTCTGCACATGCTCCCGAGCCCGTGTGCGCCTCGGCGCAATGTGCTGGGCTCGGCATCATTCCCACGTGGGTTCCTGGGTCCGGCGGTGTTGAGGTGTGCTGCCCCGAGTCGGTGAACCTATTGAACTTGCCCAAACCCCAGAGGGCGGAGTGTCCGGAGGGGCTGGATGAGGAGGTGGGGGCCTCACAGAAGGAAGTCTCCCCAAACCCCAGCCTACCCTGGAAGAGACGTCACCCCTTGGAGGGGGAGGACATTCCAACTCATGAGGTCGGATGTGTCCCCTCCCCCAGTGAAGAGATGGGGGCGTTTTCTCCCCGTTAGTCCTCGTTCTGTCTTCTGGGGGGAGCCCAAACCCCTGTTACCCGTTACCTCACCGCATTCCCCTGAGCAGTGCCCCTCAGGAGTCGGTGAGGATACCATCCTTGCGATGGTGCCCCACCCTGACCCGCCTTGCACCCCTGAAATGTCATCTGGCCCACCAGGGGCCTGCAGCAGTCCCTTCTTGGCCCCAACGACTGGGTCACTGGGTGGCAGTGAGGAGGAGGGCCTCCCCCCTCCGTCTCAATGCTTGGCACCAGGCGCTACTGTTCTGGGCCCAGAACTCTTTCTGGATTTGCCTAACGACTGAGTGGCTGAGGCGGAGCAGGTCTGAGTCGCTGCCACCCTCTGACCCAGAAACTCGAGAGGAGGCCAGAGAGGCCACCCCTGGCCTTGATCCTGGGGGTGGGATTGAGGCAGAGGCAGAGCCAGCTGGCGGCTCCGAACCAGACCCCGCACTCAATGCGGGGGAGGGGTCGGAAGCCGGAAGCGACGACCCGGAGGAGGATGGGGTGTCGATAGCGAGTGCCACTGACAACCTAGAGTTGTTGGAGCCAGGTGAGGTGATGGGGGCTTCGGTGCCCTCTGTCGACTCCCCCCTCATCCTCATTGGGGAACTCCGGGAATTTCTGGTGAGCAATTGCGATCGCCAAGACAAGGTCCAGTTGGCCTTGGACCGGTGGCATTCTTTTCCACTGGTGTTCTGGTCCATCCGCGAGGCCCTAAAGGCCCCCAAGTTGGGCAGGAACGCCTGGCGGAGGGTCCATACATTTCTCGCTGGGCTCCTGAAGCAGAGGAAGACTTAGAAAAGTCCTCTCCTTCTTTTATTTCACATGATGGTAGCACATACTTCTGACAATGAAGACTACCGTAGCCAACCTCAACATCCATGGCAGCAGGGACGCACAGCGCAGGTTCCAGAACTTCTCGGTTCTCCGGGATGGGAAGTATGTGGTGTGCTTCCTGCAGGAAACACATACCGTTCCGGGAGACAAAGCTACATGGCTCCTGGAGTGGCGAGGGGGGGTCTACATGAGTCACCTAGCCTCCAATTCTGGCGGGGTGGCTATCTTGTTGGCCCCACATTTTCAGCCGGAGATCTTGGGGGTCAAGGAGCCGGTGCCAGGCCGGTTGCTGCACCTTACTGTGTGCCTGGGGCACACAGCGCTTCACTTTGTGAATGTGTACGCTCCCCTGGGCGCGCAGCAACAAGCGAGCTTCTTTGAGGAAGTGTCCACTCATCTGGGATCCATCGGCGTGGGCGAGTGCATCGTCCTCGGGAGCGATTTCAACTGTACCCTCGAGGCCCAGAACCGTCACGGTACCCAGCACCGCACGCTAGGTGTGAGTAAGTTACGGAACCTGGTCGGGTCCTTCAACTTGGTGGACGTCTGGCGAAATCTCCATCCTGGCTCCAGCATTTTCACTTTTGTGTCACCTGGAGTCGGAGCGTCCAGACTCAACCGTCTTTACGTTTCGAAGGCATGTCCTGCGTTCCGTCGGCTTCAGTGCAGCAGGTGCCGTGCACGGACCACCGTCTGGTGTGGGTGGAGCTCACTCCGTTCTGCGCTCAGACGGGGTCTGCGTACTGGCACTTTAACAACCTGTTGCTGGAGGACGAGCGGTTCCTGGACTCGTTTCGTCGTTTCTGGGCCGGCTGGAGAAGGAAGTGGGGAGGCTTCCCCTCCTTGAGGCTAAGGTGGGACGTGGGCAAGACTCACGTCCGCGTTTTCTGTCAGGAGTACGCGAGGGGGTCGACAAAGAGGCGGAAATCCAGGGTCGAGGAGTTGGAGAAGGAGGTACTCGACCCGGAGGCACGTCTCTGTCAGCCCGATGCGGACCCGGCCATGTGGTTGGTGTACGATGAGAAGAAGGGCGCGCTGCGGGACCTGCAGCTCGTCGGGTCCCGGGCGCGTTTGTGAGGTCATGGATCCGGTTCCTCCGGGACCTGGACCACGGCTCCCACTTTTACTCGCTGGAAAAAAGGCACGGGGTCCGTCAGCAGCTCCTTACGCTGCTGGCCAACGATGGGTCCCTTGTCTCGGAATCAGAGGGCATCAGGGCCATTACCCGAGACTATTACACTGCCCTGTTCTCTCCGGATCCGTCCAGCGAGGATGCTCACAGAGTTTTGTGAGAGAACTTGCTGCAGGTCAGCCTGGAGGGCGCCGGAAAGCTTGACTCCCCTATAAGTCTGGGGGAGCTGACCTGCGCCCTCGACAGCCTCTCCAGGGGCAAATCCCCAGGGCTGGACAGGCTGACCGTGGAGTTCTTCAGGGTGTTCTGGACGTCCTGGGGGAGAGTATCACAACCGGGGAGATGCCACTTTCATGGCACAGGGTGGTCATTGCCCTGCTGCCTAAGAAGGGGAATCTCCGCCTCCTAAAAAACTGGTGCCCGGTCTCCCTCCTCAGCACAGATTATAAAATCTTTGCCAGGGCCATGGCTTCTCGACTTGGCACCGAGCTGGACCACATGATCCACCCCAACCAGTCCTACACCATCGCGGGCCGTACCATCTTTGATAATATTCATCTGGTCCGGGACATTATCCATTTTTCCCAGAGGGCTGGTCTGTCAAGCGCCTTCCTGTCCCTTGATCAGGAGAAGGCATTCGACAGGGTGGATCATGAATATTTATTCGGGACTCTGCGAGCATTTGGGTTCGGGACGCATTTAGTCACCCGGATCCGACTTCTGTACACTGCCGCGGAGTGTCTAGTTAAGGTTAACGGGTCCCTGATGACGCCCCTTCACTTTGGGAGGGGAATGCGTCAGGGCTGCCCCCTGTCTGGCCAATTGTATTCTCTTTGTGTGGAGCCTTTCCTGCGCCTCTTGTGGAAGAGGTTGTCGGGATTGGTTCTGCGCGGGCCGGGCATCGGGGTGGTCCTCTCGGCTTACGCCGATGGTGTACTCCTTATGTTCACCGACCCAGCTGACCTACAGAGGATGCGCGAGTGCCAGGAGGTCTACTCTGCCGCGTCCTCTGCCAGGATCAACTGGGGTAAATGTTCTGGACTCCTGGTTGGTCTGTGGCAGATGGATCCCCTACCTGAGGAGTTCAGGCCTTTCACCTGGTGCAGGACCAGCCCCCTCTACCTGGGGGTCCATCTCTACCCTGCTGAGGAATCCTGGCCGGTGAATTGGCAGGAGCTGGAGACCCAAGTCACCACTCGCCTGCGGTGCTGGACAGGACTGCTCCAAGTGCTGTCTTACTGGGGTCGAGTTCTGGTCATAAACCAGCTGATTGCCACCATGTTGTGGTACCGGCTGGTCACTTTGACCCCCTCCCCCGGAATTTGTCACGAAAGTCCAGAGAATGCTTGTCGACTTCGTCTGGGACAAAAGGTTGCACTGGGTCGCTGCTGAGGTTCTGAGTCTCCCGCTTAGGGAGGGTGGTCAGGTGCTGGTGTGCCTATGCACCCAGGTGGCGACTTTCCGTCTTCAGACCCTGCAGCGATACCTTTACGTTGAGCCCCCTCCGAGATGGTTTCCCTGGCGACATGTTTCTTCCGCCAGGTGCACGGCCTGAATTATGACGTGCAGCTCCTGTTTATAGACCTGAGGGGTCTTCGTGGCTCCTTGCAGGCGTTGCCCGTCTTTTACCAGGACCTGATCAAAGTCTGGAACAAGGTCGCCTCACGATGCAGCTCTCCCCCGTCAGGAATAGCGGCTATTGTCAGAGAACCACTGCTCAGGAATCCGCCCCTCCGTCCCTTTCAGTGACTGGCGGAGAGGAGGGCTGTGGCTGCCAGGGTGACCAGGATCAGGGACGTGCTGGGTGGCGGAGGAGTGGGCGGGATGCTCCCACAGGAGTTGGCGTGTCGCGCGTCTGTGGGCGTCTGGCTCGTGGCTGATGCCATTCAAGACCTTAGGATGGTCGTGCTCGGCCCCGATGTTATATTGGGTCTTGAGGTGACCCAGGTGCGCGGTGGTCTTCCGTCTGAGCATTCCCCTGTTCAGACGGAATTCCACATTGGCCCCAAGCCCTGAACCCTCCCTCGGGTGCCAGTGCCCCGCAACCTGAGTCACCTCGTGGAAATGCCCTCCGTGTCATTTAGCACGGCGTGGAGGAGTTTCCTGTATGGGCTGCTGCTGCACACCCTTCACCTCCTCGCCCTCGCCCGCTGCCCGGACATACCCTGGCGTGCCTTGTTGCCGTCCAGCGGCGGAGGTCCCCGTTGGGAATCTCTCTACGGAGGTGTCCTCCCGCTTTCCATCGGGAGCCTGGGGTGGAGGGTGTTGCATGCAGCAGTCCCGTTAAACTGCAGGATGTGTTGGTTCACTGACTCCCAAGATACCTGTCCTTTTGTGGCCTTGTGGAGTCCATGCACCATGCCTTCATAGAGTGTTGTAGGCTGCACCCCCTCTTCAGTTTTTCAAACAATATTTTATTGATGTTTTGTTTGCACTTCAGTCTCACGCTCCTGATCTACGGACACCCAGTGCGGAGGGGGGCCGGGAAGGAGGAGAACATCCTCGTGAACCTGCTCCTGGGTCTGGCCAAGTTGGCCATTAACAGGTCCAGGCAATGGGCGATCAAGGGGGTCGTCCGATCCGACTGTCTGCCCCTCTTCCACGGCTACATTCGTGGCCGGGTGTCCCTGGAGAGGGAGCACGCGGTGTCTTCCGGCATTGTCGAGGCCTTCCATGCCAGGTGGGCACCGCAGGGACTGGGGTGTGTAATCGATCCCTTTAATCACATTTTGGTTTACTGTTTGTAAGTTTCCTTTAAATTTTGTCTTTGGTTTTGCAGTTTCCCTAATTTAGGGGCTGCTTTTATTTTGTCCCTCATTTTGTTCATTTAGTTTATTTGGTTGACTCATAAGAGTTAATTCTTCTTAACTTTCCTAACCCTGCTGGTACGTCCTGGTGCTCCCCGGACATCCACAGCGGAGGTGGAGGCAGCCTGCTGACTGCTGCGCCTTGTCTATGATGACCTTGGGGAGGGGTCCACTCGAGGGCTGAGACTTAGAGGGCCCCGACCTACCTTCGTGGTCCTGCTGTGTGGCAGTGGCACCCTCCTCAGCCTGTGGAGCTGGTACTGTTGCGGCCACAGGAAGAGGGGATTCGGATGGGCTGGATACTCTCAGAGTCACCTGGATGGATGGGCCCGGAGTGTGCACCTGCTGATCCTCCTCCCAATGGGTGCCCTGGGACCCCAGGCTGACTCCTTGTGGAGCATGGGTAGCTGGAGTGAGAGCAAGCTGCCCTGAACCCCTCTCACGTTCTGTTGGAGGCCAACTATGGCATCAGCGATGGAGTTGAGACCAAGCAGCAGTGCAGGAGTGACGTCCTGGACCATGGCGCCCATCACCCTACCAGTGTCGACCTCGGTGCGTTGCAATGCCGGCACTATCACCTCAGCCTGAAGATGGACGGACTCCTCCATCGTGCCATGCAACCTGAGGAGTGCAGCAGACATCCCTTCCCATTGTTCCCGAGCTTGCCTTTGCAGTTCCAGCAAATGTGCCATGACTGAGTCCAAAGGCTCATTATCTGACTGGGACTCAGCAAAGTTCTGGCCTCCAGTAGTCCTCCGAGTACCAGGGACCTGGGAAGTCCCTGCCGCCACCTGCTGTGGATCGGTCAGTGCAATGTGCTCATCAGATTGTGATCCCGAGGCTACCCTAAAGCTAGGCCCCACCGAGGTCTGTGTCTCTGCGCTGGTGGAGGGTGTGGGTGAGCACTGTGATGGGACTTCAGTGAGGACGCCTTCAGATTCCTCTTCAGAGGTTTCTTTGGGCTTGATTGGAGATCCTGTGTTGTGGACTCCATCAGCTGTTTGGCAGATGTGCCTGTGAAAGCAAGGAGAGATAATTAGTGCATGGCAGTGGCCTGTGAAAGAGGACACATCACTCACAGCATGGTTATCTGATGGATGTTGCACTGCTGGATCCTCACTTGGCAGAGCAGCGCCGACCTCACCGTCAGCACAGGACAGGTCCCGGTCATCGCCAGCCAGCTGGATGGCTCTGTTTTCAAAGTCCGTGAGGACCTTAATTTAAGGAATTCCGACACTGGTCTGTGAGCTCTCCCTCTTGTTGTGTGCCAGCTTGTCCTGCATCAATAGAGATGGGGAGAGTCTATCAGGACGCCTGCCAGACCAGATGATAAGTATGCCTGGCCTGTGTGGGGGGTGAGTGGTTCCATGGACAGGATGAGGACAATGAAGGTGTGTGGGAGAGAGTGAATGGTGATTTCCCTTGAATTGGCGAGGGTCCTGTGGATGTGTGATGGGTTTGTGAGTGTGTGAGTTGAGAGTGATGAGAAGAGTGACTTACCCTTGCGGAACGGTGGAGAACAGTCATCCTCTTGCGGCACTGGGTGGCTGTCATCCTCTGCAGGGTGTTGGTGCTGCCACTGCCTCCCAAGCCTGGCTAGTGCTGTTGCTATCCATCCTGCAGCCAGAGCAGGGTTACAGGACGTCCCGGCGGGCCTCCACGACTTCCAAAGGGCGCTCGAGGGATGCGTCGCTGAGCCTGGGGACTGCAGTCTTCTCCAGTTTCAGGGCCATGACTCCTGTGCAGCAGTGGTGAGCTGGAAGCTCTGAGATGTGAGCTTGCGGCTGGACTTTAAATATGGCGCCTGGCGTGATGCGAATGAGAGCCCACTTGCCATGGAAACGGCGCGTTTCCCGGGAATGCATAAATAATGAGGTGGGTTTGGGACAATGCAGCGTGAAAACCCCCATCACAGCCAGCGGGTAAAACGCTGTTTTACCCGCCCCTACCGACACTTAGTGCAAATCTGGGACGATTCCGCATGCAGTCTTCATGTTCCATCAGGCTTCAGTACCATGACAATAGGTGAACTCCAATTGCTGCAACTCAACTCAACTCAATAATGTCATTCTTGAGCAAAAATTCAATTTCTTTTTGGACTTGTGATAATTTTACTGGATTCAACCTATAAGGATGTTGCTTAATGGGAACAGAATTCCCCACATCTACATCATGGAGAGAGTTTTCCCCATGTCGGATGGGCCGTGCGGGAGTGGGTGTGGGCAGGCGCGGACCTGATCGCCGTCCGCGATTGGGTCCGCGCCGCCATTTTACGCGGGTGGGCCAATTAAGGCCCGCCCTGCGTAGTTCACGACTCTCGTGGATAGCGGGAGTGGGCAGGCGGCGGCGGGCGCGCTCAGCCTGCCGGGTCTAATTGTGACCCAGCGGCTTGTTTAAGTGAAGCAGCCTTTGCGAGGCTGCTCACAATGGCAGGGAGGAGAGCACCTCAGAGGGGCAATATGCCTGATGCAAGTCTGGAGGATAGGCCATCGGGGCAGGCCAGACCAGTGGGACAGGCCAGACCGGAGGGTAGGCCAGCAGGGCAGTGTGCCCCTTGTTTTTCAGACGAGTGCCTAGCTGTCCTCCTGGAGGAGGTGGCAGCACGGCAGGAGGTCCTTCTTCCGAGGGGCGGGAGGCGGAGGCCTGGCTACCTGACCAAACGTGCATGGGAGGAGGTGGCCGAGAGTGTCAGCTCCCATGATGTGGTGCGGCGCACATGGCTCCAGTGCCGCAAAAGATTCAACGATCTCCTGCGCTCAGGAAGGGTGAGTACCATGTTGCCTCAAGTCACTTAATGCAGCCGTCACCCTTTCCCCACAACCCACCCCCACCCCGCCCCACCCCGGCAACTCTGAGTACAGTAATGGCATTGAATCCTTCACGGCATGTATCCCTCGCTGGGTGTGCCAGCAGATATTGCCCATGCCCAGTTCACCCTGAGAGGGTTGAGCTAGGATGTGTTCTGCATCCACAGCATGTGTGACACTGACACCCAGAGTATAGAATGGGGTTGAAAGTTGAGGATCTGCACCTAGGCAGAGTGCTGGAACTGGAAAGCATGTCAAAGTCAGGGTGCTAACATGCTGGGAGGGGAGTTTCCAGTTGGCGGGGCACCAATCCATCTGCTGGTCTTTACGCTCCATGTGCTTGTGTCTGCTTGCTTAGCAAAGTGACACCTTGTGGTGCCACACATGAAGGAGGCAGCATTTGGCCAATACGGGGGTTGTGGGGGTGGGGGTGGGGGTCAGTCCTGGCTTGTTTGGGTGAGTGTGTGGCAGCTGTGGGGTGATGAAGGACTGGAGTCCTGCAATGTCCCACTCTGGCTGGGTTGGCAGGGATGCGATGGGAATTCAGATGCAGGCTGGACTCCTCTCCCTTTTTCAGGAAAAGACTGCGCACAATGCATTAGAATAAATGCGGACTGGCGGAGGGCAGACCCAGTTGGCCATTCTTACAGCTTTCGAGTAGCAGGCTATGGATCTGGAGAGGCACCATGCCCCCAGGTCCACCAGTGGCGGTGAGGCTAGGGTGCCACGGGGAGGTATGTTTGGCGAACACTCAGGTCACCATGTGTGTCACAGAAGCCATGGCCCTGCTGAATGCTCAGTGAGTGAAGTTAGCAACATGGGTTTATCATTGATTATGGAAGGATGAGCACATAATGACCTGGGGGATCAGCATGCAAGTTGACATTGTAACACTGTAACTAATCAAATGTCCTTGTTGTTCCTTTCAGCATCACCGGGGAAGGGCCGGGAGGAGGAGGCAGAGGGCCCACCTCTCACCCCTGAAGCCCCAGAGCAAATCCACTCACCAGCATCACACCATCTCAGCCAGGCAGGCACCAGTGCAGATACTAACACCTCGGTAGGAATTAGATCTTCGGTTAGTGTCCCGGGGCACAGCGGTGAGGGCACTTCACACTCGCTTGAGGTGCGGGCAGAGACAGAGAGTGCCCAGGGCGCTGTCAGTTGGAGGACAGCTGGGAACAGGTACATGCTCGGTCGGTGGCTGATGTTGTGCCTCTGGAGTTGGACGTGAGGCAGCGAGTGCTGGAAGTGCAGCAGGGTATGCGGGACGATCTGGTAGAGATACATGAGGCTATGCGTGGCATAGTGCCCATGCTGGAGGAGTCCACGCGGAGCATCACTGATGCAATGAGCCTCATGGTCGAGCGCCATGCTTCCTCCATGGAGAGAGTGGTGACCCTCATGTAAAAGCTCCTCCAGGAGGACAATCAGGGCCTCCTGGGGTTGCGCTCGGACCTGCAAGCCCTCACAGCGCCATTGGCCACAGCTGGTCAGTGCCAGTGTGGGAGATGGTCTGGGCAACAAGTATCCCAGTTCGGTGCCCACCCATCTATGGCGAGCAGGGAGGTCCAAAGTGACCTCACGTCGGCGTAGCAGCTGCCTGTCGTCTCTGCGGGCTCCTTTTAGGGCAGTATGAGGGCAGCAGCTCCTCCACCCCTCTGCCAGTGACTATGGCATCTGATGAGGCTGCGGAGACTGGGGAGATGCCATCTGTAGAACTGGCCGCTCCCTCCCAGGTGGGGACAGCACAGGCTCCACGGGCCAGAGGACGTCCGCCAAGGTCATTGAGGCCAACAGGACAGCATAGCAAGCAGGCAGTCTCAGATGTCAGTGCCAGTGAGGGGACAGCACCTAGACGTAGCACCAGTAAGCATAAATTTAAGGCACCTTAGGCACACCACGGGTTTCTCACTCATGCTTTTATGTTGGCCCATAGTACTTAGTGGAGGACTTGGTGTGATGTCCAACATCGCTTTTGTTTTGCTTTATGAAGTTACATTTGTTCACTCAATAAATTTTGACATATTGCCATGCCTCAGGGTGATTCCTTACTTCTGCATGTGTAGGGGAAGCCATGATGTTATGAGTGAGTTGTTTGACATTGAGCTTTATTGACAAGGGCCTTAGTTAATGCTAGTATCCAGGCTGATTTAGCACTCAGGTATCAAGTGTGGAGCCTGCAGCCTGGCTTGTGCAGAAGGTCCATCTGTGATGGGCTAGCTGAAGGTGTTTTGGATTAAAGCCTCCCGGGTGTCCCTGCCTCCCTAGAGTATGCCCGGGTCAGCGTCTAGCCCCTCAGTGTTCTCCTGTGCATGCTCATCCTTAGACTTACTGCTGGACGCATCGTGTGCACCTGTAGCAACTGCGTCTATGTCTTCCTTGTCCACTGTGTCACCCCTTTCCAGCGCCAGATTGTGGAGAGCGCAGAATTCAACCACTATCACCAACACGCGATCTGGGGGGTACTGAAGTCTGCCCCCTGAGCGGTCCAGGCATTGGAAGCACATCTTGAGAAGGTCAATGGTTCTCTCCACCACAGCCCTTGTGGAGGCGTGGCTCCTATTGTACCACTGCTCAGCTTCTGTTCTTGGATTGTGGAGAGGCGTCGTGAGCCACCTTTTGAGGGAACAGCCCTTGCCACCCAGCAGCCATCCAGCCAGCCGGACTGGAGCACTGAAGAGCCTCAGCACCTGGGAGTGTCTGAGGATGTAGGCATCGTGGGAGCTGCCTGGGTACCTTGCACAGACTTGCAGAATCTGCATCCTGTGATCACACACTATCTGCAGGTTCATGGAGTGGAAGCCCTTCCTGTTGACGAAGGCACTGGGCTCAGCTGCTGGCACCTTGATGGCCACATGTGTGCAGTCTATAGCACCCTGGACGCGGGGGAAGTCAGCAATGGCCACCTGTGTCTGACTGGCATCGTCCCAACAGTAGTGGATGAAAGTCAGTGCCCACCTGAATAGAGTGTCTGTGACCTGCTTGACACAAGTGTGGTCAGCTGATTGGGAGACTCTGCAGAGATCACCCACCAAGTCCTGGAAAGAGCCGGAGGCATAGAAGTTGAGGGCAACTGTGAACTTCAGAGCCACTCTCACGGGGTGTGTACCCATATAGTTTGCGGAGATCTCAGGGCCTATCATCTGACAGATGGAGGCTACCGTCTCCCTTTAGAGGCGGAGACTCCTTCAGCACTGGACCTCAGACATATTGAGGTAGCTGCTTCGCCGCTGGTAAACCTTGGCAGCAGAATATTGGCAGTCTTCTGCAGCCCCTTCCACCTTGGACTACCTCTTGGCCCTATGCCCCTTGTGCCTGCGCCCCTCCTCCCAAAGGTGGCTCCCCTGGAGGCTGATTGTCCACTCCTGGCCTCCTCCCCCTTCTGGCCCTCTCTTCCTCCTCAGAGGAGGTGCCTCCAGTGGAGAGCACAACTCCCATTCCCGGGCTGACGGAAGGCTTCCTGAAAGCTGCAGGCCCCAAAAATATAGAATCCTGATCAAGGCTTTTACCCCTGTCCAAGCAGCTGGTATGAGTTTTGTTGTTTTCCTGCTCACACAGGCAAGTATAAGTAACTTTCACACTTAAATACCCAAAAGATCACATTTGCGACCCCACTCACCCCTCTTATCCTTTCCGTTTGATGAGATTTATACAAATGTCTCCTACCCGCCTGCCCGTTGCACCCATGCAACGACGGCCTTCGACAAATCGAGATCAATTGCTGCCTCAAGAGCTTTAACTGGCCCGTTAATTGATGGCGGGCACGCATCCAAACTTATAGCACATCTGCCTTCCCAAATATCGCGATGGCGCGTGGTGACGTCGGGATGCTCGCCCGATGTCACCGTGCATCATTTTACGTGTCGGCGTGCGGGGCCCGCCCACACATGCCAGCTGGAAAATTCTGCCCCATGCACAGCTATCTTTGGTTTTCCCAATTTGTCCCCACAGATAGTTCTGTGTGACTGTAATAGCTCTCTCAAGTCATTTTGGTTCCTATCTGGAAGGTAATTCAGTGTTTCATTCAAATTTTTAAGCACTTCCTCATTGTCCAATTGAATGTGAGGAAAGTCAATTTCAGAATCTTCCATCCCTACTTCCTTTTCCTGATTCATCACTACTGATGCTTCTTTTTTGTTATCCTCCCAATCGAAGTACTTTCTGATCATATTTATATGACATATCCTCTGGGTTTTTCTTTTAACTGGAGTTCTTGCTAAATAATTCACTCTACTTTATTTCTTTTCAATTTGGTAAGGCCCGCTAAACCTGGCTTTTAACAATTCGCTTGATACTGGCTTCAAAACGAACATCTTTTTCCCAAAGCAATGAGTTTTTGCCTTCCTATCTGCTTCTTACTTCATCACCTGCTGTGATATGTTTAAATGCTCTTTAACACATGCTCTGTTCAATCTTTCCCCGAACTTTGATACATAGCCCAAGAGTGTGGTTTCTGAATGAGCTGTTTGGTATAACTGATTTATTTTTGGGTCACAGTTTCCCTGAACTAAACACTTCAGCTTCATTCTCCTTCATTCTCCTTTCCTGAACAATCTTATCAAAGATTGTATCAGCTAATTGCACTTCAGTCTCTTTGCCCTGTCACCTGGACTCCTCCTCCTGCCTCAACTCATGAATCTGTGATCATGTTACCACACAGTCTGGAAACAAACCAGGATGTTTTTCCTGCAGCACTTCTGTGGATTGCTTGACCATAGACTATTCAACTACTGTAGGCATCACCAACATTTGTGACCCAGCTATATCATTTCCTAAGATAAATTGAACCCCTGAAATAGGCAATTTTTCCACTACTACAATCACTTCATCTGTTTTCAAGCTACTTTTCAAATTCACCTTACACAATGGAATACTTTTTTCTACCTGGATTCTACTTCTTAATATCTTTTCCTGCAAAATTCCCCCTGGGCAACAAATATCACTATCCCACAACATTAAGGATTGGCTAGCTCTCATATCCCTGAGAGTATGTATATCTTTGCCAAATCCACTTGGTACACATGAAAAGACCTTTCCCTCACAGGTGAAACCTTTAAACATGTCTGCAACCTGCCTTTCACCATTCCTTTGTATAGGCTGTGAACCCATTTTCACACCTTCGGCTAATATTTGTGCTTGTTTTTCTATCTGAACAAATCCTGCCAGTTTGTCTTGTTCTAATGCCTCTGACTTTACAACATCTTTCGCAGTTCCTACTAATCCACACGGTTTCCCATGTAACTCCCAGCACGTTCGTATGGCCAATCTTATTACAATGAAAATATTTAAGCTTCCTTCCAACCCTTCCACTCTCAGCACCCTCCTTCCAAGTCTGAGGTGAAATCTCCATAGAATCTCCAGCTGTTCCTTCTCTTTCTAGATTATTTACCTTCCTCTCACCTTCCCATTTTCTATCCTTCTCAGATTTAAAGGGTGTTGAAATAAAGGTTCTGATTTATGGACCAGCTCATAATCATCTGCTACCTCTGCTGCTGCGTAGCTGTTTTAACCCTTTGTTCCTCTACATGGGTTCTTACCACTGAAGGAAGTGAATCTTTAAATCCTTTCAAAAGAATGACTTCTCTAAGGGCTTCATAGGTTCCCTCTATTTTTAATGTCCTGATCCACCTGTCAAAATTACTTTGTTTGACTCTTTCAAATCCAATATAAGTCTGTCCAGGCTGTTCTCTTACATTTCGAAATTTCTGTCTTTATCACTCTGGAACCATCTCATAGACACTCAAAAAAGCCTTCTTCACCGCATCATATTCCCCAGATATTTCTTTTGACAGCGCTGCATATACTTCATTAGCTCGACCTACCAACTTACTCAAATTTTTTTGGCCATTTCATTTGTTTAGCTATCTGCTCAAATGAAGTAAAGAAGGCTTTGACATCTCTTTCTTCAAACTTTGGAAGAGTTTGTACAAATTTAAACATCTTCCCCCTGGGTTCTGATCTGGGAATAAGTCCTCCCTCACCTTCTGGAGTCTCTTTTTTAACTTACCAGCATTTTAAGCTGGAATTCTCTGTCTCTTTCTTTTATCTCTTTCCTCCTTTACTAACCTCACCATTTCTAATTCCCTTTCCTGGTCCTCTTTCTTCTTGTTCTCTTGCCTTTTCTCTCTCCTGTCTTTCCACTTGCTCCCTTTCAAATGCTCGTTCCCTATCCTTTTCCTCCAATTCAATCTTTTTCATTTGCAACTGAATTTGAGCCCATTCCGATGACCCACCCCTTAGAGAACTCAGTCTCTCGGGTATTCTTTACAATTTCAAATGCTGTGCTATACATTCAGTTATGTCTGATTTCCTTACACCTGCAGGTAAACCTAACGGTAACATATCTGCCAATTCCATTAAAGTAGCTTTAGCTACTTTTTTAAACCATCCAAGGTTATATCTTCTATTCCCAGACAAGTCTTAGCAATTGCCAAAGCCATTTTGCAGTCTCCCTCTTTAAATGATTTTATAGTAGAGTAGACATTTAGTAAAAAAAAGGCAAACAAAATAAAACAGAATTAACTTCAACACAAGAATGGCTTCACACAGTAAACAGTACTTTAAAACAGTTCGAAAGGATCTTAACTTAACTATCCACAGGCCTAACCTTCCCTTTTTCTGTTCAGCAACTATCCTTATAGATTTTAAAATCTATAGGAGCCCAGTAATTTTTAACACACAGTGCCTTTTCCTTGGGGTGTCCTCTGAGGCTGACAGTAACTGGTTCTGCAGGTCTGGCCTTATTCACACTGTCTTCTGGGAAGTTTGACCAGCTATCCTTTTGTCTCCTGGGAGATCAAAACAGCTAACCCCACAAAAGCTTCAGTATTTCCTTCAATGAGTTCCTCCCCTTTGATCTCTCTATTGTCTCAACCAATCTCTTCAGAAATGCTTTCTTCCCATAACTGATTAAACTCGTTTCTTCACTCTAGCTTTAGGCTTCAAAAAAATAAGCTTACCCTATCTTTACCTTACTTACTTACACCTTTTACAACCTGCATATATCCCCCTTTGAATTAAAACAACTCAATTCAAAACTACTCCTGTTATTGTTTTATGTAAAATTCGATTGAAGCTCCTCTTGGTTCATTAACATATTAAAACCACTTCTTACTGTTGGTTTTAGGCTCTTGCAATTAGTCTGTCACTTAATCCAGTTATCATACATACAACCCCTAACAGCCTGACTCCCATTACATAAGAAATATGACAGTGATATTACCAATAAAAAATACAATTTCTTGTTTTCTTGACACTAAAAAGTTGGTATGGATGCCACTCACCGAAAAAGGCAGCTGCCCTACAGCCATTTTATGCTGGAAGCAGCATTAATTGCCTAAGGTTGAGACTTCAGCCCTATCTGGGAGGATGTCATTGACTGTATTGATGCACCTCGTGATCCATGAGTAAAAGTTGAATCTGATTGTACTTTTGTGATGGCGATTTTGAAATGTTTTGTAACATTCTTCCAGATATTTTATGAATAAAGTATATTTTTCAAAAAAAAAATCTGGGAGGATGTCCCTCCTTAGACAGTGCCAGCCAATTGAAAGGCCAGCAGTTCTCTAGTCCCAGTAGCATCAGGTTAGAACAGTGGCCACTGATGGTACTAAAGGTAGTTCCCAAACAAGAGGAGGTGATTGGACCAGACTTCAGGGTATGTTAGGAGTATCAGTGGGGCCTGGAGCAGATCCCAGTGAGGGGTTTGAGGAAGGTGGGGGGCCTGGGTTTGAGAGGCCAGGGGTTGGGTTAAATGGGGCATATGACTTTGGGAGGTGTCTTCGATGGGCACAGGGGACCCCCAAATGAGTTTGTCTTTACCCCCCTTGCCCAATACCAACCCGCGAGTAAAAGCTGCCAGGTTACCCACCTGGTGTGGGCCTCCCCCTGCTGTGGGAGGGAGGCGTA
Source organism: Cetorhinus maximus (assembly GCF_964194155.1). Lineage (NCBI taxonomy): Eukaryota > Metazoa > Chordata > Chondrichthyes > Lamniformes > Cetorhinidae > Cetorhinus > Cetorhinus maximus. Next base: position 65,070,715 of record NC_135886.1, read on the forward strand.
GGCAGAATAGGCCCAAGGGTGGGAGGACAGGTTGCCTGACCCCTCCATTGACCACCGTAAAATTGGAGACAAGTCAGGGGGAAGATGGGAAGGCAGTAAGAAAGGCCACGCGCTGCATTTTACAAGGACCCAAGCCTTCAACGGAGCCTTAAAATCCAGTTCCTATCTCTCTCTCTCTCTCTCCCTCTCTCTGTCCATCTTGCTATCAGTCTATTTCTCCATCTCTCTCTCCCTCTCTCTCTCTCGACTTCTCTCACTGGCTCTCAGGGCAGAAACATGGAAGACAAAGTATTTGGATAAGTAAAACAATTTTTATTACAGCTATATTATTTTTTGTCACTACTTTGTGTGTTGAGGGAAATATTTATGTCTTTTGGTACACACACTTGTGGTGCGACGTCACCGCGCGTCATTCCGTTCTTTTGTTTGGCGGGTGCGTGCCCGCCAAATTGTCATCATTCCGTATTCCAGAAAATCCTGAAATCCAGAAATGACTTTGCCCCAAGCATTCCAGACTGGAGTGGTTCTAGTGAAATGCATTTCAGAGGAAACTGGATAAACACATGGGGAAGAAGCTTCTGTTTGGTGTACGGGGACAGGCCTCGCTCACCGACATGTAAAGTGACACACGGTGACATTGGGCGTGCGTCCTGACGTCACCGCGCATCATTCCGTTCTTTTGTTCAGCAGGTGCACGCCCGTCAAATTGTCAAAGGCCTATTAAGGCCATTTATAAAACAATTAACCAATTTGACAGGTCTGCCCATCCAACTATAAGGTTGGCTGGCAGGCGAAGAGCCCAAGCGGCCTTTGCATTTTTCATGAAACCTCGTCCACGGGCGGGATGAGGTTTCATGAAGGATTTATTAAATAATAAATATTTTTTAAACAATTGATAAATGTGTCCCAGCTCATGTGATGCTGTCACGTAAGGGGACATGTGTAAATGATTTTTATCTGTTTTTATTTTGAAGTTTGAAATTGAACTTAATCTCCCTGGGGCAGCTCCGTGCCTCAGGGAGATCTCTGCTCTCTTTTGCGCGCATGCGACTCTCCCTCCTCCCCCCACCCACACAGGTAGTGCCACGCTACCGGGCGTGTGTCACGCTTGGCAGGCCTTAATTGGCCCACCCATGTAAAATGGCGGCGCGCAGCCGATGGCGAGCGGTGATCGGCTCCGCGCCCGCTCCCGACCGGTCCGCCCAACGGGGAGAAAATTCTCCCCATGAGGGGGAAAGGAATAGAGAGACAAGTTGATAGGGTTAGATGAAGAGAGGTTGGAGGAGGCTCACGTGGAGCAGAAGCTCCAGCGCAGACGTATTGGGTTGAATAGCCTGTTTCTGTGCTGTAGACTTGAAGTAAATATACTAGAAGGTTCTTCCAAATCCTCCACGCTACAGTTTGCCATGGCCTACATGGGGTTGCATGAAATAAGTCATGTTAGGGTGACCATGAACCAAGGCTGTCTGTTTGGCTGCAGCAGTCAAGATGCCACCAAACATTTCTGTTGTCCTTGGTAAATCCACCTGGAAAGGACTGTGCTAACCTCCCTTTTCACATTCTGGCTCTCCAGACGTGAAGATACCAAGATCTGCTATCTGCCTGAGGGACGTCAGCAGCCATTTGCTTCATTCATAAGGTGAAGTTTTGTCTCTTGTCATAACAACCTTGATAGATACCAACAATTTTATAGGCATTAATTGATCAATGTTCCTTTTATCTCTTTTTGGAATGTGGGAATTTGTGGCAAACCCAGCATTCCTTACCCATCCACTTTGCCCTTGAAGATGGTGGTGAGGCTCATTGAACAGATCGTGGAAGAGACAGACTGCTGTCACTTGTTTCAGTGTCACAGCAGCAAGGGAGGTACAACACGATGAGTGCAGTTGTGGTCTCATGCAGGGCGCACTGAGAATTCAACACCAAAAATCACTGTCATGCAGAGGAGTGTATCTATGGCTGGAAACTGTTCCAAAAATTTGTCGGTGGTGTCATTACAAAAATGATTCATTCCTGTTCTGTATGATAATTAGTAAATGTTCCCTATTAGGTGCAGCCATGATTTAATTTCTCTTGCAGCAGATTCTTAGGAACCGCTGTGGTCCGTGTGGTGAATGTGCTCCTACAGCTCTGTTATGTGTGGGAGTTCCAGGATATTAATCCAGCAATGATGAAGGAACAGTGATCTATGCCCAATTTATATGTTGTAAATTGAATAAGGCTGTGGTTTAAAGACCAATTTAATTATTCTGGAATTCTAAACTCCAATGGAACGTGAATAAACAAGATTCATTATTATTCTTGGCTACCAATCGAGAGAACATATGGTAATTTGAAAATTAACTTCAGTCGTCTGGACTACTCTAGTGACTATCCACCTTTCAGGAGAGCTGCCAGATCCTTGCAGTGTGTTATGTTCTGCGTATACATTTAATAAGATGATTGTGGATGTCTGTGGCCATTTTGCTGTCTAACCTAAAGCAGGAATTTCCAGGCTGTTATCTTACGAAAGTTCCTAATGTAATAGTGAATACCACAGATAACTTTCTTTGGATGTATTCCTGGAGGTGTCATCACAGGAGCTCCAGTCTCCAACCATGCAATCCAGTCCAACACGGTTCTACCTCCAATATTTTTATAAATAATAAATGAAAGAGATAAAAACAGAAGGGAAAAAGCATCACTTTTCTTAACGTCCCTTATGATTTTTCTCTTGGGCTACACACAAGAGATTCCTGGAGTTTTTAGGACAGCCCTGGAGGGTTGGTAAACCTATGCAGACATAATAGCATGCATTAAGTCAAACTGAAAGCTCACAAGTGAAGCTTCCAAACAGCCTGCACATGAGCCTGATATTCTTTCTCTGACATTGAGAGGAAACAACAGAACAGACAAGGCAAGGAACACAGCCATTATCTGCTTTTACAACTGGGCCTTGGTTTATATCAAAATATTGTCACATTGCGTCACTCAACCTGAGCAGATTTCACCAGGCGCTAGACAACACACAAGTCCTCAAGAGCCTCACGCACTCTTGTATTATCTCCCTTCACTCCCACTCTATACTGCACTCTCCCATCCTTTAAGCTTCTGATGCCTTTGCAGCTGCCAATGCAGTTCAAACAGATTCATTGCCTGTGAATGTTGCTATTTGTTACAAGGCTTTTGATATCTGTATTTGTTTGGTCGTTTCCATCTCTTACTGCTTAAGCCACATGGAACCTACCAGCAAACGAATCATTCTGATTTTTGATGTAGGATAACTTTGATCAAGATTCCAAATCATTTTCAGCCTGAGGGGCCCATTTGTTCTCAGTGAAATTCTGGACACATCAATCACACTCAAAGTGTATTTGTTGACTGTTGCAGTCCACAGTGCAGCTCTTTTTAACTGCCTGATGCTTTCAGCTGAGACAACATTGTAAATCACATATCTTTGCCTCGGAGGCCTCCAAGATCATCTTCCGTTCCAGAGTCCGCTCCGTGGAGCAGGATGAGACGTGCTCACGTTTCTTCTTCCAAAAGGTACACAGAGAGCGCTCTGTGATCAGCAGCCTGAAGGAAGAAGACGGCTCAGTAAAGTCATCACGGTCCGACATTCTGAGGATCAGCAAATCCTTTTATGCCGGACTGTATGACGTGAAGCCCACGGACAGCACGGCCTCCCAGTCCTTCCTGTCCTCTATCACGGAGGTCTTAGACGACAGTACGCGGGAGAGCCTAGACAAACCGCTAACTCCTGACGAACTGACTAAGGCCCTCGAGTCCTTCGAGAAGAGTAAAACCCCCGGAAGCGACGGCCTGCCGGCGGAGTTGTATTCGGCTCTGTGGGACTTGATCGGCCCAGACCTGCTAGAAGTGTACGAGAGTATGCTCCTGGCCGGCAGCATGTCAGAATCCATGAGGAAAGGCATCATCACCCTCATCTACAAGCACAAGGGGGAAAGGGAGGAAATTAGAAATTGGCGACCCATTTCACTGTTGAATGTGGACTATAAAATTCTGTCCAAGGTCATCGCCAACCGGGTCAAATCCGCTCTGGAATTGGTGATTCACCCTGACCAGACCTGCTCTGTGCCAGGCAGGAAGATCTCTGACAGCCTGGCGCTGCTCAGGGATACGATTGCCTATGTACAGGACAGGGGTGTGGATACCTGCCTCATCAGCTTGGATCAGGAGAAGGCCTTTGACAGAATATCGCACACCTACATGGGGGATGTGCTCTCCAAAATGGGCTTTGGGGAGGGAATTCGAAATTGGATCCAACTGCTCTACACTAACATCAGTAGCGCAGTCTCAATCAATGGGTGGGAAACAGATAGCTTTCCGATTAAATCTGGAGTCAGGCAGGGCTGTCCTCTCTCGCCTGTCCTTTTCGTGTGCTGCATAGAACCCTTTGCCGAGTCCATCAGGAAGGATCCGGGCATAAGAGGAGTGACGATCCCAGGCAGTGGAGGCACTCAGGTAAAAGCCTCCCTGTACATGGACGACGTCGCCGTTTTCTGCTCGGATCCGCTGTCGGTGCGCAGACTGATGCACGTCTGCGACCAGTTCGAACTGGCCTCGGGAGCCAAGGTAAATCGTGGGAAGAGCGAGGCCATGTTCTTTGGGAACTGGGCTGACCGATCCTTTGTCCCCTTCACTGTCAGGGCTGACGGCCTGAAGGTGCTGGGGATATGGTTCGGAGGGACCGGGGCATGCGTTGGAAACTGGAAGGAGCGAGTGGCTATGGTGAAAAGGAAACTGGGCATGTGGGAGCGACGCTCCCTCTCCATTGCGGGTAAGAACCTGGTCATCAGGTGTGAGGTACTCTCGCTGTTGCTGTACGTGGCGCAGGTCTGGCCCATTCCACACTCCTGCGCGATGGCGATCACTCGAGCCATCTTCCGCTTTATCTGGAGGTCGAAAATGGATCGTGTCTGCAGGGACGCGATGTACAAGCCTCTAGATAAAGGGGGAAAAAACGTGCCCAACATCGCCCTCATACTGATGGCCACCTTTGTGTGTGGCTGCATCAAGCGGTGCGTAGACCCTCAGTACGCAAACACCAAGTGTCACTACGTGCTGAGGTTCTACCTGTCCCCGGTGTTGCGAAGGATGGGTCTGGCCACGCTGCCGCGGAACGCTCCAAGTAGTTGGACCGTGCCGTACCACCTGTCCCTGGTGGAAAAATTTATGCAGAAAAACACCTTTGACCACAAGTCCATCAGGCAGTGGTCAGCACGTAACGTCCTAGAGGCCCTGAGGGAAAAGGAGAGGGTGGACCCTGTGGGATGGTTCCCCGAGCAGACTGTCAAAGTCATTTGGCAGAATGCCTCATCGCCAGAACTTTCCAACAAGCACCAAGACGTAGCTTGGCTGGTGGTGAGAAAGGCCCTCCCCGTCAGATCCTTCCTACACGCCAGGAGTCTCACCCCCTCTGCACGTTGCCCTCGAGGTGGCTGTGGTGGGGAAGAGACCGTTGTTCACCTCCTTGTGGATTGTGCCTTTGCAAAGAAAGTCTGGAGAGAGATGCAGTGGTTGCTGTCGAGGTTCATCCCGAGCAGTTCTGTGACACAGGACTCTGTGCTCTACGGGCTGTTCCCAGGGACACACACCGAGACAAACATCGACTGCAGCTGGAGGATCATCAACTCGGTGAAAGACGCGCTTTGGTCTGCCCGAAACTTGTTGGTCTTCCAGCACAAAGAGTTGTCCCCGACCGATTGTTGCGGACTGGCACAATCCAAAGTCCAGGACTACGTGCTGAGGGACGCACTAAAGCTTGGGGCAGCTGCCGCAAAGGCGCAATGGGGAAGGGTCGCTGTCTAAGACCTTTCTACCACAGCGCACCGAGAGACTGGGAACTGTTTAGAGCCCCTCGGGCTGTACAGATCAAAATGAAAGGCTGTAAATGATTGTAATATTGTTTGTACTGATGCACCTGGTGATACATTTTGTAAAAGTTTAACCTGGATTGTACCCTTGTAATGTTGTTTTTGAAATGGTTTTGAATGTGATTGAAGATTTTTTATGAATAAAGTATATTTTTACAAAAAAAAAAAAAAATCTGCTCTTGGGAACTGTTTAGAGCCCCTCGGGCTGTACAGATCAAAATGAAAGGCTGTAAATGATTGTAATATTGTTTGTACTGATGCACCTGGTGATACATTTTGTAAAAGTTTAACCTGGATTGTACCCTTGTAATGTTGTTTTTGAAATGGTTTGGAATGTGATTGAAGATATTTTATGAATAAAGTATATTTTTACAAAAAAAAAATGATAGACTTTCTGTTCAGATACAGCGCTCACTTGAATTTATTCTCCATTCCATTGTAAATCGAAACCAAAATTACTGAATCTCAAGCTCCCACAGAGATAAAATTGGCCCGTACCTGCTGGATGGGGCGGGTCTCACATTGGACGTTGAGAATTGGACTTTTTATCCCTCGCCCTTCAGATCGCTCTACACTTGTGCCACAAATTGTTGGAAATTCGATTTGATAATGATATGGAGAGATCAACAAGACATCTGAGACCTTCTGAGCATTGGTTCCACTGGTCTATCTCCCTGCCAAAGCTAGAGAAAGAAGCTAGAGAAAATCAGGATTACTAGTTTACTGGTAGGTTCCATGTGGCTTAAGCAGTAAGAGATGGAAATGACCAAACAAATGCAGATATCAAAAGCCTTGTAACAAATAGCAACATTCACGGGCAATGAATCTGTTTGAACTGCATTGGCAGCTGCAAAGGCATCAGAAGCTTAAAGGATGGGAGAGTGCAGTATAGAGTGGGGTGGGGGTGAAGGGAGACAATACAAGAGGCCCTTTCAGACTTGTGTGAGCAAATAAGGGGAAAGGAATTTGGGTAAATTAGAGTAAAATTAGCCGCAAAAAGAAATAAAGTGAGGGAAAGACTGACTATATTAAGGGAAAGAGAAAAAAACAATAGAAAGGTAAAGTAAGAAAATAATTGAACATGTAAGAAACCACTGAGAGCAATGTACTACCTGCAGGATTGAGACTCCACAGTTTCAATAGTTTCTTTTCTGGACATAGGAGGCCGAGTTTTGGGTCCTACCTCAGGACTTGATGGTCATGAAGGTGCATTCAGAACGTGGTAAAACAGCGATTCCACAACCAACGGATCAGATCTAAGCTCTGCAGTCCTGCCGCATCCAATGTGAATGGTGGTGGACAATTAAACAACTCACTGGAGGAGGAGGCTCCACAAATATCCCAACCTAAATGATGGAGGAGCCCAGCACATCAGTGCAAAAGATAAGGCTGAAGCAATGGGGAAAGTAGTCCAGGTATATCCTGTACACAAAAAGCAAGTCAAATCCAACCCAGCCAATTACAGCCCCATCAGTCTACTCTCCATCATCAGTAAAGTAATGGAAGGGGTCATCAACAGTGCTGTCAAGCGGCACTTGCTTAGCAATAACCTGCTCACCAATGCTCAGTTTGGGTTCCACCAGGGTCACTCAGCTTCTGACCTCATTACAGCCTTAGTTCAAACATGGACCAAAGAGCTGAACTCCAGAGGTGATGTGAGAGTGACTGCCCTTGACATCAAGTTAGAATTTGACATAAGAACATAAGGCATAGGAGTAGGATTAGGCCATTCGGCCCCTCAAGCCTGCTCCGCCATTCAATGAGATCATGGCTGATCTGCCCCAGGGCTCAACTCCTCTTTTGTGCCAGCTCCTCATAGCCCTCAACTCCCCGATATTTCAAAAATGTATCTACCTCCTCTTTAAATACTTTCAGTGATCTAGCCTCCACAACTATCTGGAGTAGAGAATTCCAGACATTCACTACCCTCTGAGAGAAGAAATTCCTTCGCATCTCAGTTTTAAATGAGTGTCCCCTTATTCTGTAACTATGGCCCCTAGTTCGAGATTCCTCCAATAGTGGAAACATTTTCTCAACATCTACCCTGTCAAGCCCCTCAGAATCTTGTACCTTTCAATAAGATCATCCCTCATTCTTCTAAACTTTCTGACCACCAATTGTGGCATCAAGGAGACCTAGCAAAACTGGAGTCAATGGGAATCAGAAGGAAAACTCTCCGCAGGTTGGAGTCATATCTAGCACAAAGTAAAATAGTTGTGGTTGTTGGAGGTCAATCATCTCAGCTCCAGGACATCACTGCTGGAGTTCCTCAGGGTATCGTTCAAGGCCCAACCATCTTCAGCTGCTTCATCAATGACCTTCCTTCCATCATAAAGTCAGAAGTGGGGATGTTCGCTGATGATTGTACAATGTTCAGCACCATTTGTGACTCCTCAAATACTGAAGCAGTCCGTGTCCAAATGCAGCAACACCTGGACAATATGCAGGCTTGGGCTGGCAAGTGGCAAGTAATATTTGTGCCACACAAGTGTCAGGCAATGACCGTCTCCAACAAGATAGAATCTAACCCCTTGATATTCAATGGCATTAACATCACTGAATCCCCCACTATCAACATCCTGGGGGTTACCATTGACCAGAAACTGAACTGGACTAGCCACATAAATACTGTGGCTTCAAGAGCAGGTCAGAGGCTAGGAATCCTGTGGCGGGTAATTCACCTCCTGACTCCCCAAAGCCTGTCCACCATCTACAAGGCACAAGTCAGGAGTGCGATGTAATACTCTCCACTTGCCTGGATGAGTGCAACTCCAACAACACTCAAGAAGCTTGACACCATCCAGGACAAAGCAGCCTCCTTTATTGGCACCCCATCCACGAACATTCACTCCCTCCACCACCAACACACATTGGCAGCAGTGTGTACCATCTACAAGATGCACTGCAGAAACACACCAAAACCTCTTAGACAACACCTCCCAAACACACGACCACTACCATCTAGAAGGACAAAGGCAGCAGACACATGGGAACACCACTACCTGGAAGTTCCCATCCAAGTCACTCACCATCCTGACTTGGAAATATATTGCTGTTCCTTCACTATCGCTGGGTCAAAATCCTGGAACTCCCTCCCGAACAGCACTGTGGGTGTACCTACACCACATGGACTGCAGCGGTTCAAAAAGGCAGCTCACCACCACCTTCTCAAGGGCAACTAGGGATGGGCAATAAAGGCTGGCCCAGCCAGCGAATCCCACATCCTGTAACTGAATTTTTAAAAAATTATCAACCTGCAAATTCTTCCAATATGTCTATGGTGAGCGGTAAGAATAGGAGAGCCTCCTGATCAGCCTTACCTGCTGCTGAGTGGTACCTGTCAAGTTATAGCTCCTGGTGACAGGTTAGCGACCTGTTACAGGGAATGCAAGCTATGGAAACAGATGTAAGCCAGTGCTCCATCTGCCTCTAATGTCTCTAGATGCATGAAGCCTTCTAAAACTGAGCTTTCAGCCAGGACCATGAATCACACAATTAACATCAATCAGAGACACCATCCCTGAATGGCTGCAGAAAGATTACTCCACACACAGGATGTAAATCCAGAAACGTCACAACACAGAGGGGCTGGAACTTTCCAGCCCTCCTGCGATGGAGCCAGCGAGCCATTGAAGCCTCCATTCACATCAGCAGGACCGGAAGATCCCGCTGGCCTGAGGGGCTGGAAAATTCTGGCCTGGGTGTAGTTACAATTCTATGGGGTTTTATTGAGGTTAATGGTGGTGTGGTGTAAATTGTCCAGTAACATGTGGAGAATTGGAATTTCACTCTTCCACAAATTGCTGTTTATTTTTGTGAACTATTAATGACGAGTGCTGTCAATGGGCTATTATTCCCAACAATCTCATGACCAATAGCACGCTGAACCTTCCTGTTTATCTGAGGGTTATCTTCAATGCTTGTTTTTTCTTAAAAGGAAGAAATAATTTAAATATAATTTTGGGAATCCAGCAAGCAAATGTAATTTGAAACTCAGCAAGGCTCCTCATAAAGCTATAAACTTGTCTGGAATAAAATGCCACCAAGCACAGTAATTTCTTTTAAAATAACATCTGCAATTGCTTTTCAGTTAGAGTGCATTACCATTCATTGCGTTCATGACCAACAGATTCATTATACAGTGTGACAGATGTGTCATTAGGATTCAGGTCACGGATGAGGTTGTCAAATTGCTGTCAGCATAACAGTGAATTTTTTTGTTGCGAAAGAGTTATAATATGTTAATGATCAACTTGATCAATTAAGGAAAAAATTGTCTTAGCTGCGTTTCTTTGTCTCCATAGTCCACTCTATATTGAATGCAGTGCTTCACTTAAAACTTAACATTTTAAAAATTGTTGCATTATCGTTCATCTCACAAGGTTAGCAACATAGGGCAGAATTTTACGGCCCCGTCATGGCAGGGGCAGGGCTGGGAAAGTTGGTGAGCTGTTCAACAGCCCATTGACTTTGGCAGCACTGGAAAAACCCACTGGTGAGAGCAGGTGTAAAATTCCACTCATAGGCTATTCAGCCCCTCATGCCTGTTCTGCTATTCATTATGGTCATCTCTGATCTGTAACTTAACTCTATCTACCACCTTGTTTCTGTAACCATTAATACGCTTGTCTAACATAAATCTGTCAGTCTGCTTTGATATTCTCAGTGGATCCCCATTCTCAAATACTATTTGGGGAGAGAATTCCAGGTTTCTTTGTGTGAAGTAGTGCTTCCTGACATTACCCCCAAAAGGCCTAACTCAAATTTAAGGTTATGCAGCCTTGTTCTGGCCTCCCCCACCAGGAGAAATAATTTCTATCTATCCACCCTCTCCAATCTTGTAATCATTTTAAACTCCTCAATTAGATCACCTGTTAATTTTCTATACTCATGGGAGTACAAGCCTAGTTTATGCAACCCTTCCTCATAATTTAACCATTTTACCTCCAGTGTCATTCTGGTAAATCTGTGCTGCACCTGCTACAAGGCCAATATACCCTTCTTGAGGTGTGCTGCTCAGGATTGAACACAATAATAAATGAACTCTAACCATAGCTTTTTAGATCTGTAACCTAACTTTTAGCTCTTTTATATTCCGGTCCCTCAAGGTAAGGGCCAAAATTCATCTAACCACTTTCATTGTTCCTTGTAACTGCTTAATACTATGTAATGATTTCTGTATGTGGATCCCTAAATCTCTTTGCTCCTTTTCAGTCCCTAACTTCTCACCATTTAGCAAACATCTCGATCTATCTTTCTTATGTTCAAAAGTGGCTGATGTTACACTTCACACGTTGAACTCTAACTGCCACAGTTTTGCCAACTCACTTTATCAATAACCCATTGCAAAATTCTGCTCCCATCACCAACTATTTGCTGTGCCACCCAACTTAGTATTGTCAACAAACTTTGGTATATGTGTTAGTGCTAGCACAATCATATATTAAAGAAAGAACTTGCATTTCTATCATGCCTTTCATAACCTTGTGATATCCCAAAGTGTTTTACAGCCAATGAAGTTCTTCTGGTGTGCAGTTTCTAGTGTAGGCTTGCCAACAAAGTTGAAGCCCATGGAATAAAAGAGGCATTGGCAGCACTGATACAGAATTGGTTGAGTGACAGAAAACAGAGAGTAGTGGTGAACGGTTGTTTTTTGGACTGAAGGAAGGTATACAGTGGGGTTCCCCAGGGGATCGGTACAAGGACCACTGCATTTTTGATATATATTAACAACCTAGGCTTGAGTTTAAAGGCATAATTTCAAAATTTGCAGATGACATTAGACTTGGAAGTATTGTGAAATGTGTGGAGGAGGGTGATCGACTTCAGGATGTCATAGAAAATCTGGTGGAATGGGAGGACACGTGAGATGAAGTTTCATGCAGAGAATTGGGAAAGAATACATTTTGGTGGGAAGAATGAGGAGAAGCAATATAAAATAAAGGATACAATGTAAAGGAGGTGCAACAATAGAAGACCTGTGGCATCTATGTGCTCAAATCAGTGAAGGTGGCAGGGCAGGTTGAGAAAGTGCTTAAAAGGGAATACGGGATCCAAAGCTTTATAGAAAGAGGCATAGAGTACAAACCAAGAAAGTCATGATGAATCTTTAGAGGGGTTGGCTTGGCCTCAGCTGGACTATTGTGCCCAATCCTCGGCACTGCAGTTTACAAAGAGTATGAAGCCTTAAGAGAGAGCGCAGAAAAGATTCACGAGAATGGTTCCAGGGATGATAGACTTCATTTATATGGATAGATTGGGCTGTTCTCTTTGGAGAAGAGAAGATTAAAAGAAGATTTGATAGAGGTATTCAAAATCATGAGGAATCTGGACAGATTAGGTAGGGAGAAACTGTCCCTATTGGCAGAAGGATCAAGAACCAGAGGGCATCGATTTAAGGTGAATGGCAAAAGAACCAACAGTAACATGAGGAAAAACAATTATATTGAGTAAGTAGTTAGAATCAGGAATGTGCTGCCTGTGAGTGTGGCGAAGACAGATTCAATCGTGGCTTTTAAAAGTGAATTGGATAAGCACCTGAAGTGAAGAATAATTGTAGGGCTATGGGGAAAAGGCAGGGCAGTAGGACTAGCTGAGTTGCTCTTGCAGAGAGCTTGCATGAACTCAACTGGCCAATGACCTTCTTCTGTATTGTAGCCAGTCTCTGATTCTATGAAGAACAGCAGCCAATTTCTATACAGCAAGCTCCCACAAACAACAATAAGAATTCACCTGTTCTTCAAAATAGTGCAATGGGATTTCCTACATTCACAAGAGAGGACAGACAAGGCACTCAATTTAACGCCTCAACCGGAAGGCAGCCCCTCCAACAACGCAGCAGCAACCCAGTACCGCATTGAAGTGTCAGTTTAGATTCTGTGTTCTGGGTTGGGGTTTGAACCCATGAGTTTTGAGATTCAGAGGGGAGAGCAAAACCACTGAACTGGTTGTAGTTCATATCTAATAGACAGCAGAGCAATAAGCGCAAGCTTCTTTCCCCCTTTATCTGACCAGACATTACACTGGGATAAATTCATTTACATATAAATAAATCAGCATACATAGTGCTGGAAACAGAGCACTACAATTAGACAACTGAGACTTTTGCTTTGCATGCAAATATGTTTTGTGATTTTCTTTGCATATCAATGTGTTTCAGTGTGTCTTGAAGTAATAAGTAACCTATAGTAATATAAAGTTGGCATTCGCACTTGGGATAATAAAAGAACTCCTCCGTAATGAAGTAAGTGTGATGTGGCATTGAGAATTTGCATTCAGTCAGTACATACTATCAGTTTGCCAGCAGTTCTGCCTCTATTGTACTTTGCACTAATTAAACCTGCCCTCTTGTTTATTGATTGGCTTCCTAAAGTAGATTAGAATTTTTTATTTGTTCATGGGAGGTAAGCATCGCTGGTAAGGCCAGCATTTTTTGCCATGTCTAATTGCCCTTGAGAAGGTGGTGATGATTTGTGGAGAGAACAGCATCAAATGTTGATCTGGTATTTGATGATTATCAAATCCAAGCTCATTACCTTACAAAATATTTTGTTGTTGAAAAGAATTAGAAGCTAATAAATGATTCATTTAGATTTAAATTAAGGATTGTAAAACAGCACTGCTATTTATTGACTTAATAGTCAATCTGTTGTGGTGTTGTTAATGGTGAGTCAGAGAACATGCTGTTTTGATACAATCGGGGTGTTGATGGGCGTAGGGAATAGCAACAGGACCATGAATTGCAGCAATAGAATGAGTCAAGGTTCATTTTTATTTAAATGAATTCTGTGATTGTTTTTTCTCACTGATGCTTTGGCATTGAATCCCACAACACTTTCCATTTTTTTGTAATAACTGCAAATGAGTGGCACTCATGCTTAAATTATACACTGTTAGGCCTATAGTTAACTTTTACCCCTTACAATTTTGGAGGCTGGGAAAATGCAGGAAGATGGTTCGCAAGATGCACCAGTTGAATGCCAGTGTCTGGTATTTAGCAGTATTGAGAAGGGTTGGGGGCTGTTACGGTGGTTAACTAACCTTGTTGGATGTTCCTCGGTTTTGGGAACCATGGGCTCCTGGGCATCGGGGGCCGAGGGTTTGGTCTTGAGCTGGGTTAGAATGGTGGTAGGGCTGCTGGCCAAACCTTATTCAAATAAAAATTTTCAAAATGTGCTCTCTTGAATTTCTTCAGATCATTTCAAAAAATAACTGATCAGCAACCCCCACAAGCCAAGAAAAAGTGCACCCTCCTATTGAGACATGTCTCATTTTAAATCTTTTTTACACCCTGATTTAGGGGATGTCAGAGACTTGAGTTACTGAGAAACAATGGCAGATGAAAACTTTTGCAGCGTGACATCTTTTGAGTGATTTGTAGGGACAAAATAGATGTGAGCAACCTGCAAAATACTGAATGCAACACGGCAGGCAAGATGAGCCTCACATCTATACCTAATGGGGTCATAGCCAAGGATTACAGAAATGTGGACAATTTTATAACAGGAACACGTTTACTTATGGCCTTCAATGAAATACGCATCCAAATTTAATATAAAATGAAGGGGGATTTCCTCATTTGACATTTCCTCGCTATTACTGAAGGTAAAATGTTCCCATGTCACCAAGAACTTGTAGGGCTTGGGGAAGAGGAAGGGCCTATCTACGTTGGCTAAGGCAAGAGGCCTTAAAAACCAATTTTCTCCAAATCCCATAAATGCTGCCACAATTGAGAAAGCAGTAAAAGCTGATCATGTCCAAACATCAGAAAAAAAGATTTCCTTTTTTATTGTGCTTTTCACAACCTCGGTACATCGCAAATGTTTTATGACCAGTCGAGTATTTGTAAAGTGTAGCCTCTTCTGTAATGTTAGGAAAACTTGCCAGCCAATTAAAGCACAGCAAGCTCCCACAAAGAGCAGCTAATCATTTTTTCAGGTATTGGCTGAAAGATAAACATTGACTGGGAGATCCTGCTTCAGAATAATGCTATGAGATCTTTTATGTCTACCTGAGAGGGTGGACAAGGCATCGGTTTAGCATCTTATCCAGAAGATGGAATCTCTAACAGTGCAGTACTCCTGCAGTATTACAATATTCTGATTTATAGGTGCAAATATTTAAAGTGGGTCAAGGCTACAATTGGGAATCTAAAAGCACAATAATGGCCCAGAGTTCTGGACTAATTTATATCATGGAAAGTTCTGGTACAGCCATTTCTATTATGTAATTATCTGGCTGCAAGTAGTTTTCCTCAAGTCCCAACTTGTTACACATAACGAGGCCATGTGTGCTATAAACATGAGGCAGAAATTTCCCCCCGTTGGGGAGGGTTGTGCTGGGGCGGGCGCAAACCCGATCAGCGCCCCCATTCGGGGACTCGCCGCCATTTTACGTGGGCGGGCCAATTAAGGCCCGCCCATGTGACGCACGCCCAGAAGCGCTGAGCGCTCCCTGTGCGGGCGAGAGGGGATTCCCTGATTGGTTCCCTGCGTTCTTTCGTGCATGCGCGCAAAAGAGCGCAGAGACCTCTGTGCCTCAGGGAGATCAGTTTAGTGTTTTAAAGTTTAAATAAAGGAAAAAAAACCTTTTAAAACATGTCCCCTCATGTGACAGTGTCACATGAGCTGGGACATGTCAATGAATTTTTTCAAAATTTTTAATTTAATTAATAAATCCTTCATGAAACCTCACCCCAGCCGTGGGTGAGGCTTCATGAAAAATGCAAAGGTCGCCTGGGCTCTTCGCTTGCCCGCCAACCTTAAGGTTGGACGTGCAGCTCAGTTAAGTACTTTAATTAGGTTTTAACAGGCCTTAGTAGGCCTTTGACAGCTCAGCAGGTGTGCAGGCGACCCCGCTGCACGCCCGCTGAACTGAGGGTCAGAATGAGGCGCGGTGATGTTGGGACACACGCCCGACATCACTGTGCATCGGCAAGCAGGCCCCATCCCCCCGCTCGCCGACGGGAAAATGTTGCCCATAATTCCAAGTAATGTACATCAAATGTTTTACAGCTGCAAATATTTCTCAACATTCCAGGCAACAAAAATACTTGAACAGAGCAAACTCTCAGGAGCAGATTTTGCAAGTATATTGTTTAGTTCTGTGACGTGACAGCATTTCAAAAAGTACTTCATTGAGTGTAAAGTCCTTTGGGTTGTCTTGAGTTGGTGAAGGGTGCTATATACAGCTAAGTCTTTCTTTAGTTGTATTTGAAGATTATGCAGTAATACTTGAAATTGTCTTGTTATATTTTATATTGAGAATAAGATTGCCACCTGAAAAGCTTGACATGTTCAAAAGCTATTTACTTGAACAGGGATTCATATTTAAAATTGGAAATAAGCCAAGGGCAGAGTTAAACATTGGAGCCCTGTTAGCACTAAGGAGCAGGTGTGTTAATTAATCATGACATCCAATTCCTCAATCATCTGTCCCTTCTGAAAATGATATTCATGCACATGACACATTATTATGTGATGAGATACCCATTTGTACTAAAGCAGGGGAGAGGCAGAGATGGCTACAGCTGCATTTTTTTCTTTTATTTGTTCATAGGATTTGAGCATCGCTGGTAAGGCCAACATTTATTACCCATCCCTAATTGCCCTTGAGAAGGTGGTGATGAGCTGCCCTCTTGAACCGCTGCAGTCCATATGGTTTAGGTACACCCACAGTGCTGTTAGGGAGGGAGTTCCAGGATTTTGATCCGGAACAGTGAAGGACTGTGATATATTTCCAAGTCAGGGTGGTGGGTGACTTGGATGCAAATTTGCAGGTGGTGGTGTTCCCATGTGTCTGCTGTCTCTTTTCTTCTAGGTGGCAAAGTTTTTGGGTTTGGAAGGTACTGTTGAGGGAGGCATGGCAAGTTGCTGCAGTGCATCTTGTAGATGGTACACACTGCTGCCACTGTGCATTGGTGGTGGAGGGAGTGAATGTTTAAGGTGGTGGATGGGGTGCTGATCAAGCGGGCTGCTTTGTCCTGGATGGAGTTAAGCATTTTGAGTATTTTTAGAGCCACAATAATTCAGGCAAGTGGAGAATATTTGATCATACTCCTGACTTGTGGCTTGGAGATGATAGGCAGGTTTTTTGGGGAGTCTGGAAGGTGAGTAACTCGCCTTAGAATTTCCAGTCTCCGACCATGACTGTGCAGTCTCAGTATTTATATGGCTGGTCCAGTTCAGGTTCTGGTCAATGGTAACCCCCAGGATGTTAGTGGTGGGAAATTGACTGATAGTAATGCTATTGACCATTTAGAATGCATTACAAAATGTAATAGTGGTGGCTTGGTTGGTAGCACTCTTGTCTCTCAATCAGACGGTTGTGGGTTCAAGCCAGAGAATTGAGCAGAAAATCCAAGGCTGATGCTGCTATGCTGTACTGAGGGAGTGCTGCACTAACAGAGGTGCTGATCTTCAGATGGGATGTTAAATTGTCCACCCTCTCAGGCGAATGTTAAAGATCTTGAGGTACAAATAACAAAGAGTAGTGGAGCTCTATAGGCAGTTGTTATCCTTCAGCCAACATCACCAGCAACAGATTAGCAGGTCATTTTTAGCTCTTTTTACTTGTTCCTAGGATGTGAACACTGCTGGCAAAGCCAGTATTTATTGTCCATTCCCAATTGCCCTTGAGAAGATGGCGGTGAGCCACCTTCTTGAACCAATGCAGTCTGTGTGGTGAATTTACACCCATTGTGCTGTTAGTCACCATTTGTTGGATTTTGTTGTGCTCAAATTGGCTGTCGACATGATAACAAAATTGTGAAGTATCTTGAAAATGGCTTGGTTGCATGATGAGCCATAAGAGAAATGCTGTGGCTGCTTACCCATCTCACGCAGGGAGCCTGGAAGGTAAAAAAAAACAGTTCAGGCCAGTACTCTTATTTCCCAGCTTTACTGGTGTTCCACTTTAAGGTATACAAGACCAGTTCAGACCAGTATTCTTATTTCCCAGTTTTTACTGTTTTTTCCTTCTGGGAGGCTGGCTCCCTGACTTTGGATGGGCCTCAGGATGTACGTACAATCTGCTCGTTTGTAGCCAATTCCCCAAACCCCTTCACCTCCCTCTCTTTGAATTCTGCCCCTCTGGGCTGCAGGAGGTCCTCTGTCAATTATATAAGGTGACAATTTTCTGCATACGTTTATCCAAAGCCAGTCTGTAAATATAACAGCTCCAACTCCTTGAAGAGTTAAGCAGGCGGATTTGGGCCTGGCAGCAATTATTCTTTCAAGGTGACCTTGTACTTTATCTAAATTCTAGTGGCTGCCAGCAAACAGAAATGTCTCTTCTATCCACTTTTCTGAGATTTGTTTTATGCTGTGAAGTGATAGGGATTTCTGTGTCTCTATGTATTCTCTCCTCCTCCCAGGGATAAACCAGTTTGATTTAACTCTTCATCACTGTACACGTCTGTACATCAAACATTCAAAGAGTCTGAAGTGTTTGTGTCACCTATCAAAAGGCCATGTGCCTGAATATAAATTGGGAGGTACTGATTTTGGAAGAAATTAAATTTTATCTATAAACCTTTTAATATAGATTTTTAATGTGTGGATATGTTTCATTAGGCCTAAAGACTATGTAATATTTTAGCAGTGCTGTGTCTTATTTATAAGAGCTGGTTTACATTTTGTATCGTACTGAATAGTTGAGAATTTCAATCTGTCATTAAACATTGCATCCCTATAACAGGAGGAGGCCACTCAGCCCATGAACCTGTTATATAGGAACAGATGATCTCACGACCAGCAGGTCAGATCTGCAGTCCTGCCACATTCAGCAATGAATGGTGGTGGATAATTAAACAACTAACCAGAGCAGAAGACTCCACAAATATCCCCATCCTCAATGATGGGGGAGCCCAGCACATCAATGAAAAAGATCAGCCTGAAGTATTTGGAACAATCTTCAGCCAGAAGTGCCGAGTGCATGATCCATCTCAGCCTCCTCCTGCGATCCCCAGCACCGCAGATGCCAGTCTTCAGCCAATTCGATTCACTCCATATGATGCTAGAAACGGCTGAAGGCACTGGACACTGCAAAGACTATGGGCCCTGACAACATTCTGGCAATAGTACTGAAGACTGGTGCTCCGAAACAATCTGTGCCCCTAGCCAAGTTGTTCCAGTACAGCTACAACACTGGCATCTACCCAGTTATGTGGAAAATCATCCAAGTATGTCCTTTCCACAAAAGCAGGGCAAATTAAATCTAACCAATTACTGCTCCATCAGTTTACTCTTGATCAACTGCAAAGTAATGGAAGGCGCCTTCAACAGTGCTATCAAGTGCCACCTGCTTAGCAATAACCTCATTACCTTAGTCTAAACATGGATAAAAGAGCTAAACTCAAGAGGTGAGGTGAGAGTGACTGCCCTTGACATCAAGGCAGTATTTATAGGGTGTGGCATCAGTGTGCCCTAGCAAAATTGAATTGGGAATCGGGGGAAAACTCATCATTGGTTGGATTCATATCTAACAGAAAAAAAGAAGGTTGTCATTATTGGAGGTAAAGTATCTCAGTCCCAGGACATCACTGCAAGAGTTCCTCCAGGTTTCTGGTCGGTCCAACCATCTTCAGCTGCTTCATCAATGACCTTCGTTCCATCATAAGGTCAGAAGTGGGGATGTTCATTGATGATTGCACAATGTTCAGCACCATTCACGACTCCTCAGATACTAAACCAATCCATATCCATATGCAACTAGACCTGGACAATATTCAGGTTAGGGCTGATAAGTGGCAAGTAACATTCACTCCACATAAGTGCCAGGCAATGACCATCTCCAACAGAAGAGAATATAACTGTCTTCCCTTGGCATTCAATGGCATTACCATCAATGAATCCCCCACTATCAACATCCTGGGGGTTACCATTTACCAGAAACTGAACTGAACTAGTCATATAAATACTATGGCTACAAGACCAGGTCAGAGAGTAACTCATCTCCTGACTCTTTAAAGCCTGTCCACCATCTACAAGGCACAAGCCAGGAGTGTGATGGAATACTCCCCACTTGCCTGGACGAGCATGGATTCAACCATACTCAAGAAGCTGGACACCATCTAGAACAAAGTTTGATTGGCACTTCACTGACCATCTTCAACATTCACTCTCTCCACCACATATGCATAGTGGCAACAGGTGCACTGCAATCCAAGGATCCTTCAGCAGCACCGTCTAAACCTGTAACCTCTACCATCAAGAAGGACAAGGGCAGCAGATTCATGGGAACACCACCACCTGGAAGTTCCCCTCCATGCCACTCACCATCCAGACTTGGAAATATATCGCCGTTCCTTTACTGTTGCTGGGTCAAAACCCTGGAACTCCCTTCCTAACAGCACTGCAGGTACATGTAAGGCGGTTCAAGAAGGTGGCTCATCACTACCCCCTCACGGGCAATTACGGATGGCTGACAAACATTGGCCCTGCTAGCAATGTCCACGTCCCATGAAAGAATAAAAAAAGTAGGAGGCCATTTAGTCCCTCGAGCCTGTTAAATAGGAACAGGAGGAGCCAATGAGCCTCCGAGTCTTTTCTGACATTCAATTAGATCATGTCCGAGCAGGTCTCAACTCTATTGAATCATCTTTGATCCACACCCTTTGATATCCATGCCTAACTTCTAACCAACAACACTACTAACGGAAGAACACTACGTGCCCCTTCCTCACCTATTGGCAAAAGCAGCCATCCATGCACAAGCACATAAGACCTACACCAGTCGTAATAAACGAGATTTGACCTCCACTGGTGCAGGAGAAATGCCAGGCAGTCTGGCCTCCATTCTTGGAGACTCACTCAGCTCAAACTGAACTGTCCTAACCTGGCCCAGCACCTTAACACCTCACCAAGAAAGATATTGATGGTACTTCACATAACAACCACTTCTCAGGTCTTTCTGCATCCGCTCGCCCCACATTCCCACGGCAACTACAGATAGACAATAAATTGTGGTCTTGTCAATGACTCCCTCATCCCAAGAATCCCCTGCAGAAACAAAGACCAGACAAGATGCCTCAATGCTTCCCATTCAAGTGCAGCCAAGAAAGGCCAATACATCAAATCACTCCTCCCACAAGAATCATACAAATAAAATGCAGAATAGTTTCACGTAAACCCTATCCGTGTTGGGCAAGTAGCGAAGAAAAATCGCACAGTGGAGGTGTTCCTGCTGACACAATTGTGATGACGTGATTGGCTGCTGGAACCATCCCACCGGGATCACATGACTGGGAAGCAGGAGTGTCAGGAGGTAAATGTACAACAGGGGAGGCCTGAGCCTTCCTTGTGGGACCCACTAGAAGACTCCTGCTTCTCCTGACCCCGGCCAGGAATACCCTTCCCTGCCATCTTCACCTGGCGGGAATGCTGCAGTGGCATTCATCAGATGACATCATCAGGACTGACATCCCGAGGTAAAGAAGGACGCCCTGTCAGCTGATGAGCGATTTGAAAATGGGAACCAGTCAGCTCCCCGTGGCTTCAGGGTGGCAAATAACCCAGTGCCATTTTAACTGCCCACTCACCCCCTGAGTTAGGGGTTAAAATCTTTTTCCAATTTATTTCTACCCATTCCTCAAGGGAGAGCTAATTGTGCCAAATAAGTATGAGTTAGATGCCTTGTTTTGCTTAGTTTATATTTTGAACCAATCAGACGTTTGTTATGTGAGTGACGAGAATCATTTGTGAGATATGCAAGATGTTAAGTATGTAAGATCGAGACGTAAGTTGAATAAGCTCCCCCTTGAAGTTTGACAGCCTTTATTTACTTGGCAAGCTATTTAGCGTTCTGAGAATATAGATTTTACGCTTTGTGTGCTTGAAGCAAGGAAGTCTTTGAAGATTGATGAAGGGGAATTTGGCTACAGTTCCCCCACTTCTCAGCTTGACAATCAATTATTAGGTGAAGTTAAATCTTTAGAATAACAGAATGTGTGACTATTTTGTCTTTTCAATGTGCAGGTAAAATTGATATTCACCATTTCTGCCTGACTATAGCACTTGGGGTGAAAAATGCTTTCTCTAAACATTAGCTGCTATATTTTATTTTATTTATTCAATCTCAGGATCACTGGCAAGGTCAATATATATTGCTCATCCTTAATTACCCTTGAGAAGATTTTAGTGCACCATCTTCTTGAACCAATGCAGTTTGTGTGGTGTACGTATATCACAGTGCTGTTAGGAAGAGAGTTCCAGGATTTTGACTCAGCGACAATGAAGGAACAGCAAATTAGTTCCAAGTTAAAATAAAAACAGAATTACCTGGAAAAACTCAGCAGGTCTGGCAGCATCGGCGGAGAAGAAAAGAGTTGACATTTCGAGTCTTCATTACCCTTCAACAGAACTGAGTAATATTAGGAGAGGGGTGAAATATAAGCTGGTTTAAGGTGGGGGGGGGGGGAGAAGTTGGGGGGGGTGGGGGGGTTGTAGGGACAAGCAAGCAGTGATAGGAGCAGATAATCAAAAGATGTCACAGACAAAGGGACAAAGAGGTGTTGAAGGTGGTGATATTATCTAAGAGAATGTGCTAATTAAGAATGGATGGCAGGACACTCAAGGTACAACTCTAGTGGGGGTGGGGTGGAAAGACTGATAGGGCATTACAGATATAGATTTAAAAATAATGGAAATAGGTGGGAAAAGAAAAATCTATATAAATTATTGGAAAAAACAAAAGGGAGGGGGAAGAAACAGAAAGAGGATGGGGATGGAGGAGGAAGTTCAAGATCTAAAGTTGTTGAATTCAATATTCAGTCCGGAAGGCTGTAAAGTGCCTAATCGGAAGATGAGCTGCTGTTCCTCCAGTTTGTGTTGGGCTTCAGTGGAACAATGCAGCAAGCCAAGGACAGACATGTGGGCAAGAGAGCAGGGTGGAGTGTTAAAATAGCAAGCGACAGGGAGGTTTGGGTCTTTCTTGCGGACAGACCACAGGTGTTCTGCAAAGCGATCGCCCAGTTTACGTTTGGTCTCTCCAATGTAGAGGAGACCGCATTGGGAGCAACGAATGCAGTAGACTAAGTTAGGGGAAACAAAAACAGAATTACCTGGAAAAACTCAGCAGGTCTGGCAGCATCGGCGGAGAAGAAATCAGTTAACATTTCGAGCCTTCATGGCCCTTCGGCAGAACTGAAGCATAGTTAGAAGAAGGGAGAAATATAAATTGGTTAAAGGTGAGGGGGGTGGGGGTAGAGAGACATTGAGGGTGTGGTGATTGTGGAGATGAGCAGATAATCAAAAGATGTCACAGACAAAAGGGTCAAAGAGGTGTCGAAGGTGGTGACATTTGTCTGAGAAAAGTGCTAATTAAGAATGGAAGACAGGATATTCAAAGTACAGCTCTAGTGGGGGTGGGGTGGAAAGACTAACAAGGTTTTAGTTTAGATTTAAAAATAATGGAAATAGGTGGGGAAAGAAGAATCTATATAAATTATTGAAAAAAAAAAGTGGGGGGGGGAAGAAACAGGGTGGGGATGGGGGGAGGGGGAGTTTAAGATCTAAAGTTGTTGAATTCAATATTCAGCCCGGAAGGCTGTAAAGTGCCTAGTCGGAAGATGAGGTGCTGTTCCTCCAGTTTGCGTTGGGCTTCACTGGAACAATGCAGCAAGCCAAGTACAGACATGTGGGCAAGAGAACAGGGTGGAGTGTTAAAATGGCAAGCGACAGGGAGGTTTGGGTCTTTCTTGCGAACAGACCGCAGGTGTTCCACAAAACGGTCGCCCAGTTTGCGTTTGGTCTCTCCAATGTAGAGGAGACCACATTGGGAGCAACGAATGCAGTAGACTAAGTTAGGGGAAATGCAAGTGAAATGCTGCTTCACTTGAAAGGAGTGTTTGGGCCCTTGGACGGTGAGGAGAGAGGAAGTGAAGGGGCAGGTGTTGCATCTTCTGCGTGGGCATGGGGAGGTGCCATAAGTGAGGGTTGAGGAGTAGGGGGTGATGGAGGAGTGGACCAGGGTGTCCCGGAGGGAATGATCCCTACGGAATGCCGTCGGGGGGGTGAAGGGAAGATGTGTTTGGTGGTGGCATCATGCTGGAGTTGGCGGAAATGGCGGAGGATGATCTTTTGAATGCGGAGGCTGGTGGGGTGATAAGTGAGGACAAAGGGGACCCTATCATGTTTCTGGGAAGGAGGAGAAGGCGTGAGGGAGGATGCGCGGGATATGGGCTGGACACGGTTGAGGGCCCTGTCAACGACCAAGGCAAGTGAAATGCTGCCTCCTTCCCAGAAACATGATAGGATCCTCCTTGTCCTCACTTATCACCCCACTAGCCTCCGCATTCAAAGGATCATCCTCCACCAACTCCTTTCAAGTGAAGAAGCATTTCACTTGCATTACCCCTAACTTAGTCTACTGCATTCGTTGCTCCCAATGCGGTCTCCTCTACATTGGAGAGACCAAACGTAAACTGGGCAACTGCTTTGCAGAACACCTGTGGTCTGTCCGCAAGAAAGACCCAAACCTCCCTGTCGCTTGCCATTTTAACACTCCACCCTGCTCTCTTGCCCACATGTCTGTCCTTGGCTTGCTGCATTGTTCCAGTGAAGCCCAACACAAACTGGAGGAACAGCAGCTCATCTTCCGATTAGGCACTTTACAGCCTTCCGGATGGAATATTGAATTCAACACTTTAGATCTTGAGCTCCCTCCTCCATCCCCACCCCCTTTCCGTTTCTTCCCCCTCCCTTTTGTTTTTTCCAATAATTTATATAGATTTTTCTTTTCCCACCTATTTCCATTATTTCTAAATCTATACCTTTAATGCCCTGTCAGTCTTTCCACCCCACCCCCACTAGAGCTGTACCTTGAGTGTCCTGCCATCCATTCTTAATTAGCACATTCTCTTAGATAATATCACCACCTTCAACACCTCTTTGTCCCTTTGTCTGTGACATCTTTTGATTATCTGCTCCTATCACTGCTTGCTTGTCCCTACAAACACCCCCCACCCCAACTTCTCTCCCCCCACCACCGCCCCCCCACCTTAAACCAGCTTATATTTCACCCCTCTCCTAATATTACTCAGTTCTGTTGAAGGGTCATGAGGACTCGAAACATCAACTCTTTTCTTCTCCGCCGATGCTGCCAGACCTGCTGAGTTTTTCCAGGTAATTCTGTTTTTGTTTTGGATTTCCAGCATCCGCAGTAGTTTTTTGTTTTTATCCAAGTTAAAATGGTGTGTGGCTTGGAGAGGAACTTCCAGCTGGTGGTGGTGTTCCCATGCATCAGCTGCCCTTGTCCTTTTAGGTGGTGGAGAACAGGGATTTGGAAGGTGCTGCCTAAGGAGTCTTGGTGAGTTTCTGCAGTGCATCTTGTAGATGGTACACACTGCTGCTACTGTGCATTGGTGGTGGAGGGAGTAGATGTTTAAGGTGGTCGATGGGGTGCCAATTAGATGGACAAGGATAGTGCTGAGCTCCTTGAGTGTTGTTGCTGTTCAAAAGTATTCTTTTTTCTATCACATGCTGGTTTTAGCAGCAATCTCTCTGAATTTCCACACTTCGGCTGGAATTTTCCAGCCCCGTTGGCGTTGGGTGTCATGGCGGGTGTGAGTGGATAATATGGCGAGAAGGCCAATAATTAGTTTTACGTCCTTGTGAAGCCATTTTATGATCATCCGCTCCACCCATCAATGGCGGGCCACCTTTCCCACTGTCAACCATCAGGGAACTAATTTCAAAACATTTGCATCTCTTCATCTTGCCTGCCTGCCAGGATCATCCCCCTACGTCAACTTTACTGCCCACGTCGGCGGGAAAACATGCCGCCCCAGAACACGCCTTGACAAATGCGACATGCAGAAGTCAGGAATTACCGATAGGTCCTTGTTCAGATTGAGGTTATTTGAGGAGCAGAAGATGCTGGAGCCTGACAGCTACCAAACCCTGGAGGCACACGTACATCGCAAGCTGGGTGGACTTATATGGCTCTGCTGTGAAGCAGCTCATGGAAGGTGGGAGGTCTCTGCTGAAGTCTCAGGTCTGCTTCAGAAAGTCACAGTCTTGGACATGGGCTCCTATGGATGACCATCGAGGGGTGGAGATGGAGGTCCAACTGTGAGTAGGAGAAGAAGGTGTATGGGGGTGGGGTGGGACAGGAAGGTTGAGGTTTGACTGGGAGAGGAAAGTGTACCGGGGGTGAAGTTGGGAGGGGGGGTACAAAGGTGTCAGGGGGGTGAGGTTGGGAGGCGGCAAGGGAGTTCGGGGGGAAGAGGGTTTATTGGGGAAGAAGTGGCAACTGGAGAGGTAGGTGTAAGGGGGAAGAAGGTATAAGGGAATTAGGTTGGAAGGGGAATGGAGTTTGGAGGGGGGAAGGAGTTCAGAGGGGGGAAGGAGTCTGGTGGGGGAAGGAGTTCGGAGGAGGGAAGGAGTCCACGGGGAGGAAGGAGATCAGGGGAGGAGGGAATAAGGGTGGAGGAGGGAGTAAGGCGGGTGGCATGTCCTGGTGAATGTGCAACGGAGGGGTCTGTGGAGTCAATGACTGCCTCCTGGGGATTGAACTCAAGGTGGGCCTGGTAGGAGGGAATAGTGAGTATGAGAGGAGGCAGAGTGAGCTGGTAGGGTGGGAGGGTGAGGGTCCAACAGTAGCGGTAGAAGGGACAGCGAGAATGGTTAGAGGGGATTTGGATGTAGACATGTACACTGGGAGTGGGAAGGAGGAGGTCGGGAAGGTCAATATGGATAGGGGTGGGTTTCTCAAGAAGGTAGGGAAAGTGCATGTTCATATGGACATCAAGAAAAGAAAAGGGTTCTGGTTGGTAGGTGGTAGGTGACAGTGGGGAGGTGGAAGGTGATGCCGGGGGACCGACAATGATGGGGGAAAGGACATGGGCGACTGGGGGAGGGCAAAGGATGGGGGAGCTGAGAAGAACCTTATTGTGACCATTTTTTTCAACTCGAAAGTGAGCGGAGCCTCATGTTGGGTGAGATCAGGTGCTACATGGGAGTATGATCAGTGGGTGGGCAGAGACATAGATCAGCTCAGATGGACAACTGAAAGAGAACCCCGGCTTGCTTTGCCTGTCCTCCTGTGGGCCAGCTGCTCCCTCTATGGTGACAGAGGATGAGGTTAAAGGGGTTACAGGCAAAGGGGACTCGGCGGGAGAGAACAGCCTCTGAGATTCCTGAGTGGATGACCCAGGGGTGCTCTGCTGCTGCTCCTCCTCGGGCCCCCACCTGACTCCCTGAGAAGGAGCACCTGGGGGGACATTGAGGTGCCCTGCTTCCCCATCAAGTTGCCACTGCAGTAACTCACCCATGGCGGTGATGGAGAGCAGGTCTACATGCATCTCCACGTTCCACTGGACCAGGGTCTCCATGGCATCTGCCTTCCTCCCCATGGAGATGTCCATACACACACATGTGGGCACCACTTCATCAGAGAGCAGGCGGACGCACTCCTCTGACTCACGAGCCACTCAGTTGAGGGCTTCCAATGGCTCTGCATGATGTTCCCCCGCCTTCTGCCAACTCTCCACGATGAGTTGGAAGACCAAATTCAGAGGCTCATCATCTGACTTGGACCTCACAGCTGCCTCTTCCCCAGCAGTCCTCCAAGTGCTGGAGAGCTCGGCTGAACATGCCTCCTCCTGCTGCGGACACGTGTCCGTGTGGTGACCACCAGCTTCTGAACCCTAGCTGGATCTAGTTCGAGGTCCTCCCGAGGTGTATGTCTCTGTGCTGGTGGAGATTGTGGGTAAACGCTGTGACAGGTCTCCAGGCTGCTTATTTCCAGCTCTTCAATGGAGCAGTTGTCCTCTTGGCTGGAGGTGAGGACCTGGATGGAGCTGAGGGACTGGCTTGCTGAGGGTGTCGGTACCTTGGCAGAGCTCCCTGTGAATCAAAGTAGAGATAATGAGTGCATAGCAGCAGAGTCAAAAACAGGAGAGAGCACTCACAGGTGCGTTGAGAGAGGGATGAGGTTGGGTAGAATCCTCACGTGGGTGATCACTGCCGACCTCACCATAGCTGCAGGCATGGTCATGTCCTCACCAGTCAGCACAATGGCACGTTCCTTGAAGTGAATGAGGGGCCTAATGTGGCCACTCCACCCCTGGTCTGAAACCTCCCCCTGCTGTTGTGAGCCAGCTTCTCCTGCATGGAAACAGATGGAGGGAGTGTAAGCAGGCCAGACGATAAGGATGCCTGGGATGTGTGGGTGGTGAGTGGTGCCATGGACGGGATGAGGACACAATCCGCAGGACAGATGAAGGTGTGTGTGATAGAGTGAATGTGATGTCCCTTGAACTGGCAGTGAGTGAGGGCCCTGTGGATGTGTGCTGGTCTTGTGAATGTGTGAGTTAAGAGTGATGAGAAGAGTGACTTACCCTGGCGGATCAGAGGAGATCATTCATCCTCTTTTGGCATTGGATGGCTGTCCACTTTTGGAGGGCATTGGGACTGACCACCGCTGCCACCACCTCCCATGCTGGATTGGTGACCTTGCTTGCTGGTCTTCACCCAGAGCGGGTGTAGAGGATGTCACGGCAGGTCTCCGCAGCGTCCAGTAGGCGCTCGAGGGAGGCATCTCTAAATTCAGGAGCAGTATATCTCCTCCCTTTGGCAGCCCTCAGTTCCCAGTAGCTTCCTATCCCTTGAAGAGTGCTAGCTTTGTGTGGGGGCGCCATTTGAATATGATGCCCGGTTTACTGAAGGACTGAGGTAACAGCAGGACGGCCGAGTCTGAGGCCGTCCTGCCAGTGACCTGGCCTGTTTACCAGGAATGCATAATTAATGAGGCGGGACTTGCAAGGAATGGGATAATATTGAACGAAAAGCCGTCATTGCGGCTGGCAGGTAAAACATTCTTTTTCCCGCCCGCTACCATATTTTGTGCAAATCTTGGATGATTCTGCCCTTCATCATATCATAGTATTTTTGAAAAACAATGATCAAAAAATTCTTGAACTGGTTCGCAAACAGTGTTTGCTGTTAGCTAGACCATTTGATTGATACTCCATTCACCAATTTAAACATTCACTCCCTTCACCACTGACACATAGTGGTGGTACTGTGTACCATATACAAGCAGTACTGCAGCAACTCACCAAGTCTCCTTCAATTGCATCCTCCAAATCCCCAATCTCTACCACCTAGAAGATCAAGGGCATCTGGTGCATGGGAATTCACCACTCCAAGCCACATACCATTTTGACTTGGAACTAATTCGCCATTTTGGCTGTTAGTTAGCCATGTTCTTGCTCATTTATTGTCAATGATATTTTGTGCAGCAAGTTATTGACTGTGGGAGATGGAAACAGCGCAGTACCTTCTACAGGGCATTTGTGACTTGAGTGAACAGCACAACCAATCAGGCTGAAGGATTGCGAAATTAACAGTGCAAACACGAGATGGGAGTCTAAATCAGGGTGGGTGAATTCAATATTAAATCAGATACAGAAAGAGAATTAAAGAGAGGAAAAGAAAGAAAGAGACAAAGAAGAGAAAAGTGAAAAAAAGCTTAACATTTTAGAAATTAAAAATAATCTCCATCAACAATTAAAACCTGAGTGAATAAGTATTGTACAGGAACTTCACACTACTCAATGCATCTGACTAGGGAGCCAGACGGGTAGTATATCTCACACCAAGGCCAGAATATTACGCTCGTCAGGTGGGCGCATGTCTGACCCGATCAAGCATAAAATGATGCACGATGACCATTGGGCGAGCGTCCTGATGTCATCATGCACTCGCATGATATTTCAGTCAGCGGGAGTCAGCAGCATGCCCATTGACAATTAACAGGTCTATTAAAGCCATTACAGTCCCAATTAAATGTAATTTTTCGCTGGTTGTCCAACCTTACGGTTGACAGGTAGACAAAAAGGGCAAGCGGCCTTTGCACTTTTTAGGAAACCTCATCCATGGGCGGGTGAGGTTTCAAACAGCAATTAAAAATAAAATAAATGTTTTAACATTTCATTAATAACATATCCCTGCTCATGTGACAGAGTCACATGAGGGGACATTTTTACAATCATTTTATAATTCTTTATTTTTCATTTTTTATGCCTTTAGCTCCCTGAGGCACAGAGCTGCTGCTTTTCCTGTGCGCAAGATTGAACTTGAGCACCCACCCTCCTCTCCACCAACCCCCCCTAACACAGGCAGTGCTTGCCACGTGTGTTTCATGCTGGGCGAGCCTTAATTGGCCCACCAGCGTGAAATTGCGGCCAGGCCCTGATTGTGGGCGGGTTGGCCCCCCGACTGCTCCCGCTGAGCCCGCCCAACGAGAGCAAAATTCTGCCCCAATTTTCTTATTTCTTTATTTAATTATTGCGACGGAGCCAAGTCTGCTGGCCAATGGGAAAACAG